>NC_081427.1:41935527-42582714 GCF_949786415.1 Peromyscus eremicus
TCGATGCTGATAAGCTTTTTTTTGGGGGGGGGGTCTTGTTTGTCACACTCCAAAGCCCAGGCAATTTTAAATCACCATTTTTCCATTTTTTACTCTCATCATATTTGTGGAAGAATTCACAAGTGTGGACCTGTGTCTAGTGGACCATTCACCACAGAAACACACCTCCCCTGCCTTTGCAGCATCTGTGGTATTGTGAGAACTGATGTAGTGTGTAAAAGCCACTTGGGCTGAGTGACAAGCCGTTTACATGACCAGAACAGTTGTTCTCTGAAACCGATCCTGGCAGCATTTAGTGTAGAGGATGATTATGAACGTAGGATACTAGCCTTGAAGTTAAGATCTTTTGAGTTCACATCTTTATCATTTACAACTGGCTCACTGTGCACAACTTAAAGTCATATTGCCTCTGCTCACCATCAAAATGTAATGACTGAAAAACACTACCCATTATTATCATCAGAATAATAATAATTCAATGAGAAACCATTGATAAAGATCATAGATGATATCTGGCACTTAATAGGGCCCTAGAATTTCTGCAGGGACAAATGGAAGGAGTCCAATAAAGGGCTGTCTCCAAGTCAGGGCTCATATGTCTTTGGGCAAGGGGCTGGAGAGGGTCTAGGAGGAGCATGCTCTTTCCACCCTAAAATGTGATGTGGATTCAAGAAGGACTTGGCGCTTGGACACTATGAATAAAGCAAAGTTATTCCCTTCCAAACTACTGACAGCTGCTGACATGATTATGGGATCAGCCTTGTCATTTAAAGATGATTGGATACCACTCACAAGATCATCTGGGCACTGAGAGGTGCTCTGCAGTTTTTTTTGGAGAACAGTTGGGGTCTCTGTTTATAGGGCTCACAGTAAGTGCCTATGCTCTGCCTCATAGGCTATAAAATGAACCAACTCATCCCGTTATGTTGGTGGAACATCCAAAAGGACACTACAGATTAGGTCTGTAATCTACCTTTTCCAATTGAACAGCTACATCTCCCTAGACATCACTGAGCTATCTGATGTCAGGGTCTCTCTGTCTCTGTCTGTCTGTCTGTCTGTCTGTCTGTCTCTCATTCTCCCTCCCTCCCTCCCTCCCTCCCTCCCTCCCTCCCTCTCTTTTTATCTGTAGGTCCCTACAATCCTGTGCTGTTGTTGAAAACCCCCAAGTCCTTATTATTAGATACAGAAAAACAAGACTGTGTCTGTAAGCCAGACTACAGCTTCCTCCCGTATTACCCCCCCCCCCCCGCCCCAGTATTATTCTAGAAGACTGGTTTTGTTGGCTCTGCCTGCAGGTGAGGTTAGATAAATATTAACTATTGCTTTTTAAATCTATCCAGACAACTACATCAAAAGCATTTCAGTGCTTCTTTTCTGCTCCCTATTTTGTAGCTGGCTACATTTTTCAGCTGCAAGCTCTCTTTCCCTCTGCTTTTAATTGTTATTAGGCGTCTGCTGGCTGAGAAGGCAGAGTTTGAGGTGTAGGATGGTGTGGGAGGGTTCAATGTGCCACCGCTTCCTTTTTTGCAGTACTCAGGGAGCAGTGGTAAATTAGACGTCGGTCTGTTCAACCCCAGACATAGATCAGTGCGTGACCCCTGCCACGGGAGCAGTTGTCATTTGAACACACCAAAACACTATACTAACCGTCTTTCCTAGAGCAGAACTAGAAAAAGGTGAAAAACAGAACTCCTGAAAATGCCATCAGTAGGTGTCTAGCAGGGAGCCCTGCTGCAGATCTGTCATCTGCAGCTTCACCACGACCAACCGATGGGGGAGATGGTTGAACGGGACTTTCTAGTTAGTGCTTGCTGTAATACACATCAGCTGACTAGCATTGAACTTGGAACAAGGTAGGGCTAGGTGTCAGAACCGAGTGGAAAATCTCCAAGTGTCACCATTCTTTACCTCCCTCTTCTCTGCACAATCACAGCCCTACAGCTGGGCGACCATCTGTGGTACTCATCTTTCTGGTACTTTTACCAGGATCACTAACACTCTATCTAGCTCACTGCCCAATTGACAAGGATGTTTATCTGATTCTCTGTAATGATACCCAAAGGCCAAACTAGAAAGCTTGTTCACTTCTTGAGGCCAAATAGGAAACCCCTGATTTCTAAGAATGAGGGACACTTCCCACTTTTCAAAAACATATGAGAGAATCTGGGTGGTTTCCAGAACCCTTTTCCCTAGACTTCAAGGATGAGAAACTGAAAATTGTCATTAACCCTAATGGTTGGGGGGAGTGATAGCAGAGACTGTTGAATTCTCGGGCAATGCTCAAACTACCCTCTTTCTAGGTTTTAAACAAGATTTCATGTAGCTCAGGCTGGCCTTGAATCTACTATGCAGCTGCAGATGACCTTGAACTCCTGACCTTCCTGCCTCTAGGTGCTGGGGCTGTGGGCATGTGCTGCTACACTTGTGCCAGCTTTGTTTCTGAGTCTCTACTGGAGTTCCTTTCCTGAGGAGAGGTTTTGGAGAGCTGGCATCTGGCTGAGAGGACTTAATTTGCCGGGTTGACTGTGATTGGACAGTAGAAAGTGGAACGAAAATGGATTAAATATCCACTCCTGTGTGGTGAGTGTCTTGTCTAGTTTTGAGTTCTTTTCTTTCTATCCTTTCATTACCAGTAGAGAAGTACAATTTAACTTGTATGCCAGTTTTTTTTTTTTTTACCATTTTCTTGTAAATCACAATCAGACAAGAACTTAAACACAGCACTAGAAGCAGAAACCGACTTGCTGAGAAATCAGTGGGGCTTCCCCCAAAACTCATTTGAGTAGATTTTTTTAGAGAAGAGGAAAATTTCCAATTCTGGACAGACTATCTGGTTTTCAAATCTTTTCCATAATCCTCCAAATTTGGAGTCTGAAGACCAGCTGCTCTTCTCATTATCGACAGGCTTTGTCTTGTGCCCTGGGAAATCAAAGTTTCATTCCAGCCTGGATATAGAGAAGGGCCACTAAGCCGAACACAAATGGTGAGGCAGGTTTGGGGCGGGGGTTGTTGGTAGCCTGAGAGAGCCAGCCATCTGCCCACCCTAGGAAGATGCAGCAGTGGAGAGGACTGGGGAAAGTGAGGAAGGAACTGTCCAAGATAACAGCTTTCTCACGTGTTCCGTGATCTCACGGTGGATGTCTATAGCTGGTACATGGGTGAGAAGGGAGCTGTTGTAGACTTTATACAGTGACTGGCTTAGGATTTAAAATCTCTACTAGCCCTATCTCTGCCACTGAAGTATGTAGCCTAAGGCATGTCATTTCCCTCTTATTTCATAAGCAGATTGATTCAGTCATTTCAATGCAGTGTGCTATCGTTTGTTTGCACATTTGATGGTATTAGAAACTTGGTGATACAATGGAAATAACACACATTTTGGAGCAGAAGAAATCTGCCAGTTGTCTGTTCTATGGCCCAGTGATAATCCTCAGTTTCTTAATCATAAAACGAAGAGAACAACACCTAGACAGTTGTAAAATGAGAGCCAGTATCATAAACACTTTGCAAAGTTCCAGAATATAGATGACTTGAACCACAAAGATAACTGTATCCAATGGTGCCATGACCTAGTCTGAGATAGACACATGTTGCAGGGGGTCTTAGGGTGTCTATTGCTGTGAAGAGACACTATGACCTTTGCAACTCTTATAACAGAAAACATTTAATTGAGGGCTGGCTTATAGTTCAGAGGTTTAATCTGTTGTCATGGTGGGAAGCATGGAGACATGCGGGCAGACATGGTGCTGGAGCAGTAGCTGAGAGTTCTATATCCAGATCAGCAGGCAGTAGGAAGAGTGACATTGGGCCTGGCTTGAGCACCTGAGACCTCAAAGCTGCCCCCAGTGGCACACCTCCTCCAACAAGACCACACTTACCCCAACAAGGCTGTACCTCCTAATAGTGCCACTCCCCATGAGTCTATGGGGGCCACTTTTATTCAAACCACCACCCAGGGTGAAGTTCTAGGATGATTTCTGTGCCTGATGATGAACAATAGCATGGTCTCTATGTTACTAAGAATGAAATGACTCAATCCTCTGGCTCTGTCTTCTAATACAAAGTGTTGTTGTCACAGGCTTGAAAACACTATGGGAAGTTCTGACTCCAATGCACAATATGCCTCATCCCAACTCTGTGACCTAGAGAACGTCCCCCCAAGCCCTCTTGGTTCTGTCAGCAAGTTCTGCTAGTGGAGGAGAACGTGGCAAAGTGTGGCCGGCTGCTTCACTCCCACTTGGGAAGTGCAAAGCCTTGTCAGCTTAAAGAGATTGAAGAATCACTTCTTTGGATGCTCTCCCTGGTACTCTTGGGAGCTCATGTTGAGAAGGGAGGGGTGAAAATTAGGCATAAGCTCTCCAAAGACATTCACTTAATTAAGCCCATCATCAATGTTTTGGGCAATTTAGACACCTGTAAGAAAATGGGCTATATTCTGGAGAAATAAATCCATATGTTATTACATTTTCACCACCAAAAAACTCCTCTTATTTATAAGAAAATTGACCTGTGATACATTAGATGCTTGGGAATCACCTGGACAAAGATGAATTCTTGAAAGCTGTTGTACCTGTGTGAGCCTGAGACTGCTTCACCGGTATAAATTTGATATTGTGTTCACATTCACCCTAGACGAAGAAACTGTTGATCCTAGCCTTGATGGGGATTCCGTCCTCTAGAGGTCACCAATGCACTGGGTTTGAAGAACACGGAGGCCCCTGAAGTGCTCAGGCTGGAGCCAGAGGTCCTGCTTATACTTGTGTGAAAGACAATGAAAGGAAATAAATTACCCTAAGTTAGCCTCTTAAGGAGTATGCAATCTTGTCTTGAATATTGAAGAAAGTACTTTTGAATTGATTTCCACCCCTGGTTTATCTTAGCTTTCCTCTGCACCAATCCAGCTGGTACTTGTTCTCCTTTTTGTATTTTTGTTTGGTTTAGTTTTTGAGATTTTGTATTTTGTACTCCTGGTTGAACATGAGCTCCCTATGCTGTTCAGGGTAACCTCGAATTCCTGATCTTCTTGCCTTCACCTCCCAAATGTTGGGATTATAGGCATGTACTATCTCACCTAGCTAAGAAATTCTTATAATGATTAAGCACCTTTTAGCTGAGACAGCCGTGGAAGCAACTTTCCTGAGTATATCCCTTAAAGAGCAAGGTCAGGCCAAGCCTGGAAGCAGGGAAGAGGGTTCTTTAATTCTTTCTCCAGATCCTGAGTTGCCTAATATGAGAGGATGTTCTGCAGGTACAGCAGAAACTGCACACAGAAAGATCACGTTGGATGTCAACACATAAGAACTGTCAGTCAGGAGCCATGGGAAGAACTGGCAGTCTGGAAGTACTAAAAGGCTTTTTTTTTTTTTTTTTTTTTGCCTGTGCTATGATTTCAGTTATCCCAGTGCATGAACCTCTTTATTTCCCTTGGAGAGAAGTTGCCTTGAGAACATGCTCCACGTTGGCAGTGGGATTACACAGGGAGATTAAACAACAGGCTTCTGAGAGTCCCGGACATGTTGTGGCACAACCTGCTGCCAGTGGCCCATGCTGCTCCAGGCGTGACCTGGGAGTTACCGGCAGCCTTTCACACCATTGTTCCTGTTGCTCTGGTTGCTCTCCAAGGAGAGGAATGCTTACACCACAGCTTTCCCAGGGTCCAGACACTTGCCAGCAGCTGACCCATCAGGAAATGGCCTCTCCCCTCTTCCTTCCCACATTCCTTCCTGAGCTTCCCCAGCCCAAGGTGTGGTCAGCCCTTAGAAGATTTGCTCTGCTTGATTGACAAGCAAACAAAACCTTCCTCTAGATAAGCAGGATCACAGCACTGTAGGAAATCTGTTTGTTTCTGGATGGAGCTTGTCTGCTCTCTCTCTCAATAGCTACAGTACTGCTTTCCTAGTTTCTTATCATGACTTTGGGATGTGTGGAGCAGTCAATCCTAAAACAATGAGCTTTGTTTTGCAACATTTCTTAAAGAGGCTAATTCACAGTGGAGTGACACACTTTGTTCTGCAGGGTCTATGGTGGTCTTCCTCGGAGTCCTTGGAGTCTTTAGACACTTGTACTGTGCAATAAGGAAGAATGGAGGAAAGACTCCATGTTTGACTCTTCTTTTCTTCAGTTTAGTTTTGCTATTCTTGACAAGATCTGGGAATCCAGGAGAGGATGGCACTTGTCCACTTGTCACTTTTGGGGACAAACAAATACAGACGCAACCCAAGAGAGAATGACAGAAAGCTGTGCAATATTTTGACTCAACAAGGTTGTCCCTTAACTTTGTGCGTTTGCGTGAATGGAGAACTTTTTGGGGGTTCTGCCATTCATTCTTGGTTTCAGCTGTATTGCTCTAAGTAACCCTTCCTATGTCTGTTTGTGCGTGCACACATGTGCATGTGTGTGCACATGTGTGTGCATACATAAAAGGACCAAGGATAAGCTACTTCTTTGAGATCCATTTTGAAGCTAATGCCTACTCTAAGATCATTTAATGAAGAGCAAATACATGTTTTTTTTTTTTTTTTTTTTTTAAATGTTCACAATGGCTATCACTAATATCAGGCCCAGGGTAAGAGTGTCTGTGGCAGACACTTATTTCATGTTCCAGTGGACAAAAAGGAAGTGTATACATAGAAGGGGCTGATGGCAATCTCTGGAATGACATGTTCATGGACTGTGAAGGAGATATTATTATCCACTTTGATCAAATGGGAAAACTGAAGTTTAAATGGGCCAGTGAATTGCTGGACCTACTCAGCATGTAAAGTAGGATTAGTAATCAAACCCAGTTTCTCAGATTTCATTATTTGCTTCTATAGAGGTGTGTTTATTTTTACTATGATGTTTTAAAATGAACATCTGCATCATGGGACCAGGAACTCAGTTTTTCCCTTCTCCCACTATCCAAACTAGAGCTGTGTACTCAGCACCCTGAAGATGCCTTACATGGTAGAGGCAGTCACTACATTGCTCAGGCTGATCTCAGATTCATGGGCTCAGGCAAGCCTGCCTCAGCTTTCCTAGTTGGGATTATGGGTGCATGCCACCACACTCAGGTTAAATTTCCATTTGTTTGTTTTGCTATTAACTAGAAAGCACACTCAGGAATTTGCACAGGCTAGTCAGAAGCTTTACACTAAGTATATACCTAGCCCTTAAACTCCCATCCTTAGCATTTCTCAGCTTGCTATGATACCAATCCCTTCCATAGGCCTTCCTTTGGTGATTTCCAGGCCTCTCTATACTACCATGGCTGCTGGTACCACAACTGTTGTTGAACTCAGTTTTAGACCAGGAGTACAATCCGTGCCCATATCAATTTTTCTAATAGCAAACACTGAACGTTTGCCATGCACTGTCTCAGTCGATCTCTGTTGGGCCTGTGGAAATGGACTCCGATATTTAAGTGTATGAACATGAATTTATAATGTCTCTTCATATACAAGACAAGGTGGCAAATTACCTGAAAACAAAGAGGAACACTGAATTCAGTGTGTGTGGCTTAAGTTTCTGGTTATAGTTGGAGAATTCCAAGGAAGTTTATATTAGGTTCCTTTCTTCCTCCTTAAAGAAAACAAAACAACAACAACAAACAAACAAACAAACAAACCACCACCACCACCACCACCACTACCAAGGAAACCCAACAGCATTAATTTAAAGGATTTTTTGGAGGGGGCAGGGTATCAAAAACTGTCTGTTTTCAAATCACACTTGGCTAACTCAAGTGTAAAAGGATAAGATACACTTGAATTGTGTTTTCCTTAAAGCCCACCTGGGTTCGAGAAGAGGAAAGCATTCTACTAAATGTATTTGAACTGTTTTGGAGCGCAAACATTTGGAAAGGCATTTATGACATTGGAGAATGCTCAAGTCTCCAATTTTACTCTGGACATTTAGAAAATACCGTTATCACCACAGTGTTCTTACTCTAGGTGGAGATGCAGTAGGTTTTAATTGTCTTTTAATTTAAAGTGATATAAAATAGAGGAAACATGGGGCTGGGGATGAGGAAGCGGGCCAGTGTACCTTCTATGCAAGCATGAGGACCTGAGTCCACATCCCTGGTACCCACATGCAGAGGCGTGCGGTGATGGAATGCTGTACCCCAGCACTGAGGGACACACACAAGGGGGTCCTTGGAGCTCTTTGACCAGGCAGTCTATGGCCATCTGCAGGTTCAATGAGAGAACCTGTCTCACTGTGGAGAAAAAAAAAATTAAAGAAAAGCTCCTGATGGCACCCTCTGGACACACACACACACACACATACACACACACACACACACACACACACTCCTGCATGGGTGAGCACACTCACATGCACACTTAAGTATTACACACATACAAAGCAGGGGGAGGAACAGGAGGAAACAAAACAAAATCCCGGAGAGGCTAAGAAGAACCAGCTCCCACAAACCCTTATTTTGGACCTTGGTGGAGTAGCTCAGTGGTGGATCTAGTCTCAGTATGCTAGAGACCCTAGACTTGATACCCAAAACCCAGATCAAATTATTTCTGGTTCTTTTCAAGGTAAGAAGACTGGGCAAAGTGAACTTGTATCCACAAGGCAAAGGTTTGATGAAATGTACCTGATGGGAAATGTAACACACAGCTTTACCTGTATTTAGCTGCTTTTCTTACTCTCATCATACTTATTTTCCTAAATGCCACTCTTGTTTGTTTTATTTTTTAAAGATTTATTTTCAGTTATGTGTACATGTGTTTTAGTTACCTTTCTATTGCCATGACAAACCACCATGACCAAGGCAACTTATAAAAGAAAGGATTTAATTTGGGACTCACAGCTCTGGGAGGCAGTAAAGTCCATGTTCATCATGGTGGAGTGCATGGCAGCAGGCAGGTAGGCATGATAAATTTTAGTATTCTGAGAGCATATGTGTTGAGACAACAATCAAAAAGCAGAGAGAGAGAGAGAGAGAGAGAGAGAGAGAGAGAGAGAGAGAGAGAGATGCTGAGAATGCCATGGGCTTTTTAAACATCAAAACCCACCCCCAGAAACACACCTCCTCCAATGTCACACCTCCTAATCCTTCTCAGACAGTTCCACAATCAGAACATGTATTCAAACATATGAGCCTATGGGGGCCATTCTTATTCAAACCACCACATGTGTGTCGGTGTGGGGTATGTGCATATGTGGGTGTAGGTGCCTGCTGGGTCCAGAAGAGGATATTAGATCCTTTGGAATTGGAATTATAAGTAGCTGTGAACCACCTGATATGGGTGCTGGGAATTGAACTCAGATTCTGGAAGAGCAGCAAACACCCTTAATGGCTGGGCCATCTCTAAATGACACTTCAATGATGATGCCTACCCTAGCTTCTCATTGCTCTCTGTTTCAAGTATGAATTTCTCTCTCTGGATTTTATTGCTTTTTAGACTAGTATTGAACATGGTTTCCTACTATTGTATTAGGGATAATGTCAGAAGGAAAGATAGGGGATGGGGGTGAAGCTCAGTTGATAATGATAAAGTAGCACGAATCTTAACATGTCTTATTAATACAAACAAAGCTGGAGCCAGGTATTGGGGTAAACGCTGGAAGATCAGAGAAGCAGAACAAGCCACAGCTTCCTCACCTCGCCAATTCCTCAACTGATCCTGTTTCCTCAGACTGGAAGCCTCTGAGTCCTCATCCAAATGAATCTCAGCTGACCTGCTAAAAGCCTAAAAGCTTAACCAAACTCTAGTTCCTGGTCCTCTCGCCTTATATACCTTTTTGCTTCCTACCATCACTTCCTGGGATTAAAGGCATGAGTCACCATGCCTGGCTGTTTCCAGTGTAGCTTTGAACTCACAGAGATCCAGACGGATCTCTGCCTCTGGAATGCTAGGATTAAAGGTGTGTGTACCACCATTTTCTGGCCTCTATATCTAGCGGCTGTTCTCTGATCCCAGGTAAGTTTATTAGGGTGCACAATATTTTGGGGAACACAATATCACCACAGTAATGTGCTTTCTTAACATGAAGAAGAACAGGGTTTGATTCCTACCACTGCATAAAACCAGGTATGGAGACTCACACTTGTAATCTCAGCACTTGGGATTAGAGGCAAGGAGATCTGAAGTTTGAGGTCACCCTCAGATACGTAGTAAATTTGAGGCTAGCCAGAGTTTCAAGAGACCCCAACTCAAACAAAAACACAAACACCTTCACCCCCCCAAATAACCCCATAAAAATTACACACACACACACACACACACACACACACACACACACACACACACACACACACATCTTCCAAAACAACAACAATAAAAGCCCATGTCTCCTTGGGAAGGGCTGGGTTTCTTTCCTGTTTTGTTTTTTGAGACAAGGTTATTCTGCACAGCCCAGGTAGGCTTCAGACTTCTGATCCTGCTGCCTCCTGCCCTCAGTTCTGGAATTACAGGCATTTGCCTCCAGGATCAGCAACATCATCCTTCCTTACACAATGAGTTCACAAAAGGGGAAGCACTTAGAGACACAGCTCCTGGAGGGTGTGGGGACCACACATAGGGCATTGGAGCCAGGGCTCAAGGTCCTGCTTCCTATTCTTAGGAAAAACTACAGAGACTTGGCCAAAGGAGAATTACAGACACCCTATTATTAACACCAGAGCACAAAGGTCAGAGAGTAACTTGGGGTGATGGTTGGTATGTGATCTTTCAAGCTGTTGCACAAATGCCCTGGGTATTAAGCAGGAATATTGGAAGCCTCGTGAAACAGAATGAGAATCACAGGTTGTCTGTGATGCAAACTGACAGATGGTGTGTGTGTGTGTGTGTGTGTGTGTGTGTGTGTGTGTGTGAGAGAGAGAGAGAGAGAGAGAGAGAGAGAGAGAGAGAGAGAGAGAGAGAGAGAGAGAGACTTTCTTTTGTCAAATGACTTATTTTCAGTTCTTCTAGGCTGTAGACATGCCTGGGCATATCTTGTGGATTGCAGTGAAGTACCAAATGGATTGCATTTACATGAAGGACCACTATCTGGTACACATGACTTCCTCCAGGAGTGGGATGGGGAGAGTGAGTGATTATGAATACAATATTAGCTGTCACTCTCACGGTCGTCAGCCCGGTTTCCATAGATTTATGCCTAAGCCTAGGTTCAGAGGAAGCTACAAATAAAAACTGGAGGAGTTGTTCTCTAGCAGAATAAAAATTAGTACTATTTTGGGACCAATGCATAGAATAATACACAGTTCCCAAGCTTCCCAAATTCTGTTATCAGATGTATCAAAGCTTTGCTGCACTTGGGAGCTTTTAATGGGGGCATTGTAATTTTTTTCTGAGGGTTTATCTGGAAAAGAGACAACCAAAGCTCTCTTAATATAACTGTATGCAGTAATATTGTACATCACCGCTACACATTTGTTGAGCTCAGGCTGTGCCCTCGCCTAAGTTACTAAGTTATTGGTTCTGAGGCTGTGCCTTGCCCTAGAAGACCCCATTTTGAGAGGTTGACATCAGCCTCTAGGTAGATCTACAAACACCACCTTCTGTCTGGCACCACCCATGCAGCACACAATGATAAATAACTTATTTCTGAGACTAGGAAGGCAGCTGCTTTATAAATTTACTGGGGTGATTTGAAACTGTGAGAACACATGGGCATATTAAAATCACATTAGGGAAGCCAGGCCCAAGAAGTCATTGGTTCAAGCCAGAGCAAAAAAAGAGATGTAGCCCAGACCCCATAAAGTGATGGGCAGTGGGATGGATGACCTCACACCAACCTATGACCTGATTCCTGGTGAGCATGTCAAGGAGCTATAAACAGAGAACTTTCAACTGTTCCTGAAACTTCAGCTCAGCTCAGTCCCTAGTGGGTTTAGAGCCTCACCTGAATTATGGCTTCAAAGACAGACCCTTTTCTAAACAACATCACATTCACAGTTCCCAGGGGACTTATCTTTGAAGCTATAGGAGCATTTGGGGATTAGGTTTTAGTATTTATAACATCAGGGTTTGAGGCATATCAGTCCTGACTGGGAATAAGAGGGCAGGCATACCAGTTGAAAAGGGAAGAGCCCTCCAATTGGTTTTCCAATTTTCCAATACCAAGTGGTCAGCCCTGAGATCATATACATGCAGGGAACATTATATGGGATGAGCAGGTTATATTTACAAATTTATGAATATATATATATATACATATATATTTGTGTTGATATATATATGTACACACACACACACACACACACACACACACACACACACTCAACAATTAAAGAAAAGGAGGCCATGAAAGAATAAAAAACTTATGGTGCCAATTTAGTGTTAAACATGGCAGTCATTTTTTCATTTTGACCCATTAACAGTGTAATCTTAGATTGAATAAAGAACTAGGGCCTACCCTGTAGGAAGAAGATTCAAGCAATAGCTGGGGTTCTATCAGCATCCCATATAGATAGGCTGTAGTCCAAGGAAAGACATATGGTCCCACTGATGAAAAACACTAAAGCAGACACCTTCAGAAAATGGGCAAAAGTCCCTAACACATTGCTGTAAATCCCAGAATCACCACTATACACATTATGTTGCTTAGTATTTGCTAGCTTGATGCACAGTAGAGTCATCTGCGAAAAGAGAACCTCAGCTGAAGGTATTTCTCCATCTCATTGGCCTGTGGGCATGTCTGTTGGGTATTTTCTTGATGAATGATTGACATGGGAGGGTCCATCTCACAAAGGTGGTGCTACCCATGGGTAGATGATCCTGGTTCTTATAAAAAAAAAAAAAAAAAGCAAGTGGAGCAAGAATGGAAAGCAAGCAGTAGGTAGAGTTGCTCTATGGTCTTCAATTCCTGACTCCACATTCCTGCCTTGAGTTCTGGCCTTGGCTTCTCTCAGTGACAGATTATCATCTGGAAGCCAGATAAATGTTCTCCTCCCCAAGTGGCCTCTGCTCATGGTGTTTATCACAGCAACATACAGCGAAGTAGGCTCATACCAAACATTAGATTTACAGTATACTAACCAGTTCTTCATCTCATAGTGTTTGTAACTTGCCACGTTGCATTTAGATGCCAGAAGATGAGACTGACTAAATAGCCTGTTAAGATGTTATTGTTTTGATACAGTTAAAGTATGTTCCCCAGCAGTTCATGGGTTAAACTTAGTTCCCACTGTAAGGTATTGTGGATGGTGGAATCTTAATCTCATTGGGGTGTCTGAGACAGAGCCTTGGGGGTTGTCACAGTTAAGGTTACTATTGTTATGATGAAACACCATGACCAAAAGTAACTTGGGAATGAAAGAGTTTATTTCATTCACCCTTCACTGTTTATTATTGAAGAAAGTTGGGGCTGGAACTGTGTTGACTGAAGTTTCTTGATCCTGCCCGGTCCCGCCCAGTCCCGCCCGGGCAGCAGCCGTTTTTTTATAAAATAATCACTCAAAGGCTTAATATTAATTATAAACTGTTTGGTCTATGGCTCAGGCTTATTGCTAGCTATCTATCACATCTTCAGTTAACCCATTTCTATTAATCTATATATTGCCACGTGGCCGTGGCATTACCAGTTGGTCGGCTGGCATCTTGCTCCTTGGGTGGCTGGATGGCATCTCCCTTGACTCCATCCTCTTTCTCCCTGTCTCTCTGCTTGGATTTCCCACCTGGCTCTTATCCTGCCTTGCCGTAGGCCAAAGCAGCTTTATCTATTAACCAATGGGAGCAATATATTCATATATTCACAGTATACAGAAAGACTATTGCACAGCACAACTGAGACAGGGCAGGAATCAGATGCAGGAACCGTGAAGGAATGTTGCTTTCTGGTTTGCTCCTCATGGCCTGTTCAGCCTGCTTTCTTATACAACTCAGTACAGCCAGCCTAGGGGTGTCCTCACTCACAATGGGCTGAGCGCTCCCAATACCCATCACTAATTAAGAAAAGGTCCTACTGACTTTCCTTCCCACAGCCTGATCTTATGGAGGTATTTCTCAGTTGAGATTCCCTCCTGTCAGCTGACACTAGCTTGTCAAGTTGACATAAAAACTATCCAAGACAGGAGTGGTGATTTAGATGAAGTGAAGGCATTAGTGTAGAACCAGAATAATTGAAGCGGCTTTATAAAAAGAATAAAAGCTCCTCTCTCTCTCTCTCTCTCTCTCTCTCTCTCTCTCTCTCTCTCTCTCTCTCTCACACACACACACACACACACACACACACACACACACACACACACACACACACACTTCCTGTCTCTTGCTGCATGACTCTGCTTATTCTAAAGGTACAACCAAATGTAGACCTCGAACCTCTAGAACTATGAGGTAAATATATGTCTTTTAAACAAAAATTCCATATCCTTAACTATTTCACTAGAACAGCCATAAGCAGACAGATGCCGGAGTTAAAAATAGTGCAAAAGACGACCCCTGTAGCACTGTTTTAAGGAATTTCTTTAGTAGAAACATATCAACCCCGAGAAAAGTGACGGCATTGCTTTGACTCACGCTCTCCCGAGAAATCGTTACGCTTTTCAGTTCCAATACTTTCTAGCTGCCCTTGTGATTTCCTGCTTAACCTGAGGATTATTAGATGTATGTTCTTTAGTTTCCAGCTACTTGGACATTTTCCAATACCTTCCTGTTATTCGTTTTAAAATTCAATTCAGTTGTACTTAGAAAACGTACTCTGTATACTTTCTATTCTTTCCTACCTCCTAACAATATTTCTGTGGCCAAGAATATGGTTCATTCTTGACAATTCCCTGTGTGCTAGGAAGAGTACACAGAGAGTATGCATATGCTACTGTTCTGTAATGTGTCCCCTTACAAATAGTAGCATGGATCATGTTTCATCTTTATTTACACTGATTTTCTCCTTATTTGTTCTATTAATACCTGGGAGAGGGGTGTTGTAAATGTGTACTGTTACTTTTTCATTTCTGTAACTATTTCGTGTGGTTTGAATCTGCTGTTTGATAGACAAAAATTTATAATTATTGTGTATGTTTTTGTAAACTGACCCTATCGGGACTATGCAACATTCCACTATATGCATAATTATCCCATGTGAAGGCAATGTTTTCTGATATTAGTGATGCCCACTCTAACTTTTTATTGATGCTTTCATAATGTAGTTATTGTCTCAGTGTGCTTTCTGCTGCTGTACACAATGCCACAGCCTGGTTAATTTATGGCAATGGATGTTTATTTTGCTCCCAGTTTTGAATACTGAGAAGTCCAGGGTTATAGCAATGGCCTGTGGTGAGGAACTTCCTGTTACATTATAATGTGATGGAATGGCAGAGATGGGCAAGAAGGTAGCATATTGTACCTTGTTATTGATCATCTCATAATAATAAGCTTTCTGAAGCTAGGGTCCTCTTGATCGAAACACCTCCCACTAAGCCTCACCTTCCGGCACTGTTAATTAAACATTAAGTTTTCAACAAATACTTTTGGTGGTACACATTCTACCTCTAACAACGGACATAGCACCAAATAACTCAAAAGAAAATAAATGAGAATTTGGCGTGAGTCTTGGTCCTGAGAGCAGAAGACAAGAGCCCTTCTGCTCCCATTCTGGTGAAGCCTCTTCATTTTTTATTTTTCTTTGCAAATTCCTTCCTCTGTATGCTTTGTCTTGAATAGATTTTCATTGATGTATGTTTGGTTGTTTTTAATATGCTGATATTTTCTTCCTACTAAATAGCATTGAAAATAATTTTCATCTCCAAAGTTACATTTTATTCCTCTTTATATGTTTACCCATTGTGCTTTTCTTCATTACAGCTGTGCTTATGCGTCCTTGACAGACTTTCATGTTTGCAACATTTTTTTTTTTTCTGAGACAGGGTTTCTCTGTGTAGCTTTGCGCCTTTCCTGGAACTCACTTGGTAGCCCAGGCTGGCCTCGAACTCACAGAGATCCGCCTGGCTCTGCCTCCCGAGTGCTGGGATTAAAGGCGTGCGCCACCACCGCCCGGCTGCAACATTTTTTAATGTGTTCCTGACAATTTTACCGACTCTATCATTTCTGGATCTGTTTCTTTGGATACAATATGGTTCTCCTCCTCCTCCTCCCCCTCCGCCTCTTCCTCCTCCTCCTCCTCCCCTTTCTCCTCCTCCCCCACCTCTTTCCCCGCTCCCCCATCCTTCCCCTCCCCCTCCTCCTTCCCCTCCCCCTCATCTTTCCCCTCCTCCTCCTCCCCTCTTCCTCTCCTTCTCCTCCTCCTCCTCCTTCTTCTTCATATTCTAGTGGTTTTTTTTCTGGGTACCAGACATTGTGAATTTTAATTGAATTTTAATTCATGGTTGCTAAATTCTGTGTTCTTCTCTTAAGAGTGTTAAAACATTTTCCTGTAGAAAATTGTTAGCTGCCGATCCAATCCATCTTTTTGGGATCTATTTCTAAGCTCTTTGAGGGTGGGTCTAAGGCAGCTTGATTTTGGAAATGATCTTTTTGCACTTAAATTTTTATTTTAATTTTTTTGAGATTGTAATTATATAATTTCCTGCTTCTCTTTTCTTACTCCAACTCTTCCCATGTACCCCTCACTTCCAAAAAATTATTTTTGAGATTATAATTTAATTACATTTCTCCCTTCCCTTTCCTCCCTCCAAAGCTTCCCATATAGCCCTTTCTTTGTCTTTCATGTCCAAATAGATGCATCAAATTCATAATACCTTTTCTTTAATTTTTCATATATATATCTTCCATATATATAAAATACGATACATATAAATGTATGTGTGTGTGTCTCGGTGTTTTCTTTTTCAAGGAAGACTATTTCTCTCATTCTCAGCATTCCTTAGTTACCCGTAGTTTTTGTCTAGGGTTGAGAGCCCCTGAGCCTCCTGAGCATTGCCCCTTCCACATTAGCATGTCTCTTGGTGTCCTCCTTGTTTAGGTCATGTTTAAGAAGCCATGTTCAGGAGACATTATGGGTGTATCTTGTGACATTTCTAGGCAACACAATCGCACAGCAAACTCCCTGATCCTTTGGCTCTTACAATCATTCTGTTTCCTCTTCCTCAGCGAATCCTGAGTCTTAAGTTCAAGAGGTTTTTTTTGTAGATGTATCCATTGGGACTGAGCTCCACAACTCAGAAGTTTGATTGATTGTCATCTTTTATAATGGTCTCCATTCATTGCAAAGAGACATTTCCTTGATAAGGAGTAAGGGCTACACTTATCTATGGGTATGAAGACAAGGTTAGGAATGTAGTTAGGGATTATGCTAGTCTAGTAAAGTGCAGTTTGTAGGTTCTCCTCCAAGATCCATGACTTCACTAGCCCTTGGTAGTTGGCTTGGTTTCTTGTACCAGGCATAATTTTTCTTTGGTGAGCAGGCCTTATGTTCAATTAGAGAACTGTTGGTTACCACCATGGGGTTATCATGATATAATGGTTCTTGTTGTGGTTCATGCCTGTCACAGCTAGGTAGCAATGTTGGTTGCTTCCCTCCTTTGGAAGTTTGCATGGCACCTTTTGGTACCATGAAAGTTAGTCCTCTACTTCAAAAGTCAGTTACTCACATCCTTTCAAACAGAACTTTTAATTTTGTACTGTCACCCAAAGTGTTTATTTTTTTGGTCTTTATGCTATTTTAGTGGGTAGAACCAATAATTCACCGACTTGTTTAATCCAAAAATCTAAAAGTTGTATCACTTCATTTCTTCCCTTCACATCTCATATTCAACTCACTGGTAGACCTTTCATTTCTTTTTTTTTCTAAAATATACCACATTTCTAGCTAGTTCTTGCCTTTGCAATTTAGTATTTTGCCAATTAAAAAAACATTCATAATTTCTTTTCTTCCAACTTTGTTCCTCTTTTATTCATTCTATGTACAATGGAAGGTAATGTCATGTAAAGTATAAATACCCTCATGTTATTACTGTTCTTTCTTTCTTTCTTTCTTTCTTTCTTTCTTTCTTTCTTTCTTTCTTTCTTTCTTTCTTTCTTTCTTTCTTTCTATTGTGTGTGTGTGTTCCCATGAAGCCATGCATGTGCTATAGCATGCATGTGGAGGTCAGGGAACAGCTTTTAGATGTCAGTTCTCTCATTCTACCTTGTTGAAGCAAGGTCTTTCTTGTTTCTGCCTCACCGAGTACTCCTTGTCGGTTGGGCCATGGACGTTCAGATTTCTCCTGTCTCCATTGCCCATAAGAGTGCTGACACCTGGATTACAGGTACACGTCACCTCGTCCAGATTTTTATTGTGAGTTCTGAAGTGATCAGGTTTGTGCGGCAAACAATTCTACAGGTTGAACCATCTTGCCAGACCCTATTTAAGGTTTGCTATTTAAGAACGTTAATGGCTTGCTCTGACTCAGAATAAAATTTGGACTCCTAACTGTAGCCAGCGAAGCTCTACATGAGCTAGCTCTGTCTGTCCCGTCAGCTTCATGCCCTGTCATTATTTCCGCTGTTCACTATGCTCTGGCTACACAGTTTTTCCTGCAGTGGCTCTGGAGCCATTATTATACCATATGTGTCTTAGTTGCCATTCTAGTCACATCTCCTTCACACCTCCTAACCCTTTCCCGACAGTTCATCAGCCAGGGACAAAGCCTGTGGAGACATTCTCATTAAAACCACCACAATATGCATGTGCATTTTCTTTCCTAGAGTGTACTTTTTACATTTTTCTTTAATAATATGTCCTCCCCCAGGATTTTTGTCCATGAACTATGTCTAAGAAAACTCCCTTAATTCATTGTGATATTCTTATGAGTCTCTGTTTGTTTCCTGTATGAACTTACCATTTTGTAGTCTGAAATTTAAAATTTTTATGTATTTATTATTTGTTTTGCCCTTCTTAATCTTTAAACCACATTTTCCATGAGGATGGAGACTGCCTTGTCAAGCTTACTTATTGGTAGTCTTCTATCCTACTGAGGTGCTTGGCTCTGCCAACATCCAGGCTTCTTTCCTGGCGTCAGAATCCTGATCACAGAACTTAAAGGGGGAACCAAACAGAGGTGGGTCTCCTCATCAAGCCAAGGAGATCAATATCTTAGATCACAGGACCCAGAATTGGTTTGTTAAACTAATATATGAAATCAATATAGAGAAGAAAAACAAAATAAGTGAAAATAGAGCATTGATATAGCTAGTAGACCTCTCATAAGGTAAAACAGAACCATAATGTAATACACATTAGGTTTTAGCAAGTATCTGTCTTCAAATACATTGAGTCAGTGAAACTCAGCAGCAGTCTTTAGTGTATGGTGTTTCCTTTTCCTGTTGGAGAACCTTAACTCGACGACTCCATTTTATTTCATCTTCATGTCGTGAAATTTCATCGTGACTGATCCCAGAGTGATAAGCCTGTGTCTAGAGTGCCGAAACAAAACACTCATGTCTTAATTACATGTCTCTTTTCCTTAGAAAGACAAGGGCTGTGTCCTGTGTCAAAACTCTCTTAGGTTGGGAGGTGTAGCTCAGTGGGAGTTTGCCAAGTATGTACAAGGCCCTAGTCTCCACCGAGCCCTGTGACACGAAAGGAAATGTAACAAACCATGTGTCTTCACTAGTGTTTGTGGGTGAGATGATTCCATTATAGTTTATGTGTAGAATTCAGGGCTTTAGAAAGTTCCTTAAGGCTTTCAGATGTTATCCTGTGGTACATCATATAAATATAGAACGTGCCTCATCTTAGACACTTTATTTATATCCCACTCATAAACATGTACTTGTATAGATGTGTTGTAGGTCTGTTATAGCTCATTGAAAGTGGAGGAGTTGTAGGTATAAAAAACCTAGTTTCTAGTAAAAATAGTAAAGATTCTCTCTGTCTCTCTCTCTGTCTCTCTCTCTCTCTGTCTCTGTCTGTCTCTCTCTCTCTCTCTCACACACACACACACACACACACACACACACACACACACAGTCTGTATCTTTCTCTCTCCTTAAGTCATAGTATTTTTAAAATTGGTGACATTACCATTAAATGTCCTTTGAGATAATCTATTTCTAATTCTTTTAATTTCATTGTTTCTTTAAAGAGGGGGGAGGCTAGAGGGACAGGAGGAGGGAAGAGGGGAATCTGTGATTGGTATGTAAAATGAATAAAAAAAATTCTTAATTAAAAAAAAATTCCATGCACCATTCTAGTGTCTTTACAATGATAAATTTTAAGTCATATAAATTGCCATGTTAACTCTAATAATGATAATATACTATTATTAGACACAATTCTATAACTGAAAAACTTAATGTTTAGAAAAAGTTCGTGATGCATATATGCATATACATGTGCAAGCTAGGATTGGAACCCAGTTTTCTTACGACTCATTGAACAGGAAATTTTAATAACCATAATGTGGTCTTTATTTGATGGGGTTTGGTACAGTGATCAATGGCTGCTCTATACCCTGTTTGGAGAGGACAGGTTCTTGTAGTCAAGCATATCCCTTTATGGCTTATGAGATAGATGTTCCCCTGGTTTTCTAGTTGCAGCCTGGTGTATTTACATATTCCACCTTTGTTCATTTTTTTTTGTCTTCCTTTTTCTTGAATATGGGCTCCACAACATGAAGGTATCTTCATCAGACAGCTAATGTTTTTACAGCAACAGACATGTTGCCACACTGGGGATTATAAAATATGAAATTGGCACTTATGTTTATTTAAAAAATGTTTATTGGTAGTACCAGCTATTAGCACAGTGCCAACCATAAGAGCACTGATGTGAGATGAGTTGCTAGATGCACTGGGATGGCTTTTGGATTGGAGGGCAATAAGGACCAAGATTTCATAAAAATAATATTTAAGAAATAGTAAGTATTATTTAAACAAACACTGTGGTACAACAGAAGATTACTGGGCAACATGAGGTAGCTCAGGAAAGTTGATGTCTACAGGAACAACAGGACTGCTTTTCATGAGGTGCATGGAGAAAGGGGAGTCCAAGATGATGAAGTAAATTACCTATGGGCCTTCCAATAAACTGATAAAGACTAAGTTAAAACTGAAGTCCTTTTTTTCTGCAATTTTCAATGAATTTTGTATTCTAATGAAATGAGTTTAATTTCAAGATTGCCTTGGATAGTCATGCTTGTCTTTCCAACTGATATTTAGGATCGTTTATCAGAGTTTTCCCAGAATGAGCCTGTTAGAGTTTTAAAATTGAGTTTATTGATTAATGTAGGCAAAATTGTCATCTTTATCAGATTTTCCTATAATAAAGATTATTATATTATCATCTACAAAGGTAATCTTAAATATTTCAATAGTGTATTTATTTTGTTCTTAAAATCTTGTGCATTTCATTATGGCTATTTCTATATTCTACAGTTTGAATTAGTTACTTAAAATTGCACGTATTAAGAAGTCCAGGGAAGCAGTAGGCTAACTGCAGATCTTAACCTCTCTCTCTCTGTTCCTCCAAGTCCAACCCCCCAGTCTCATCTGGAGCAGACCACCTGCTGCGTCCTCCACTTCATCTCTGCTCCCATCTCCAATGGATTACATACACTTTCTCCTTTGACCATTCCCCACCCCTCCCGCATGCATCCCATAATCCCAGCCTTCAACTCCAGCAGGAATTCTCTGAGAACAAACAAGCCACTCAGGCCAGGGAAGCAGGTAAGCTCACTGCTGGATCCTCATTCTCCTCTTCTCCTCCAATCCAATCCCCATGTCTCACCAAAGTCATCTTTGTTTATGTTGTGTTCTCTTTCTCTCCTTTTCTCTCTCTCTCAACAACCTTGACTTAGATTTGCCTATTATCTTTCTAAATATTGAATATTTAAGGACACTGACCTTTTTTTCTCCCCAAACTTTTTTTTTTTTTTTTTGTGTGTGTGTGTGTGTGTGTGTGTGTGTTTCGAGACAGGGTTTCTCTGTGTAGCTTTGCGCCTCTCCTGGAACTCACTTGGTAGCCCAGGCTGGCCTCGAACTCACAGAGATCCGCCTGGCTCTGCCTCCCGAGTGCTGGAATTAAAGGCATGCGCCACCACCGCCCGGCTCTCCCCAAACTTTTTAAGTATATGTTCTGAAAATGTGTTTTTAAAAATCTTTGAGAACTCATTTTTTAAGGTTTATTTATGTTTGGTGTGTGTGTGTGTGTGTGTGTGTGTGTGTGTGTGTGTGTGTGTGTATATACATCTACTGTGTGAATGCATATACATGTGCTTGGCTGAATATATGTATGTATATACTATATGCATGCAGGTGCCCAGGTGACTTTGAGCCGCCAAATGTAGGTGCTGGGAGAAGAACCCATGTCCTCTGGAAGAGCAACATGTTCCCTTAACCACTGTGTTATCTGCCCAGCCCCTGAGAATCTGCCTTTATCTGTGAATTTAACACATTCATATTTATTGTGGTTACTCACCTTGGGATTTACTTCTTGCAGCTGAATGATGCAGTAGCTAACAGAATTTTGGTGTTTATTTTTCAGTTTGTCTCAGTCATTAACTAGTTTAAGCTGTTGAAAAGTTTTTTACCCTCCTTCTGTGTACTGTTTTCATCTGTAAAACAATGCCATTTGAGAGAATAAAATGCCAAGCACAGTCCTCAGCACATGTAAGTGCTATAACACTTTATAACCAACTGTTAGCTATTGTTATTTTTCTTTCTGTTTTATAGACTTTTCATTTGTTCTTTCCCATACCTATATTTCATTGTATTTACTGCATTTTCTTTATTCCTCTCCTCTTCACCTACAAATAAAACAAAGTTTAGATGTTATTTTTCTACCTTTTTCCTCTAGATAATAAGTCCTCTGAACATTAAATATTATAACTATCCTGTTCTTGTTTGCTTCCTGTTGCTGTGATGAACACCATAAGCAAAAGCAACTTGGGGAGCAAAGGGTTTATTTCAGCGTGTAGTTGTAGTCCATCTGGAAAGAAGTCAGAGCAGGAACTTGAGGCAGGAACCCAGAGGCAGGAACTGAAGCAAAAGCCATAGAGACATGCTGCTTTCTGGCTTACTTCTCATGGCTCTCCCAGCCTGCTTTCTGAAACAACCTAGGACCATCTGTCCAGAAGTAGTACCACCCATAGTGAGCTGGGCTCTTTCGCATCAATCATCAATCAAAAAGTACCCCCACAGACTTGCTACTGGCCAATTTGATGGAAGCATTTTATCTGTGAAAGTTCCCACTTCCCAGATGTCAAGTTGATACACACAGAAGCTTTCACCTATGGCATCATCTCACCCTTGTCTTTTTATACTATTTGTCATGTATTTTAGTGCTGACTAACCTTATCAACCTGATTAGTCTTACTTTTATTTTTATGTACTAAATACACAACTTAAATTTGTTAAAAATCGTTCCTAATTCTGGTGCTCATCCTTTTTCTAACATTCCCTTCTCATGCATTCCAATTCCTTCCTTATGGATATGCATCTTCAGATATCTCTTTCATATTGTGGTTCTTAGTCATATGGCTTTGTTTTTGAGGCAGAGATTATCACTGAATCTAGATCTTGTAGTCCTAGCAAGACTGGCTGTACAGGGACACCCCAGCATCTGTCTGTCTTTGCTTCTGTCTCCTTAACATTGGGATTACTGATGTCATCACCATGCCAGACTTTTATGTGGGTTTGGAGATACAAACTCAGACACTCATGTTTGCGCAGCAAGCTCTTAAGCCTTGGGCTGCCTCCATAGCCCTACACACTGAAATCTCTGGTGTAGTTTCCTACACTTTCTATGTCTTGGTGGGAATAGTGTTTTATAGCTTATGGTTGAGATACAGACTATCTTGGCTTGAATCTTCTATTTTCTCATTCTTTACTATCTCAATGATATCATATAGCTTCTTCACAGTACAGAGGAGACATGATTTGTACTGAGTTTAGAAGGACATGAGTATGTATTAGGTATTCTGTGAATGTTAGCTATCATATTATTTGCTATAGTACAATAACTATGAAATGGTCTTGACTTTATAAATATAAACGGATTTGGATGTGATTTTGGAAAACAGGTAAACTTTAAAAATAAACCCAAATAGGAGGAAATATGAAAGAATGGGAGAGGTTACTTCTTAAAGTAGAAGAAATAGTGTGTGCATAAAGAACAGACACTGTCAGGAACAGAGTGTGGGTGAGAAATATAGTGGGTGGTGCCTGAGCCAAAACTCGTATCTTCTCATTGCTTGCATGCCAGTACCTTTAATCCATTCCCTTCTAAACACACTGCAACTCTCCCTGGATGACTTTCTTTTCACTTAGATATCAAGAAAGTGGGATTCACTGACCTGGGAGCAGTTCTAGCTTGCATGGGGCTGGATGTTATTCACTTTCCTAACTTTCAAATGTGGTGCTTTTGAGTTGAATTTAACCCACGTTCTCAGCAGAACTGAGCAGCAGATCCATCTGCTTCACATCATATCCCTCTTTGCCACCCAGGTCCTATTTTGTTCTCCTGCTATCTATCCTTCTTTAAATCCTTTCAAGTGAACTGCTGCTATTCTCATCAATTTTAGATGTCTTTTAAACTAAGAAGAGAAACAAAAAATCTTGTACACCTGGAAAATTTGGAGGGATTGAATATGTGTGTAAGAAGGGTACACCAAAGTGAATGACTTAGGAAGGCAAGGTTGTGAACAGTATCAAGAAGGTTGCCTAAGAAAGTAAAACCATGAGGACCCCAAGTATTCCTTTACCACAGTGTCATGAGGTCATACTCTCACCACATCTTTTTTTTTTTTTATTTTGCAATACAATTCAGTTCTACATATCAGCCATGGATTCCCTTGTTCTCACCCCTCCCGCCCCCCTCACCTTCCCCCCAGGCGCCCCCCCCCCCCGTTCCCACCTCCTCCAGGGCAAAGCCTCCCCCGCAGACTGAGATCAACCTGGTAGACTCAGTCCAGGCAGGTCCAGTCCCCTCCTCCCAAGTCGAGCCAAGTGACCTGCATAGGCCCCAGGTTTCAAACAGCCAACTCATGCAATGAGCACAGGACCCAGTCCCACTGCCTGGATGCCTCCCAAACAGATCAAGCCAATCAACTGTCTCACCCATTCAGAGGGCCTGATCCAGTTGGTGACCCCTCAGCCATTGGTTCATAGTTCATGTGTTTCCATTTGTTTGGCTATTTGTCCCTGTGCTTTATCCAACCTTGGTCTCAACAATTCTCACTCATATAAACCCTCCTCTTTCTCGCTAATTGGACTCCCAGAGCTCCACCTGGGGCCTAGCCATGGATCTCTGCATCCAGATCCCTCAGTCATTGGATGGGGTTTCTAGCACGACAATTAGGGTGTTTGGCCATCCTGTCACCAGAGTAGGTCAGTTCGGACTGTCTCTCGACCATTGTCAGCAGTCTATTGTGGGGGTATCTTTGTCTCACCACATCTTTACAAGGTCATGCCCCATCACCTACCTCCATAAGGTCTTGCATGCTGTCTTTCTATACCCTCATGAGGTTGTGTTCTCTTACCATAGCTTCACAGGGTATGCTCCCTTACCATATCTTGATAGCATCACTTTCTCTCCTATACCTTGATAAGTATGTACTTCATAATCACAACTTTACAAGGTCATACTCCCTTATCCAGCTTCACAAGGTTGTGTGTGATGTCTTTCTATGCTCTGACAAGGTTGTATTCTCTTACCACAGCTTCACAGGATATGTTTCCTTACCATACCTTCACAACATCATGTTCACTCCTAAGCCTTTATAAGGACATACTTCATAATTACATCTTCACAAGGTTACACTATCACATCAATTTGAGGGATTCATATGAACATTCACTCTTCTTTCTTGTTATCTTGTGATCCTTACAAATATTCACATGTTAGGGATTGGATATACCCTTACAGTGGTGCTGGCATGTTCAAGGTGTTATGGCTGTAGACTTTGGGGCCATGTAAAGTTGTGTCTGAAAAGGGTCATGATTGAATATTTTCAGGCCCAGGATAAAAATAATGTGCTCAATAAACAGTATTCATCCATTATTATATATGTCTTCAGTATGCTTTCAAGTAAATAAAGTTATGTAAACATATTCTCACTCCTCTGTTAGTTAACAACATTTACTTGATCTTTTGGCACACAAAAATAGGGAGGATAAAACCCATGTTCCCTATTTCTTACTGTTCTAAAATGCACCTATTAATCTTAAATGAGAACAGAAATTCAAAGTAGAATTTTCAGGTGTTGGATAATTGGATTTTCTGAATTTTCTGTCCTGTGTCTCTAGATAATTATCGCTTTTGTTTTTCCATTACTTTATGCAGTCTTCTGATAAGCTGGCACAAACAAGACATGCTTGAAAGACGTTTACTGTTTCCTGACTCTGAAACGTAAATGCCTTAATGATTTGAAACTCTCCGAGGTCTCCTTCCAAAGGGCTGGCAGAACATTGCAATTCTACTCATGCACACCTCTTCCAGGCCCAGAACAAGGTTTAGGATGCAATGAGACACATTATAAACAGCACGGTAGTAACATGCTACTTAAAGCATCTAAGAACAAAACTTTTCATACAGGTTTAGAGTTTTTTCCAAGGAGCTTTACTTATTTTTAAATTTATTTATTTATTTATTTATTTATTTATTTATTTATTTATTTATTTATTTATTTATTTATAGATGAATACTATTGGTAGGTAGGGGCTTATTATGAGCTTGACATTCTTTGCTTCTGATTGATAAGTAAGTTTTCTCATATTTCAGGAAGACCTAAAAATTCCCCCTTTTGTATTGTTTTCCTAATTGGAACAGATACAGGACTTTCCAAAGTAGAGGGTAAACCAGATGTCTTCCTAGAACCCTTGGCATGGCCCGTGAGAAAATAGCTTTGTGTATCAATGGCTATAGCAATATAATGCATAATCATTTCTCTAGTCATATATGATAATGTCTAGAAGGGCTCTTAGAGGTTATCAGACTAGATCTTTTTTTTGTTTGTTTGTTTGTTTTTTGTTTTTCGAGACAGGGTTTCTCTGTGTAGCTTTGCGCCTTTCCTGGGACTCACTTGGTAGTCCAGGCTGGCCTCGAACTCACAGAGATCTGCCTGGCTCTGCCTCCCGAGTGCTGGGATTAAAGGCGTGAGCCACCACCGCCCGGCCAGACTAGATCTTATACATGAAGAATCTAAGGTACTACAGGACTCTAGTCTGTTGGCTCCTACCACGTTGTCCTTTACATATCACAGAAAAGTTTACATGTCTAAACATTGCCTTGGAGAGTTTATTTTCTTTGTCTAGATTCAATGGAAAAATAAAATGATTCATTCAAGTCTCTATAATATACAGGACAACATTTAAGACATAAAATGATATACATATCCATCCATAGCTTAATGACTCAAGCTCTTGTAACTAGGTTTAATTTCCCAAAGATTCCACAACTTTCAAGCAGTGCCTTTCTGAGGACAAGGTTAATCACAATTGTCTCTTGGGAATGCTCAGACCACACCCAATTCAACCAGCTGGTATTTGTTACTGTCTATGTTCCAACTACTTGATTCCTAATATACAGAAATCAAATATTTATAGATTGGCTCAGTATCTGAACTCACTTTTCTAACTTTCAGATCATATAGATTCAATGAACAAGATGACTTTAATTTGAAGCAGTCTAAATTTTGGAAGATTCTGCATCTAACCTTCATCGAGTAAATGGGTTTCAAGGAATAGCAAAGATCACCTCATTTAACTCTGTATTTCGGAGGAAACCATCAATAATCATTACATTCGATCACACTTGCCTTCCCAATCTTGGGCACAAGGAACCATTGTCTAGAAGGTCTAGGGTGTCAACCACTGGTGAATACCAAGGTTGGTTGGCTTAGTTGACCTATTTCTGTTAATGCCTACCTTGATGCTACTCCAATCATTATTATCTATAAAGTTTTCAGTGGTGGATCAAAGGCTATTTTAGCCCTAACTTTCCTGGATTTGTTCTTGTTTGCTGCTCTTTTGTCTTCTCTAATACTTACCCTCTTCACTTCTCTTTGAAACTACCAGACGATTTCTCCTGTTTGTTTCATTAGTAGATACTTTTTGATTTCGTCTCTTGTGTGTTAATATTTTTATGCTGTTCTCTTTTTATACTTCTTTCTGTTATACTCTTACACATCCTAATACCACTAAGTATCTTTTTGGACAACATAGTTTTATGAATGTATTATATCAGTTCATTTTTTAATAAACAGGTAAATGAGTCCAGTTTTTCCTAAAGAAACTGACATTTTTTTGATGATCTGGACTCACGTGTGTATATTGTGGTAGACCTCAGTTAGGCTTTACCCGGACATATAACTGTAATTCAGTGTGCAAAGTGATCATCTTCAGTAATCTCTTTCTCAGCTCTTAGATCTCACTGTTCAATCCAGTAAGAAACTATTTTTATTTTCCCCAGCTCCTTTACTAACTGCTATCCTATTTATCAGAATATTATTCCACTATTTCTTCTAAGAAGCCCCCTTTCTTTTGCTCTAAACCCCATCATTACTACCCATAGGCAGACTTCTATCATGACCCTTTTTACATAATTCAAGAGCCTTGTTTTTAATATATCTTCCTTCAAACCTCATCCTCTGGACAAACACTGTATCAGTATCATAAGTTGACTATATTAGACTTCTGTTTTGCCATTTTCAATCTTCCATTGTCTAATAGCCAAGTTCCTTAACAATACACACCAGGCCATCCCCATGAACCTCTTAACCTTCATCACACAATGTTTAGCCTCCACATTCCTGGCTTCACTTTCACAGTATAGCTTGTATCCCTCACTCAGAGACCATGTCACCTCCTACATGCATCCATTGCCTCCATTTTTCCTCCCTTCACTAAATGACATAGTACTGCTCAGTTTTCCTAAATGAAGCCTGGAGACTCCTGCTGAAGTCACCCATGAAATTGTTAGTGATTTCCTTAGTGGGCTGATACACTTTTGTGTATCAAGCTTATGTATCAATACTGATACTTGAAACATAGTCTTAATAAATACATGAGCGCTAGTGAGAGATGAGGCTTTTTATAGCCTCCATTCTTTAAATCCTCAGGACTTGAACTTAGTATGTTGGAGGTTTGGAACTGTACTCTGGGAGTTTGGCCTAGGATCACTCAGGTTTGCAGGCAGAGGGGCAGAGAAAATGAAGAAGGAAAGAAGCCCTTGGGTCTTCTCATTTGCCCTGGGATAGCCAATGTTCTGTGGTTCAGCTGCATAAATACTTCTGAGATGTATTTTAGTTCAGACTGCCTGTTGCCTGTCTAGATGTCTGAATGGTCTCTCTCTGACTTCCTTTCCATAAATCCTGTCTCTCCCAATCCATTTTCTGCATTTAACATAACCACAGTAATCTTTCCCAGATGCTAACATTCCTCACTGCGTTCCAAAACTCTTAGACAAAAGTCTAAACTCCTTACGACTGCTTTTAATAATGTCTGTATAATCTGGCCTTTGACTGCTCCTCCAGCTTCCTGCTTCACCATTCTGGCCCTAGACCACCTGGAAATCCTCTAGATGGAACAGGTTTTATTTCATCAGCTCTGTCTTGTATTAGTTCCCTCTGGGTTTTGAGGATTTTCTTAGGACACTCTCTTTTCACCTCTGCATTTCCAGTGAACTTTTAACTGTTCATTAAGGTCATAGATTAGGTATTTCCTTCCCAAGAAAGCTTTCCTTGATGAAGAAATCCAGACTAGAAATATTTTGTCTCCCCCTTCTACTAATTTCTCTGTTATTTGCTCCTGTTCATCTACTATATACAAGTATCACACCATCTCAGTTACCTTTCTTGTTTGTATAACTCAGTAAACTAAGTCCTTAGCAGGCAGAAAGCCCACCAGTGTGTCTCTTGCTACATAATTAGTAGCCGGGATAGGAATTTGCTCAAGCTGGTGCTGAATATTATTCAGTGAGTAAATGAATGAACTCATGAAAAACAATTCCATGTTATCCACAAGGGTTCATTTTGACATGCTGCTAAGAAAGTACTGGAGAAACTAAAACATGTAAGTTTAAAGAGAGGGGGAAGTGGGAGAAATCATTGCTAATTACATACAGAATTGCTCCTCACAGTCCAGTACTGATTTTCAGGTGAATAATGAGGACCATGGGTTTTATGATCTCTAAGTCCCTTCCAAGTTCAACAATCTGCCTGAAATCCTGAGTTCTCATAAGATGACGAATAAAAATGACTGACTCTCCAGGGAAACATGTAGACAGATGAGACTAAGGTCGATAACATCACTGCTTTTCTGCAAGAAGGGAAGTCCCTTCTCTGTGCCAATGACTGTGTGACTTGAAGTCATTGACAGTGATCTGGCACATCAGAAATAGTTTTCTGGAACCACCATGAAGGTGAGATCTGGTTCCATGACAGAAGTGTGGGCTCAGGAAGGCAAGCTTCTACATATTTTTGTGAAATCTTTGTCATCTTATGAGTCGAAAGGGTGGTATTTATTGGTGACTCAGCAAGATTGCTTTATTTGTGGGCCTTCACATAAGCTTTCAACACTTGGAGTATGTGACACAAAAAGGAAGTGTTGGCACCTCAGATGAGTCCTGAGCTATTTATAAATATGGTGTCAATTAATTTGAAATTGGCCATTTTAATTTGGGGCTGAAAATAGACTAGACTTCCTCCTTCCTAGATTCCACACATGACTGAAAAGAGACAAGAACAGATCTTTAAAATATTTTTTGTCATTTTTAATTAGTGCGTATTAATTGTATAACACAGTGGGTCTCATGATGGCATATAACACATGTATATGTTCTTTATTACAGTCATCCTTCACTGTCCTTTCTCCCTTAAATAACATTTCTCCCTTTCTCCATTAAACAACATTTTTATTAATTCTATGAGAATTTCATATGGTATATTTTGGTCAGTTCTTCCCAGATCCACCCACACCTCCCCACCTACCCAACTTTATGGTCCCTCCTCTCTCTCTTTTAGCCCATTGAGTCCAATTTGCTTTGCCCAAATATTCTTGTGGTCTCCCCTAGAACATAGATAACCTAAAAGGGGTCAGATTCTTAAATTAGTGGTTGTACAATAGTTGGGGTATTAAAATGTTTTTAGTGTATTGATTAATGAAACATAATGAAAAACATCTTTTTATCCTTGCCAGTGAATCAAAAACTTACAGTTGTGTGACTTATGTGTTACTTATGTGTACCTTAAGAAACTTGTTTTATATTTTTCTATTTCTCTTATGGAGAAATAACACTAGCTTGACCAGCTATTTCTTATTTTTGACAGTGGTTATAAGAAGAAAAAGAGAAAGTAAGTGATTACTAAGTCTGGATGAATCACTACCACCCTTGTCTTGAACTCCATGACTTCCTATTCTCTGAGGTCAAGAGATCCTTAGCAGGGAGGGTCATGCTTAAAATAGTTCTAGTGAGGCAAGCTTGATGAATGATGAGGAGATACATTCATTTTCTTTTTAGCTCACCCTTTATGTTGGTCCAGTAGTAATCATTGGGACAGACAAATATGATATTAATGACATGTGTTTTGGTAAGTGAAATTTGCCCTAAAGGTGGAAACAATTCATTGTATATTTTAAACTACTCAGAAGAAATGATTCTTTTTGTTAATGTTCCCACCACGAAGATCACCAAGATGTGATAAATGTTAGAGATGGTGGGTATGCTAAATATCCTGATTTGATCATTGTGTGTGTGTGTGTGTGTGTGTGTGTGTGTGTGATATTCACACATCACACTGTATCTCATAAATACATCCAATTATGTGACAATTAGAAATAAGAAAGGGGAAAAAACAGTGGAGGAGTCTACAATTGGTTAAAACACAAAAGATACCAGGTTTAGAGTGACAAGAAATGGATTGTCCTTCCAATTATGTTACATGGAGAAAATCACTTAAAGTATGTGAACTTCGGTTTCTTTATCATTAAAACGAGGTTATTATAAATATGGTGTGGAGACCAGAAAAGTGTATCACTGGGTTAAAGGAAGTAATTTTAGTGTTGTTTGTTTTTAAAATTATTGGCAGGAGTTGGAAAGTCAAAGAGGTCTCTGCAGTGAATATGATGACTAAGTTCAGTTAACAAGGTCTGCCCTCAGATTCACATAGGCTTACAGACACACAAGCTTCTTGGAAACAGATTTTTTTTTTAAATTAAGACTTGTTTACATGTCATTTTGCATTCAGGTAACAATTAACACAGTTTTTTTTCACACACACACACACACACACACACACACACACACACACACACACACCATCACCTCTGTGTGGCAGGAAGAACTAAGATTTGCTGTCTAGAGCATCCTTCCTGGACTAGCTCAAAGTATGCGAATGTTAAATCCTTAGTGCAGTGTTCTGAAGCAGACAGTTCTGTATCTCTCACTCAGAGAATAATTTCAGAGAAAAGAAAGATGTAAAGTTCAGATCCTGGCAGGAAGTACGAGTTAGTCTCACGGAACTGAACCTAGATGCATCACAGAAAAAAGGGAATTTGTGGTTTACTTCTTCATGTTGCATCATGAAGAAGTAAACCAGTTTTATGGTGAAATTCTGGGCAGGGCTACTGTGTGGAACTTGGCAGTTTTAAGGGCTGAGAATCAGTGACCACTGAGTGCTATAAACTGGACATTGATCTTACCCTCTCCACCCCCAGGGAACATCACAGAGAAGGGAGGGAAAATGCTGTGAAACACTGCCCCAGATACGACATGGCCATTGCAATCATGAGCACAAAGTAACTGTGGTCTGCACAAAGCCAGACAAGGTTGGGCCCTTCAACATTCCATATGGATGGGAGAGGTACTCATGAGACCCCTGACCCTTCCCGAGGAGCTATTGAAGTTTTCTTCTCATTTTCTTCTGGGATGTGGCTACTGTGAAGCTGTTCATGCTGTCACAAATATCTGACTATCTATGCTCATTCAAGCAACCGGAATTAAACTCAGTAGGGAAAAAGAGACATGAATGAGATGAAGACTACACAGAAAGAAGACAGAGTTCAGAGGGAGAATGAGGAGAATAAGAGAAAGCAATGGATGGTAAATGTCATTATAATACACTGTATATGCAATTGTTAAAAATAAAGGAAAAAGATTGCCACAAACTTATCAGACCATAGTATGGGTGAAACACAATCCATGTACCACTCACCAAGCTACAAGGGGCTAAAAAAAGATTTATCATTTTATAATTCATGCCAAGTTACTATGAGGCTATAGATTTGAAGTCTGTATAGATTAGATCCTGTAATAGGATCTACACAAAGAACAAATTGGCTCTCAGGGTCCTGTATCTCTACTCCATCACCTATTGGATACAATATCCTCATCCTTTTAATATTATTGGTGAAATATGTCATTACAATTCAATGAAGATCTCTCTTATCTCAAATGAGGTACAGCTTTTCATGTGTTTAATAATCATTCAAATAATTTTTGACTGCCTGAAAGAACATTCCCTTATATTTGAAGTTCTTTCAACTGGGATGCTCATGTTGACTCAACTAGCTGAACACTCGCCTCACATATAAAGCTATAAATCAATATCTAACTTTAAATCTTTAATTTTACAAATGTTTTGTTTAGTTTTACTGTGTCAATTATTTCTAGATTTCTTCTTGGGGGACTTGCAATTAAGTTTATATTTTATCCTTTTATCTACCCTCCCTCTTACTTCCCCCTGTTTTAAAAGCAAAAACATGACCAATTCAGATATTTCCTGTAGCATTTGTGGTACGTGTGGGATGCATGCATTTGTGTGTGCAGTTGTACACTTTTCTTTATTGCCTCGAGACAGGTTTTCACTGTACCAGAAACCAGGTAGTCTGGCTGGCCAGTGAGCTCCTAGAATCTGTCCATCTCCACACCCCCAATACTTCCTAGAGCAAGAGTTTCAGGTACATACTGTTATACCTGGGTTTTACATGGGTCCTGGGGATTTGAACTTAGGTCTTTATGAGTTCATAGCAAGTGCTTTTACCCAATGAGACAGCTCTCCAGCCCTTAACATTTGTACTTTGAATATTACCCATTTTTTATTATTTTGAGTTTTGTCTTCACCTTTGTATTATATTTATCTTACTTTCTCAGTTCATGCTGTGTTTCCTTGATGTCAACACTTCTCTGAATGTGTACATTTCTGTTTTGTCCCTTTTCATATGGGAATAATTCATCCATTTGGAGGGATTCATGTTAGGACATTTTGTTATCTTTTTTTTTTTTTTTTAAATCAGGTCTGGTGGCTTTTCTTTCATGTTTCTTGTAGAACTTCAGTGTACGTATTGTGGTTGCCTTGATCTCTTCCATTATCCTCCCTGAATGCAACAGACGTTTCCTGGACAATTGTTACTGACTGAAAATGTCCACTGTGGAGGACTCAGCATGGTCTTCTGGGGCTAGCAGGTCGGTTAATGGTGTGGAGGGTGCAGAGTGTTCATGAAGCACTTCCTCTCCCCAGCTTTGGATTGCGTACAGTGGAAGTGTGTCCTTCAGCTTTATGCCACAGCTACAATGTCCTCACAGTGTAGTTCTCCTGTGTGAGTAAATATTTTTTTTAGATCCACCTGTGTTTACTTCTCACTTAAGTATGCGCCTTATTGCCCTGGCATTAAAAAAACAAAGGGCACAGGATTATGACTCAGTTTGTGTTCCTCTTTGAGGACACTATTTTTAGAAGCTGAAGAGATGGTTCAGTAGTTAAAAACACTTGCTGCTCTTGCAGAAGACCAGAGTGCAGTTCCCAGTACCCACGTTGGGTAGCTTACAACGTCCTGTTGTAAGTTCTAGAGGATCTGACATCCTCTTCCTGCTGCCATAGGCACCTGCACACACATGCATGCACACATAGCACATAAATGAAAAGTAAATTCTAAAAAAAAAATACCATAGAAACTATCATCATTGCTTTTTCCCATCTAAGGTCCAGCGCCATGAATTCCTTCAGATGACCTGCTTAAATTCCAATTGTTTGACCCCATCTCTGGTTCTGTTCCACAGTTTGACCTTTTGTTCATTTTCTGTTTTTACCAAAATCAGAATTTGCATTTTGAGTCTCGGCCTTATTCTTTAATGGGATTTCTACCTTATACTGCTACCTTTTGGTGGGGGAACTTCTGATTGCTCTTGGAATAGCTTCTCAAATTTATCTTCTAAAAGTTAATATGTGATTTTTGACATTTAAGTTCTTCCTGGATAAATCACAAGAGTTCCATTGGCTAAACAGCCAGACACTTCTTCATGGAAAGTCTATCAGTAGCCTGAGCAGACAGTCTGTAGATGAACTTTCCCACTTCTTTTGGCACACATCTTTTTTTCCCCTAAAATTGCTGAGATTTCCATGAACAGTTTTCAAATATTACACCAGTGGAGTTCTTTCATACTCTTTACACTTGACATCTGCTTGATCATCAACTTCTATAACAAAGCAAACATTTATTAAATCCTGCTGTGTACTAAGCAGGGTACTGGGTGCTGGACAAGGACACCCTTGGCATGGCCTAGAGATATCACTGCCTTGAATATTTAAGGCCCCTGAATACAATAAGTTTACATTAAGAATTACTTTAAAACTCATGTACATCTTTCTTACTTGGGAACCAGAGCTCAGCACCTACATAAAATTTCTTTTGCCCCAAAATATCCTTCTCTACATCTCCCATTACACTACCTTGAATGAAAAATTGACTGTTTCAAATGCTGTAGAATTTGGTAAATCATGCAATAAGTCACATTGAAATTGAGCATCTCTTTGGAGTATAGGAAGGAATTGATCAGTAGAAGATATTAAGTAAGCAAATTAATTGTTTTAATTTGTCATCTTTCAAATAACACGAATAAAGCAAATTCTACTGTCACCAGCTCTTATGTCCCAGTGGAGTTTACTGTAAATTTTGTCTTACTTATTACTGAAAATTCATGGATTAGGAGGTACTCTTTTCTTGTTTTGTTTTGTTTTTTGAGACAGGGTTTATTTGTGTAGCCTTAGCTGTCCTTGGCTGTCCTGGAACTTGCCCTATAGACCAGGCTATCCTTGAAATCACAGAGATTGGCCTGCCACTGTCTTTCGAGTGCTGGAATTGAAGGCGTGAGCTGCCACCAGCACCAGGCTAGGAGGTGCTCTTAAACTTGTAATTTGCACATGGAGAATAAGAAACATTTTTGATATTAAACAACTCCTAGAATTCTGTAATGAACACACAGTTGTGACATAGTGAATTAAAGTCTTAGTATTAAAAACTAGGTATCCTTCATGCATGAACTGGCTTTTTGGAGCCCATACCCCATGGAGGGATGCCTTGCTCAGCCTTGATGCAGCAGAGAGGGGCTTGGTCCTGCCTCATCTTGATATGGCGGACTTCCTTGAGTCCCCATGGGAGGCCTTACCCTCCCTGAGGACTGGATAGGAGGCTAGGTGGAGGAAAGATGGAGGGTGGGTGGGAGCAGTGGGGAGGTGGGGAGATGGAACTGTGGTTGGTATTTAATGTGAAAAAGAACTCTTAAATAAACAAAAATAAAAATAAAAAGATAAAAAAAACTAGGTGGCTATTGATCCTTCACATTTTATTTAGTCTTATTTTCTTAAAAGTAGTTCCTAAGAATAAGTTTTATTTGGTCCAAAACTAAATACAATCTTTTATCTTTATTAAAATAACTACAATTTAAATTTGATATATTATGACCTCTATTTTACCTTATAGTTTTGCCAATTTCAAGTACTTCACAAGAAGATGAAATATAGCCTTTTCTTATTTATGTTTACTTTTATGTGCAATTTTGTCAAAAATACATGGAGATTTTAAAAGCTACTGTATGTGTATAGTTCTAGTTCTTTGTGTTACTGATTCCAAAAAAAAACCCCAAAATTGTATGAAGCACCTTGCACCTGGATCCAGAAAAACGATATAACATGGTCGATAAGAGGCACCAAAATACATTTATTGGAAAACATTTACAGCTGCACTTGTGCATGTATTTTACTTTACCACACTTCTAGACATTGTGAACCACTTACATTTACATTCATATGCACAGTTATGTCTTTAGGCTTCTGCTACTCTTCAGCTGCATCAAAATGAAGTATTATATATTTGTAATATAAAGGAAAAAGCGTGTGTGTGTGTGTGTGTGTGTGTGTGTGTGTGTGTGTTGGTGTGGGTGCAAGAGTGTGTGCATGCTTGCACAAGCCAGAAGACAACTTCAAGTGTTATTCTTTTGGAGTCATCTGCCTTGTAAGACAAAATTGGTAAAGTAAGAAGACAAAATATGCACTGCTTCCATTTGAGAGTCTGACTTAATAATTTTTACACTTTTAGACAGCTAACATTTGGGCTCTTATCAGTAGTCTTCCCAGGTCCTTCCAATGAACAAGAAGGTACAGGCTTCTGTCTTCAAATTGTTCCTTGTTCATGATATTCTTCCTTTGAGGTTCTTTTTGTTTTGTTTTGTTTTGTTTTGTTTTGTTTTTCGATACAGGGTTTCTCTGTGTAGCTTTGCGCCTTTCCTGGAACTCACTTGGTAGCCCAGGCTGGCCTCGAACTCACAGAGATCCGCCTGCCTCTGCCTCCTGAGTGCTGGGATTGAAGGCGTGCACCACCACCGCCCGGCTCCTTTGAGGTTCTTAAAAGCCCATTTCCATCCACCCATGTTAATCAAATTACCGCTGTAAAGGGCCTGTAATTTCAACAGGGGATCTGTGCTTCATTAAAATTTAAAATCACTGTAATGTCATATATAATAATAGATTTTAATATATTTTATGTTTTTCTATGTATGTATCTGTGTGTAATTATGTACATGGAACTGAGCCTTGGAGGCTAGAAAAAGGTGTAAGATCCCATGCAGCTGGAGTTATGGCTGCTAAGGGGCTGCCCTACATGGGGGCTGTAAATCAAATCTTTGTCCTCTCGAAGAGTAGAAAGCACCCTTAACCACTGAGCCATCTCTCCATCCCTGGAGCTTTTAAAAAATTGTGGATTAAAATGAACTGAAACTGAAAAGTAAAAGAAGAGTGTCGTGATGAGGAGTGAGTGGCTTGAAAAAGGTCATGGTGATGCCACTACATCCGTGACATTGCATTAGAAACCACTCCCCATGGTTTCCTGAAACACAAAGCAGCAGTCGGGCATCTCTACAGAAAACTACAACAGAATTAGCAACTCCAGAAAGTCATATTTGTTACAGATCTTCTCAGAAAAGACTTGCCAAAAAAAAAAAAAATCCTCAAAATTAAATATTTTCGTGCACCTGAAAATCTAGTTAGTGTCTTGCTTCCTGGCTGTGAGATCACTCAAATGACTTTTTTTTTTTAAACTCTATGTGGTGATACTCTTACAGTATGAACCAAGCTTTCTGTCTTACATTTCTGTCATTAAGTGAAATAAATGTCCGGGGGAAAGCCAGTGGCAGCCCGGGAAAATAACAGTTGTCATTTCCATGGGTAGGAAGACAAAACCACTGGCTGGTTAGACACTAGAGCATGAAAACTCCTGACAGGATACTGTTTCCTACTGAAAGTCCTTTGGAAATACTAGCTTAGAAATTGATGTACGGAAAAATAAAAAGCATTGTAACTACAATGGACTCTGTTTCATTGCCAAAAAGACACAGAGAAAATACCTTTCTCTTAAGGCAGCCATATGTTATTTCTGTATAATAGCCTTCACTCTATGACTGAAGGTCTAAGGTTTCCTCAACATACTGAAACATTAAGGGTTAAGGGTCGAAGAATATTTCTATCAAACCTTTAAGGAAAGTATCATTTGAACATAATATTTTAGGGGGAAAACAGCATCTTTTCAAAAACTGTGATTAAGACTTGGCATTTTTGTTTAGGAGAGATGCTAGGATCATATGCACAGCTATTTTCTTTTACTTTTTAAGATGTATCTGGAAAGTGGATGCTATTCAGAAGAAAAGTAAAACAGTTTGGTGAAATGGTTTCTTACTCCATTTGCTACTTTGCGTAGCCTTTCTCTTCACAATGAGCTTGAAGACATATTTCTAAATATCCTAAGACAGAAAGGATGCTAAGAGGAATCAAATAAGACAGAAAGATACAAGCACTATAAGTAAACACCTTAATTATGTTTGAAATACACCGCCATGTGTATTTCAAATGAAATAACCCTTTTATTAGAACTCCCCTCTCTTTCTCTCTCTCTCTCTCTGTCTCACACACACACACACACACACACACACACACACACACACACACATCTATATACATCTCTTGGATTCTACTTTCCTTTAACTGCTTTAGAGTTTTAGATAAAAAGAAATCTGGTTGTTTGTTAGTGAGCTGAAAACAAAATCTTAATGAGTACAGCCGTATGGTTGTCTTGCCTGTTCCAAAGACGAGTTCATGAGGAGTAAATAAGCTGAAATACAGTAGATGAAGTGCCAAGAACCTGAAGCTGGGAGATCCAAAAATCACTTTTAATTGAAATCTTTAAATTAATTTATAATTGTTTCCCCAAGGCTCAGTTACCATGGCAAACTGAGTCCTAACTTACAAACACAGTGTTATTTCATACTAGCGCCTAACTGATAATCATTTTACTTAGATTCTGAAACCCCACCGTCAATGACTGAGTCTCACTGTCCTCAAATCATCAGGAGGGAAGCAGCCAAAGGTTCTCTGCATCCTGAATGCAAATGAGCTAAGGCTTCAGTGAAAATGTTACATATCTCTACTTCTGACCATCCTGACTCAATTTTAAGTCTTAGAGACTTTCTTTACTTGGGGGCTAGAATTTTTAAAGATGTCCCTCTTGAAAGTTTTTGGAATCATTCTTGGTTTACCTGCTAAAGTCAACCTAAGATTCACAAGGAGGGTTTACTGTCTGTGGTTCACTAACTTGCATGCCAAGCTCATCTATAAATCTCCTAAATGTGCTTGACCAAAATCTTGTTATTTAAATTGTCAAAGCCCACGTGAGATTATCAAGATCTTCAGATATCAAAGAGGCAGGAAGAAGGTCACATGTAAGCCTCTGGTTAGTGTCTGACAAGTTGAACCACAATGTCCTTGGGTAGGTGACAGCTTCATACAAATCTGGTCCTCTCATTCACAAGGATTTACTGTCTACTTATTGTACAAAATCCATTGTTCCAAATATTGCATCTCTGGGTGTGAATAAAGTAATCCTGCCTGTATGTTGTTGCTTCTTCTTTGGTGAAACAGACAGTTAATACTTTGGCTGTGTTTTCTTGGTGGTCCTGTTTAAAGAGCCAGGAAGAAGGGACTCGGGAAGGCTAACTTCAAATAATGGAACCATTGGCAGTTTCTGTTTTTCCCACTTACTACTCTACCCCAACCTGGCAACTCAAGAAGCTTATTAATTATCCTTTGATTTTGTTCATAAGATGCTGATACCATCCTTTTCTGTAGTTCAGCCATCCAAAATAATGCAAATTATCAATTGAAATGACTCAAAAAGAATCATAAGGACTCTAAGAGTTCTGATGTGAGCTGTAAAAAAAAAAAAATCTTCCTTGATTCTTCCTAGGGTTGAGACATCCAGCAGTCATTGCAACCTACCAGACTCAAAAGCATTACTGAATATTTGCTTGGTGATTTGAAAGAATTAGAAGGATGAAATACTTGAAGGAGAGAATTGTAACAATGGAAACTAACAAGCACATACAGGTGGTTAATAGTCACTGTGATTACTAACCAACAGGTAAAATGATGTAAGAGAAAAAAAATAATCCAAGTTCTCACATAGGTCCATTTGGTTTCTTTTATTTTCCCATGAACCTATTTATACCCTAACAGGAGAAACAAATAATTTTATTGAAACCTTTAAAGTCAATATGACCTTGGGTCACCTGGGCTATGTTTGTTCCATTCATAAATTTATGGGGAAAATCCAGTGCTTTAAAAGTTGCTCCTCTTTATTATGTATGACTGGAAAGATTCACTCTTATCTTTGAAGAATTCATCTCCTACAGGCTGGCTCCCTCGCTGAGTGCTGCTGATGGAGCTAAAGCTGACCTCAGGGTTAGCAATGCATTCTGAGGCTAGTGAGTCACTTCATGGGAATAGTTATACTGTGTGAGGTGATCTGGGGTGGCTTCACTGGTGTCTCTGCCAACTAGAAATACCAGAGACACTACTATGCTGACTTCACTCCCCATACCCAAATAAGGAGAGGCAGGCCATTCCAAGCTAGACAGGCGTCTGAGCATTGTATGCAAAGGAGGGGGGAAGGCTCTGCAGGAACTGGTCTGCTGGTATTCCAGCTCCACTTCCCCATCTTCTGCGTGGCGTGCATCTCTCAAATACGCAATGGACAGAGTGGACCAAGGTCTTCATCTGAAAAGCCACTAGTATTTCTTTTAGGACCTAAGATGAGACAACAATAACAACAAAACCTAACATGGCGCATTAATTTCTATCATAAGACCCTTGTCTCAATTTTCCTGGCCTTCCAGATTAAGAGAAACCCCACCAATCTGGAGAAATATCATCCATGAAGACTCATTCATAAGCCATGAGGTCCTTGGGGGTGGAGCTATCTTCTGAATCATTGCATAGTGGTATTTGGTACTTAGTGGGAGCTTCGTAAACATTTGTTAACTTGATGAACAGCTGAGAAACAGTTGAGAAGCTGTTATAAACGATCCAGGAGTACACAGCTTCCAATCTAAGCTAAAGGGATGTGTTGACTTGCCCTTCACACTGCTGGTCTCAGCTTGGGGGTTCACCTTAGCCATGGCAATTCTGATGCCATCTGCAGGACAGTTTCTGCGGATCAAAGGCTGCCTAGCAGAAACAGGCTGGGTGCTGAGTTCTTCCTTCTCTGTCTAGACAGTGTGTGTGTTGGAGGAGAGTACTTCCTTTGCATGTCTGAGCCATAAAGCTCACTATCCTTGTGTCTAGACTGCTATAAACACTCCCAAAAGCATAGCATCGTATAGCCCTAAGGAAGTCAAGGCTGCTTTGAGTTTGTTCGAGATTTTGAATACCTATTTTCTAAGATGAATAAGTTATTTGCAGATTATGGATTTCCCATCTGTAAAAATTCTTGGATTGTGCCTGGTAAGGCTTTATCAAGTAGGCCTATAAGAAACAAGAGTAGTTTTTATAGAATAGGTTGAGGAAAAAGGTTCTAGTGAAGCAAATGAGACAATCTTTTGATTTTGAACCAGGGTGCCTGATGCCAGATTCTTGACAGTCACACAGTATCAGCAGCTATACACGAGATCCTGCATGTACATCTTTCTCCATACCATCTATTGCTCCCTTGGAATTGGCTCAGGACTGTGTGTAGCTTGTTGTGGGGCTCACTGCCCTGCAGCTTGGGTATCAGAGAAGACTGAACATTCTGAAGATATTATGGGATTTCCCAGCTACCCAGAAAAAAAGTAGAAAATAGAATTTTTCTAACACTTTCTTTTAGATGTATCATCATTTTTAAGTTGTAAGAAAATATGCTTTTTTGATCAACATTTCATTTCTATATCCTATACGTGAGCATAATTGGCTTTCTCACTTCTATTTTAAGAGAAATAAAACCACAGGCTAATGCTGAAAAGCAGAATAGCCAGCAGGGGGTGGGGGGGTGTCACAATTCAAATCATTTCCGTATTGTGAGGTCTAACATTTGTAGGTCTGTTTCCTTGCCCATTTCTGTCTCCGTTTAGCTCTGTCTGTTTGTCTGACTGTCTCTGTCTCTCTCTCCACACCTCTCTTTCTGTATGTCTTCCTCTCTCTTTTATTTTTTACTCCTATCTTCTTTTTGCCCCAATTTTTGGGCATCCCTTCATATTAGCTTAGCCTATGACATCTACATTATTTTAATGCATTTAATCATTGCAATACTGCTTTAAAGTGGTTAATCTAATTTTCTCTCTTTTTTCTTTTTTCTTTTTTCTTTTTTTTTTTTTTTTTTGGTTTTTCAAGACAGGGTTTCTCTGTGTAGCTTTGTGCCTTTTCCTGGAACTCACTTGGTAGCCCAGGCTGGCCTCGAACTCACAGAGATCCGCCTGGCTCTGCCTCCCGAGTGCTGGGATTAAAGGCGTGCGCCACCACCGCCCGGCTTTCTCTCTTTTTTCAAACATGAAAATTGAAGCACTTAAAGACTAAGAAAGTTGTAAAGCATTGTATAGTGGTAGGTAGTAATGATCCACCCAGGCAGGCAGATTCCAGAAAACACACTTAACCAGACTCCACAGAGGATCTGGGAAATGCAAACCCTTGATCAGGTATGTGGCTTGTAAACACTGTTACCTAACATACAGCTTGGAGCTTTCCCTCTCCTATCGGGGTCTTCCAGCAAGAGTAGAAAGATTTATTTTCCTGTCAGTTGATTGCAGTCATCTTGTATTGTTCTTGATCATCTTGGGAAGTATCCCAGCTTCCTCCACAAATTATGCTAGGTTTTGTGTTTTTTATTGTTGCATTCTTTTTATCAGGTTGAGAAAGTTAATGTTCATTTCATCTAAAAATTTGAATCCCTAATATAAAGTTATTTTTAATGTTTTTTACTATGTTTCTGTAGAATCCTTTTAATTCAAATTAATTTAAAATGTGTGTGTGCGTGTGTGTGTGTGTGTGTGTGTGTGTGTGTGTGTGTGTGTGTGTGAGCCTGAGTGTATGTGTGTACACCATGTGCCTGCAGTGGCTTTGGGTGGTGAGAAGACAGAATCGGATCTCCTGGAACTGGAGACACAGGCAGTTGTGAGCTGCATTGTGGGTGCTGGGAATCAAATCTGGGTCTTTTGCAAAAGCAGACAGCACTCTCTACCACTGAGCCATTTCTGCAGCCCCATCCTGTAGATCTTTAATGAGTCTGTCTTTCTTATTTCTCACATCAGAAGTCTGGGTTTTCTTTTTGTTTGTGGTTACTCTGACCAGGAGGCTCTACAATTCATCAATTTTCATAATGAGCCAGAAATTTTCTATTTCATTGATTTATTCCCAAGTCTCTATTTATCTTTTAATAATTGCTTTAGGTTCAATTCACTTTTCTTTTTTCCAGTGTTTTAAGGCAAAAACTGGAATTATTGATTTGCGACTTCCTTCTTTCTAATACAGATGTTTATTTCTGTAAAATTTACCAGCAAGTACTGGTTTTGCAATATCCAGCAGTATTGACATATTCTGCTTACATTTTTATTCAACTGAACATATTTTTATTTTGATTTATTCTTTGACTGAAGGGCTATTTAGAAGTTTTATTTAGTGCCTGCATATTTGGGAATTCTATGGGAGTGTTTGTCTATTGATTTCTAACTTAATTCTGTTATAGTCAGACACTGAGCTTTTATATTTATATTATTTACTTATTTATTTATTTTCACAGTATGGGGATTGAACCCAGGGTTAATGCGTGCTAGGCAAGTGTTCAACCATTTTGAGATACATCTCTAGCCCTTTCAAAGATTTTATAATCAGAAAGCGTCTCGGTGTATATCCCAGTTGGTTTTGGGTTTGTGATCCTCCTGCTTCAGCTTGCTGAGGGGCTGAGATGCTAGGAATGTACTACTGTGTTTGGGTTTGTTTTACATGATTAAAGCTGGTTTTCTTTATGCAGCTTAGAGTCGATAGTCTATAATATATTTTCAAAGAATCATCATGAAATTTGTTAGTATGTAACTTCTACCCTGGTTTTGTTCTGTTCTCTCATATGGCATACCTCTTTCCCCTTCTTTCTGCCATTCCTGATATGACAGGACATTCCACATTACATCACCTTTTTTACTCTCTTCTCGAAGAGAGCCTAGTTTGTCCATGGACTCTTCAAATGTGGCTCCTCGGAACAAACGCTATGGCCCAGAAACTATCTGTACATCTGTAATTTCACATTACATAAGCTTTTCCAGATGCCAAGTTAAACCTTTGGCTTCTCCTGAAATGTTCTCTAACTGGCTCTCCATAAACCCATCCTCAGACAGTAGATTTATTGTAGCATGGACACAAGAAATTTACATCTACATCTATTACATTTCACCAACAGTATCATCATAACAATCAGTAGTGTATTGCCATTTACAAGCTGTTTCACAGACATGAGCTCATTTAATTCTTCCAACGTGTTGGTTTTGGCCCACAGCTGCTGTTGCCCTGTAAAATCAGTCCCAGTTGCCAGTCTTTCCTATACTCATCATCAACACTGGAGTCCTCAGTATATCTTAAGATCCGAAATAAAGTGGATCAGGTTTCCATTTTCAGCAGTAGAGAGCAAATTGCGTATAATATGGTCAGTGTGTAGTCCGAAATTATTGTTCAGTCAAGAGAACACAAAAACAGGAGTCACTGGGAGATGATTCAATGCATTGCTCAACCACCTATATCCCAACAGAACAGTATTTTCTCCAAAATGTACATGCACATTCTTTATGGCTTGTGCATATGTTATAGTCGTCAGATGCAAGGAGAAGTCTCTTTAGGGTAGTGTCATTTCCTTAAGGTAGTGTCAGCTGTTGGGTCAAACCTAACACCTGCATTGGATGAAACTCTTGCTTTTTGTACCTATGGACTAGTCTTCTCAAGTCTTGTCTTCATACATTGGTTCTCTCACCATGGAAATATGAACACCTTGTGGTTCAAGGTGTAGTCGTCTAATCACTGGGCTGCGTGACTAGCCAGAGAGTCATGCAGTCATAGCATTGTTCACTGTTCCTCCCATCTCCTCCTCACGCCTTCATTTTTACTCCCTATATAAGGAGAACACTCGGTCTTGTTTGTTTCCTTACCATATTTTCACTGCCTTATGTCATCGTTGAAATACCAGAGGTTAATTTCCTTTTACAACTGTCTAAATACTGCCCAGCTGTGGAATAGAGAGATACTGTTATTTTGTGTTTTAATTTTTACTATTTTTATTAAAATGATGTTGCTAAGTATCCATTGCAAACAGGACATTCTCATGCCAAATATTCCTATATAAAGACATTATCACCAAATTTCAGTATGGTAAGTTATAGGATATCTATGATAAATTTGTTTATATAAGCAGCATAATGTAGCATAAAATACAAACAAAAGTATGGCTTGCATTCAAAAATGCTTTAGAGAAGTACATAATTAGAATATGCTCTATAAATTTTATATGAAGCATGTGATATTATGGAAATAACTCATATGTCTCTGTAACACCTAATAATTTAAGTGAGATTAAGTAGTTAGTGGTGTGTGTGTGTTTCTCTCTGTGTGTGTAGACAGATTCCTACTCCCATAAACTCTAGTCTTCTTTTTGGTATCAGTTCAACACTGACAAAAGGCACAAACTGAAAGAATGTATAGAATTTCTTATTAATCATTAAAAACCCCACCAGGACGAAGATGAAAGCCTATAATCAGAAGCTCTTTCACCCCAACCTCTCAACACTACAGTTGCCAGGGTGAGCAATTTTTCATAGTTGTCACAGACTTTGTGAGTATAAAATGATTATGGCTTTAAAAAGCTGAAAACTAATGGCAAGTAAGTTTTTCCAAACTGACTGACTTCACAACGATGTTGACTAAGGGACAGATGTCGAGATTTAAGGCAGGCACTGCACACCGACTCGCTTTCTTAATCAACATTCCTTTCTGCATAAGTAAGCCTCTATTCTGCATGCCAATCAGCGAGCATAACATATTTCCTTTATCTCCCATAACTGCTTGCAGCAGGTATTTTTACCTCCATTGACAGGTGTAAAAGGGACATTTGAGTTGCTTCAATTAAGCAGTTTGCTGGAGGCTACTCAGCCAGGAAGCGGTAGAACTTCGTTCTTGATCCATTTGACTGTCTGACCCATGTTTTTTCCACTCCCGTAGTCCTCTCTTAGTCCCTGTTGGATTCTTTCATGCCTATTCTGTTTGTTCTGTAACTCATAAACCCAGTGGCCTGATCTGGGTGTTGCTTTCTGATAGCTACTTTAACATTAATAGATTATTGATTGAATGGATAACGCTTCCAGTAAAATGAGTTGTTAGTGAATTCTGAATTCCAAGCCTTCCTCCTCTGAGCTCAGAGGAGACTAAGTGAACCTTGTTTCCATGTCAGGGGACCCTCTCACTCTCTCAACAACAACCTAGCCACGTCCACAAAGGAATTGCTTTATTTTTGTATTAAGTTCATTATTTCCATGTCAGTCAGGAGTCTGTCTGTTGTTGCTTCAGCATATTATACCTTCCGATGCTCAAGTAGAGAGGGAACTATGTCCTTGTATTATCTACCTAGTCAGAATTAAGAGAGGAAACACAAATCCACAGGCTTCTGTCTGAGCGGAACTGTTTGGGTCACAGCAGATACAGTTACTTGAGGCTTCTACCTAAAGAGGACCCAACCTCATGCATAGCTTGTTAACGCTCCTGTTGCATAGCAATTCCTAATGCATATGATTTTAATTTGGCATCCTTATTTTGTGTTGTTGATAAAAAAAAAAACATAAACAACATTTAACATCCAGCACAGCATAGGGTTTCCTGTGTGCTATTTTCTTCTTTTCTTCTCAGATAAAAGTTGGGGTTTGCTGAATACCCATATTGTCTCATTTCATCACGTACGAGTATTTATATTACTTAAGATAGCAAGTGTGGTGGTTTGGTGAAAAAACGTCTCCTATTGGCTCATGTGTCTGAACACTTTGACAAAGTCATGGACTCTTTAGGAAGCTGAGCCTTTAGGAAGTACATCACTGGGAATGGATTTTGAGAGTTCATAGACTCACCCATTTCTAGCTCAATGCTTTCTCTGCTTCATGTCTGAGGTTGGAGATGTGATTTCTCAGCTTCCTTCTCCAGCCATCTGCCTTCATGCCTCCCCGCCATTATGGACTCTCCCTCAGGAACCATACACCCAAATAAATTGTTTCTTCCATTAGCTGCCTGGGTCACGGTGCCTCATCACACCAAGGAGAAGTAACCAATACAGTGTGATTACCACTTGGTTTAATTTGCAACTATTTAGATCTGTCTCTGCACCCCTGATGAAATTCTAAAGTCATAACTGCTTCTATTTTTCCAACTCAATAACTTGCTGTGTTCAATCAAAAAGAGAAATCAATAGAATATTTAAAACAAAAGACGACTATCTTTGAAAGCATTTCTCAAGCAGTATTGTTATATTATATAGTATAAGTTTTTATACTTTTAAATGCTTTCATAAATTTTGCTTCTATTTATTTTTTGAATCAAACACTTTTTAATAAATAATAATGAAACTCTCTCCAAGGAACTAGGCTGAGACCTAATTCTGCGCTAAGAGGAGCCAATACAACCTCAGTCTTCATCCAGTAGCTTTGTAGATGGGAGGACATTTTTAAGGAAATCTCATGGCAGGCTTGTTTCTTCTTTCTCCCTTTACTTTGGTTTAGACTGGATAATTCCATCTTCATTTTATTTAATGAAAGCCTTTAAATGTATTTGTAGTCAAAGCCTTGTAAAAGAGAAATAGGATCAAAGGACTTCATCTTTCTGTAAACATTTGTGATACTACTGGAATTTATTGAAAGTGTGTATAAACCAGATGGGTTAGAATAGTTATAAGAAAATACATGAGACAAAGCAATGATATTTCTCTTAAAATATGGATAACTATTTAAAGACTTGCATAAACAAAAGCAAAGCCAAACCCCAGAGTGTTGTCAAGTAAGGCCATTTGAAAGAAGCCATGACCCATCTCTGGAATATGAGGTAAAATGGCTACCTAATGCTATTGAAAGAGTGGGAATATTAGAAGGAATATTTTCAGCTTATTTTATTGTTAATTTAATTACCAAGTACATAGAAACCACACTAGTGCATAGAGTATGACTATACTGAGTAATTCAAGTAATTTAAATGAGTAGTTTAGGACATACTGGGGAATATATTTTTATTATAATATACAATGTCTATTTGTCTCTCTTGCTTTTAGGTAAAATTCATTGTGTCTTCTGCTCAACTAAATGTTAACAAGTTCAACTTTATCAGGGACTTATCTTAGAAGACATTATTTTGGTTCAGTTCAACTCTCCAAGATACCCAGAAAGCAACCAAGGATGGGCTCCTGATGAATACAAAGGCTTACTGAAGCAAATCCAAAATCCATGGAAGTAGTATCTGAATGCAAGACATGTTTTCAATAAATATTTCTCTTCCTCCACCCAGACTTTTGGCAAAAATCCTCTTTTTCCACCACCCTTAAAAAGGTGTGGCAAAGAGATTCCATTGACTCAGACATGGGGTGCATCATTTCTTCCAAGAAGTCATAGAGGACCATAAAAGCTGTGAAAAAACCTTGCTTCAAAGTCCGGCACCACAAGCATTTCATCCCTTTGACCTGCTTTTATGTTTTAACTGCACACACAGTCTAAAGACATCCAGATGCACTTGTTTTGGTTCTCTCGTGGCACCTTTATCATTTTACAGCTTAGAAGAGGAGAAAGTCTGGATTTTAGAAATACATTTATACCTTGACATTTACAAAACTTAACAATAGACTTTATCTTATAAAATCAGAAGAATATCTTAACGTGTCAGAAAATATGTTTCTATTGTTGGAGATATTTTTTAATTAATTATTTTTACTATTAAAGCAAATACTAACCACTTATTTCGTGGCATTGTCTGCTTTCTGCATTTAATATTAGGCAAAAGTTTTATGTTGGCAAAACCTCATCTGTTAAACACTGTTTTCACCAAGAGACCAGCTAATCAACTAAGTATCAAAACTGTGTTCATTAGGAACTCATCTTTGATTGGTGTTTGGGTTGTAGAGGTAAGATCATACTCTCTAAGGCAATCATTGTTTCAATTTGAACTGGCTAACATTTAGTTGACAGGTAGACAACATCAATTTTGTCTAATAGAGATAGAAACAAATGGCCTTCTTATTTAGTTTTTTCAGATGCTGGAATAGTGAAGGGTTTATTGATTCAGTAAAGATGGATTAAACAACCCATAAATTGTGAAGCAGTGTTGGTGGCACATCTGAATTCTGAAGTGTACAGGTGCACAATAATAACAATGTTATTTTGCTCAATGGGAGAATTCATTCATTGGGGCAGAAGAAAGGGAGCCTGGGGAGGTATCAAAGAGGAGGGGCAATACTTTCCTGGTGTAGTTAGAGGCATGGGAATATCTTGCTGGATACAGGGAACCAGGAACCGGAAAATAAAGATCCATTTGGTTCCCACGATACTTGGAAGGTTAGAATCCTGCTTTCAAGGAGAATATATATTCAAAGACCTCATAAAAGAGGAAAATTAATGAGGGTTGTAAAAGTTAAAAAGGCTGCAGAGAAGATAGGTGAAGGGAAGAGGTGAAGCTTTCCTAAGGGCATGGTGGCTGGAAAGATAGTATTTAGCACTTGGCTTTCTTTTTTCTTTTTCTTTTTTTTTTTTTTTGGTTTTTCGAGACAGGGTTTCTCTGTGTAGCTTTGCACCTTTCCTGGGACTCACTTGGTAGCCCAGGCTGGCCTCGAACTCACAGAGATCCGCCTGCCTCTGCCTCCCGAGTGCTGGGATTAAAGGCATGCGCCGCCACCGCCCCGCGCACTTGACTTTCTTTAGATTTCTTTACTACACATTGTTTAGTTTTGCATTGTTATCCCATTTGAGTTTCCTAGTCTTGCCACAGAGGCTACAGCCTTAGAGTTTTCTAGCACCCTTCTTTCTTTTAGACATGTAAAAAGCTCCAAAACTCTATCTTCAAGAAGACACATAGAGCACCCAGAGCCCTAGTTAAGCACGGCATGCCACACATCTCAAAGGCGACACTCCAGGCTGTGGGATTCAGTGCCAAGGGCTTGGATGCATCATGTCCCCATAGGAGAGAGTGAGGAGGGGAAAGTGAGCCCTCCTGCTGAAGGGAGAGGGGAGAGGAGGGTGGAAGAGGGCGGAGGGGGGCGGGGGGGGGTGGAGGAGGGCAGAGGGGGGTGGAGAAGATCAGAGGAGTGTAGAGGATAGTTCCATGAATCGAGATGGGGTGAGATACCCAGCTGCAGCCTTGGCCTTTACACAATCGTTCTATCTCCAGGATTTCATTAAGTATTTTAACCCACCTTATGCTTTTATTAATTCCATACAGAATTCTTGTGTGTACAGTTCAGATGTTCTTTCTCAGACAAGTGCAACTTGGGGGTCATAGTTACAGATTTCTTGGGATGTAGGAAGCACCACTCAGAGTTTTCTTATTACTATGATGGTTAATATGATGATGGTGAGGATAATGATGATAATGATTTTGCAAGGATGATCAGAATATGGCCTGGATTGTTCTTCTTTGTTCTCTTTTAGTTTGGAAAGAGTGTTAAATTAGTAATTTAAAAGGCTCTCCTTAATTTTGACATGATTGATTTCCTTTTCGATATTAAAAGGTCCCTGTTTTATGAAAAAACGGTGATCCATTGTTTGAAATTCTGTTTTCTTATCTTTAATGTCCATGCTTGCCAGAAATGATCCCTCCCACCTTTTTTGGATCTCTGAACTTTGGGAATCTGGAAACTACAGTTGTTTCAAAGATTTGCAAATGACTCCCCTGAGGTCTGAAGTCAGATCTGTGTCAGGCTGTCACCAGCAGACATCATTCTGAGGGTTGCTGTGTGCAGACTCCAGGCCAGGGAAGCCTTTCTGTTTCCAATTTGTATGAATGACCAGCTAGATGGATAAAAATCCAGTTGAACATGATGAAGCATCTTTCTGGTAGGAGTTAGAGCCCTTACTGTAGATAATTGAGAGTCAGAAGAGACACAAAAGCAAGTGTCCATCCTCTCTGAAGGAAAAAACGTACTATACCAGGCTCCCTAGGGTCTGGTCAGCATCAGTAGCTCTATCAGCAGACACGTTATCTTTCACATTCCTATTCTGACGCAGAGGTGAGGCGTCCAACAGGTTGATTCCTGCCATATATGCATAGTAACTGCTCTGGCGTGGCCGTGTCTTAAGTGACATGGCAGAGTTCTGGGTACTTACTTTCCTTAGCTCAGAGACAGAGCTTTGCTTTGCTTCCCTGTTGGTGATCTTTTTTTTTTTTTTTTTTTTTTTTAAGACTGGTTAGAAAAAAAAAATCAGCAATCTTGACTTAAATTAGGAGACAAAGTTAAGTTCTTAGGATTTTAAATACAAGTCAAGGTCAACTCTATATAGTTGTGTAGAAATTGAAGTGTAGTGAGAAATCTGTCATTACTGTTTGAAGTGAACATTGTTATTCCTTCAGATAAAGGGGATAATGGAACCGGATTCCAGCAGTTAGTGTAGATGGGTTGAGGCCTTTACTGCTGTCTGTCAAGATGAGGAAATGAATAAAAGTGGGTCCCCTTTTAATTGCTATCTATAAATAGCACACTGTCTTGTTTTTATGCTCTTCTTAATATTATTTCATCATAGCTTCAACAATTGCCAACCCAACACACCCATAGACTTTCTGTAAAACCCTGGAAATGTGCCACTTGAAGTTTATGCTAAGGAGAATCCTAGTTATACCTCTGCCATGGGCCTGTGCCTTCTTTCTACTTCCCTTCACAACCAATTTTTCTGTTTATTTTATTTTATTTTTTCTCTCTTACAGTACTTAGGGCCTTGTGCATGATAAGCAATAGCTATATCCTTGTTCCTATCAGCCAGTTTTATAGATAAAAATGACCGGCTTCTGGCTTAATCCATTACTTTTTAAAGACTCTCTTTCCTGAAGAGATACCAAGTCCATGGGATAATTAATACATTCATAGATATTTAGTCATCATCAACTAATTAATTACCAGTGAACTCACTATCTGTAGTAAACATCAGCTAATATTTACTTAGCATTAACTGTGGACTGTAACTAGGACCGAGACTGTCCTTAAGTGTGCTCATGAGTTGGCAAGTGACACACACTTACGTGATACATCCTTAATGCAGTATATGCTAAGGAAGTCAGGAGGGCCATGCGGTATGAAGGTGGTCTATCAGACACACCTCATTTGAATTCCAACTCACTCATTGCTAGTTTGACAAAATGATTCTCTCCTACCCTCCATTTCTTTTTCTTCAAATTAGCGACAGTATTATCTGTTCTAGAGAGCTACAGTGGAATCGAGGCATTTATGCAGTTATTGGCACATAAGACATGATAATTTTTTTTATTACAATTACAGGAAAGACCAGGAGATACAGTGTAGGATAGGTCCATGGAATGGAGGAAGAAAGGAAAATAACAGAGTTGGGACAAGAAAGCTTTTGAGTGTTTTTTATTTTGTTTTGTATTATATTGTATTTTTTCCTATCTGACTACTAACTAGTCCCAAGCCTGCATAGCCTTTGAAATCAGATGAAATTGTGTGTACTCAAGATGGTATGACCACAGACATTGAGAATTATATTTCTCTGACAGAAGAGAGGGGAGGGGAGGAGAGGGGAGGGGAGGGGAGGAGAGGAGAGAAGAGAAGAGAAGAGAAGAGAAGAGGAGGCACAGTTGTTATGTATATGTAGTTAGTATGTTATATGTAGGATTAGACAGGGAGTAAAATATTACTGCATGCCAAGTATGAGTTAGGCTGTCAGAGTATGTTATACATATTATCTTATTTGATTCTCAATGCACATAAACAACAATGAAATTAACAGCATCATTTTCTCAGTGAGAAACTGAAATGGAAGAACTAAGACAATACAGAACAGGAAAAGCAAAAACTGACGCGCACCAACTCCTTAGGCCATGCACTTTCAGCTGAGGTGGGATGGATTTGCACTATAGAATGTCATGTTTCTAATAGATTCAACCCAATGTAGCTTGGGTTTAAAAATACAGATTTGTTTCTTTCCCTGTGTTTGTAAAGATCTCAGCTTGCCCTGAAGGTAGTGCGCCCTGATGCTACTCCTACCATTATGTCGCTGCAGGGCAAGGAGCCTATGGGAAATGGTTCCAGATTCCCTCTACAAGGGCAACTACCTGGCCCTGGGTATTCCAGTTCAAATTCACAGCACTCTGGAGCTCATAGGCAAACCTCGAGAAGAGAAGGTTTTCATGCCTCTCACTAAAGCCTTCCCGCATGAATCCCAGTACAAAAGATGATGAGATCTATACTAAAAGAAAATTGAGACTTGACAGCAGACTCCAGACACTCACCACCAGAAGACACAACACATCTGCTGTAGCATTAGGCACTACATCTGAGATTCCACTAACGCATTCTCACTGAGCCCTCTGCAAGCCTGTGGCTAGCACGCTGTCGTCAGTGTCGCCCAGACACCACATGGAGAACCTCTGATCATACAGGCGAGGAACTTCGGAGCTGAAACTTGCATAGGAATGATTAAAATAAGAGATTCGACAGACAGAGAAAACAGGAACCACTGAAATGTGCTGAGAAACTGACAATAATCGGGACAAATTATGATCAATTGTGTTCCACGAAATGCTGGTCTTTCATTTTCTTTGGGGAGGTTTCTTTCTTTCTTTCTTTCTTTCTTTCTTTCTTTCTTTCTTTCTTTCTTTCTTTCTTTCTTTCCTTCCTTCCTTCCTTCCTTCCTTCCTTCCTTCCTTCCTTTCTTTCTTTTTCCAATTACTTATAGGAAAAATGCATCATAGAGGAGTTTTTCAAATACTTCTTATTTTATCTCAAAAATCAAAATATTTGGTCAAAACCAGTGGTAGATTTTTTTATACAGGATTTGATGTCCTTTTGGGGCAGAAATTGATTATCCTTACCAATGGCAATCTATACCTATGAGTGGCTTATGATCTGCAAAGATCCCCAAACCCTGGAAAAGAGATGGAGAATCCACCCTGTTTCCCATTGTTTGCAGTCTAGATAGTTGTGCAAGCTCAGGGGCACAAAGGCAGTGTGTGTGTGTGTGTGTGTGTGTGTGTGTGTGTGTGTGTGTGTGTGTGTGTGTGATCTGTGTGCCTTGTTTCTCTGTAGACTTGCTAAAGGCATAGTGTTTATGATCCTCATGTGAGGAGATGCTGGGAGTATTTTGTTGTGTTGTCTGTGATTTGCTTTGAAATGTGTCAGCATTAGCATTGGGAGATGTGTCTGTGTAGTGTGTATGTGTGTTAGGATTAGTTTTAATTTGTTTTATGCAGTGGTTGGTGCCTTTGTTGGAATACAAATTTCGTGCCCTATTAGTTTCCCAAGGGTGTTATAAACGAATTATTGCAGGCTAGGTGAAAAATGTTATTCTCTCACAGTTCCGCAGGCTGTAGATAGAAAAGTGAGGTGTTACCACAGTTGATTCATTCTGAGGTATCTGAGGGAATATGTGTTCCCTGCCATTGTCTAGCTCTGGTGGACACCAGCAGCCCTTGATTCACGGCATCCATCTCCGCCTTCAGCTTCATGGCATGTTCTCCATTCTCCTCCTTGTCTGCCTGTTCTACAGTTGAGATTTGAAATGCTCCCAAAGTCTGTCTGTTAACATTTGTTTGCCAGCCTGTGGAGCTGTTGGGAACTGGTGGAATCCTTCAGGGGTTGGGCTTAATAGAAGACATTTAAATCTTTTTGGGGGTAGGGGGTTTGAGACAGTGTTTCTCTGTGTAGTCCTGACTGTTGTGGAATTTGCTCTGTAGACCAGGCTGACTTCAGACTCACAGAGATCTGCTTGCCTCTGCCTCCCGAGTGCTGGGATTAATGGTGTGTGCCACCACCACCTGGCTGCATTTAATTTCTTATGAGTGTGCTTGCAGGGAGTACTGGAAACTTCAGACTCTTCCTACCCATTTGTTTCTCAACTGCCATGAGATGAACAGGCCATCTCTGCCATATGTCTCTCCTATGATGCATCATGCTCATGCTATCATAAGCCCCAAACAACCGACTGAAACTATGTATTTCCTCCTTGAGGTTGACTTAGGGTGGGGCTTTAATTCAATATCCATCTTCATTCATTCCATTTCCAAGATAAGGTCACATTTCCATGTTCCTGGTGAGTGACTTTTTGAGGGAGACATTCTTTAACTCAGCCATAAACAATATCTAACTAAGGGCTCTACCAAAGAATTAGCTGTTGAATGAACATTGTATTGCAGGTGAATTTCAGAGTTGTAAAGTGTTAGATGGTGTTGCCAAGTGTTGTGCAAACCTCTAATGCTGGTACTTAGGAGGCTGAGGCAGGAGGATCATGGGTTTCAGACCAGCCTAGCTACATAGGGAGAACCTATATCAAAATAAAATATATTTTATTTACTAAATTGGTGCATTAGACTGATTTGAAATATTTAAACATAATTTGTGTGCTTAGAGAAATAAGGCCTCCGAGGGGAAGGGGGTACTTAGTCTGTCTTCTTCGACATCCTTACAAGACCTCTGTCTCTAGTCACTTGACTTATTTGCCCAAATTTGGCTAAATATTGCCTCTAAAATATTTTTCATGGGCACAGAGGGACCTTTCCACTTATGTTGGTTAAGCACCCCACATCTGCAGATAATTGGAACTATTGACACATAAATTTATGGTGTTACTTTTTAAAAACTGCTTAATAATAAATGTGTATGTACTACAATTAATTTCAAACATTGTAGGATATTGTTCTAGGACCTATCTGCTAGAAAGAACTGAAGTATTTTTCAAAGCAAATTTGGCTAAAGCTAATTCATATTCGTAGCACATATCAGCTGACTTCTTTTTTTTTCAACATTACGATTATTGAGCCAGTGGGATGGCTTAGCAAGTAAAGATACTTGCTAGCAAGCCTGACAACCTGAGTCGGCCTGCCCAGGCCCTATACAATGTAAAGAGAGAGCTGATTCTATCAAATTGTTCTACCTTTCTGTGAGGCATCCACCACTCTTACCCTCTTTTGATTTTGAATTCGTCTGAAATAATCCAACCCGGCATTCAGACAGCTATGCTAAGCTTTAAAACCTTGTATCCAGGGAAGGTTTTAAAAAAAATAAAATAAAATGGATTTGGCTCCATTTGAACTCTTCACCCGGGACTTTCCAGCTGAGTCTCTCCCCATGCTCTGCGATGGTGAGATTGCTCTGTGGTTGACTCGGTGCGTCTGGAATTCCCTCCCTCGAGCATTCCACCGGAGCCTCCATTTGTTGGCATTTAGTGTCTGGTGCCAGGCATCTGTTGATTTGGCTTCTGTTTCATACGAACCTTTATTGTTTGGCTGAGTTTTCTGTTTCAGAGGGGGTTATTCATCACAAGTCACCGGCTCTGCTGCACAGTGTGTGTGGTTGTGGGAAGAAGGAGCATGTCATTCGTAGTTGTTATTGAAGATAAAATTTTAAAAGAATTCTTCCATGGGCCATGCGCTCCGGATTGTTCCAAAGCATTTCTTTCAGAAAAAGATGTGCTCGCTGGTCTGTTCATGCTGCTCCCCCTCCATACATTTCAACAAACAAGAAAGATAGAGGCCCAGGGCGCTGCTCTATGCATCACTGTAGATTGGTGGTGGTGGTGACTAGTGGGGGTCATCATCGTAATAGCGGATTGGAGTGTGGGAGGAGAAAGAATCCTTGTAGATCTCTCTCTACCCTACTCTAATCCCATTGGTCCTGATGAAAGCCTTGTGGAGGAGAGAGGGGCAGGATAGAAAACCCAAAAGGAAGAACCCCCAGGACAGAATAATAACAAAACTAAGATGTGGTAATTTCTCTCAACGGGGATAGTTGCTAGTTTCTGCTGAGGAAATACTGAGTGAATGTATTCAAGTGTATCACACTCCCCAAGAATCAACATGACACTGATCTTGCTATTTGATCAATAGGAATGATCAATCAGCACCATGTCTTTGGAGCAAGAAAAGGTGAGCCTGTGTGATGGTGACCATGAAGACTATTTTTTAAGAGTTGATGCTATTCATTCCATTTGCTGGTCACGTATATGTGGCTAATAGTATTTTAAGGGAGCTTTTCAAGTTGAACATATTTCTCACATTTCATAAGCTATAATGTTGGAGAAGATACCTGATTTCCCACAGATAGTGGCTTTGCTCTGCTTAACTGTCTCCATAAAAAATACCCAAGACAGGCCATGAACTCTTCAAAACGCTGTTAATGGATGACAGCTCATCCCTTCCATCTCTTATAAAATCTAAGGCAACAAATTGATCCCACTTTTTTTTTCCTTCTGAAGATTTTGTTGGTGACTCAATGTGTGAGCTTCATGACTCATTCATTTGCCATTCAGAAAACATTTAATGAGAACTTAGAGGTCAATAACTGTGAAAACAGTAAATATGTGGAAAACAAAACCAAAAATGAACAGGGATTAAAGGGAGCTGCTGATGTTTGCTGATGGTAGCCTAACACTCTTAGTTTGGTTTTTGTGATTGAAATGTACATGCCCAATGTTTACAATTATATTATAAAACAGCATTCCCTTTTTCTCAAAGCTCTCTTCAATTCTCCTACTTCTAATTCCTTTAGCCATTTGTTTTCTTGGTATTTCCTTCCAGTTTTTACATAATATCCTACTTAGCTATTTATTAATTTGTTGACTTTATACACTTTCTATGAACACCCTAAAAGAGAAACCAATGGCTGTTTTTGTTTGCTTATTTGTGGTGTTTTCATTTGGTTTTGTTTTGTTATGAGACAATGTTTAATGATGTATCCCTGGGTGGCCTGGAACTTACTATGTTACTGTGTAGAACAGGTTGGCCCCAACTTTTAGAGATCCTCCTACCTGTTTCCCGATTAAAGATGTACACCACCACATCTGGCTCTTTTCCCTGTTTTTTAATGGAATGAAACTTACCTTGTGTAGGCTAACCCCGTGTTCAGTCAACACATTGCTATGTGCAAGCCAGCATTATTCACAGGTAATCGAGTAGACACCTGGTTGTGTCGGGGGAGGAATGGATTCAAGGATTTCCCAGATCCTTTTATGGTCTTTCAATCGCCATCCTGATATCCCCTCTAATGCCTCACTTTCGAGGTCCTTTCTTTCTCCTCCACCCCTAAGCCTTCTCCGTGGCCTCACATCCTAGGTTACAGAATCTCAGGGTTGCCAAGTCAGTCACAACAGATCTGCCCCTTGTTTTCCAGTTATGCACACATATGTGCATTTTCTGTCTTACCACCTGGACTTTGCTCTTTGAGCCATGACGAGCTTGAGGAATTTTTATTTAGTCACTGAAATTTTAACGGGCTTCTGGCATAAAGCCTATACCATTCTGTTTTCTATGCTGAATCAAAATCATAAAGTCCTAAAAGAATTCTAGCTGATAATGCCATGCCCTGTGATTAGTCACTTTAAAGAGAGAAACTGGGGCTTGGAAGAAGTTGCACAAGTTTTCCAAGATTCTACAAAGAGTTTGTGGTACGTCCATACCAATATACTCTGCTTGTTCCTTTTCAGTGCACATCCTTTGTACTGCAAGGCCAGTTCCTGTTCGAAAGAGTTTGCAGTTTTTGTAGGGGGGTAACACATGCATACACAAAAGAATAGAACGTACTAACTGACAGACAAGAAAAGCAGCTCCGTGTGCACTGGGAATTCAGAACAGGGAGAAAGAATTTTCTGCCCATTTGTGTTTGAAAGGCCATCTGGGATTCTAGCACATAAATCATATTTTTGTAGGTGTTAACTTTTATTCTTCTCCCACTGGAGAAGTGATGGAATTCCATGAATTGAAATGGTATGGGCAGTTAGTTTGTATATTCACAGGTACCTGTCCTTAAGGTGATACTTTAAAAAAAAATGAGAGAAATTAACCCAATACCCATGTATGATTACACTTCATATCAAAGACATTTAAGGGAGAGTGTTTACTTATTTTACTTTTGCTAGTGATCATACAATCTTTGACCTTGTGAAGTGGCTGTGTATAAACAAGGACCTGTTAATACCCGAGACAGTTTATGAATTTATTTCCACGTTTGTCCAGGCTTGCTCTTAGAGTCATTACCTAGGCCAGTGAGGATGCTGTCACCCGTGGCAGTTATACCGTATGGGCCCCAAAGCCACTTATACGGCATCGCAGGTGGCGGGAAGCCGTGGTGGGTCAAGGTATCTTCAGAGCTGGCTGCTTCCTTCACGACTCTGCTGCCATCTCTAGTGGAAATGTCGCCAAACCTCTCTTTCTCCTAGTCTATTCATGATTTTTGCAACAACAACAACAACAAAAGCTTGAAGGTAAGTCATTTAGAAAGAAAAGAGATTTATCAACTTACAGTCTTGGAGGGAGAAAGTCCAAGGTTCAGGCAAGGAACTCACAAGTGTGTTATAACATGGCAGAGCTCACAAGTGCTAAAAGAGCTTTCTTGGTGAGAGAACATTAGAACAGAGAGAGCCAATTCTGCTTTCCAGAAATCTCTGTTCTAGTAACTCAGTCCTGTAACAAAGGTACCCTATCAATCCCTTCCGGGGTCCCCAGAAGAACTAATGACCTCTCCCCAAGCCCCCCTTTCTGGGATGGTTTCACTGGGGACCGAGTCTCCAGATCATGAAATTTGGCAACATAGACCATACCCAGACCACAGAAAGCTTTCTGTGTCTCAGATTCCAGTCTGTAAAGTGAAGACAATGGCAGACCCGCTTTTTGCGCTGTTTTGAGTTTTCCTTTAGTTAATAGCTCCAGCATACGCTGTGGCTATTAGAATAGCAGCTGATACAAAGAAAACAGTACACTGTCATCAGCCTCCCTTCTAGAAGCTTCACACAGACACAGTACCACAAAACCACACAAAGAAAAATTTCAATACATGTTAATTATTTCATTTTGCACCCGTTTATTGAGGACCTAGCATGTGCCAACCACATTGTCTGGTGCTTGTGATACAAGGGGATAGCAAAATCAGACTTATCACTGCCTTCATAGAATTCTCATCACAGAGACAGTCTTCAATCAAGTAGTTATGCAAATCAATGCAAAGTTGTAGCTGTGGAAAAAGTAGAAAAGAGAGAGGTGCCGGGACTCCTTATTATATGTAAATACACAGAATTTTGGTGGCCGGCAAGGCAAAACTTTGTCCTTCCTAAAGAACGCAAAGGGTTGCTCTAATACCACAGGAGGGAAGGGCTGCTCTGTGCAGAAACCAAGAACATCCTGAGAAGCTAATTAAAACGTTCCCTTCTGATTACACCCCGGAGGATGGGAATCGCTTCCTCTCGCGCCCTTCTTTGACACGACTTGCTCAGGAGGAATGCGAAGGATGGGTGGGATCCTCCCCAGCAGGACAGTGAAAGGAAGCAGCATACCAAAGGGCTGACTGCCCAGCCAGGGCTGCAGCTGCTGGCTCCACCTCCACCCAGCGGGGACAACTGCCGCGCAATATTTCAAAGGCTAAGGGCGGCTTACAGGAAAGGAGGATAAAAAAATGCGTGTTTAACAACTTCCTTGACTGCGGGACTGGATAAGAGTGGAGCACATTTTAAGTTGCTTTTATGGCAGAAATATAGGTGACTTTACAGACATCTGTGCCTAGAATTCACCGAGCCCAAGAGAACATTTATACACAGAGCACGCTCAGTCTCTGGGGGCATTTGGCAAGGAACTTAAACACTGGTGCCATTTGAATATCACATTTGCCTATGTCATGTGCATCTTAATGCCAGTTTATGAGAAAGGTACAGTTGGGAATTGTATATAGAATTCCCTCTAGAGTTATTTCCTACCAGAGCTTGAAAGGGCAATGTCTTTCCGCTAAAATTTTGTTAGTTATTAGCTTCAGAAAAATATACTCATTTTCAGTATGATGTGGCAAGTGAACAGGGATTGAATTTATGTATGTGCTTTTTAAAACCACATTGTCTTACTGTGTACCCCAGGCTGTCTTAGAACTTGTGATCCTCTTGCCTCAGCCTCCCAGCTGGGATTATAGGCATAGACCACCACACTCAGTGAGGGTGTAAACTGTGAGCAGGGATGGAGTGTCACAGAACAAGGCCTGGGAGACAAAAGTAAATAAAATGGAATGCATTTAAGAGTTCTGTCATATGTAGTTGTTCCTTGCTTTTTTTTTTTGTTTTTTTTTGTTTTTTTTTGTTTTATTCACTCTTTGCTCTTTGGGGGCCTGCCACCCAGCTCCCAAATAAATACAAGAGAATTATTCTTACTTCTTGGATTTCTAGCCAGTTTTTTTTTTTAACTTAAATTATCCCATGTACCTTTTGCCTCTGGACTTTTACCTTTCTCTGTTCTATTCCTTTCTTTCCTTCTTACTCCATGGCTGGTTGTGTGGCTGGGTGGCTAGCCCCTGGTGTCTGCCTCTCCTTCTCTTTTTTCTCGATCCTCACTCCTTTTTCTTCTTTTTTACCTCTTATTTATTCTCTCAGCCTGCCAGCCCCGCCTATCCTTTCTCCTGCCTTGCTATTGACGGTTCAGCTCCTTATTAGACCATCAGGTGTTTTAGACAGGCAAAGTAACACAGCTTCACAGAGTTAAACAAATGCAACATGAAAGAATGCAACACACCTTTGCATCATTAAACAAATATTCCACAGTATAAATGAATGTAACACATCTTAAACTAATATTCCATAACAGTCATATGATGTAGTGACGGCAGTTAATGATGACTGCACTTTTGAATATTGCTGAGAGAGTAAATTTTGTGTGCCCTTACCTCTAAAGAGGTGCAAAGTCTGTAAGGTAGCATACACGTCAATTAGCTTAGTCATTACATAATGTTTCAAAACATTATGCTGTATACCATCAGTACATACAATTTTTAATTTGTCAAATAAATGTTATAAAGTAATTTGTTTCTGCTTGACTTAAATCCACCCCCTTTCTCTAATTTTTTTTTATTGTACCTGATGTTTTATCTGGATCTCTCTCGTACTTTTTCTTCCTTCAAGCTTTTACATTTAGAGGGCGTGCATGTGTATGTGCATCAAAGGCTTTGTGTTCAGCATGTAAAACAATTAAGGTTATTATTTCCTGTGGACCTACTCTGAGTTAGTTAGGGTTGTCCTTGAACTCATGAGGACTGTAGTCTAGAATTGAAGATAGGCCTGGAACATATCATTGAAACTATGATAAGTGTCCAGGGGACAAAACCCACAGGATACTCTAGAACTGAATAGCAATGGTAACGGTGTTGGCAACTACGATTATCCATGCTTCCTACACACTCAGGCATAGTTCTAAGTGATCCACATATATTCTTTACAATCATTGTTCTAAAATAACACAAGAACTAACAGGCTTCACTGTGGCATTCCGTGCATCCTTTTCTTGATCCCCAGCTCCCACTTCCCTCTTTTTCCCCCTTCCGCTGGTTCCTCCCCACCCCAATAGTTTCCCTTTATGATGGATGTCTTCTCGCTTATTCCCCCCCCCAGCCACTACTTAAGAACTTATTTTTCCCCTCTTTGTCCCTTTTAGTTTTATAATCTGTACTCCCCCGCAAAAAAAGCCCCACACAAATAAAAATTAAAATCTAGTATCCTCTAATGAGAGAAAACATGTGCTTATGTCTTTCTGAGTCTGAGATACTCCACTTAACATAATAATTTCCAGTTCCATCCACTTTCCTGCAGTGATCATGGTTTTATCTTTCTTTGTGGTTGAGTGACGCTCCATTGTGCAGTATCTACCACATTTTTTAATTTGTTCATTTTTTGGTAAAATTATTTCTTTTATTTTGAGATTATAGTCCCATCATTTCCCTCACCACCCCCACCCCCACCAAGTTCTCCTATTTACCCCTCCTTGCTCCTTTTCAGATTAAAAATGCCTTCATGTATTGGTGGACATCTGGATTGGTCCTTTTTCTTCGGCATTGTGAATAGTGAAAGGTGAAGAGCAAGCATGTCTGTGGTATATGACTTACAGTCCTCTCTGCATATACCTAGGAACGGTATAGCTGGGTCGTATGACACTTCAACCTTCAGATTGTGGTTTTTGGTCCCTTTTAATCACTGTACTGATTTGCACAGCAGCACAGACTAAGGTACCTCTTTTCTCACATCAACACAAATAACCAATAAGCACGTCAAAACCTTATTTAGCATCTTTAGCAACTAGGAAATGCAAAGCAAAACCACCCTGAGACCTATTTGTAATTGATCCCCTTTTATTTTAGAGCTCTAAGGCCTACAGGAATCAGACATTAGGTATTTTTCCAAGCTGCACAGACAAAAATCACAGGCTGAGATTTCAGTCCCGTGACTTCCAACCCTTTGGTTCCTCTGCCTGGTCACACTCTGAGAAACTCCCACAGCTACGAGAGCGCAGCCTGGCCTCTCCTTGAGGAATGTCACTGAAGTTTGGGATACTAGTCATAATTCTGGTATTTGGATATTCCTTTAATAAGATAAATGAGAACAAAAATTTCTCCTTAACAATTAGTATGGGTTGAAATTGAAAATGAAATGTTTCTAAATGCTAAGGTAATGGTGGTCGGATCATGAATGATTGATGGAGGCAATGTGGAATTGAAAGAAAGAGAAGCAGAACTGTCCTTTAATCTGAACAGTTGAAAGGTAAATGTCTCTGCAGAGAGAGTGGAGACCATGCTATTAGCTCAGTGGGCTTGGGGATTTTATAGGGTGGAGGAGTGAACTTTGAGGATGGAAGATTCCATCTGAGGTCAGTTCCCCTGCAGTTTCTAAGTGGTAAACGCCAAAGGAGGTTGGTCTGTTATCTTCTTATCAGGAGCTCCCTGGAGCTCAGCAGCCACAGGTGCCATTATCAGTCAAGTTTCCAGGCTGGACTCTCAGCCCACCTGAGGCTTTTCATCCTTCAGTGTTATCCTGGGGGTGGGGGTGGGGATGCCGGAGAGATATTAGTGAATTTCACAGGAAGCGGGGAGTTCATTGAGCAGTAATGTATTGACATTTTTTTTCTTAGTTGTAACAAACACACTACAGTAAAATGTTAACGAGGGGGAAAATGGAGGAGGAAAATAAAGACATCCTCTAGAGCAGAGAGAGGTTCACAACCTTCCTGATGCTGTGACCCTTTAATACAGTTCCTCATGTTGTGGTGACCTCCCCCCCAACCATAAGATTATTTCGTTGCTACTTCATAACTGTCATTTTGTTACTATGAATCATAATGTAAATATCTTGAGGCAACTCCCGGGGTCGCGACCCACAGGTTGAGAACGGCTGCTGTCCATCCCGCCTGTAAGATCGTGATAACACTGGTGAGCAGCTCAAAGGCCACTGTGCTTCTACTCTCCAGAGGGAGGTGGCTACTCTTCTTCGGCAAGGTCTTGCCCAGCAGCTCCAACAGCACGGCCACACCGTCAGCGTGCCACGGGGCATCCTTCCTGTTTTGTTTATAAGCCTCTCCCGTGGTCAGGCTCACTGAGCATGCTCTGTCCAGTTCTTGTGCTCTGCGGGTCTCTGCGGCCCAGACAGTCACGTGCTGAGCGTTTATCTCCTCTTCCTGTCCCTCAAAACTGGTCTTCCTTTGTCTTGGTTCTGCAAGACAAAAAGAGTGTCTTAAAACTTCGTTCTGTCTAGCACTTTGCTTCTTCTTATTCTCATGTGGTCTTCATTTACCATGGTCTCCTATTCCTTGTTCTCCCTCTCTGTTGTTGATCCAGCTGGGATCTCCCGCTCCCCCAAGCTCTCTTTCCCTCGACCCTCACCCTTCATTACCCCCACTTATGTCCAGGCTGTTCAAGTAGATCTCATTCCATTTCTCTGTCAATGGGTGATTCCCGTGTCTTTCTTGGGGTCCTGTTTTCCAGGTAGCCTCCCTGGTGATGCGAGTAGCAGAAATCTACAAAGATACCCCCACAATAGACTGCTGGCAATGGTTGAGATACAGCCCGAACTGACCTACTCTGGTGATGGGATGGCCAAACACCCTAATTGTCGTGCTAGAAATCTCATCCAACTACTGAAGGATCTGGATGCAGAGATCCATGGCTAGGCCCCAGGTGGATCTCTGGGAGTCCAATTATCGAGAATGAGGAGGGTTTATATGAGTGAGAATTGTTGAGACCAAGGTTGGATAAAGCACAGGGACAAATAGCCAAATGGATGGAAACACATGAACTATGAACCAATAGCTGAGGGATCACCAACTGGATCAGGCCCTCTGAATGGGTAAGACAGTTGATTGGCTTGATCTGTTTGGGAGGCATCCAGGCAGTGGGACTGGGTCCTGTGCTCATTGCATGAGTCGGCTGTTTGAAACCTGGGGCCTATGCAGGATCGCTTGGCTCGGCCTGGGAGGAGGGGACTGGACCTACCTGGACTGAGTCTACCAGGTTGATCTCAGTCTGTGGGGAAGGCTTTGCCCTGGAGGAGGTGGGAATGGGGGGTGGGCTGGGAGGGAAGGTGAGGGGGGCGGGAGGGGAAAGAACAAGGGAATCTGTGGCTGATATGTAGAACTGAATTGTATTGCAAAATAAAAAATAAATAAATAAATAAATTAAAAAAAAAACAAACTTCGTTCTGTTAGGTTACCATGGTCACGATCCTCATCAGGTCCTGATGCCGGAACAATTTGGATCGGGCCTTGAGTGACTGGTTTCTCGTTCTGGAAGTCTGAGGCCTGGGAGATCCAGAACATAAATGGTTCCTATGGCATGAAAGCCCTGCAGAGACTTGTCGGCCTCTTATGCCAGCATCCTATTGCTTTTGATCTTTCATTTCTGTGGTAACACAACTAACTTCCCGTGGAAGAAGGTAATGAGGGTACAGCCAGGAGACTGGGGAGTCAACCCAGCAAACATCTGTTAGAGACGAGGGAGGCCGGCTTGGAGTTGGGCAGTAAGGGTTATTCAGAAAGTTCCCAGAGTTCTACTTCTGAAATGTGGTCCTTCTTGTATCAGTTAGGCCCCATCCAATAACAGAACACCTTTTTAATCTATCTCAGGAGAGAGAAGGCTTGTGGCTTGTTCGGGTGACGGAAAAGGTGAGGTGCCCAACAGAAAATGAGGCCACTCACGTTAGCTGCAGCAGGAAGCTATAATCAGCGCCCGGCTGCAGGGACAAAGAGAGGAAGTGGTGTTTCCACAGCCAGGGGTGGGATCCCTGGGCAGAAGCCAGGACCCGGGCGTGCGTGCACAGAGGCTGCTGAAGCCAAGGAGGAAATGCAACTGCTGCTGTCGGTGTCATCTGAGGCCCAGAGAGAGAAATACACTGGCCTTTTCTTTCTGTTTTTCAGTCTCCCCACTGTAAATATTACTGGTCAAAGCTAACCAGAAACCAGCTAACCCAGAGGCTCTCTGAGCACAGCCCACAGAAGCCACACACAGGGCCATTGCTCCAGCTCAGCCTCTCTCTTTTCCTTCCACCTCTTGGACTAATACAGGGTCCTCACAACACTTCTTCCTGACACAACAGTAGCAGCTTCCTCACAGCCTCCTCACAGCCTCCTCACAGTCTCCTCACAGTCTCCTCACAGCCTCCTCACAGTCTCCTCACAGCCTCCTCACAGTCTCCTCACAGCCTCCTCACAGTCTCCTCACAGCCTCCTCACAGTCTCCTCACAGCCTCCTCACAGTCTCCTCACAGTCTCCTCATGGCCTCCCTCACGGCCTCCTCACAGCCTCCTCCCTTTTCTTCTTTTATACTTTAGCTAGAATGATGGTGCTAAAACACATATAAGTTTGGCTCTTGTTTTAACAAAAATGACTCCTTGTTCCTATGCACCAAGTCCAAGAATTTTACCAGAGAAGACAAGTTCTTTGTCCTGCCTCTACCCTCCTCTCCAGCTTCTTCTCCTACAATGCAGGGCTAGAGGTTCTGTTCAGTAGGCAAAGTATTTGCTTGATTAGAATGTGCACAGCCTTAGACTTGATCCTCAGGACTGCAAAAGTATGGAAATCACGGTTTGTTTCCCACAACTGACTGCATGGCTCATTTTGAGCATGATGAAGACTATAGAAGGCAGAGAGTCATCTAACACTTTGTTGCTTTGTAAGAAAGGAACGCAGGTCTGTGGCCAGGGTGTCATGGTAGATTCCAAATATTCAACAGTCAAATATCCACCCTCAAGTGGCTTCTTGACACTCAGGGAGAACAAGAGATTAGAAGACTCTACTTATGAAGAGAAATGCATGGGCTTTGGAGGTATGCCAACCAAATGCAGGACAAGTCAGTGAGCTCTGAGTGGTTCTTAGTAAAATCCATCAGGTTGGTTAAGTCTGAATATGTGGCACTACATTTGATTGAGAATAGAATTCAGCATCTAAAATGGTAGTTTAGATTACTGTTCCTGAAAATTAACCCGCCATTTAACAGATCACTGGCAGAAATGAATGGCGTGGAAGGCTCACTTTTAATAGGAACTTGTAACCTTTGTCAGACTATCTTTGGATCGCCAGCCTCCAAATAATGATACAGAGACTTCTTACAAAAGTTTGGCCTTATCTTAGGCTTTTTTTCAACTAGCTCTGATAACTTAATTAACCCATATTTTTAATCTACATTTGGCCACATGTCTTGGTTACATTTCTTCATTGCAGCATGTCTGACTTGCTCCAAGTCTGTTGACAAAATCCACGTGCTTAGACTCTTCTTCCTGTTCCTCTTTCTCTCTGGAAGTCCCGCCTATCCTCTCCTGCCTTGCTATTGGCCATTCAGCTCTTTATTCCACCAATCACAGCAATACATCCACACACAGTGTACAACTGTCCCACACCAGGAACTAGATGCTCACTGTCCTCACTCTGTCCCTCTTACCCTCCTTCCCACCCCCACAAACATTCCTTCTAAACATTCATCCCACTAGTATGTCTTATTGCTTTGGTTTTGGTCTGTGGCTTCACTGGATTTAATCAGGTCTTCTTTACTGGAGACCAGGACTTCCTCCCCTGCAGCAGTCACCAAATGCCATTAGTCTGCAACTAAGGTGTGTGCTGTCTTTGGCAATCGGCTCTTGCCATCCAATTCTGGTAGGTAACCAAAGGTAATAGCTACATAAACTTAATGAAAAAGAAATTATGAAAATAATGCGGTTCACAATACACACACAAACACACACATATATACATACACATCACATATATATACATACATGCATACACATACAAGATACATGCACATATGTAGATATACACACACATACTCATGCATACACATAATACATATATACACACATACACACATGCACACACACATATACCCATACATACACTTAGATACTTAAACACACATACATAATATACACACATACAAACGTATACACATACATGCAAACACATATACACTCATACACATACATACACATACACCTATAAAAAATACTTGAGGAGACTTGATATATTTCTAAACCAAATCATCCTAATTTCCTAATATCTAGGTTTCTGGAAATACAGAGTTAATTTAGAAAGTTTTATTTCTTACTGAATTATAAATCATTTGCCTTATGTCTCTCAAACTCTAGACATAGCTAAAACATTCTTAATCTGTCCAGAATTTGAGCTATTATACTTTGTATCTTATTTTGAGTCATCAGCAGGAAACATTAGTTAATATGATGGTTACATAGTAGAAGATATCCACAGGAAGTAGATTCTGAAAAGGAAACAGACTTGCAAGTATTTGTCAGGGAATATTCTAGGCAATAATCCTCATAGAAGAGTTGATTATTGTTTGGAAGAGGGAATGTTGAGCTAGGCTGTGATATCGAGAGACTGGCCACAGCAGCTGTGATAGCCTTTCTGATTCATACTGAGTCAGAAAATGGGCACTCCTAGTGTTGATGTAGAAAATCAGTAAACAGCATGGCCACTAAAGCTGAGATATCTATATTCAAGTCAGAGAGTTCCAAATGGGGCTGGCCGCGAGGATGATTTCCCACGGCCTTCTCAAAGCAGGGAGCATAAAGCCGTGGTCCTTACCTTGGTGGGGTTGTGGGTGGAGAAACAGAGCATTGCCTCCAGTGTGTTTCTTACAAACCTCAGTATATATAATAGACACATGGACTGAAGGTACACTCAAGATAATCATGTAAACAAATATTCCTATGATTATAAAATACATAGTTATTATGAAGACAAATGGCAAACACATAAACTGCCTGGCTCAGGATGAAAGCTGGACTTAGAAAAAAATGAACAAGTTATTCAACACAGTGCATGGATACTGTGAGACTCCTTCCCTCTGTCCCTTGCTTCTGACCCCTGGCTCAGCAGCTGGAGTGAAGAGTGCTCAGGATCCCTGTGCTTCCTGGAAGCTTGGTCCCTAGAACCTGCTGTTCAAAAGGCAGGTAGAATATGCACGCATTGATGGAAAGGAGAAGGGACGCCGGTTCGTTCAGGTGGAGCTGAAATGCATGGAGATGCATGCCTGGAGTGAGGTGAACTGTGCAAGGTAGTAGGAACTGAGGCTGCCCGAGGCCATCTGGAGAGACTCGGCTTTTCCACCGTGAAAATCACCATCATTGTTCACATGTTTCTTCCATGAGTGTTTTCCTGTTCTCTTGGACAAAGAGTTAGATCTGATTTAGATATTATTTATTAAGGAAATTTAGTGACTCTCACAAGGAAGAAGATGAATTAAATGTTTCCTTCATTTTTTAAAAAGTTATTTTACGTATATATTTATGTATTTAGCAGCTAGTGATTTGCTCATTCATTCACAGTTAAGCAGCCGTTGTTTTTTGTTTTTGTTTCTGCAGCCAGATAGTGTGGGCACTTGATCTAAAACTGACAGATGATGTCTGCTTTGTTTACTAAGTGTTGTTTAAAAACTCAGACCTGGGCCGGGCGGTAGTGGCGCACGCCTTTAATCCTAGCACTCAGGAGGCAGAGCCAGGTGGATCTCTGTGAGTTCGAGGCCAGCCTGGTCTACAGAGCGAGATCTAGGACAGGCACCAAAACTACACAGAGAAACCCTGTCTCGAAAAATAACAAACAAACAAACAAACAAAAAAACTCAGACTTGGGGCTGACAGGATAGCTCAGTTGTGGAGCATGTGCCTAACATGTCTAAGACCCTTAGGTACAATCCTTAAACAGAGAAGCAAAATTGAGTATGAACCTGAGTATTTAAGCTGACAGAACTCCAGTTAGTTTGATGTTATTGCCACAAAATAGCCCATAACAGACTTTTCTTCTATTTTAGAAAAGATCTTTACAATTCGTTAAAAGTTTTAAGTGTGTATGTGTTCAGCCTGCATGTATATATGTGTTCCACATGTGGTCCTGGTGCCCTCAGAGGCCAGAAAAGGGCAGTGGTCTCCTTGGAACTGGAGTTCCAGATGGTTAAAGCCACTGCACTGACCCTGGGAAATGAACCTCGGTCCTCTGCAAGAGCAACCAGCACGCTTAGATGCTCAACTGTCTCTCCAGCCCCCTAAAACAGCATTTAAAATAATTTCTACTTTAATTCAGAAGTTTGGCTTCTGTTCCTTTTTGTTACTCTATGCAAATTTTATTCCTTTTTGTTTTTCTATGCATCCTTGGAGAGAAGATATTAATTTACTTTCTCTCAATGTATTTCAGAGTTTGTTAAGGATCATTATCATCTTGCTTAATGTCTTTATTTAATATTGTAGCTGTATTTTCTTTTTCCTGGTTATATCATTGCTACATATGAGGACCAGAATCCTAACACTCAGTATTTCACTGGGGTTCATATCTTCTTTAAGACATTTTCTGAGTGCCAGTAGATGCAATTCCTCTGTTGACTTGTGGACCAGTCAAACTTCACCAACCTCAACTTCAACACTTGCAAAGTGAGGTAATACCTCCTACATACCTCGGGTTTTGTAAGAATTAAAAAGATAATGGCTGCAAAGCGCTTTGTGAAAACACAAAGCCTTCCATCTAAGGAAGGTGCAGGGAACGCTATCATTTGTGTTATTAGTGGCTGTGATCCCACATGGCTTTCTCTCAGTGCCCCTGACTGCAATAGAGTTGATTCATATAAATGAAAGATGGTAAGGGCATTTCATTTTAGCAGCTCTTCTGGCTGACACTCACTGTGGAATTCTTCCCTAATAACAAGCTGCTGCTCTCCAGTCCGTCTCTTTTTAACTACAGAAGCATCAAACCTTGTATGGTCCATGTCTCCCTGCTTGGCAGCAGTACTTTACACAATTCTGATGGAAAGTTTTAATGTGGGCAGTTTTTAAAGAAAAACCCAATTGGAACAGTTCTTGGGCCTCTGCCAGGAGGATATTTGTGCTTAACATGAGAGTTATTTCCTAGACTTTTCCTTACATTCTTGGGTGGGTGGGTGGGGTGGAGTCACAATCCACTAGTTTCCTGCTGCTGATGTGCTTTCCAGTGTTCATTGCAAATGCTCCTTACTGCTGCCCCATGGAGCAGACCACATCTTACTTCCAGATATCTCATTTCGAGCACGTTTAAACTGCTTTAAATTTAGTCCTGAGATATTATCTCAACAGGATGTCCTAATTTCAGTTTCGCAAGCTGTACATTAAGTTTGTTTGTTTGCTTGATTTTGATCAATTTTTAACTTCGTATAGAAGATTGAGAGCTTTTAGCTAATGGCAGTGCATTGTTTGTCAAAGGAACGAGTGGACCATTTGTATTGCTCCACATTGACTTCATTGTTATTCAGGTGATAACCTTAGTCCGTTTGGTCTTTTTGGATTAATATCAAACCATATATCTATATGTCCATATATCTATATGTATGTATCTATTAATGCTTATCTACCTACCCATTTATCTATCTATCTAAATTATTATGAGCTGTTACTACTTCTGATTTTAACTGGGCATCTTGATAAAGGGATCAGCCAAATGATGTTCAGATTTCCCAAACTTTCAAGCATTAACTATGTATTAGGAAATGAAAATAGGTTTACATATCAAACATATTTCCCTTTTTAGTGCTTACTTCAGTCAATGACAATAGGCTCTGATGGTTTAATATTTCCCCACAAGGGGCATGCTTCTCTTCCTTTCTTTAGACAGTGAGGTCAAGACCGAGTCACTGCTCAAGTCATTCTCTACCTCTGTGTCCCCTTGTTTACAGCAATTCAATTAAATAAATACTCTCTATTCAGTTTATCCATCGACTAAAACGAAGCTTTTACTTTGTGAATTAATTATTAATTGTTTAAATGTAGCTATCATAACCAAATCAAAATCAACTTTATCGGTTTATCTGAAAAAACGCTTTCCTTTTATCTTTTTAGCAAAGGATTATTGGATATACATCTTGAATCTGGGATTGCCCAAGGGAGAATTCAAATTGGCAATAACAGAGAAACCTGAGCCATCTTGTACAAGAGGGAAATGTTATTCATCTCCTGAGTTTCTCCCTGGCGTCCTTCCGAGTGTGTGAAATCATCTCATCTTATAGCATTGTTTCCGTTTAATTCAAGGGTAGGCATTTTCCCTCCATTCTGTTTCCTTTTTATTTCTTTTAAAGAAATAAAATAAAATTTAAAAGAAAATAAATTGACATGTAAAATCGCACATTGTTTCTTGGTTTTGCTTTGCATCAATTCCTGAAATCTCTAAATCCAAGGATTTTGAACAATAATTAGATGAAGAAAAAAAAGAAAGGAAGAAAGAAAGAGAGAGAGAGAGAGAGAAAGGGGCAAGCACATCAAATAGCAAATGGTCAGTCCTGAAATCCTGTGCATATAGGTAACATTATATGGAATGAGCAGGTTGTGTTTATATATTTATATGTTTACACACACACACAAACACACACACACAGACACACACATATACACACAGACATACACACAACAACAACAATTACAAAAAGAGGCCATGAATTTGAAAGAGAAGGTGGAGGGTACCATGGGACAGTTTGAAGGAGGGAAGGGAGGTGGGAAGTAGTATAATTTTATTATAATCTCAAAAAATGAAAACATTTTAAAAATGAAGAGAAGGTCATGACTTCTCAGAGAGAATTCTATTCGGATCATAGTCAGCCAAAGCACTAAAAAGGAACCATGAAAATCTCCATGAACACAATGAAGTTGGCCAGCAAGATGGCTCAAAGTATCCGAGGCCACACCTGACCACCTGAGCTCAGCTCCCGTGGCCCAGCTCGTGGCCTCACTGAGCTGCTTCTCTACTGACACTCATGTGCCATGATATGTGCCCTTCCACAGGTTCCCACAATAAATAAACATTTTTTTTTTTAAGTCAGAAAGGGTCTCTCCCTTATGCGGAATGTGGAAATAAAAGGAATGGGGCTTCACTGAAATTGTTCAAATTACTTTCTATTGAAATGGGATCACAGAGCTATTGACTTTTAAAACAATGTATGTATCATATTTCCAGATAGTAAAATGGTTCTCAACCTACTGGACAAATTGTTCTAAAAACGTCCTTTGCTTCCAGCTTAGTGGATGGGTAAAGAAAAAGATGGTGACAGTCAGCTTGCTGAATCAGCAGGAAGGAGCCATGTAATACTGAATAATTGTTTCTTTGATGTGTGCTGCGGTTAACATGCTTAAGGTATGTAACTAGGACCATTTGAGTGCCAAATCTGGAACATTTCTTTTTTCTAGCTTCATGCCAATTACTCTAAGCATTTAATTCAGGAATGCCCAACCTAGGCATATACCAAACAACTGTCCTGTAAGTCTGTGAATCACTTTACCTATTCAGATGTTTTATTCCAGATAGATGAGGAGCAAAAGTGAGCAAAAATGTAACAGTACAATAAAATTGCCACTTTGAGAAAAAAAAAAAAACAAACCCAAAACACATACATGTTGGTGCCCTTAGACCTCTAACACGCATCTATCAGTTTAATGGATTTAATTCCATGTCTATCAAATGTTCTCTGCTATTAGTTTCATTTCCACGAGAGAGGTTCATGTTAGGCCAAGGCCCAGGGGTTGCCAAGGAAGGATGCAGAATCTGGAGTTGAAAGTCATTAATTTTCTTCCTCTCTATAATCGCCAATTTCTTACAGCGTGCTTTCAGGCAATGGAAAATGGTTTCCTTTTTATAGTGCCTAGCAGTTTCAAATGGGAATTTTGTTTGAGCCCGTGAGGGTTTAAGACTGTGCAGACTTCCTGTTCTTTAGCTGCCCTCTTCCAGGCTTTTCCTTCTCCAATGCCCGAGAGAACAGCGTCAGGCTGGGCTATGAGGAGTCAGAGGTCCTTGTTCTCTGAATCTCATTTTCAGTCCTGAGAGCTAATTAGTAAGAGGAAACTGGAACTGCAGAGAGAGGAGGTGGCAGAGAGCAGTGCCATAGTGTTAGGTAAACACACATGCAAGAGAGGGGCGAGGTCTCTGGAATACGTCAGCTCCTTAGGGTTTTTGTTTCTTATGCACAAGTGTATTTGATTGGATTCCGATTTATGTTACGTGTTTATTTCTCAGTTTTACCATTTGGCAATATAAGTGGTCCCTTAAACATGTGTTTCCTACTTATTCTTTGAAAATTTATACGCCTATACAGTGTACTTTGCTCTTATCCATTCCTCACTCCCTCCTTTCAGTCCCTCCTCCTGCTCCCTTCTCCCCTCCGGCACCCCCTTGTCTCCCTTCCTACTTTATGGACTCTATTTTTTTAATACTCCACTGAGTCCAATTAGCACACCTTGTATTTTTAGAAAAATAGCCAATAGCATTTATACATGTCTACATTCTTTTCCATGACCTCTGAATGGCATCTCCTTGTCCTTTACGGGAACTTGGCAAGGACTGGGTGCGGTTGATGAGTGCGAAGGGAGCTTTTTCCATGTTACATGTTGACTTGAGCTCAGCAGGTGGACCCGTGAACAGCAGCAGCCTTTGTCTTCCAAGGCAGCTCTCATTCCCTTGACCTCACCATATTTATCGCCAGTCTTCTCTCCACCCCTCCCTCCTCGCTCACAGCTTTGTTTTTCTTTTCTTTCCCCCCAACCTGGATGCCTTCACCTACAACTCAGCTTCCTCGGAATTGTTCTTGGCTCACCTTGGGCATTTTTCATGACTGTGATTGTGACATTTCATAACCAGACTGCTTTCTTGGACGGAACACTTCCTCACTTCTCTAGGATGCTCTCTCATTACTGTGCATCCCACCTACACGGCTGTGCAATATTTCTTTTCTGCTAATCTCCTGGTTTATCTGCTTTGCATTTCCCAAATGCTTTGTGCAGTTCTTCCCAATTTGATTTATGGCCAAGATAGCAACTTCCTCGTACACTTAGCTTTCTGTTTTCTTCTGTGGGTGGGAATATTCTTCTTTTTGTTGTTGTTGTTTGTATGTTCTTATGTTACTAAGAATCATAATGGAAAAGACATTAGAAGCTTCTTATGGGGACCCTATGACTCATAAACATCACTGCCTCCATCTTTCATGTTATCCTTATTTTAAAAATACAGGTAGAAAACAACCAAAAGGCCTATTGCTTACACCTAGTAAATAGGAATTCTGAAAACTAGCTTAAGTCTTACCTTGAAAAATAGTATTTTTTCTTCCTCCTCTGTTATTTGGAGGAATTATTCTTATGACACTATTGTTTTGATTTATTTTATTTTAATTTGATTTGATTTCAATAATACACAATATTTAGTTTATGCAAGGTGCTCTACTTAAGTCCAAGATATAGAAAACATGGCTCTTGTCTTTGAGAATGCAAAAATACAGCCCATGGTAAGCACTATATAGAATTAAAAAGAAGTGTTCTTGACTTAGGTGCCCGAGGAGTTCAGTCTGAGTTGATATGGAATGCTTCACTGAGGAGGCAGCAGAGGGCTGGAGCGCAGATATACAGAAGTGGGGTCATTGCTTTAGAGAAAATGCTCTGGGCTGTTTTTTTCAGTCCTTGGCCTATCATTTCAATCTCTGTTTTCAGCTCTACTCTGGCTTCTAAAGATGCTACCTGGTGAGTCTAGACTATGCCTTTCTTAGGATATGAGTAGCTCCCTGTATTATAGCATACAAAAAGAAGGCAATTTCAGCCCCTGAAGAAATGAGCTTAAGGAAAAATCAATAGAAAATTAACAGAAATGCTTCTGTTTAGAAGTTGGGATGGAAATAACCAATGCAGACGAAATAATTTAAGAAGGTATTTTGTGGGATTAGAAGTTGTGTGTGTCAAACCGAGAAGTGGTATCACAAGAACGCTTCCCAATCTTGCTTCCCAATCTTGTGCTTATCCTTCTGAGACAGTCACAAGGATCCAACTTCCTGTAAATCAGGGCTGGAAGGATGCTCAGGCAGACCACCCTGAGGTGATGATTGCCTTCCTCAGGAGATGGCCACATGCACCAGGTCCTGTGGGAGGAAACGAATGAATTGCCTATTGTGCTTTGAGACTCAAACAAGGTTTAAAGGTGAATTTCCAACGTGTTAGGGGTAATCATCACAGTGTGGTAGCCTGGCTCTCCCTGGTGGTCCCACCCTTCCTAGAATCAGTACAGTCTTCCCCTGTTGAAATTATGTAAACACTTGAAGCTTTTCTTCTGTCTTCAGAATTCCATTTGTCTGCCAAGATTATGTTATTTGGGATGAAAATTTGGCTACTCGCAGTCTTCATCAAGGAATCGTTGGCTGTGCCCTATCTTCTGCTGCCTTATTTGTGATCTTGTCATTTGCTGTCCCCCACTTTGGGGGCCTCCTGGTGTCAAACACTGCCTCTGGGAGCTGTCGCAGCAAGGCAGGGACTTAGCTGTGTGTTTGCCATACAAAACAGGAAACCTAACTGTGAACTTATTCCAGCCCTCTCCCTGGCAAATTCTTGGACAGAATCTCTAGTAAAGAGGGACACAAAGCTTGAGCAGCTTTATTTTCACGCAATGTCTCGACCTGTGGCCCCTTAACATCGCTTTACCATATTGCTTTTGGAAATCAAAAGCATCGTTTTTCTCGAATACATACGTGACTTTGAATTTGTCATTTCCCTCTGGAGACATTCTTGCCAGTTGCGGATTAAGTGACACTGAGAAACTCCGAGGAGTTTATGGAATGGACTTCTCGGGGATGGGGAACCCTCTGGAGTAGACAAAGAAAATGATTAGGCAGAAGCTGTTGATTGAGACAGGGTACAGAATCTTTCCTGGCCAGTTTTACAGAGACTTCTGGAACTGAAGTGGACCCTCAGAGTTATCCTGAGTGGGACTGAGAGGATTTGGCTTTTACAGTCCTGCATCAGCCAGTCATTGGGTACGGGCATCCATAGCATGCATATAACTTTGGTGACAGGGCTCTATTTAGTTTAAGCACCCTGAGAATGGACTGACAGCTGGTGAGTTCTGATAGCATTTGAGGAGCAGGAAGAACCTTTCACTGAGGAGCAATCTGAATGTAGCATCACATGTCTAACACAGTTAACCCTTGCTCCATTCAAATTTACCCATTTTATATTCCAAGTAACTCTCGAACACTCTTTTGGACTCCCCCTCCCTCTTTGGTTTTTCAAGACAAGGTTTCTTTGTGTAGCCTTGGCTGTCTTGGAGCTCACTCTGTAGACCAGACTGGCCTAGAACTCAGAGGTGCACCTGTTTCTGCCTCCCAAGTGCTGGGATTAAAGGCAAGAGTCACCATTGCCCAGCATGGACTTCTCTTCTTAAGGTAGACTGAGACTCAGAAATCAGTGGAGTAAGCTATAAATTCTTCTCTCAAAAATCACTACATATCCTCACCATCTCCCTCCCTTATTAATTCTAGGTTTTTCTCATGTTCACCTATTTTCTCTGATGGTCAGTTACTTTCTGATGCTGTGACCCAGAGCCTCAGCCTTGGATAATCTTAGTCTCTGATTATTACTATGCCTTCATCAAATCAGAATTACTGCATTTTTTTTTCTTTTCTATTTGCGATTCTAAATGGGTCACGGGAACATCCAGAAGTGGGCTACCTGGTGCCAGACTTACTCTTCATTGCCTTATTATATAATTGTGGCCTTCAGATACCTGCTGACTGGTTAATTACCTTCCCCAAGCAATAACTCCTCTTGTCTTCTGGTTCTTTGCCACAAAATGATATTGCCAGAAGTGCTCTCCCTTCTAGAGCCAGGATCATAAAATATATGATCCCTGTATTTGTACAGAAGGGAAGTACAAATTATTCCATCAGGTCACTGGGAGATATGAAAAGTAGGACCACGCTTGCTCTACCCCTTAATTGCTCGATGCATGCCTTTTTGGAGGAAGGGAGATACAGCCCCATATCGAGCTATATGCTGATCCTGGAAGTTGGCATTGCATCCTGGCTTTAGGAACGGTCCCTGAGCTGGGATTTTAGATGAGTTTTCAAAAAGGAAATTTGATGTACCATTAGGGCCCTGGTTTCTGTGTAATAAGGAAATATAAACATGCCCAAAGGACTCCATCATTGTGGTAGGATAGCATATCTGCTGTGCTTGCTAGTGAGTTCTGATGAATTATTATGTAAGATCTTATGCCATTGCATCAAACACTCCAAAAACCATTGGACAGTGTTCAAGTTACTCACAAGAAAGGAAAACCAAGTGGGAAGTTGGTCTCTTTAGGGGATGGTGCCCTAATACAAACTGCCACTGTCAGGTTGGATATTCAGCAGCACCAACAAGCAGTCCTTGATAAGTAAGAGCCCAACATTGCTTTGACACATGTATAGTCTAGGCTTCATTCTCTCCAATTTAACCACCTTGTTCATGTACTCATTATGCCAGTTTTTAGGTATGACGTGAAGAACCTACCAGAGATGACCACTCATACACAGCTTATAGCCAACTGAAAGTCTTTATTCCTGCTGGCTGGAACTACACTCAGGTATTCAGGGACCCAGGTATAGCCCTGAGAGTCCAGAGCACAGAGTTTTTGAAGGGAAAAACCATATCCTGGCATCTTACTCATCAGTTGCAGGGTAGCTTTACACAAGTAAGCAGTTTAACAGAAGCTAAGTCAGCTGGAGCATCTTGACCTCAGGGTCCTAGCATAGAGCTGGGTAATTTTCCATGGGAGTCTCCATCAGGGAGATCAAATTCTAGTTAAACCTGAAGTGGTCTCAGGAAGAATACAAGGAAGAGGAATCTCTGCACTATCTTGCCCTGTTGACAAAGTAGACCTGGATGACTCGTTTTGGCTACCAGTCTACTTAGTACCCATTCTATATTGAGTTCTAGTTGGTGGATTCCTTGTGTGATATAAGCATTTTTATGATTTGAATCTACTCATATGTTTATCTAAATTCCTTGATCCTGGCACCCCTGATCTTCCTACTTTTCTTTCTTTAGACTGTCAATTTGACTGCAAACACAACCTGTGTTACTGACGAATGTGTAAACATTGTTTGACTTTGGATCACTTCTTCTAAATAAGGGTGATAATAACATGCGGAAAAGTGAGTTTATATGACCTCTCGAGGTCTTTACCAGTATTCTAGATCCTGTATATTGAATAAGTGCCCTCAAAATTACAAATTCTCATATCAAACTACTTATTATACTTAGTTTCACTCATCAAACATCCTCAACATGCAATCTAACGCTCATTTCTCACATCCTACTGGTGCATGGTGGCTAGTGTTTGCAGCTCATTTAAGGTGTAGTATCTTTCTTCCCTTCTTAGAGAATCTAGAACATCCTTGACTTAATTACACTAGAACCTGGCCTTAGTTGTCTACCAAGCAGTCACGAGGGGAAGTAGGGACACATCCTGATGGAGACACACATTTCTTGCAAGGAGAAGGCTCTGAGTTATCTTCCTTCAAGAGTGGAGGGTTGTGAGCTCTTGGTGGGGGTAGGACACTTCCGCAGTCTTGTAGGATGGTAGGGATTCTTGGACTTCAAGACTTTTGTGTGCTTCTACATAGATACTAAATGAATATGTCAGAGTCCTATTATTTTCCAGCCAGTGTCCTAATCTTGCCTTAGACATTCTCTCTTGATTAGAAATTTAACCTGCAGAGCTTGGATACTTTGATCATTACATTTTCATTCTGGTAGTCAGAGTTGAATGCCCTCCTACTAGAGAAAATGGGACTTTCTGTATGGTACCTAAAATGTCCTATACTTTACTGATCTACTTGCTTTCAATGCTCTGAAAATTTCTGCCAGCTTTCTTTTAGAAAAAGAAACTCAGAAAATGGCTGTAACTTTTTATCATTTCGCAGCTTCCATGTCCACCTTATTTTTTAAAGCATCTACACCAGCACTAGCTAATACATTCCATCAACATTTACACCATCCCACCTCACCTTTGAGAAGAGAGGCTTCCATTTTGTGCCTGGCCTGGCCCTGTTCCGGTGAGGCAGCAACTGATCCAGTTCCAAACCCCATTTTATTTTGTACCATCTCAGAGAACTACGTCTACCTAGGTTTATCAGGAAGTAGATGCCAAGGATTGGAGTGTGTCCTCTACTTACTGAAGCAGGCTTTAGGGACTGCTGTTTGTGGAAAGGAGAGGATGGACACTGAAGTGGAACAAAGAAAAAGGTGAGTAGAAACAGGTTTGGCCAAGACCACAGAGACTCCTGAAAGCCTGAATCTTTCAGAGGTTTCCTAGAAGGGATCATGATCTGGGTCTTTATACTCCTGTGTTGCTTGGTCTTTGGATGCGGTTCTCCCTGACGAGCCTTGCACAGGTTAAGAGGGCCCTGGGAGGGGACAATAGCCAATAGGTGCAGACATCTCTCCATGCTGATGGGACAATCTGACTTTCACTGAAGAATAATCTAGGCACCAGAGCTGATCCTGTCAGGGAACTGGCTGTGCTAAGTCCTGGGAAAGCACATTTCAAAGAGCTGTGCCATCTTTTTGCACAATTCTGTCCCTTTGCTCATTCCGTCCAGTTGATCCTTTCTCTGATCTTAATTCTTTCATTAGCTAACTAGGGCAAGTGCCTCAAGCATTGCTTCCCAGCTGCCTTTTTTCACCCTGGCTGTGCAATAAACCCTAGCTAGTGAAATGCTACCATTAGGCCCTGTGGGTTTTTTTTTTTTTTTTTTTTTTTTTTGGTTTTTCGAGACAGGGTTTCTCTGTGTAGTTTTGGTGCCTGTCCTGGATCTCACTCTGTAGACCAGGTTGGCCTTGAACTCACAGAGATCTGCCTGGCTCTGCCTCCTGAGTGCTGGGATTAAAGGTGTGCACCACTGCCGCCCTGCGGCCCTGTGTTTTTAATAAGTCAGTATGTTTATGATTATCACGATGGCTTTAGTTTTCATTGCCCTCCAAATTTCTTGAGAGCTGTAACTTTCTCATTTATTCACATGCATCTAACAATCAATCAGTCTGATGCATTGCATGTGCCACACATATCAAATAAATGAATTGATCAAAACTATTATCACTTATCACAGAGTATAAGACACGGAGATAGACTCAAGAAATGCAATCTGAGGCCTTTCTCGGTTATAAATAATAGACAAAGATAAGTCACTATCTTCCCAGATGGGTTTCGCCTTCTATAAAATGTCGACAATCACCTCACTTGGTAACCTTATGATAAAGACAAAAAAAAAAAAAAATGACATGCTACATGGAGAGTTTAGCTTATGTGGATTCCAGGAGCTATTTCTGTTTTATTACTCTGTGATCACCAGTGACCAGTGTTTCCCTCTTGCCCATAAGTGTGTAATTTTCTCTTGTAACTCTCTAGGTTTGTCACACACACACCAGATTCTTTCTGCCATTACCGAGTATCTGCTCTACCTCTTCAGTCCTGGACCGCTTATCCAGATGTGTGTTCAGAATTTGGAAAATACATGAGCTTCTAAAAACTGCCATCACCCAAAAAAGGCTCTGGAGTAGTGAACAGCTAGCCATAGAGGACCACAGGTTTTTATGACAGGCCTGTTGACAGAGACCTCACTCTGATAGGAGAGGACCGACATGAAGCATCATAAAAAGAAAATCATCGATAGAAGGTGTGATCCTGCTCAGGTAAGGGCGGCAGGAGTAACGTGAGAATGACTTGAGTTCATTGAGAAGATGAAACTTTCCTAGGCTGGAGAAAGGAGTGGATTTGTGCAGGCACATGATGACGGTCATCCAAGTTGAGCAGAGATAATAAGGAGCAAAAAACAAGGATTCCAGATTCGTGAAACCCAAACCATAGAAACAGAGAAAGGACACAGGAAAGAAAGCAGCCACGTTGACTCCCTCACCTCTCCACTATGAAGGCATTAGTAGATATGCTATCCAGAGAACCTCTTTTCTATAACCATCCTGGGTCTTGCAGTAAGAATTCTTGCTGTTTAGGGGCTGGAGACATGGCTAGTAGGTACTTGTTATTCTGACAAAAGATCAAGTTTCAGTTCCCAGAACCCATATAACAGTTCACAAACACCTGTAACCCTAGTTCCGGAGGACCAAACATTCTCTTCATACATGCAGGCAAAATACTCATACCCATAAAATTAATAAATGTTTTTAGTTAAAAATAATTTTTGCTATCCATTTACTGATCTATTCCAGCTCTGTGGGGTTTACTAACTATTTGTATTTTGTCTATTTGAGCCTGAACACTGACTCTGGAGATAAGAGTCAGTCTCTATTAAGTCTTAGAGTGATACCAGGTACATAGTAAATACATATTGAATGGTAAATAGAAAGGTATATTACCAAAAATTTTATTTACATGATCAACTAATTAATCAGGAACTCAAGAGAGTGAGAGAGCCTTCGATCTTTTTTTTTTTTCAAAATTTTATTTAAATAATTTTTCATACAATATATTTTGGTCATATTCTTTCCTTTCCCCAATTCTTCCCAGATCCTCCCCATCCTACTTCATTGTCTCTCTCAAATTAAAAAAAAAAAAAAAACTAAACAAACCAAGAAAAACAAAAATCAAAACAGACTAAGTAAGAAAAAAAATACTAAAACAAAACAAAACACACACACACACACACACACACACACACACACACACACACACACACACCATGGTATCCATTTTATGTTGGCTAGCTACTCCAGGCCTGCCCTGGAGTGTGGTTGATATATCCTGTGATACTCAATCGGAAAAAATTGATTTTCCCTTTCCCAGAGGGTAGCAACTGAAAACAGCTTCTTAGTTAGGAGTGAGACTTTGTGTCCACTTCTGCTTCCCAGCATTGGGATTTCGTCCAGTTTGAACCTGTACGGGTCTTGATCACGCTGTTACCGTCTCTGTGAGTGCATATGCACATCAGTCCTATCGTGTCTGGAAGACTCGGTTTCCTTGGAGTTATCCACCACTCTTTTGAAATCTTTCTGCCCTCTTCTGTGCATAGATCCCAGAGCCTTGAAAGGGGATGGGAATTTGATGAAGACATTTGAGAGCTTCAAAGAAGCCTCTCACTTTCTGCATATTGCCTAGTTATGGATCTCTTTGTTAAATAACACTCAGATTTTTGTTTGTTTGTTTGTTTTGTTTTTCGAGACAGGGTTTCTCTGTGAAGTAGTCTTGCCTGTCCTGGATCTCGCTCTGTGGGCCAGGCTGGCCTTGAACTCACAGAGATTCGCCTGGCTCTGCCTCCCGAGTGCTGGGATTAAAGGCATGCGCCACCACTGCCCGGCCTAATACTCAGGATAAGAAAATGAACAGAATCAGAATCAAGCAGTCTGGGTCAAATCAGTCAGTACTACCTGTGTGATCTGGACCTGCAGGCAATCTTCCTGGCCTCCAAGAAATTACATACACTTGCTCCCCCGCCTCCACCCAGTGCCGTGAGAAACAGTTTAGGTAAACAAAGGGAGCTGCTTTCTGTTGTTTTTCTCTAGAACAAATTCTCATAGTTATGGTTCAGGTTTAAATGCCTTCTTTACAAAACCTGTTGGAAACTTCTTGAATGGATCAGTAGAGATTCTAAAAGGTGTTTGGGTCATAAATTCAATCTTTTGCTCTCTTGCCCTTTCCACCACGATATGATAATAGCACACAGGTCCTGGCCAGAGGCTAACCATTTGGTTTTGCACTTCCTAGGCTCCAGAACTTTAAACTAATCAGTTTTTCTTTGTGAAACTTACTTAGTCTCAGATATCTATGTTAATATCACAAAACAGTCCAAGACATACATAGAGGCAATGATTTGATTCATCATGGTAAACATGATGGAATCCATGGGATCTGCTCTTAACGTCTGGAGAGCTTGTAGGGTGTTAACAAGCCATGGGCACCAAGGATCCCTATTAGCATCTGAGCCATACTTCTGCTTATTGGTTATATGATTTTATGCACAGTATGTAACATCTCTCTGCCACCATTTCTCACCAAAACAGTCAAGAATTTTAATCATTGTTTTGACACTAGGGATTACAAAGGTGAACAAAAATGTACAAACTCCCTGGTTTTATATAAAGATCTAACAATATAATTAGTACCTATTCTATGTAGTTGTGAGGATCAAATGAGTTTTCACATATGTGTACAATGGTGCATATAAGAAATACATAAGGACATTTATATATTGCTATTATTACATAAAACATTTAATCTATCTCTCTGTCTCTCTATGTCTCTGTCTCTCTATCTCTGTCTCTGTCTTTATTAAAAGAGAGACACAGAGAGGGATGAAACCTGTGAGTATCAGGGTGTTCAATTATCCTTCAACATGGCATATGTTAAGTATCAGCTCTAAAATATCCAGGCTTCACAGGGTTAATGAAATAGTTTTTCCTTACTCTCGTTGATGCCTACCTTAATTCTAGCACCTCTGTCTTATCAAATGACAATTTAACCCTCTCTGGGATGGTTCTGAGATCCTTCTACTTGCCCACTTGACTTCCTATTAACTCTGAATAGTATCAATTTCTCTGTGGGACTCCCCTATAATTCTGAACTCCTAATTCCTAATTACCTGGCATACAGAGACATTGCCTAGCTCTTTTCTACAATGTATTTTCTCAGGGTCAATCATTGGTTGTGACCATTTATGCTCTGCATTATAGGTCCTGTTTTTCGTGCATAGTTATCTTTCCACAGATTAAAAAAAATGGCAGGGGGTGATGTCATATAAGTCTTTAGCTTTACCACAAATACCTTTGCACAGTGGGCATTTGCAATTTACTCCTGTTTGGTTCTCACGTACCTTGTGTTTGTAGAAGCCACAGAGAGTTTGATGCTGAGGATACTATCAGTCTAATGGTTTGGGGAGGAGTTGGGTTCCCAGCATGAAAGGGGTGGGGGTGAGGTAGTGTAGATAACAATAATTATGGATGGGGTAAATCTAAACATTGCAACCTGCTAACTCTGTGAAATTAGCTTGTAAAACTACCTTGGGGACTGGGAAGGAGCGTCTCCACCGGCTTTTGTTATTATGAGCTAACCACAGGAAGGTGGAAAAAGTAACTTAGCAAATACAGTGAGAATTGCTTCTCAGTGTTAGGGATTAGTTTTCATCTTGCTACTCAAGTGTTCGGGAATCAACCGGCATCAGCAACACTCAGAAGCTTGTTAGAAGTGGAGCACTTGAGCTTCACCCGAGCTACTGTGTTAGAATCTACACCTTAATAAGAACGTCAGGCTTTTGAAATGTGGAAGAGCACTGAATTCTAATCTTGAATGTTAAATGTTTTCTATCTGGGATGTTCTCTAAGCCAATTAAATGGGAGTTTAAAGATGGGCCCCAGTATTTGTAAAGCTCCTCCAATATTAGGAAGCTCGAATTATGAAGTCATTTCTGATTGGTAAAATTTGGATGGGGCAGTTATGAATTTATCTTTGAAGCAGTTTTTTCCTTCTTTGTTATTGCTGTTACTTCTTTTCCTCCTCTCTCTTTCTCTTATTTCCCTTCCTCCTTGTGTGTGTGCGTGTGCGTGTGTGTGTGTGTGTGTGTGTGTGTAGATGTATATTCACATGGGTGTATGTGTGGATGCCGGTGGATGTGTGGATGTGGAGGCTCGAAATTAGCCTTTGGTGTCCGGCTCAGGAAGTGTCTACCTTTTGTTCTGAGACAGGGTGTCTTGTTTGGAGTTCACTGATTAGATTCAGCTGACTGTCCCATGAGCCCCAGAAATATATGTGTCCACTTCTCACTTTGCCTGCTTTTTATTTTTATTTTTTAAGATTTATGTGTATTTGTGTGTGCCTGAGTGTATGTATGTGTATGACATGTATGCAGGTACAGTTAGTCTGGTCCCCTAAACTGGAGTTACAGGAAGTTTTGAATCACCTGACTTGGGTGCTGGGAACTGATCACAGGTCTTTATTACTTTTGTTTATGTTGCATTTGTTTAACTCTGTGAAGCTGTGCTATTGTGTCTGTCTAAAACACCTGATGGTCTAATAAAGAGCTGAACAGCCAATAGCAAGGCAGGAGAAAGGATAGGCGGGGCTGGCAGGCAGAAAGGATAAATAGAAGAAGAAAAGAGATGGAAGAGTGAAGAAAAAAAGAATGAGCCAGAGAAGGAGGAGGACATCAGGGGCCAGCCACCCAGCTACACAGCAGTTCACAGAGTAAGAGTAAGATTTACAGAAGTAAGAGAATGGGAAACACCCAGAGGCAAAAGGTAGGTGGGATAAGTTAAGTTAAGGAAAGCTGGCAAGAAATGAACCAAGTTGAGGCTGGGGATTCATAATTAAGAATAAGCCTCCAGGTATGATTTATTTGAGAGCTGGGTGGTGGGCCTCCCAAAAGAGCAAAGAGTAGAAAAATACCCAACAACATTTTGTTGTATCAACTTGGGGCTCAAATATTCATCTAGAGCCCGAAAAAGCTGGAAAGAAAAAAAGGGATACTGCTCCTTTAAGAGTTTTGGCTGGACAGATTCTGCTGGTCACTGAGCCCTTGAGCAGCTATTACCTTAAGTAGGAACAAAAAACTAAGTAAAAACGCCTGCTACAGTGCGAGCATTGGCATTATAGAGCTCCAGGAAGGTTGAATGCAGTTCCTGAACAGACAAACCTCCGACCAACCAGCCCCAAGTTTCAAGTTTGGTTTTCCCGACCCAAGAAGTAGACAGAGCCAGCCGAGAGCCTCATGCGAAGGATCCAGGTGTACCTTATCAGGCTAAGGTTTGCTCATATGGTCAAAAAAGACTAGAGATATGCAGTAAAAGAGATCCAGATGGAAAAACCTCTGAACAGTTGACAGTATGTTTAACAATGTTGGTAGGCTTAAGAAAAGGAAAAGGGTATAGAAAAAAGTCATAGAACAAAAATGAATAGTTTATAAAAATAAAATCTTTAAACAGGATATGAAAGAAAAAAGCCACATAAGATGGGAAATACACAGGTAGTCTGGATCCTGTGTCTTATTGTGTTGATTTTGAAATTTTTGATTGTTGAAAAGCAAAGGACAGCTGCAAAGAGACTTGGAATTGAAAGAGAAATTGTTGAAATAAATCAGCCTACATACTTTAGGAATGCCTTAACTTAAAGTAATATATATATATATTTGTCAAATGGAAATCAAAAATGCTTTGGAGTTTTGTTCCCACAGGAGATGAGAGGCTGTGGATTCCTTGAGGATTAATATGGATCAAGTTTGATTAGGCAAGACCTCCTGAAACTTGACAGGTGATATCTATCAGTAAAGGTTCCTGCTGATCTTCCCAGGACTTGGCTGTTATCTCAAAATTTTCTCTCTGGGACCCTAAAAATACTTCATCCACAGTCAGCAGGGAGCAGTTTGGAGAACATGACATCCACATTCCCAAGAGGGGTATGAGAGGCTTTTGGTTACTTGGTAGGTTATGAATGTTTGTTATCATTTAGGGGAATATAGAATATTGATACAAATTTAAAGTTATTTTTTGTTATACTATATATATGTTTCTACTCTTATTTAAAGGATTTTTGTATATTGATAAAAATTTAAGGTTATTTTTGTTACAACATATTGTATGTATATTTCTACTTTTACTTGAGGTATTGTACCCATACAGTTCATTTGGAAATATAGGGTGAAATACTAGTTTTTAAAAACTATTACTATAAATTATGTAGGATAATCAGGAAACATAAGTTAATGGTTAATCATTTATAACAATTAAATTTGTAGATATGTTAAATATGCTTTCCAGATCATATAGAGATGTATTTTAGATAGATAGATGGTCTTCAAACCTTTCAAAGACCTACAGAATATGGCATTTAAAATGTGTTGTTTAACTTAGGGTTTTTCATGACAATAAGACACATCTGCTCCTGGCAGCACCAATTTACTTCAGAGAATATGATGGGCATTGAAGAAACTCCTTATGGAGTTTGCTTTCATTTTGGCAAGGTTAGCCACTGGGCAAAGAAACTGTTTTTGCCTTAACTGCTTGACTGTGTGTTGTGCAGACTGGACATGCAGGACCCACAGGAAAGTGACTGCTGAACTTTGCTAAAACAAGGCAGGACTGAAGATGGATACCCCAACACTGCAGAGGAACTCTGGGTGACTGTCCAGGCAGCCAAATGTCTCTGTTGTTAGATAATATTGCATCCTTCTGTGTCTTTGATGGAGTTGAAGACTAGATAGTTATAGTTGCAGCTTTCCTTAGTTATGATAGAAAGTAAGTTAGGTATAAAACTTTGGATTAACTAAGATAGGATAGATAATGCATTATTTTCTCTGAATATGCTAGCTACAAATGGATAGAATATTGTGAATGTAATCCTTACTTGATAGTTTTTATTGTATATAGTCTTACTATGTTTAAGTTAAAACCCTTTCATTTTTATTTAGAAAACAAGGGGGGATGTTGGGGAATATCATTTTAAGGTGTGCTACTTTTGTTCATATAGCAATTTGTTTGACTCTGTGAAGCTGTGTTACTTTGCCTGTCTAAAACACCGGATGGTCTAATAAAGAGCTGAATGGCCAATAGTGAGGCAAGAGAGAGAAATAGGCATGGCTGGTGGGCAGAGAGCGTAAAAAGAAGAAGAAAAGAGATTGAGGAGTACAGAAAGAAGTAGCCAGAGAAGGAGGAGAGCTCCAGGGGTCAGCTACCCAGCTACAGAGCAATCCTAATACCAACACTAAGATTTACAGAAGTAAGAGAACAGGAAAAGCCCAGAGGCAAATAAATAAATAAATAAATAAATAAATAAATAAAAAATAGACAGGCTAAGTTAAGGAAACCTGACAAGAAACAAGCAAGCTAAGGCTGGCCATTCATAATTAAGAATAAGCCTTCATTTGTGATTTATTTGGGAGCTGGGTGACAGGTCCCCAAAAAGAGCAAAGAGTAGAAAAAAACCCAACAACACATTACCACAGGCATCCATTCCCTGCCTGCTTCCTGGCTACCATGAAAGTTGTTACACTCCATCACCACCACCATGCCTCTGAAACTGTGAGCTATGCTTTGTTTTTTAAGGCATATTTAAAATATATTCTTTTTAAAATTTTTTTTTACTTTTATTTTTTTATTTTATAATTTACTTTAATATTACATATCAGCCAGGGATTCCCTTGCTCTCCCCCTTCCTGCCCCCTCCCACCTTATCCCCAGCCCACCCCCCATTCCCATCTCCTCCAGGGCAAAGACTCCCCTGAGGATTGAGTTCAACCTGGTAGATTCAGTCCAGGCAGGTCCAGTCCCCTCCTCCCAGGCTGAGCCAAGCGTCCCTGTATAAGCCCCAGGTTCCAAACAGCCAGCTCATGCACTGAGGATAGGACCCGGTCCCACTGCCTGGATGCCTCCCAAACAGATCAAGCTAATCAACTGTCTCACCCATTCAGAGGGCCTGATCCAGTTGGGGGCCCCTCAGCCATTGGTTCATAGTTCATGTGTTTCCATTCGTTTGGCTATTTGTCCCTGTGCTTTATCCAACCTTGGTTTCAACAATTCTCACTCATATAAACCCTCCTCTTTCTCGCCAATTGGACTCCTGGAGCTCCACCTGGGGCCTCGCCGTAGATCTCTGCATCTGGTTCCCTCAGTCATGGGATGGGGTTTCTAGCATGACAATTAGGGTGTTTGGCCATCCTATCACCAGAGTCAGTTCGGGCTGTCTCCCAACCATTGCCAGTAGTTTATTGTAGGGGTATCTTTGTGGATTTCTGTGGGTCTCTCTAGCACTTTGCTTCTTCCTAGTCTCATGTGGTCTTCATTTATCATGGTCTTTTATTCCTTGTTATCCCTCTCAGTTCTTAATCCAGCTGGGATCTCCCGCTCCCCCAAGCTCTCTTTCCCTCGACCCTTGCCCTTCATTACCCCCACTCACATCCATGTTGTTCATGTAGATCTCATCCATTAAGTCCAAGTGGATTAAAGACATCAACATAAATCCAGGTACTCTGAACCTGATAGAAGAGAAAGTAGGAAGTAAGTCTTGAACACATTGGCATAGGAGATCACTTCCTAAATATAACACCAGTAGCACAGACACTGAGAGAAACAATCAATCAATGGGACCTCTTGAAACTGAAAAGGTTTTGTAGAGCAAAGGATACCGTCAACAAGGCAAAGCGACAGCCTACAGAATGAGAAAAGGTCTTCACCAACCCCACATCTGACAGAGGACTGATATCCAGAATATATAAAGAACTCAAGAAATTAGACATCAAAATGCCCAATAGTCCAATTAAGAAATGGGCTATAGAACTAAACAGAGAATTCTCAACAGAGGAAACTCAAATGGCTGAAAGACATTTAAGGAATTGCTCAGCATCTCTAATTATCAGGGAAATGCAAATCAAAATGACTCTGAGATTCCACCTTACACCTGTCAGAATGGCTAAGATCAAAAACGCTGAAGACACCTTATGCTGGAGAGGATGTGGAGCTAGGGGAACTCTCCTCTACTGTTGGTGGGAATGCAAGCTTGTACAACCACTTTGGAAATCAATATGGAGCTTTCTCAGAAAATTGGGAATCAATCTCCCTCAAGATCCAACTATACCACCCTTGGGCATATACCCAAGGAATGCTCAATCATACCACAAGGGCACTTGTTCAGCTATGTTCATATCAGCATTGTTTGTAATAGCCAGAGCCTGGAAACAACCTAGATGCCCTTCAATTGAAGAATGGATAAATAAAATGTGGTACATATACACAATGGAATACTACTCAGCAGAGAAAAACAATGCCATCATGAGGTTTGCAGGCAAATGGATGGATCTAGAAAAAAATCATCCTGAGTGAGGTAACCCAGACTCAGAAAGACAAACATGGTATGTACTCACTCATAGGAGGATACTAGATGTAAAACAAAGATGACTGGACTGCTACTCACAACTCCAGGGAGGCTACCTAGAAAACAGGACCCAAAGAAAGACACAGGGATCGCCCAATGACAGAGAAATGAATGAGATCTACATAAAATATGTTCTTAATTGAAATAGAATTACATCACATTCCCCCTCCATTTCCTACATGCAGTCCATCCCAGCTACCATCCCTTGAACCCATCCCATGTCTCCTTTTAAAGTTGGCAGCCTCTTTTTCTTTGGTATTGGTTTGTGTGTACAAATATATATATAAAACACGCTGAGTCAATTTTTGTTGTTTGTATGCATATGATTTCAGGAATTTCCACACTGCACTGGACAACCTCCTTCTTCCACTCAGTTGTCTGTAGTTTTTGCAGGTGGGACCTTGTGAAAATTTGCCCATTCCGTGTTACCATGCCCATTGATAATGCCATTGTTCTGGTCTTGTTCATGCCATCATTTCTAAGAGAGACTGTTTCACAGCTGACTTTCTGGTATTCTGGTTCCTCCAATCTTTCCAATCCTCTTCTGGATGTTCCTTGAGCTACAGGTGCAGGAGCTGATATAGATGTATCCTTTGGGGCTGGGCTCCTCCTCATCTGTTGATACTCTTGTCAGGAATTTTCTCACGGTGGTGAGAAAGCTGACTCATTCATGTTTATATGCTGTTAAGCTTATTGGTTAATGCAGCAGAGATCCTATTAGTTCAGAACTTTGTGGAACATTAGAGGTACTCCCCACTCCTCTCCTGGAAGCCACTTCCTTCTGAGAAACTACTCTTTGTTTTTGGTTATTTAGCCTATCAACTATCTTCGGCTTCTACCTTTGACCCTGTTGAGTAATTAATTTGTGGGAGGGGAGAAAAATTTAACATACTAAAATACATCCCCAACCTTTCCCCTCTCAGTATTTTGGCTGCAGTTTGGGAGAAAGCAATGGCTGTTGGAAAGGCTGAGATGACATTTGGAGATTACTTCGTGACTTAGTGGACTATGTTTGTTTTAAAATGTTAATTCCATAAAACATCAAACACTTCATCCAAAAAGGCATTGGTACTCTTATCCTATAAAATTTCTCATGATTTAAAATTTGAATGTCAAACCCTATTTACCCACATAAGTCACTAATCTTCAGGCAACTGATTCACCTCATCATTTGCATTTCTGGGAGAAGCTTTAAGGGACCTAGGTATTAAGTTTTATATTTAAAATGTGTATGAGTTTACTAGTACAAGGAGGTATCTTCCCAAACTTTCCTAAACTGAGAATGTCAGCATATGTTTGAACAAATGCCCTGCTAGTCGATACTGGGTGTAAACCACTTGAAACATTGGAGAAGAGCCAGTATTTCATCATCTGGCCCCACGTCTTCGCACACAGTGTCATGCTCTCGTGTGCTGTTCCAGGGTAACGAAATGCCAAAGGCCTGTCTAAAATGCCGACGATGATACACCTCTTCTCCTGGAGCGCAGCTTCTGCAGTCCATGAAGCTACTTTCCCAGCTGAAAAATGCTGGGGAACCAGCAGGACGAGGCCTTCTTAAGTACCTGCTTACAGTGACTGGCAAACAGCAAGTACAATTAAATTTCAGTATTGAGTCACTTGTCAACTGATCAGACTGACTTCAGCTCCTACCACCAAGTTTGGTTTGCAGGCTGCGTGGGATTTTGCCATATTGAGCTTAGTGTGCACTAATAGATGTGTGCTGTTAAATTCTAGAAAAGCCACATTCTTTTTATAGAGGCTATATGCCTGTGTTTTAGAACATGTGTGCTACTCACCTCTCTAGTTTCTTCACTGTGAGTTTTTGATTCCAGAAGGGTGGACTACAGACATGGATCGTGTGTGAATAGACAGAATGTGTCGCCTTTTTGCTCAGTAAAGAGCCTACACAAATACCAAATGAGTCTCCTCCACGCATGAATCCTTTCTGTCACTTCCGTGGGAGTTTTATGTGGGAATAAAGAAGAGAAAAATGTCACCCAGAGTGTGTCTGATCATGATTTAATATCTAAGCCAAGAAATCTTGAAGTACAATTCCCCCACCCACATAACACTAAATCATTGACTCATGCAGGCAACAGGCCTCCAAAGAAGCCTTTGCAGTACTTAGAGGAACAAGCTAGAACTAAGTTAATTTGATAACTCGGAATGACCTTCACAGGAAATCCTCTGATCAATTATGATAATCTAATTGAAGTGTAAATGTTAGGATGAGCATGATTTGCTTTTAATCTCCCATTGTAAGAGGACCATAAAAGTGACAGCCAGAGTGTGGAGAGAGAGAGAGAGAGAGAGAGAGAGAGAGAGAGAGAGAGAGAGAGAGAGAGAGAGAATGCTCAAAACAAATATTTCCATAGGATGAAACAGGAGTGGGAGGAAGTAGAGAAGATAAATGGGGCAGAGTGTGAGAATCTAATGATTTCTCTACCCAGTTAATTGTACCTTTCTGTAAGGTTTACATACATTCATTGAAATTTAGAGTCCATCTAACTTAAATTACCATTAAAACAAACATATGTAACAAACACAAGTATGTTTTATTAAAATAAATAATGAAGCTTATGGGATCAGTCCAGAAAATTTAAAAGCAGCCCTAGCCCATGTTCCCCTTGGGGATAATTACATGACTCAGTCACTGGAAACCAACTAAGCCAAAGCAGAATTATTAGAAATGAGAAGAGAGTATCTTAAGATTCCTTTGCCTGGCTTTTAAGTCAATGAATTAGTGTAGAACTGAATGTAATCTCTAGGTTGCAGCATGAAGCAGTAGGGAGCATTCCTAAAGACAGAAGTACGTTGTGGTTATCACCCTGCTTCTGTCCAGCAGCTGAAGAGAACAATTTGGAATGTAGTTTACAATCTGTTTCGGTGTGTGCCCATCTCTTCAACCATTCTGTAATCTTGCCTTTGTTTCTTAATCATACATATTCCAATTCTATCCCCAGATTTGCACACATGGCAACCTGCTACATTCTCATAAATGCCAAAAAGAAGAGTCTTCCTTAACCCCCTTTAAATGTCTTCTTTATAGCTCCAGAAGCAGCCCATGCTGTGTTCTGTGGGTAGAAGACTTTGTTTTAGAGCCTTGGATGAGGAGCTTTACAATTATGTTAGGGCACCCGAAGTCCATTTGTAGACTCAGTACAAATAACCTTTCAAGGCCAGAAAATACAACAAAGCATTACATTTGAGACAGACCTTTAATAATACCTTAATGATGGAATTATGTTTATACTGAAACTGGTTCATGCAGATTTTATCTAGAATGTTACTTTAGGGTTTCTTATGACCATAACATGCACTGAATTCTGGCTTTTACATGTTTCTCTGAACTAGCAGGTTTGCCCACTCAATTAAACTTGGTGAGTAAATTGTTTCTACCAGTGTTGTTTCTTCCTCTGTATATCCAAGCAGGGTCATGGCCATCACCCTGTCTGCAGGAAGAGTTATGAATGAATAAGAAGTCCTATTCAAGTGTCGATGCTATTGAAATCAAGCAATATCATTTAGAACATTTTACTTTTCACTTAACTGTAATTTTAAGTTGATGGCCAAGAAAATGTGCCTACGGAAATAAAATTTAAAAGCCTATTATGTAATACCATTTCTGGATAGGGAGAAAGCACCCACCTAGGATGCTTTCTTCTCATCTGCAAGGATGTAAAACTACTGAAATACTAACCTGGGTTTTTATCATCAGTCATCTTTTTGAGGATATGTCTGGGCATTAGAATGCCAACCATTGCAGACTAGTGTGGGCGTTGCTAATATGGAAGCTGAGGTTATTTGAAAAGAAGTTTTTACAAGTTGTTGGCCCCAGGAATTGATAGGAGTCTCAAGGTAGGAGATCATGTGATAAACCACACAAGGCAGAGACTTGCTCACTGATTAATCACCACCCTATGAACCTGAGCAGAGCGAGTCAGAGCCAGCCTGCTAGGTAGACGTGATCAGTTTGACTGATCTAGATGAAAGACAACTGCCATTTTGGATCTACAGGCTATAAAAAAATAAGTGGACAACTAACTCGGAAGTTTAGAACCTGCTCCTGGTTTAAGAAATTACCACTCAACACAGATTCATTTATAGACTAACTTCCTAATAAGTGTAATAAGTGCCCTATAAATTGTAAACAAACAGAAGGAATTCTTGGAGTTACTATGTGTGTCAACTAGCAAGTGACTAAACACATCTCTATGTGACTATTTGATAGATTTTATCAAATCCTTCTTCAGTTCCTGATGGGTCATAATCAGATAAAAGTCTTCTATTAGTGTTACCTGTCAAAAACAAAATAAAATTCAGCAATAGGATTTTGGATCTCTTTTGGTAGTTTGGTACTCTCCTATATTGTAAAAAACCATAAACCTAATACCAATAGGTTTTCTCCAATATTCTCTATCTTGAGACTTATATTGAAGATATTTATAAAGCCAAAAATAAAATACGTAGAAAGAGAATTCTGATGTCTGATTTATCTGAAATGAATTTCTAATACATAACTAATTCTTGAGAGTCAGACTAGGATAAAATTGATTTTGATTTCCTGCTATGTAATAAATGATAAACTGAAATGTTCTTTTTTTTAATTAAGGAATTTTTAAATTTTACATACCAATCAAAGATTCCCCTCTTCCCTCCTCCAGCCCTCCAACCTCTACCTCCCAGCCCACCCCCCATTCCCTCCTATAAGATGGTAAGGCCTCCCATGGGGAGGTACATTTAGTAGAGGCAGGTCCAAGCCCCTCCCCCTGCCTCAAGGCTGTTCGTGGGTGTCCCATCATAGAAGTGGGCTCCAAAAAGCCTGCTCATGCATCAGGCATGGATTCTGATCCTACAGCCAGGGGCCCCTTCTGAAATGTTCTTAATACCCTGTGCAGAGTCCAGTACTATGGAATGCTCCTTAAACATGCAACTGCTTTGTGGAGATTTCTAAATCTGAATAATCACTGATGGAAATAGAAACCGAAGCAACTACATAGTGAAGCAGAAATATGCCTTTCTGGGAACTGTCACTCTGGGAGGGCCCTACTCAACCCTGATGATGGCTGCTGAGCACTGACAGAACATTGAAGAGGACTCTGTAGATGCCTTTATCCTCATTCTAAACTGCTTGTCTGAAGACAGCAATCATCACCCAGGATTTAGACACACAGTACTTGGGTTCCAGCTGTGCTCCCACCTCTGGCAAACTTTTTGACCTCAAGCAGGAAAAGGACAACCTAAACTTTGTTATTAGTGTTGGACTCTCTGACCTCGGCAAACTGCTCAGTTACTAAGTCTGAGTTTACCTGTCTTTAAAGTGGAATTCTATTTGCTTTCTTCCATTGGGAGGATGTTATGAAAATTAACGAGATAATATTGGTAATTTGCTCTGAGTCTCTAAGAAGAAAAGCACACTTCAAGTGGCAACCCCATTATATTGTTTTGCAATCAAGCTATATCTTCTCCTCCTTCAATTATCCCCTCAACTGTTGTGTTTACTTCAACAGTTAGGTGTGTCTAACTGGTCAAGGTAATACTTACTTGTATTGCCTTTCCCTATTGATGTTAATTTATCCTATTTTGCATCTATTTTCACGTTGGTTTCTTTGGGAATAGTTTATGCTTGAGTTGATTATGTTGACTGTAAGAGTATTATGTTTAGAAAGAGGCTTATACACCTTTAAGTATATGTGTGCGCACTGTGGGATAAAACACACAACAGCTTCTAGTGTTCTTAAATGATTATATACAATAAAAATAATAATTAATGCTATAAATGTAAAGGGCACCTTTCATCTGATCATCTCAAAGTACTTTAGAAAGGCTAATTACACTTCACAACACCTCTTAACCATACCTATCATTATTTCCATTTTGCAGGTGAAGAAACTGAGGTTCAACAAGGTTATGTGAGTAGCACAAGGACCCAAAGTGAGTCAGGGCCAGGAAGGGCCCTTAGGGTCTAGGGCATAATTCAAAGTGGTGTCCTGGCTAATGAGAGGACTCTACATTTGCAGGGATGGACAGTACAGGCAGCCATCAGGGACTCCCGATAGTCAAGTTGACACTGTGATGCTTACATGACATAGTCTCTCTTTTCTCAGCTTCTTGATTTTCTTGACCTTGGAAGGTTTTCTGGCTTTTCCAACTCACCTGTTGAGTTTGTGTGGACTAGTAGTTCCTGGCGTACAAAAGACAGCAACCTCAAATCAGTTAACGTTGCACTGACTCCAGCCTAGCAGAAATCCAATGAGAGCACATGTCATCAGTCAGCACTAACCTGATGCTGATGGATGACCTGCGATTCTCATCTATGGCCCCATGAGATGCTGTAACAGAAGGTTTTAGAAGGCCAAATAGAATTTTATCACTAGAAAAATAAGCCTAAAATGGTGATGTAGTTTGCTAGGAAGAATGAGATGAATTAGAAAGTGACTCCCCACCATTGACAAGCTGGATCCTGTGAAGTAGCTCTAAGAGCTGGCACTGAGTACAGCTCACAGTCTCAGGTGGGCCACATCCCTTTCTTAGCTGGTGGACAAGCCCCACACTACGTGTGACATTGTGTTAATTTGGGAAATTTCAAGATTCTAGCTAAAATGACTTTCCCATTCAGTCACGTTTTTCTCCTTATAAACGAGTTTCTAAAACATTTTCTTTGTCCAATCTAGGGAACCATGGTATAAAATGCTTGTGGGAAACAAAATGCATTAACCTAGTGGTAGGAATAGGTGATTCTAATCGGTGCCGTGAACAAGGAACCTCAGTGGTTTGGCATAGACGTAGGAGGCGAAACAGCTCAACAGTTAACCATTGCAGTTCGGAGCGTGACTGAATCCAGAACTGTTTCTTACTAGCCATAAGACATTGAATACGTCATAGAATCTCTTTGAGTCTGTTTTTATGAACTTTCAGCTGCAATGTGCATCTCTATAGCCCGATTTGTTGTGTAGGTCAATGAAGGGATTGTAGGAATATCCCAAATATGACTGACCCCTGACATTGGCAGGCAGCGACCACACTAGTTATTAGGGTTAGTATTAATATTAGTTATTAGAGTTAGTATTAATATTCAAGTTACTCCCAGAATTAACTGATGAAAAGATCAGAATAAAAATGGATAGTAGGGCTAAGTGACTAAAGAGACAGAGTGTAAAGAGACAGGGTATATCTGTGTTTGTGTTTTTTTTTTAAAGATGCTTGTCTGAATTCTCTGATATTTGTGACCAGAGAAATAAGGTGAAAAGGTCTAAATCCATTGTGATGGAGGCAGGAGAGGATGGCAAATTAATTACAGGAAGATTCAGGACACAGTTAATTGGCATAGAAAACTCATTCTCTTCCTCTAGAAAAACTGTATTTGCTGCTCTTCTGTATTACAATGGAAACTTGTTCTCAGTAAGCCCAGGCTCTCTTTTGAAGGTCCCCAGGGAGTGGCACTTGGCTAAGGCCCTAAAGCATTTAATGCATGTTCAAAGAAGTTTTAAAAAAATGTTTGTGAAAATAATAAGACTAAAGTTAAAGTTGATGTAAAATAAAAGAAACCCTTCCAGATGGGATTGAGAAAAAACGCAAACAGCCTTTTGCTTAAAAAAGGGGTGGGGTGTGATTCATCAAAAGCACATTTTCATCTAGATGTAAAAGGCAGTTGGTCGGGAGAGAGAGAAGACAATGGATGCCTTTTGTTCTAAGGAGAGCACATTTTTTAGGAGCCAGGAAATCATTTTCCCTTGTCCTAACCTTGCAGGAAGATCCATGCAGCCTGGATTGAACCCATGAGACAGAAAATTCCCATTGGATCTCATAAGCCAGGGCTCCAGATTACACATTAAAACAGAATGGTGTAGGTGGAAGACTCAGAACATTAATGTACTAATACACACCCAAGCTGTAGCTCACAAGAGCATCTTGACTGATATACTAACATGTTGGCTCCATGGTGGATACACTCTGAAGTTCAGTATTTGGAAGACTCTTAATTCTTGCATTTTCTTTGTCTAACTCAATATATTCTCATATTGATTCCAAAACGCTCAAAACCAAAAACATACTAAATGTGAATATGTTGCTACTCTCATTAAAAGCCTTCAACACCCCTTACATCCATCCACAAAGAAGAAGACAAAACACCTGAAATCATTTGAATAACATTCCTATCCCTTCGACATAAGGACGGGATCTGGTGTTTAGATTTCATCACAGATCACTCCCTCGCCTGAAAACGCTTTCTGCCTCATGCCATTCAAATCAGTCAATATTAATTATGTAAGGAAAAACCAGATTGATCTGAGAGGTGATGAGAGGAAAATCTGCATGTCATACCGGATTTTAGAGGAGAACAAGAAGAATAAGGCTCGAAATGAGACTCATAGTCCAAGCCTCATGAGGAGGATGAGAAGTAAGCCCGTGAGGAAGCCCGAACGAGGCTGGCAGATGAAAGAGGGACTGACTCTGGGGAAAGGAAACGCTCTGCCACCCATAAGATGGCAGAGGGGCTTGTCTACATGGTTCAGTGTGGATTTGTTATGGCTTGAATTGGAGATGACTTCCACAGGCTCATGTTTGGAGCACTGTTCTCTAGCTGGTGGTACCCACTGGGGCACAGCTGGTAAAGATGGGTCTGGTTTTGGCCTAAGCTCCTTGCTCTCTCTTGTGCCATGATATGAGCAGTTCCTGCTGAACGCTCTTACCTCTCTGAATTGTACCATACCTTCTCCACCATGACAGGCCCAAACTCTCTGGAGCCAAGAGCCAGGCTGTATCATTCCACCTTCTATTGTTTTTTAATTAGGTATTTTTTCCACAGCAACGCAGAATGAACTGATACGGAGCCCAAGTCAAGAAGCCCTCTGCTTCAAAGAAACATTTTAGTAGAGTGTGGGTGTAATGTGAACCAAAGGGGTCTATAAATAAGAACACATGTCATATTTATTGATGGGCGCTGTGGGAAGACAGACTCACAGGGACAGGATAAGGTAGATACAGTTGCGGAGTCCTTCCTCCTTCTTCTTTGCCTGGGGAAGATGGGGATCGATACATGCTGCTTCACGCTGCCAAACTAGGTCTCCACAACCCAAGGGAGAGTGTGACCTCCTTTTCTCCTCACTTATAAGAGGTCACGTAGGCAGACAAGGAGCACCGCCTCTATTGGGCTGAGTGATTATCCACTACATGTGTGGGACTACAAAGCATCTCAATAGTGAAGTGGCCCTTGAGAAGCATCTGATAGACAGCTCTGAAATGACCTAATGAAAACTGGTTCTTAAGGACTAGGTTCTAGTCTAGCCCAATCTACCTAGTGAGTTCTAGGACAGCCAGAGCTATATATTGAGATCCTGTCTCAAAAATACTCCCTGACCCCCCACAAAGTAACTGGAGTATTTTTTATTAGTTCAGACTGGCTGGAAAGCTCTTTCACCCAGGAAGCAGGAAGATGGTTGCCCATCTTGCACAGGAGAGGCAGGAAGCCCGTGGAGGCTGTCAGTGCAAACCCTGTTGAAGCCAGCTGGTAGAACAAAAGCTGTTTGGAAGCAGAGTGGTGATAATTAGTTCCCACAGTCTCCCAGCTTCCCTGTGAAGCAAGTATAATTACCTCCTATTGACAGACGAGGAAACTGAGGTTCAGGGACATGATGTAACTTGTCCAAGTTCTCACGGCCAGCAAGGGGCAGAGCTGGAAATGAAACTACATGCCTCCCTTACGCCGCGGCTCCTGCTGAAGCAACCATGCTGCACTGTTCAGAGCGAATAGGCTCTTCAAGTCCATGGGTTCGGTGTTCAGCTTTTATAGAATAGTATTATCCATCCTTGTGTGCCAGTTAACTTCTGCACAACCGTAGCTCCTATGTGATTCTGTAAACATCCTCTGCTATAAAATGCCGCTCAAAATTCTCACAAGTACCTTTGAAGTGTGGGATGGAAACATCTTTGTCAGCATTACTGGTTTTAGGCCCAGAGTTCCTTCAAAGGGCATTTCCATTTCCCATCTTCCATGAAGCCTTCACAGTAGCCACACAGCTAAGCATCAAACTGACTTTTCCTGCAGTACCTGAGATTTAAGCACGGACTGCCTGAACTCAGCAAGGCTTTGGCTACTCCGTTGTGTCATGCTTACTTAACAGGGATGGCAATCTTCCCAGGAAACCTGAAATGCAAACTGTTACTAATTCGTTCCAGCCTGTCACTGGCATGGCTTCTCTGTCCAGCTGTGAATGACACTGAATTTTCAAGTGCAAATGACACATTAGAATGACTGAGGTATGTTGGACACAATGTCCCCATGTCCCTATTCCAAAGATAGCACAGACTTGCTATCTGTTCACCTCTCACCATCAGGCCCTCATCTCGTCAGTGTTCTGAGTGAGGGAACATGCAAGATCTCCTGCTCTTAGCCGGGGGCGTCTGGTCCTTCACGTACTTGAGTCCTGCACCCAGGCAATTCTTTTCTTGAACCATGCTGCTGCTCTCTACCAGCTTGACAGAATTCTCCAATCTTCACGGTTCAGCTGAGTTCTGGATCGATTAAAAGTAAGAACACGTTTCTTCACCCATTGTGAATCAACTTAGGTAATTAGAGAAATGGCAAAGAGTTCATCTGGAGTTCTCAACAGAATTTTCAGTAGTGTATTGTCTGCTTTCAAAACAAACAAGGTTAGTTGGTAACTCAGATATATAAATCTAAAGCCATGACTGCTTTATTTCTTGCCAATAATTTTTTAAACATAACATTTCTATTACTATGGGCCCTAGTCATGTTTGATTTGTCTCCTCAGTGTGGAATAGGAGCAGAAATAGGGATAATTAAGAGCTTTGAAGTGCATCAAGTTAGACAGATCTATAATTGGAATGGAGATAGATTGGTCTGTGCAAAATAATTGGATATGCATGTGTGCATAGGTAAGTCACTTGACTGCAAATGTCTTCATACATTTCTCTCTTTCTACAGAAATAAAGTTTCTATGTATATATAAATAAATTCTATATATAAGCCAATTTTCTATATGTAGTATATAACAGTAATATCAAACTTTCTATATATTACCAGGCTATCCTATTTCTTCCCTCTTCCTCTCTGTCTCCCTCTCTATATCACCCTCCCCATATATATGTATAAGTGAATAAATAAATATATACACCCATATAGACAGAATGAGATACATAATACATATATGAAATAGGTGTCAGTTATGTGTATATATAAATATACACACAGATTTACACATATATGATTGCAGTAAGAAGAGAATATATGTTTATAAAAAGTAAGCACAAAACATGTATGTGTATATAGATATATTTTTCATATATATGGTGGATACATATGTGTGTTATATAGTACCAACTATACATATCATATATGCATGGAAATATACAGTTCCTATATATAGGAATAGACACATACAAGTATGTCTCTGTGTGTAAGACTCCATGCATTTGTCTGCAGTGTTCTTATTCATGCTCTGTGACAGACATCGGTGAACAGTACATCTTTTGTACTGCTTCCTCCATCCTCCCAGGCACTTCTGCTCATTTCCTGCTTCAGGCTTCACACTGCTCTGTATAGACAGGTGGCTCTTCGGCTTGTAACACAGTAATTATCTGTTTACTCCACTGTGTCCTCACCTGACCTATGTCTCCTTAAAGTCAGGGACAGTCCAACACTTGGCCTTTCCCTCACTTGGTAGGTGCTCATTATCATATTAATATAGTCCTTTATGAAATAATTTGCATTTTATATTGACATCACTTCAGCATCAGGCTGCATTCATTAAGAGCACCATTCTATGGCTCAATGTCCAATATTATGTAAATGTACATTCACACAATCGACCTACATAGAGATGTATGTCTTGAATATGTGTTGCCTCAAAATTTAGACACTAAGGGCTGAAAAAGAAATATATGTATATATTAGTGGTAGAGAGTTTCCCCAGCATGTGTGAGGCCTTAGGGTCAATTCCCAGCACCAAAAAATAAAAAAATAAAATTGTATGCTGAGTCTTAATCCCTAATGTGATGGTATTTAGAAGAGGACCTTTGGGGGGTGAGTAGGTCACATGAGTGGAGCTCTCATAAATGGTATTAATGCCCTCATAAAAAAGACCCCAGAGAAATTTATTATTCTTTCTGCCATGTGTTGACTTGGGAAAATGACATCCATCTATGAGCCAGAAAGTAGACTCACATCAGACACTAGATCTCCAGGCACATTAATCTTAAACTTCTCAGCTTCAGAACCATTAGCAATAAAGTATTGTTGTCACAGGTTGCTCCATTTAACGTGATTTCTCATGGCAGCTCAAACAGGCTAAACACACAGACATACATGCAAACATATGAGTGAATTCATACATACCCATCCAAAGCACCACAGAAATCTTGCCTCATCATCAAGACTTTCTCCTATTTCTCCTGCTAAGGCCCTCAGGTAGTATTGTCTCCTTTAGGAGCCTGAGAAAGGCTTTACCACTCCCATTTTTAGTGAGTATAATTTCCAAGCGAGGGCCTGCCAGCAAAGTCCTTCCTCCCTGGTTCAGTGCTCAGGACTGATGTGTCTTCTGTCAGCTAAGAATTGAAGATCCAAAAGTCCCAAGCTCATGCAGCGGCAGCCCTCTGAGTGAAGCTGCTGGGACTAGATTTAAAGCCCAGTCCCACTCTCTTGTCACTGGCAGAATCCGCACTTTTTATTTGTTGCTGATCTCTTTGCCCAGCTAAGTGGAAGAGGCCTTAGGCTGCAATTTAAATGGCTTGAACTTGATACAAATGCCCTCTTTATTCACAGAGAAGGCTGCTAACAGACTGCCTCCTGGAAGAGACTGTTAAATCTCTGTATGGGAGTATTTGGAAATAGGGCATCATCCTATTTATCTTGGGTAGCGTCTGAGAGGATGAATGACCCAGATAGCCATTTACATCCCTCTAAAACTTCCTTGGAAATCCTTCTTTAATACTAGGCATGATGCTTTATGATTTCAAAGACCAAACCCATAGAAATAAGAGCCTAGATACAAAGGCTTTTTTTAATCTCATATTATGCATGCCTACTTTGTTTTTCTCTCACTGGCACAGTATACAGATCATCACTTAGAGATTTCAAAGTTTTTCTGAGAGAGAGAGGCATACAATAGCTTTGCAAGGAGAAGCCATTTGAGGCTCAACTGCTAACGACAGCTGTATTATTGATTTCTTTGGAGAATTCTCTCTCTTTTCTTTGCTCTTTGCTTTTTTGTTCCTTAAAAGAGAGACCTAATGTCTTTTAAAGGCGATCTTTGAAAAACTCATTAAGCCCGTCTGTAAAGCGCCTCAAAGATAGTTACGCTTCATAAGAATAAAGCTAAAGAATGCTTTTGAGACTTTGAGTGGCAGCCCTGTCAGTGGAAAGTGATCTTCTGCTTAGTGTTCAGTGTTTAGTATTATGGCCACTCATTACTAATTTTTAACACATTCTTACCACTCGGGAATTCCTGAGAATGTCTGGAGCTTGTTATCTACCATTCCCTTTACCTAGAATATTTTCCCCATACCTCTTCCTGGGCTAGAGCACTGACTCATCTTGTAAGCCTCAGGACACGCGTCATTTCTTCTGGGAGTCTTGACAGTGCACTTCTTAACATTCTGGCTCTGTTTGTCCTTCCACATTGTGAACCCACCTCCTACTTCCTTTATGGTAACGGCTTGACTAACTGTCCAATCTTCTTCCCCATTCAACCTCTGAGCTGGGAGCTTTGAGAAGGATGAGGGATGAGGACTGGCTGACTGTGTCTGCCCTGGTTCTTTATGTCCTTGACATCTAGCAGGCCCTTAAGTGGTGAGTGAACAAATAGACTTACTGGGCATTTTGTAAGGTGCTGGAGGGGGAATGGTAAAAGGGACCCAATTATTCACAAACAAGATTCAGTATGCCAGCTATCACAGATACACTCTTCAGAGGGTCACACTTCTTGGGGACACAGGGAAAGTAATAATCAAATGTGCTCCAATGCAAGTAGGTACCAGGGACTGAGAAGTGCAGGCTTCAATATGCTCATGGCACCAGGGCACATTTTGAGAAGCACTTGATGCCTAGGAGACAATCTGTTAGTGCTGGGAGCACAAAAGTGTTAAAAACGCTCAAAGTCCCTTGTCTTTTACAGCATGCTGTTAAGTATGAAAACCACGCATTCGTTTGTATTTGAGACTAAAGTCTGACCTACATTTACATGTGATTTAATGGAGTTAGTGGAAAGCAGTGTTCCCATCATCGCCTGTGTTCCCCAGCTTCCTCTGCAAGATCCCTGCCGTTCCCTTTAATTAAATGGAAGCTGCTACAAAGAAATTGATTGCTAAGAGATGGCTACTGTGACGAGGCAGTAGTAAGTAGCACGCATCTTTAATCCCAGCACCCGGGGGGCAGAGGCAAGTGGATCTCTGATTTCGAGGTCAGCCTGGTCTACAGCGCTAGTTCCAGGACAGCCAGGGATACACAGAGAAACCCTGTCTTGAAAGCAACCCCCCAAAAGACGATTGATGATTTTCAACATTTTGCTACATGGGTTTATGCTCCTTGTGAGGAGACCTCCAAGGAGTCTGGGTGGGTAGAAACACGATTTCCCAAGTCTGCGTAGGCCTGTGCTCCTGGGACTTATCTAGAAAGAGGGTGGAGCACAGAGCTTTCATCAACCCCAGCAGCTTTTATGCTGCCTCTCTCATTGTTCTTGCCAGGAGAGGTGCTTGATGCCTGGGGCAGCCTCACCAGACTCTTCTCTGCTCTGAGGAGCCTGAGGTACCACAAACATGTTCTACCTCTGTCCACGCGCTCCATGGTATCCCTACCTGAGTGCAGATAGGCATTGGTCAGAAACGACCACCATGGCTTTCTGCAGACAACTATGGAGCTTGGGAGTGTAAACCCCACCAGAACGAGCAATCAAGTTCCTCTCCTCCAAGAGAGCCTCAGTCTATGAGGAGGAACCAAATTTCCCGGGGAACTTTCTGCAACGAGCATACCCTTCATGCTCCTGCCTCAGATGAACTCTGAAGGTTTGTTTTGTTCTCCAAAACTCAACCGTCAGATCCTAAGAAGGTTTCCTTGCTGCTACAACCACTTCCGGAGCCTCAGTGGTGGAACTTGGAAGCTGTCAGCTTCTCTATACTTTAGGAATAGATGACAAGACTCTTCTGCTTATCCAGCTCCCCAACAGAAGTTTCTGAAAGCGTATTGTATGCTAGGAACCATTTGAGACAAATAGAGAGTCTTTTCCTGTAAAGAGGAGACAGTGATCAAGATGAATGCCTTGCTGGGTGGTGATAAGGGCTAGAGAGAAAACAGTAAATAATGTAGAAGACTATGAAATGGAAGGCTGTGGGAGAGGCAGGAGGCGTAGGTGAGATTTTCAGTGGGATCTGGAAGTCATGCTTGGGATGAGGGGTTATCTAGAAGCTATATGCATGATGACATATGATATATGGAGAAAGATCTGCAAACAGTGGCGAGGCTCATGATTTGGAGCATGGAGTGGAGGAGAGTGGTAAGAGAGCAGAGAGGCAGCTGGGAGCTAAACCCAGAGAGGGTCGGGATTCTGGAAGGCAGCGCTTTCTGCTCCTAGAGAGCTGTGGAGTCTGAGCTCCAAGTGGCTGGTCTGGAGTCACCTATGAAAGTGTCTTCCCTAGAGGGACACCTCAACTTTTGTGTAGCACCAAGACACACATTTGTACTTGTGTGTGAACAAATCTTTATTCATTTAGAAGCTACAATTGATGGTGACTGACATTCAGTGGAAGCATCAGCCTTTGAGACCCCAAGTGAAGATATAGCTTCCTGCCACTTTCTAGGGCAGACCAACTCCTATGCTGAAGCCAGAGTTCCAGACAGCTGCCTGTTACACATTGCATACCATACCTCTCTTTGTTTTCATTTTTAGTCTGTCTGTACCCTCCTTATTCCAGCCAACCTTACTCTATTCTTTTATTCTGAACTATTCTTCCTTGTAAGGATACATTTCATCGGATCTAGGCACCTCTTTGTTGTCTGAGCTACATGGATTAGAAGCCCATCATTGCTTCTTGAAATTTTCTTGTCTTTCCTCGTCTCTACAATGGGTGTACTAGAGAGTTGTTGAGGAAGAGATGGAATTCAACTATTCACCCATCAGAAGGGTGGGGGGTGGTCTTCCTGGAACTTTTGTTTTTCAATTATCTTCTCACCTCATTTCTTATTTTGACTCATTCTCCTTTGGTTTCCAGCTTCACAGTCTGCCAATGAATGATCGGCTTAAATGTAATATAAAAAATTTGGTAAAGTTCTTTTGGAGACTACCTATTAAGATGAATAGGTGCAAACTCTTTTTGAAAACATGCTACTGGGTTATACTCATGTATTTATCATGAATATAATTCCAGATATTTGCTAAGAGTTGTGCCATACCAGACACCACCTCAGACACAGAGGTAAAAAGACTTCTGTTGCTGCCCTTGTGGAGTACATGTTACCACACAGAGCATCCGCAAAACAAATACAGAGCCGCACAGTGTTACAGAGACAGGGACAGAGTCTGAGCGAGTCTCCACGTTCCCAAGCATAGAATCAGCAGAGAGATCACTGTTGGTGCTGTTTGTGAAAACCCCTCACTTCTCTCACATTTTTCTTATTTTAGGGGACTGTTTGGTTTCCTAAGTGAGGCCTTAAAATACAATGGCTTTGCGATGACCATTGCCGTGCATTTCAGTTTTACCAGCAAGGGTGTCCAAACCCAGTCTCTGTCCTATCGGAAACCTGCCACAGCTCTGGTGTGGAGGCATCTTCCAGGAGCAAGTTTGGGATTTCGAGGATGCAATGGGAACTAGTAAGGCCAACCCACCCATTTTCCCTATTAGCTAGGTTCCTCAATTGAGGCTTTACTAGCACCTTGCAGGGGCAACTGCTTCCAACGTTTTTTGTACTTCAGAAAATCGCATTCTGTCCTCAAGGACAGAAAACAGAAAGATTCCTAAATTATTCATTAGAACAGACTTACTTCCCAAACAGCCAGCCTCAGTTTAAAGGCTGCCATTGACTATGTATTAGGACTATGCCTCTCTGAAATCAAAGTGCTGGTCCTACAACCAAATGAAACACACTAATGGGTTTCTCTGTTCTAGGCGGGCTTACATTGTGTGCTCTTTCCTTATGTGAGAAAATAAAAAGGAAAGTCAAGATGACATCAAGATCTCCAGTGTCTGGAAGGAGAGTCTGCACACCTGGCCATCTTCTGTAAAAGGAAAGATTCTTCTTGTTCTGCTGTCGTGGAGCTGAGATATTTACAAACCTACTGCTCTCAACAAGCTCATGGTAGTTTACATTGTCGTACAGCACTCTCAATTATAGAGGGCTGTCTTACATTATTAATGTAATCAGATCTTGAAACTCTAACCTTTCCAGCTAGAAATAGGTTTTGAGCAGATAAGAGGAAGAAATGGCAAGACCCGAATACACAACATTTTTCTTTCCTTTTTCAAAGTTCTTTCAAACCCCCATTAGCTCTCCAAATTCCCAAGAGTCCTCTAAACCAGGGACATGTGGCTAACAGAATTTGAGCAAATGTACAGATTTGTCTGTTTGCAAGGTGGCTGGGTAGTTGGCTCTTTATGACTATGTACAATGTCATGGCCTCCCCAGTGGCCACACCCCATAAAACCTGTGATTGCTCTACTTTTCCACTAGGGACCTCTGTCTGCTCACAGGAAGGCTGGGGAGCAATTCCCACTCCTGGGAGGTTCTCTAGCAGCACAGGATAAAAGTTTGCCAACTTCCCCCTGGGGAAAGGAGTTTACCATCAAAAAAAAAAAAATAACTCTGTAATGTAATCTCTCTCTCTCTCTCCCTCCTTCTCTCTCTCTGTCTCTCTCTCTCTGTCTCCCCTATCTCTCTTGTCCACACACACACTTAAATACATGCATTGAAGCTTACTCAAGCAGAAGACAAAAGAATTTCTGAGTCCTAAAGCAGTGCTACATAAAGAAGAAAAAGCAGAAAGGGTCTTTCTTTAGGGGCGCTCCTGCCCTGCTGAGATTCACAGGAAGCACCTCTGGTCAGGCAGAAAGGAGAGAGAGTGAGTTTGCTCACAGGCCAGGAGCTCCTGGACATTACTATATGCTAAACAACTGTTCTCTGCCCCCGCCCACCATGTCCTAGGTGGCCCTACAACCCCTTGGGTAGCCTTCTTCTTGGCACTCACAATGAATATGAGGCATATAGTTGTGCACCATCAAAATCAATAGCTGGGACACATCTGTGAGGGGAAACTAAGAGATAAAGTTTCACCATTTTTTTCCCAAAAAGTCAAAATGCGTTCATCTCCATTTGACTTTGAGTATTCTGTAAAAGATACAGAGGCCCGAAAGTGGAAACAGTCTTCTCTCACTTAACCTGTGCCCCTGTGAAAAATTACCACAGCTTGTGTTTCAGGGTGTGGGTGTGACTAATTGTTCCCACTTTTCATAGTCTCTACTACAGCAGCTTTGGAAAGAGTCAAGACAGAAGGAGGCCAATGAGTCTGCAAAGCCTGTTTGGGAATTTGCCACCAGTCAGGAGTTCATAGACATTTCTCAAGACTCTCTAATATCTAATTTTCCTCTGAAACAATTCTGGATTATTTCTACGTGTTTCTTAGGGGAAAAGGACACCGTTAGTGTCGGCAGTCTGTCATTCTTTCCCTTCATGTGCCCAGTCATTCCAAGTGAGTCAATGTGCCAGTCACTGTAATTGGCAAAGAAAACATAAAGGGCAAGGCACAAAGGCTTGATTCGGAGTTTCTAACATAAGACCCTAAGAAAAAAATGACTGTCAGGATATCAGTGGCACGTGTACATGTGTGTGTGTGTGTGTGTGTGTGTGTGTGTGTGTGTGTGTGTGTGTGTTTAACCTGGCAAGAAAAATAGATTTGAAACTATCCTTAAAGGGTTTGATGTAAGCAAATAACTAAAAACTAAGAAACTAGAAGAATTCATTAGCTTGGTGCTTGAGAAATGGCCAGTGAGTGAATAAGAGCATGTACCATTCTTGCAGAAGATATGAATTCAGTTCCCAGTACCTATGTGGGCATTTTTATAACTACCTGTGGTTCCAGTTCTGGAAGGATCTAGTGCCTATGGCCTCTGTGGGTACACATACTCCCACACATCTACACAGATGTGTGCACAAATAAAAAAATCTTGAAAGCAGAGTGTCTTAGAATTGCCAAATAATAGAAATATGTACCGTATAATATGCACTCAGAGATGGGGTTCTCACATTCAGGTGGCTGCAGAGAGGATAAATGGAAGTCATCGTGCCCTGATGGGCAGATCACTTCCAGAACCCAAGGCTAGCCTCCAAGCTGAAGCACAATGGGTATTTTCTCTACTGCAACTTGACACAAAGACCATGCTTGGTCATTAGTCAACTATTCAGGCAGAGGAATTCCACAAGCCTGCCCTCACTGACCACAGATGGCTGAGAGCAAGTAGGTGGAACATGCCCGATGCTTGGTGTGGGAAGATCAAGAAGATACAAATGTGTGTTGCTCAACCAAGTTGCAGGAGTGCCTAGCACCCAGCTCAGGGTACTGCTTCTTTTTAACCAGCACTAGAGAGACTTGCTCACTCAAGTACCCAGAATTCTACCCTATGCCTGCTTCATTAGTTCCCTCCAGTCTTCCTTGCATCCTCTGTGGGTAAATATCGTTCACTAAGGATCGCATGAGAAAAGAGACTGTGCTAGGTGAATCATTCCCCTTGTTTCATTTAATTCCCTCAATTTCCAAAAGGAAAATATCCTCATAAAATTAAAATAATGGCAAAGAGGTTAGACATTTAAAAAGTAGAAAATAAAACAAAAACAAAATCATCCCCAAAGCAGTGGGGTTTTTGTTTGTTTGTTTGTTTTTACCATTTTGGTTCACGAAATTTTCTCCATGAAAAACAGCAACTGGGCTAGGTCATCTTCACATTGAAAATTCAACTGCATTTTTTTTAGTACCCCTATCTTAATGCTGTTGGGTTATCAGGGAAACAGATGTGTCAAGTACGATTTGATCCTTTATCCTATAGAGCCCAGCTTATGCATTAGGCATATATTGATTACCTGGGAAGCTACAAAGCCGAGTTCTTGTGCAAATGTGTCAGATTTTGATATTAAAGACAATTTGACATGAAATTTATAGGGTATGTTATTATGAAACTACTTTCTCTTTGATATGGACCTCATTCCTGAGATTCGATTATTTCTTTAAAGACAGGAGAGTCTAAAATAAATTGGTAACTGACTCTCAACCAATTTCAAATGGCAGATTAAGTAGAGAATTGATTAGGAAAGATCTATAAAGAAAGTGATGTGTTCGTAACAAGTTAGAGACGGGATATTGTTTGTCTGTGTTTTAAGAGTGGATATGTATTGGCTTAATTGATAGCCATTGTCTTTATTTCATGGTGAGGTAATGACAGTATCACAAAAATACATACTGAACATAGATTTTAAAGTAGAATTTTCCAATTTAAGAAACTAAATTTTAGGACTAGCATTTTTACACCCAATCCCCCTTATCATTTGAAAGCTTATCTCACTTGTTTGTGGGAATTTCATAAATACTGAGGAATTCTGGTCATTGCATGTCTTCCGCAATGGGTTAGAGGATAGTAAAAGATACTTCTGACCACTGTTTTATGACCTTTATTTAAGCTGGAACAATTTATGCACTCACTATAGCACATTGCAGAAGCACATTTCTCTAATGAGAATAGTAGTAGTGGGATCTATGATATATTTTGATGTTGGGGCATAGATGCAGCAGAGTGACCTGTCATTGAAGAAGATTGACACTGGATACACTTTAAAACAACAATCTCCCTGAGTGTCTGGTAATATTGTCAGGTACATTGCTTTCTTAAAATAATATTTTTTAATTATATGCATGTCTGTGTGTCTGTGTTTGGGTATGTGCACGTAAGAACAGGTGCTCATGGAGGTCAGAGGCATTGCGTTCACCTGGAGCTGCAGATACAGGCATTTGTGATCTGCTTGACATGGGTTTGGTGCTGCCTATCTAATTTAGGTCTTCTACAAGAGCAGTATCTACTTCTGACTGCCGAGCCACGTCTTGATTCCCCGTGATGCTTTCTTAGGACAAGGAAATTAAAATGTTTTTCTTCTAGATATTTGCCAGTGTCTCTAACTTATAGAAATAAGGCAAGTAGATTGACATAAATATGTCATCCCCATAATCTTATTAAAACTAATGTCAGTTGGTATGTTAAGAGTCATACCTGGCACTCTGAACTCAAGGCATTTGGATTTTTTTGAGTTACCTTTGCAGTTTAAATGACAAAGAATTATGTTGGAAATTCTTAGAAGTTACCTCTGAGATGGAGTTCACTGTGCATGAAGTTTACTGTGACATGCTGTTGGGGTAAACCTTGAGGAAGGAAAAAGAAGAGATCTGGGCTTACGTTGGTTGCCATGGGTATCCTTGCTCATTGCGCAGTTGGAAGTTGAATGACAGTTTAGAGCTAGCCTGAAGTTAAGACAGGGTGGTTGGGACATTAAACACCATGGAGATCAGATGTTGGATGGAGATCACTTGGGTAGTCACTGAGTTTGGGCAAGGCAGTTCTCCTCCACCAAGAGAATCCCAGAAATAGATGTCAGAGCAAGCTGTCCTCCACAGAGCTCCCTGTCACTACTGGAACAAGTCCATCTGCCCTGCAAGAGGAGCTGGATGATTTCACTAGAAACTACCTAGACTGCTGAGCAGAAATACAGCTGTTTAATGTTTCCCATTCAGGTATACACGCCCCCACTCAATATTCATTTGGCTCTAAATTTTGAAAGTGTGATAGCTTTAGTCTTCCTGTAGTTTCTCAATAATGCTTCCAAGAACAAAGATGCAATCTTTATGAAGCTGGCATTGTATCATCACAAGAATTTCATAAAGAGTGCCATACGAATTCTTTATTCGACGTGAAAAATTGTAACATTGTGCCCTTTTGGAAAATTTCAGGTCTGCATTTATGGCTTTAATAGATTTGTTATAATAGAAAAAGTTGGCTTTCTTTTGGCATCCAACAACCTTTGTGAAATCCAGGATATCACTGTTTAGTGTTCTTTCTTTCTTTTTTTTTGAATTGAAATATGAGCACAAACATTTTTGATCATTACTTCACTTAAAAAAAAGGTACTTAGAGCATATTGGGATACATTAACTTCACAAATAAAAGTATTATTACAGCTAGCATCTCTCAAATGTTTATCATGTGCCAGACACTGAGTGGTCTAGACAGTGACCAGTATCAATATCCGTTTGGGAAGATGAGATGGAGCCTTTGAAAAGTTAGAAAACCTTTCCATGGAGAACATGCAAGGGATTGAGATGAAATTCTGTTCTGGAGCCCAAAGCTGCATATTCACTAGGCTACATTCACTGAAAAGCACTAAACAAGGGGTCTTCCAATCACTTTGCTGAAACACCCTACTATTCTTTCGGCTGTTAGGTGATGATGTATAATTATATGGAGTAAAAATGATGTGACTTAACATGTTTTCCATGTTCATAAAAATACACGTAAGAGTGGTGTATGTTTGTTTGTTTGCTGTTTCCATGCCTATAAACTCATTTGTTTATTCATACGTTTTCTCTGTTATTCACTTTGTAAATCCTTTCTAGGTATTTCATATGTGTCAAGTTTTGCCCGAGGTACTTATGTTCATCAGGGGCTGAACGCACAGTTCTGATTGTGTTATATTCTAGTGAAAGGAGAGAGATGACAGTAAACAAAAAAAAATTAAATGGCTCAATGGTATGAAGGAATAATGAGAGCCAAGCCGAGAAGACTCAGGAGTGGAAGCATTTGGTATTCCATTCTATGCTATTTTTTCTGTTTTATTCTGTTTTTTGAGAAAGATACATTCCCACACTGGCCTCTAACTGTGTAGCTAAAGATAACCTTGAGCTAGGATCTTCCTGCTTCCACCTTCCCAGTATTTGGAAGCAATGCCCAGTCCTGTGGCTGTAGAGGTTGAACCTCGTGCATGCCAGGCTGGCATCTACCAACTGACTGCACCTCCAGCCCAGCAGCTACCATTTTAAACATGAAAATTAGCAATGCTGATCTCTAAAGACAGAAAGGAATCACAGGTGTTATCTGTGCAAGCAGAGAGAGAAATACCATTTTGGGAGCCAGAGGACCCAGTGCATGGCCAAACACAGGAGCGTGTCTCTTTGTAGAGGGGGACTAGTGACACTAGAGTTTGTAACCAAAGGAATTCCGTTTTCCTTAAAAATAAAAAGAGAAACAAGTCAAAGACCTGCTCACCATTTTTTCCTTTCCATTTTGTTTTGGTATTCAAAAGAAAAGTCAGAATGGATCCAAGCCACAGATCCTGAGAGCAGTGAATACAAGCTCAGGCTTACATCTTGAAATCCTCTTTTTCTCAGGAGGGTGTATTCTATCCTATCCTTCAGGACAGAACGCAGGCATGATTGCAAACCTGGTACAAATGCTGACCTAACTAACATGCCTTAAACACTGTACTGACCCAACAGTACACCCAGAAAAGGCACCCAGGAAGTTGCTGTATAATGACATAATCTGGGGATGACGTTTTCCCTAAGTATGTGGTGACAAAGGGAGGAAGAACTCTTCCACACCTTTAGGATAGATCTGGGCCCAGGAAAACTCCAGTGAGTTCTACTTTCTTGTCTGTAATTGAGAAGGAGGGGTTCCACTTGGGAGAAACCTTCTCATTGGAGCACATCTGCAAGATTGGACAGCAAGGAAAGAGAGCAAAGGTCTAGGTATAATTAGTGAGGGTCAGGTTCTGTTTATTAATATTAATATCAAATACAGGTTTGATTTTTGGTGATGAAATTAAATATAATTGTGTGTGCATTTCTTTATTTATAAGAGGGCTATCTTTATTCTCAAATATGCACATAAATATTATTTAGTCTTGGGGAGTTGCACATGTTTTTATGTGGCACCCAAACTAAAATCACTTAAATAATTTTATTTCCAAATTAACTAGTTTTTTTAATAAAATTAAATTTATGATAAAAATGTAAATTTTTGTCAAAAGATACAAAGAGAGTCTTTTTCTTATCCCCTGTTTCTTAAGATAGTTTCTGTCAATGTCTGACATAGTAGATAAGACTCCAGGTATGTCACATGATAGCATCACCCTCTTCCTTTTTTTTTCTTTATTTTTTTAATTTTATAATTTAATTTAATTTTACATATCAGCCACGGATTCCCTTGTTCTACCTCCAGCCACCCCCCCACCCCCGCCTTCCCCCCAGCTCACCTCCCATTCCCATCTCTTCCAGGGCAAAGACTCCTCTGGGGATTGAGTTCAACCTGGTAGATTCAGTCCAGGCAGGTCCAGTCTCCTCCTCCCAGGCTGAGCCAAGTGTCCCTGCATAGGCCCCAGGTTCCAAACAGCCAGTTCATGCACTGAGGACAGGTCCGGGTCCCACTGCCTGGATGTCTCCCCTCCCAAACAGATCAAGCTAATCAACTGTCTCACTTATCCAGAGGGCCTGATCCAGTTGGGGGCTCCTCAGCCATTGGTTCATAGTTCATGTGTTTCCATTCGTTTGGCTAATTGTCCCTGTGCTTTTTCCAATCTTGGTCTCACTCATACAAACTCTCCTCTTTCTCACCAATTGGACTCCTGGAACTCCACCTGGGGCCTGGCCGCGGATCTCTGCATCCGGTTCCCTCAGTCATTGGATGAGGTTTCTAGCATGACAATTAGGGTGTTTGGGCATCCTATCACCAGAGTAGGTCAGAGAGAAAGCATCACCCTCTTTCACACAGCACCACTTCACTGTGTCCCGTCCCTCCTTCTCACCCCCACCACTGCAGACAAAACTCATCAAAACAAGCAGAAGAGAAGGAAAGTAACCCTGGACTAAATACATATAAACACACGTATGTGTACAAGTGTATCCTATTTAAATTTTAGGTCCAGTAGGTGAGAGAAAACGTGATATTTTTCTTTCCAGGTTTTGCTTATTTCACTTAGCATGATGACTTCTAGTTGTGTCCATTTTCCTGTGAGTGTTATGATTTCTTTGTTTCTTTATGACTGCATAAAACTCCATTGAGTATGCATAATACATTTTTAAAATTTTGGGTGTTGATGAACACCTAGACCAGTTTCAGTTTCTGGTTAAATTGTGAATAGCTGTGTAAGTATTTTTTCTGTGGTATAGTGCCTTACTTAGCATCCTTTAGGTATATATTCAGAAGTTATGTTGCTGGGTCATATGGTGTTTCTATTCTTATTATTTTGAGGAGCCTCTGTATAGTGGTTATAAACTTGAGCATCCATAGTAGATGCAATCTCAAACTAGTTTTATTTTACATTTCCTTGATGGCTGGATAACATCCATTTAACTCTTGCTGGAGAAAAAAACAGGGTAAGTGTACTTTTAAGCATGTGTGTTATGTTATAAATGCTTGCACATTCTTACTCCCTTGGGGTCATACTTGGAACTTACATTTGCAATGTGATGATATTTAGAGGGTAGTTGGGGAGCTCCTGGGAGATTAACTAGATTCAGATTAGGTTAGGTGGGGAGGATATGCAACCTTCAAGATGAAATCAGTGTCCTTAGAAAAAGAAGTGAGACAACAGCTTGGTTTCTTCCATCTGACTCTCTCCCATATTAGAATGGCCAGGCACAGGAGTATTTAGGTAGCAGGATGCCCATCACCAGGGATGGAATCTGATGCACCTTGATGCTGGACTTGCTGGGCCTTCTCTTGATTGGTGAGAACTGTGTGTGTTTAAGCCACACATGCATACTCCAGCATTCTGTTTCAACAGCCAGAGCAATGTGACACAGGACTCCACAATTTGGTCTGTGCCACTGTGCCATGTGCCTTTGAGAAACAGAAACAATATTCATTAACTAAGAATGAATATTGGTTTATTAGTTATTAATCTAATGATTCACTACATTATAAAGGAATAATTAAATAATGACTATATTGCCTGATACAGTATAGTAACTATATTAAATTCCAAAACACATACTTTCATTTAAATATCTTTGAAAATCCCATGATTTTATGGCTAATAAAACATATTTGGAAAGATAAATTCTTTACTTAAAATTTCATATTGATGTAGTAGATGCAGGATTTGAAATCTAGCACTCTGACTGCATTGTGAAAATTAATATCAGTTCACTATGGGTACTCAGAGGTGTGGGCATAGCAACTTATACATAGGAAGAGTACCCTTAACATCAATCTATCAACTTGAAAAACTGTTTAGATGGAGACTATTACAGAAAAATAATTATTACTGATCAAAATGAAGTTGTGGAGCCCAGTTCCAACTGTGATATATATATCACTTCTCAGAAACCTAAGACTCGAGGATTGTAAAAGTGAGAGTGGAAAGATGCTAAGTTCCAGAGCATGGCTTCTCAACCTGTGGGTTGTGACCCCTCTGGAGGTTGAATGACCCTGTCACAGGGGTCGTATATCAGATATCCTACATACCAGATATTTACTTTAAGATTCATCCCAGTAGTAAAATTACAGTTATGAAGCAGCAATGGAACAATTTTATGGTTGGTAAAATTGCAATCATTGCAACTAAGACATGAAGAACTGCAACAAAGTGTCTCAGCATTAAGAAGCTTAAGAACCTTCAAGAGGGTTCTAGAGGGTCGAGGAGTTTCCTGTGAGACTTTGTCTCCTAGAACTGTCAGAAGCTACATCCATGAAGTCTCACCAACATGGTTGCCTAAACATAACCCCCGCAAAGGACAATATCAGTAGACATGCTAATGTGAACAGAGAGAAGTTTAGGAGGCTTTAACCCTAGACAACTACAGGCAACTAAGGAATGCTAAGACCCAGGCCTCCCCAGGGAAAAGCATAACAATTGGTTATCCATTACCAAATGGTTCAACCCTGAAAACATATACATACAAATAACATTATATGGAATGAGCAAGTTATATTTATTTTAGGAATATATATATACTATACATATATACATTAATTGTTCTTCACACATCTATATACACATATATACATACATATGTGTGTGTAAAAACAATTAAAGTAAAAGAAGCCATGAATCTGAAGGAGCACAAATGGGAAGTTTTGGAGGGAGGAAAAAAGAGAGAAATGATATAATTATATTATAATCTCAAAAATTATTTTAAGAATCCTACTGTTTTGTCGGGACACTACAGTTTTTAAAGTGTGTCTCATTTTACATTTGCAGTGTATTGTATTTATATCTCTTACTAAATTGTTGTCAGCATGATTTAAGTAGCTACGTGTTTTACTTGGGCCCTGAAACTGAGAGGAAGTCTGGCGTTATCCTCAGTGGTAATCCTCAGGAAAGGGACAAATGCAGTCGACAATCCAGTTCCCCTCCAGGATCAGGACTGCACTTTGGTAGACCTCCTGTAGCCCCCTCCAGGCTCAGGACTGCACTTTGGTAGGCCTCCTGTAGCCCCCTCCAGGCTCAGGACTGCACTTTGGTAGGCCTCCTGTAGCCCCCTCCAGGCTCAGGACTGCACTTTGGTAGGCCTCCTGTAGTCCCCTCCAGGCCCAGGACTGCACTTTGGTAGGCCTCCTGTAGTTCCCTCCAGGCCCAGGACTGCACTTTGGTAGGCCTCCTGTAGTTCCCTCCAGGCCCAGGACTGCACTTTGGTAGGCCTCCTGTAGTTCCCTCCAGGCCCAGGACTGTACCTTGGTAGGCCTCATGTAGTTCTCCTTCTAGAGAAGGAAGTTGCACCTGCTCAGGTGTTTGGCAGAAAGCCCAACGAAACTACTTCTGTGTTGGTGAGACCAACCGCTCTATGAGCGATGCTTGAATACAGAGGAAGTAAATAGGGGATTTTCCAGGGTACAGCTAACTATAGGAACCTGTAGGGACAATAAGGGGAAGGAGCTTGCAGTTGGATATGTGAGTTGTACGTCTAAAGTTAAATTTATTGGCTCCTGTCAAGTCTCTACCGTTAGTATTATTTTTTCAAGGCTGGGATAAAGTAGTCAAACTTCTTTGGCCTATGCATGCCTACCAATCTTCTATTTTTTTGTATTGCCTTGTGCTATAAGATTAAAACAAAATAGTAAAAAAATTAATGTAAGCCTTTAATATTTTAGTTAATTGGCTTTTCCTAGAACACCACAATTTCTTAAGCTGATTTTACATACCTAAGTGGGAAAGTAGGTTGAAGAAGAAGTTCTGAGGTGTAGACAGCTCTAGGACAGAATTGAGATTTGAAGTTACATTGCTTTATTGTAAAGCAAAACAGAAACAGACAAATCACAGAGCCACAATATTACCTTAGATAAATCTGAACCCCTGTGGTTATGATGTCTCAACGAACCGAGCAGCATCTTGCCATTGGAACAGCTTTATGATATGTTTTAGGACCTAGGAACAAACAGCTGATAATTTTTATGCAAATATGTTGTCTTATCTCCATTGTTGTTGCGGCTTTAGGATGCCATACCCTGTTCCTATTCAAATTAGATCAGTTTACATTGATTCTAGTTGCAAGATAGAATTTACGAGCATTGCCAATCAAAATGTCTGTTAGAGTACACGTATACAGATGAGCACTTTTATAACTTTGTGCATAGTCCGTGTTTTAGACTAGGCTCTATATATGTTATTTGGGGGATAACTTGGTAGGGAATGTCAAAGAGCCAACTCTAAGCCAAATATCCTTTTCATCTGAGAACTCTTTAGGACGTGCGGCTAAAAATTGCTCTATTTCAAGTTTTAATATCCAGTTTCATTTTCATATAACTTGACACTACTTCAAACTCAAATAATGATCTCTACACTGAAATAAAACCACTGGTATTTACGAAAATTGCAATGCTGGATTAGCCTATTGAAAAACCCCTCAGCCCCCAAAGATAGAGTTTCAGTTTAAATAGGTTAGCTCTACTTGATTTATGGCTCCCAAATCCTACTCTTTGGCAACATGCCCTGGGATGGGAACTTAATACAGAGCCTCACCCGTAAGCCAGACAAATGAGCCTTCTGTTTGGAATAAAACATACAACTAAAGCAATGCTTCTTAAACATTTTCATCTTTTGGGCTTTAGTCCAGGGTTTGTGGTTGCTACTAAAAATACTGCCATTAAGCCTTCTTGAGACGAATATGCAAGAATGCGCCCCTCCATCCTTCCATGGAAAGGCACTTCATGTTGCATTTACAAGGCGGCAGACCTGGTAGTCTCATGAGGGGAGAGAGTACAGTGCTGCTGCCTTTGTACCTTTGATGAGTCTTAGAATCAAGCTTTAGATTTTTTTTAACCTTTACACCCATCATTTAACAAACTTAGGGAAAACGCAAAGTGCAGAATATAGTAAGAAGGATGATGCACTTCTTATATCAGTATTTTATGATTTTCTTGAGACAAGGGCATTGAAACTAATTACTTGTGCTAGAAAGCCTTGACCAGGTTTAACAATTGAGCCTTTGTGAGCCCTGCAGTGTAGATGGAGATTGCCCAATGCTGGCATGACAGACGTTTCAAGTCTTGGAGCATTTATGGGGAGTCTGGGTGGCACACTACCTCGCAGATGTACTATCTGTTATTTCTAGATGCCAAGGTACCCTAGCTATGAAAAATCATAGTGCTTCACTTTTGGCCCCTGTGTGTATCTATCTCCATCCAGCTTCAAGACCATTAGTATAAGAGAACACAAAGGAAGCAGATAGCCGAAGCCCAGCCTCTTACATCTTTACTCTGTGAACACTCTGAAACTCTTTATTAGATGTTTTTGGAACAACAAGAGCAAAGGCCAAAATTGAATTGAGCCCAAACGAATACTCCTGCTCATCATCTTACTGTGCAGAGACTTGGAAGTCAGACTTCTCTCACTCCTGATTTCTAGATTGTCAGTGACATTTCACATTTCTAGAGAAACCCATGAGATTTGATTTTTAGTGAAAATGAAAACTAATTTTGTAAGTATGATGAGAATGAAAGATATAAACAGATATTCTTTAGGTAAGCAAGGAAACCTTTGTTCCCTGATGGTGAAACTCAGATACACACAACTAAATGTTGGCCTGTGTATTTCCATCTTAGGAATCTAATAGCGTGCTTTAATTTGCATAAAACATATTACATAGTAAGAGATTAAAACAATGAAGATGAGGATGGTAAGTAGCACAATTCAAACTTAAGCAGGGGGTTTCCATGTTTTAGAGAATGACTAGGAAAGTGTACATGTAATTTCTAAAGGTGGAAACTAACCGGGGAAACATCATTTTTCATAATAAGAGAATCTCTCCATTAGGAGGTGGTATGATTGCTAAGCTGCCCAAAATGAGAGTTTCCTAAGTGTCTTGGCTTTTCTTTTATTACAACTGCAATCCAGTTCACCCTTAATTATGAATGTAGTACCTACTATAACAGGCTTCCACATCTCAGAGTGATATATGCCTCATTTTCCTAGGCTTTCAACATCAGCACTAATGTATTAGCCAGGGACCTCTTGATTATGGGAGACAGGAAGATAAGGCAGACTTCTTTTAACTGGCAAAAGAATTCATTTATGTATATTCAAAAAGGCAGAAACTCCAACTCTCAAAACACTAATTTGTGTTTCAAGCTCCTTATAGAATAAGGCGGGTGATAACATTGCTGCAAATATTTCTGTTGTAGAATAGAGTTTCAAGTCAAGTAGAAATGACTCAACCCTCAGGCCTATCATTTGTAAACTTTGTGATTTTGGGAAGTGACTACACTTTCCTGAGTTTCTAACTACTCAGGTATGAAATTTGAGTAAGAGGAACATCCCCTGAAACGAGAGAAGACACTCTGATGTCTTTTCTTGTTGCAGGGGAGAGGAGGGCACATTCTTTTGGGAAGGGCCGCATCTCAAAGAAGAGCCTGTGTGGATAATGGCTGTGAAACATTCTAGATAAGGCAAGGGTGTCCCAATGTTTAGGACTCTGTGTGTCAGAGTCTTGAGACAACATGATGCCATGTTCAAAACCAGCGAGGAGAGCACAGAGATGTTAGGTAGGGCATAAGCAAACGGACAGAGTAATGCTAATTCCACTCAGGGTCAGCATAATCAATGTGGCCTTTTGGCCTTCTGTTAATATGCAGTATATGGTGAAATAATGTAATTTCTACATTTATAATGTAAATGTTGTGGATATACACTACTGTAAATATCAGAGGTATTTAATATTTAAGTTAGTTTTTAAATTTTGACATATATGTGCACAGAGGGAGACAGACATTAAAGTTTAAAGAAAAAGCAAATTACATGATGGACATGAGGCACAGACTCAGTCTGCATCAGGAACATCAAGTTGTCTATTTAAAAATCCTTGAAATACAAAGCTGAGAAAATCAGAGATCTAGCTGGACAGAAGTAGAAATGGAACACAGAATTCCTGAGTGTGCTCAGGAACCTGAGGGAAGCCTGCGTTCCCCAGTGCATAGACTGACTTGAGGCCACTCAGGAAGAAAACTGCATGTGTATCAGGCACATTTCTTCTCCAGTGAAAACCAGATAGCAACTTGCCTTCCACCTATGCAGAGGCAATAGAATATATTTTGGAAACAAAGGTTGTGTTACTTCAGGGCAGTGTAGCTCTTGAGACATAGCCAACATAACCCCCCCCCACCCCAATAGCTGTTTTGTTCTTAAGTAGTGCAGTAGATTAAGACCCATAATTAGAATTCTTTTACCTATTTAAAATTTTAACATAAAATTATCCTTTCGCAAATTCAGATTGCCTCATGCCAAGACTGATAAATGAAATGTCCATGTAAGAATAATAATATGTAGCTAGAGGGTATTTGTTAAACACTGAAGTTCTTTCGAAGGTTTCACAAGTTTGTTTCTGTATGTGTATGTGTGTGTACACATTTGTGCATAGGTATTGGCCGGAAGAGAGCATTGGATCCCTCGAAGCTGCAGTTACAGGTCCTTGCACAGTGCTGGGCTTTTGACATGGAGCTAAGGTCTGAGCTCCAGGCTTCATGATTGCCCAGAAAGCTTTCTTTACCCCACAGCCCTTTCTCTAGTCCTAAGTTCTTTTTTTCTAGTCATTTAATTTTTAAAGCATTTCCTTGATTTTTTTTTTTTTTAGATTATAATATAATCACATCATTTCCCCTTTCCCGCCCCTCCCTCCAGATCCTCCTATATATGCCTCCTTGTTCTCCTCTTTCAAGTCATGGTCTCTTTTTTCATTGATTGCTGTGACATTCTAAGTTCTTTTAAGTCTAAGGAATTACTAGACCTAGAACTTACTTTTAGGTCTTGACATTTATCATCAATTTAATATTTAATCAGCATCATGTTTATACAAAAAAGGGTAATTTTTTTTTCTTTAGGGGTATATATGTGGTGAGACTTTCTTCTTTGGCTCTTAGTAGCCAGACAATGGATGACTGGAGGGTTTTTTTTTAGACATGTCACTAATCTTGTTTTTTCAACTCTCAGTTGCTTTATAAAAAATTATTATGAAACAAAGCAGCTTTAAACAACATTGTTTTCAAGCTTAACATTACTAAATATTATTTCTACAACAATCTGTTAAAAATAGTGCTCTGTTAATCTTGTTAGGTATTTCTCATGCATACTTATAGAATGGCAAGGGGGCTCTGGAGAGTCCATGTCTGAAGATTGGCAGGAATCTCAATATTGGAACCAAGTCTACCAGTTAGGTCTTCCATGTGCCCAAACAGGGATTCTTTGCATGGTGATACCAGTTTTTACTATCCTAGCCCAGATTCAAGAAGAGAAATCTATTCTTCCTAAGAAGTTCACTAAGAACCACAGCCACCCCTGCTCTGTCTTCTCCCTGCTGTAGTCTGCACTGGGAAGGTCCCTAAAGCCACATGGTGAAGGAAGGTTCTGTCTTCAACTTGGCACTATTGGGAGGCAGTGGAAACAAGAGGTGTAAACTAACAGAACTTGGCTCCTTAGCAGCTTGCTGTCAAAGGGAATTATGGGACCCCAGTCTCCTCCTGTCTCTTTTTCTTTCCTCACTATGAGGTGAATGAATTTACTCTGCCATACCTCCTTTCATGATGTAAATTAATAATTCAAGTTATAGAGAAAAAGGTGTGACTATAGTTCACAGTTTCAGCAATTTCAGGCCATTACAATGTGGCCAATTGTTCATGGACTGAAATTACTAAAACTGCTTAGTCATCCCCTTTTCTCTAATTTGATTTATCTCCTGTATTCATTATAGCACTACAAAGCTGTTGAATATGACGAGTTCATTCCTGTCACATGACACACTCTTCCTCTTATATGTTTACTTCTAATTCTTCTTCCTCAAACTCGTTTCCTGAAAGACTGTCCCTTTTCTTCTTTACTAAAGCTTTGACATTTTTAGGGGAGCTCTTGAAGGACAGGAGCATGCTTTCCACTCTGGTCTTGGTGTTGGAAACAATAGTCAGTTCTATCATAATGTTCAGGCCTTAAAGATTGCTTGAAAGTATCACCTGGGCAAAGCTGGTCCAAAGGATCTCCAAAGCAGGGGCCAGGATCCAGCCAAGTCACTAGAACGCCAGGCTCTACTGATGCAAAAGGCCAATGAACACACATTACTGCTGAGTCTGCGTGCCAGGGCCAGGCAGCTTTGCCTTGTCCTCCCCACACCCACATCACAGCACAGCCCTGGATAATCACAGGTCTCATCTTTATTAAAGATATCTCATTGGCATTACAGCACACCCATGAACTCCTTGACCTCGTCAAATTTGCAAAACTATGTACTTGTCCATGAAGTTTGAATCAGCTGTTTAGTATGGGCTCCTAAATGGAAATACATATAGATACAGCCTAATTTTTCACAGTTGCATAACAAATACTGTGGATTTTTATCAAAGAGCAGTAATTTTTTTTTCTTTAGGGGTATATATGTGGTGAGACTTTCTTCTTTGGCTCTTAGTAGCCAGACAATGGTTGACTAGAAAATCTAGGCCCAAGTGGTCTCCCCCCTTCCACCAAAGCCTAAATATTTGACGTCACTCATTACCAATTTAATAACAGGTCTGAGACTCTTTGGTGGCCTTTGCCTGGACTTTTAGCTATAAAATGCATATCAGCCATTTATAATGGTTTTGAGTTCTATCTGCATATATAAAACCAATTTCAGATGGGAATTAAGTAGCAAAGGTGTGTAGAGGTCACAAAAGTTATTTAATATTCTATTACTCAGGGACTTTTACTGACCCTTTAAAGAAGAGAGAGAGGGAGTGTGTGTAGAGAAAACAGATGGATCCTTCCTTTGCAATAGAGATAAGGCGCAGCACAAACAGCCTGAACAAGTCATGTTCAAGTCTAATGTGGAATGAAGAATAGGGGTTGGGTTACATGATGTTATGGAGTAGTCTGTGATATGGACTTACTTACCACAGAAGTGACTTCTAAATAATGGGAGGTAAAAGGGACAGATAGATTAGCATATTGACAAAAACAGACATTATATTTTCTTTCTTTCCTTTTTTTAGATTATTTATTTTTATTTTATGTGTATGGGTATTTTACCTGCTTATAGTGTAATATCTGTATGCTGTATGTGCGTAGTGCCCATGGAGACCAGGAGAGGGCGTTGGATCCCCTGGAATTGGAGTTACGAAGGTTTGTGGGTTACTGTGTGGGTGCCAGGGATGGAACCCAGGTTTTCTGAAAGAGCAGCCAGTGCTCTTCACTGCTGAGACATCTCTCCAGTCCCCATGATGTTTTCTTTGTTTTAACAGAATATCTTTGACTAATGAGGGCAAGAATTAGAAATGGGGTTTTGGGTGTAGATACTGAGGCACTATGCATAAGCAGAAAGTTTGATTGGATGAAAGAGTAAAAAGGAGAGAGAAGTTGTTTTATAAGGACTCTATCAGCTTTTTAAAATTGTATTTCCATTGGAGATCTTGTTCTCTCTCTCTCTCTCTCTCTCTCTCTCTCTCTCTCTCTCTCTCTCTCTCTCTCTCTTCTTTCAAAGCCTTGATTTTCTTACCATCTCTCCATGTCTATTTCACCTATGATTCTGTGAATTCATTAATACAGGCCTTGAGTTCTTTCTCTTAACTGCATAGTGAGTATAAAGAGTGGCAAAATCACACCTGTATTCCCATTGCAAAGGGTAATTCCCATATTCCTCATGAACTGGGAGAGCATAGCTGTTCATATGATGGCCATCAATTGGAACATTATTACTGCTTTCTTTTGTGCCAGAGTTTGCATAGATGATAGCTAACCAAAGAAACTTAGATCTGCTTTTCAGTGCAGGCTTTGGTAGAAACTAGTTATGTTCAAGTTATATAACATCTTAGCTTTGCATACCCATGTGTAGTAACATACATAAACATACCAGTAGACCAGGGGTGACAATAGCATGTATCTCATTATGTCAGTGTTAAATGAGTTGAGATGATATGCGTCAAGTACTTTAAGTATCTGGCACAGAGTTAGACTCCGTAAGTGTCAGCTGGGCTACCTATGAGCCTCCTCTGCATTGTTGTGCCATACTCATACTTTTGTGTGCTCCAGGACATGAAATTTCACAAGTTCACCGGCACTGGAGATCCTTTTGTCTAATATTTAAATTTCAGCTAGTCTGATTGCAGGTCAAATATTGTATCAATAAGTCAAATTCCAAGTACTTTAAATAATCCTGTCATTTTGCTAGGAGTCAGTACTATGAAGAGACTTACAAAGCCTGAACTACATGTCTGTTTGGCCTTTCATGCTGGGCATATAACCAGCCTTCACGTATTTTATCGTGAATAATTGCCTCATTCTCTTACATCGCACTTCTGTCATAGTGCCTGCTTAAGTCTTCTACTGGATAACATTTCTATTGTCCTTTGTCCTATTTTAGGGTTGCTCTGAACCATGCCCAAGCCTCTGGCCATTTGGTGGTAACAAATTATAAGTAACATTATTACCATAATTAAAAGGCTGGATCAGAGTGGCTTGGGAGGGACATGTAGTCATGAAGTCACCTTTGGCTCTCAGTCAAATGTGGGTCACTGGTGTCATTGACACTACTTACTCCTCCAAATACTGTCCGTTGGGTTAGGTGATGGCTTTCAGGGTATACGTTTCTAGCACTTGGATTCTGTGATTTGTCTTTATTCCGAGAATTAGAAAGATGAATTGCGTTCTTAGTGGGTTTGCTGGGCACACCCACTGTGATTTCATGCAGATCTTTCAAGGTTTACAAGAATCTATTCTCTTGAATGTCTTCCAGTTCAGATCTCACCTTGTCAACATGGAAAATAAAGTGCTCAGGTATTAGAGAAGCAATAAAAGAAGATCATAATTAAGTCTTTTATGAACTCTTTGGCATATTTTTGCAATTGTGAGTAATCAGATGGCCAGTGTCTGAATTTCTTTCTGGCATTTCTCCCTCCTGTCTTGGTTGCAATTAAGTTGCCATTGACAGGAAAGAACAACCAGGGCCAGAACATTCTAGGGACTGAGGGGGTGTGCGAGTCTCTTTTGTAAAGCTCTCCGGAGAAACTGGTACCCTAACATTTCTTTCCTTGTTCCTCTGGAAACCACAAAGGAACTCAGTCTTTCTTTATGCACCTCTGTTTCACCGAAACTGTCTTCTCCATACAAAAAGAGACTGTCACGTGAAAGAAGAACAAGAACAAATTAATAAAATAAAAATTAATTTAAAAATTTCATTTACTTTATCATTGTACATTATTTCTTTTCTTTTTCTTTTTAATTTTTTATAAAGAGAGTAAAGCCCTACAACAAGGCGTGGATCACCATATGGAATGTATAGAATATTCATTTCATATTCTTCAAGAAAATATTCTAAGATGATAATGATAGAATGGTGTTCATGAGGGTCTAGGGGGCTTTCTAGGAAAGTGAATGTTTATGGTAACAACATAACTCAGGGTTGTCTAAAGCGTTTTTGGGAATTACCACTATTATATTTGTTTAGGAAGCTTGGCCTCACTCAACTGGGTACTGAAGATTTAACTTATTTGCATAGAGCAATACTTAAATGATAAGTGTATGCATGCATGCATGTGTGTATATGTATAAAATCTATATAAATTACAACCAATAAGCTTTTGTCAAAATGATTGAATTGGTACATACTCTCACAGACAAGTGTCTTCCTTAATTAACAATTAGTGTGATGCTGTATTTTATGGATATTAAAATGCTGTTCATAAAACATCTGAGGCATTAATTTTATTGTTGAGTTCTCCACTGAAATCATACACATTAATTAGATCTAGAGACAATGGATTTATTTTAAATAAATTAAATGCAGTATCACAAGGATTTTGAGAAAATGAATAATCTATAGTTATTCACCCAAACAGAACTTTCTGTGTCATTTCTCTATATTCAAACCTGAGTGTGAATGAAAAAAAAAAAACAGAGAAGATATAAATCAAGAGCTTTCATCAAAAGAATTTAGAGACGCTATTTAAGGTAAGTATGATATTATATTATTGGTTATTTTTTCCATATATCAGATTTTAATTTAACTTGATGACTATTCAACAATTATGCTCATTGAAATGTGCCTTTGTTCTAAAATTATATGTAGACTATACAGCAGTAAGTAAGAAATGCAAGGCAAGATGTTCCAACAAAAACATATTTCCAATTTATCCATATTTTAATGTATATAGGCTTATTGATGACATGTTAACAAATTATAATAAATTTCTCTCAAGAGAACTTGACCCAATGCCAATCTGACTTTGAGAAAAAGATCAAAGCTGCCGAGTCAAATTATTTCTGCACTGACATACTTGTCTTTGGCTATTGAAATTTGACCTTCCAACACATCATGTCTTTATTGCTCTTTGTTGCTTCTCACTGTGGATGGATTTTATTTAACTGAATCATAAGTCATACTGCCCGCACTGCGTGAGTACACAGAAATGTGAAAGCAATTTAGTTCCCCCCCCTCCCCCCATTGTTTCTCCTGCATGCTTTTGGTCTGGCAAAGAACATAGACATGGAGAACAGGGATGGAAGGCATTCTGGTACAAAAATAAATAGTTTGAGTTTGTGCAACACAGCAGGTCAGGGAAAACTTGGAGCTCCAGTGCACCTGAGTCCCAGAGATGGCTTGTGCAGTGTGATGCTCACTGGGGATGCCCTTCCAAACGTGCTCAGCTTAAGTTACAGAAAAAATTATTAATAGCTTTGACCTCTTCAACTATTATATGAAGAAAAGGTCCCGCTCTCTTAAGGGCCACCCCATTGTAATCTCTATCTTTGAAGAGAGTCACGTACTAATTTCCTCTCAGGAAAGTTTAACTCAGAATGTGTTCAGTCAGTAGGATTGCTTTTCCTTTAAAACATGCCTGAACATCTTAGATTTGGGCAGCATAGTCAAACCAACTAATGATTTGATATATTTTTAAACACGTGTAAGATTCTGAATCAAACTGTCATCAACCCACAGAGATTTATTTATGCAATGGGAATTCTGTTAGTAAACTGAGTAAACACAAACACAATATAATTTAGTATTTCTTAAAATATCAAGAGACACTGACTGACACAGTCATACAAATAAAAGATGAATATGAATGAAAGCAGGTCTGTGTAGATCTCTGGCACCATCTGACTAATGAAAGCTTTAATATGTATATAACTGATGCATTAAGATTTAGGAGTATTTTAATGAGAACTTGTTTGCTGTGATATTAGAGATTCAATTTACAGTGATTTAGAAGCTCTTTGGGATTCTAATATTCTTTTATGAACAGAACCTAGTTCCAAAGCATACTACTGATTATTTTCCAGTGTCTTCATATTACAAGAATAATAAGTAGCCAGGGGTGGTAGCCCACCACAGTAACCTCAGCACAAAAGAACAGGAGGCAAGGGAATTGGAAAGTTGGGGTTATCCTGGGCTATGCAGTGAGACCCTTTCTGAAACAAAACAAAACAATTAAAAAGTCTAAATGGACAACGATAACGAAATGCTTATTAACTCTGAACTCCACTGAGGAGTTTTAACCAGTCTTTTATTTATCTATTGTGATTGTTATCAGCTAAAAACATAAAATTGGATTGAATTAGTTCTGAAGCAATTTTAGGGCATAGAAATCCCTATGTGATCTATGACAATGAATACGGGGTGTCTGACAGATATGAAATCAGACATCTCTATGAAAGACTTTATTTACCTCATCTCTACTCTGTTCTATTTTTTTTTCTGTATTCCTATAATCAGAATGCATCTCCCACAGACTGACTACAGTAGATTTTGTTGTTGAAATACACTGTGGTGCTACATCTTGCAAATGAAAGCGTAATAAGTGAAACAAAATGGTTGTTTCTCTTTTCTGATGTTACCTATCAAATGCATATGATATGCTAAGGAGAGCCAAGGAGTCAGTATCTCCTGGTTTTCTCTCATTCAGAACCTGTGATGATACTGGCCTCTGAGATAAAGGAGAAGCTCTTGTGCTTCGATGCTTCCAGGTTCTGAGCTTTGAACACTGTATTCCAACAAGTGTTATATTGTGATAGACATTCTTGATTTATCTTCTAAGATGCACATGTGAAACTTTGTCTATCTAGGCGTGAAGTTTCTCTAGCTGGGTATGAGGCTGCCATAGCTGGAGTTAATCTAACTGGTTAGCATAGGCATCTATGCAGTCTTAGCTACTGAGGAGGCTGAAGAATCAGAGTTGCAAGTTTGAGGCCAGCCTGGGGAACTTAAAAAGACCTTGTCTCAAAGTCAAATTTAACAACCGTGGCTCAGTAATAGAACACTTAGATAGCATGACTATGCCCTGGGATTAATCCCCAACATCACCAAGAAAAAAAAAGTAAAATAAAAACAAAAGAAAACAATAAAGCCTTTCAACTTGTTTTCTTTCATTCATGAGTTTTGATGCTTAACTTAATGAAATCTGCAAGGCCCTTCAAAATAAGAAAATCATCACAGGTTCTGGAGAGTAAGACCTGTACTCACTCACCTACCCCCAGTCCACCCAGGAGATCTCCTCTATTTCCCCTTCCCAGATAGAACCATGTGTCCTCCTTGGGGCCGCCTTGTTACCTAGACTTTCTGGGTCTATACGTTGTAGTGTGGTTATCCTTTACTTTACAGCTAATATCCCCTTATGAGTATGTACAGACCATGTATGTCTTTCTGGGTCTGGGTTACCTCACTCAGGATGTTCTTTCTAGTTCCATCCATTTGCCATCAAATTTCCTGATGTCATTATTTGTGACAGCCAATGGGTAATTTTTGTAGTGTGTGGGTCTTCTTGGTATTATTGAAATGCCTTTGACTCTTTTCAGCTCTCATGGTAAAATGATTCTACTCTTTTTTTAAATCTTAGGAAATTTCATGTAAAGTAGGTAAAATGCAGAGTGTATTCAGAAGCACAGAATACTCAGTCTACTGGAGCAAGAACACTGTAGTACTGTTTCCACATACATGTATCAATCAAAACTAACTTTAACTTTTGGGTGATTTTAGATGCTGCTTGGTTTTTGGAGTCCATATCTGAGAGAATTGGAGCTGGTCTTCAGGGCAATGGTTCTTGACAGTGTGTAACAGTCAATTGTGGCAGAATGTGACAACAGTCCAGCTAACCACCACAAGGCACTTCCATGTATGATTTATTCTTTAAAAAGTCATAACTAAGTTATAAAGATATAAGTAAAGCATGCTCTGAGATTTTTTTCTTGCTTCATTACTAGTTTCATTAAATTAAAACATTTCCTCATTTCATTGACATCTGGCTCTCACCTCTGTCTGAGTAAAGAATATCACAACTTTCTTAGTCTTAGGAGTGGCTTTAGATCAGTTAGTGATTTCTCATGCTTTGGAGAGTCGAGAGAGGCAGTTGCCTGGAAGGAAATAGAATGAAAGGAAACTGTTTGCACATCGTTTCTGGGACAGATGATAATGGATTGAGGGATTTGCCTTTTTCAGAGAGATTAATGCTATTGCAGTCTTGTATGAGCAGGCTTCAGAATCCAGAGGTGGAGGGGCTACTGGAAGGCACTGTTTTCTTGTTTATATTTAAAGAAAATCTTTACTTTGAAGTTGCGTGTGTTAGGAATTTCCCCTCCAAAGTTAAGAGAGTAAGTATTATCAAAGAGCATCACATAGTTTTGCTCTAAACTACAAAATTTCCAGTTATCCTAAGGGAGGAGAGCAGACTGTTTCCTGTACTGAACATGGAAATGCTACTCTCTGAGGTGCTAGATTGTAGACACCTAAGCATTGCTGTCCTTGGAACAAGACGATTGGTGTTAGGCCTCTTGACAAGTAGCCTCCAAAGGCTGAGTTATCACCACCCTGTTTCCAAGATATCAGCACTTATGACTTTGGTTTAGTCATCTTCATTCAGAATAATTTTATTTGGATAAAACTGAGATGACAATAATAACGCATTTCTGTAATAATTAGTGGCAGTTGTAGTTTGTTCATAAGGTATGACTTCTCCTAGAGGTTCACATGTGGAAGGCTTAGTCCCCTGCTGGTGGATGCAACCAACAAGAGATGTCTAGATTATAATGGCTTTGACATCATCAGTAGAATCATGTAACAATAGATACATAACATAATGGTGATAGATACTTCCAGATATGATTTGTAGTTGAAGAAAGTCACGTCCTTAGGGCTATATTTTATCATGGGCTCCTCTTTTTCCCTCTCTCCCCTCACTGGTTGTCATTAGGTCAGTAACTCTGCTACAGTCACTACTCTGGCATTATGCCACCACCACCTATAAAAATGAACCAAGATGCTCATGAACTAAAATCTCTTAACCTATGTTCCAGAAGTTAATTTGTCAGTGAAATAAAAAAAAAAACTTCTAATGTATCAGCAAATTAGAATGAACTTTGGGCTATTATCTCTAAAGAGCTTTGTAAATTTTAAGTATTTCACCTCAAAATGAGAAAAATGAACAAAATTTGCTGATTTCAAGCTGTTCTCATAGGGAAATGTCAAAGGCCACTAAGAAAGATAGAAAGCAAAGGAAATATTTAATTGGTATAATGCTTAGTTTCAATTTTTAACTTAATAGGAGGTAGAGTCACTTGGGAAGAGTGTCTCTGTCAGGGATTGTCTACATCAGGTTGGTCTCTAGGTATGCCTGTGGGATATTGTCTTGATTTCAATAGATGCTGTGGGAAGACCCAGCCCACTGTGGGTGACACTATTCCCTAGGCAGAGGATCCTGACTGTACAAGTGGAAAAGGAAACTGAGTAGTAGGCATGGATGCGTTCACTTTTCTCTGCTCTTGATTGTGGCTATGATGTGACTCACTGTTTCAAGTTTCTGATGCTTTGACTTTGCCACGATTATGGGCTGTAATCTGAAATTGTGAGGTTAGATAGACTCTCTTCCTAAGTTACCTTTTGTCAGGGTATTTTGTCACAGCAACACGAAAGGAGACTAAGCCAAGTGGGTTTCTATGGTTCAACTTCAAATTTAACTCCACATTTATCTTCTTTGTATTCTGGGCTTCCTTAGACATTTCCTTTGGGGAACTATTTTGTTTCAGGGAACTAAATGACCCATGAGACTCTTTCCTCACAAGTAGTCTCTTATTCTGTTATGATCCAGAGATAAAATATTAATAAGAGGACATATTAAACCCTTTTGAAATTTAGGCTAAGATATTTCCAGATAAATCTGACCAAAAAAAGATGGGGAAGCCTATTTTAAATACACCACGAACAGTTGAACTTCAACTTCACAAAAATGTAAGAATAAAATGTTTGCCTTCATTTAGTAATACTTCATGAAAATCCGTCTGAAAATGCATTTTATTCCTAGACTAGACCACCGAAAAAAAATCCCAGGAAGTAATATTTCCTGTTCTAGAGGTCATTTACTGAACAATTATAGTTTAAAAAAAACAACAAACATCATTTGATTATCTGTTATCTACTAGTCAGGCACTGTTAGACTTTGAGAATCATCAAATCAAATCAAATCAAAACAAAACAAGAAAGACATTGTTACCAACCATGAAGAATGCGGCCTAGCAAGAAAGGCAGGCTTAGGACAGTTAATTGCAAAGGGATGATGTGTGTATGGGGATACAAGCATAAAACATATAATTAAAATATGGTGGTAAAGGTTGGTGATTAAAAGCATAGGGTTCTGTATTCAAATTATGGCTTCATTATTTAGTAAAATTATGGCTTTTAGTTTTATGACTTACTGATTTGATGGCTTCATTTTCTTTATTTGTAAAATAAAGAGGGGTAAATATTACAGGATGTTATAATGCCAATTAAACGGTGAAATCAATGTTTAACACTTGGCATAATCTATACATTTACTAACATTACATGGTAGCTATTTTTATTATGTCAATTAAATGATAGCTTTCTCTTGTTTGTCTGTCTGTCTGTTTGTTTGTTTTATGTATTGAACTATTCATTTCTCAAGGAAAGGCATCAGATCTCTTTGTTCCAATCTGTCCAGCACTGAATTTTGGAAGGCAGGCTGTTTCCTCCCTCTGGAGCAAAGCATAGGTTTGTTTACTGTCCCTTACAATGAGTGTGCTCTCTCCCTCTGAGGCCACCACCAGGTAGACTTGGGTTTCCTGACTATGGCCTTCCTTTCCTATTGCATAATCCTAGCTTGTGCAAGAGCCATCTGGTCCTCTGGCCCTTGTGAAACTCTGGCGGGGAGAGCCAATGTGTGTGCTGATGATCTGTTGGGTATTGCTGGAGTTCTGAGCCGTCAAGTCTTGGTCTCTGAGTCAGGAATCTGGTGTCTTCTCCCAGCCTCCATGCAGCTGAGTCAGCCTAATTTGACAGCTCAAAAGAGGGATGGAAATCCCTGCGCTGTCATAATCTTGATGTTAAAGAAACTCCGAGGAGACCTTGTGCCATCCAGATAAGGGCTGGTTTTCAAGCCATATTTTCTTTCCTTCCTAATAATTTATTATGGAAAATTTCCAAGCACATAGCAATATGAACACCTGATAGTGAAGTGTTTTATTATATTGTAAACTCCTTGGTGATAAAGACAAAGAATAACATTTTCATTTTGGGGGTATAATTATAAATAACATCTGCACTTTACAAACATCACTGCCCTGTTTGTCATTGAAAATATTAGCATTGAACTAGGAAAACCTGAACTTGTGAATGACTACTCCTTTGGGGTGTTCCTGAATCTCTTCGGTGGATACTGTCGGATGAAACTGTATCTGGAGCAGTGCTGTGGTTCCAGAAACTTCTTGAATCTCTAGAAGTCCTGCATTCTTCATGAGCAGCTGAGAAGGCAATTTGTTTCCACCATTGCTACAGAGAGGGCGAGAGGACAGTGAGAGACAGCAGGAGAGACTTTCTGTGACAATGAGATCTGGGATGGTCTGAAATGCAGATTTAATTATTTGTCTGCTTGTGAATTATACAACATTTATCACCTGGCTCGAGGCCTATCTAAAATGTGTCATATTGTTTTAGAATAAGTTTTAACTCATAAATGAGCTTTTGCTGGTATTGTGCTTAAAATTTGGAGATAGATGATAGGCATCTAGGACTCTCAGTTTTTAATATTAACATATGTAACTTTGAAAAAAATATTACATGCAAGTGTATTGTGACACACCAGTAAGAAACTCATCTTACTGAAATATTTATAAATGTATTTTTTCTGTACCCCTAGAATCTTCTTCATAGATGTGAGTCTACTTAATGAGATTCTTGTCTCCAGATTCTTAAAAGCAACAATATCTCTAGGCTGGTAATATAAAAATGTCATTCTTATCAAGTTGTTGTTTGAAGTTCTGAAAACATTCCTTGAATAAATTAATGAAAGAAGGAACCTAGACTTTAATAATGATTAGCATGAATATACTTATTTACATTTCAATGTTTATAAGACACAGTTTTCCCTCTTCTCATATACTTGAAGTTAAATATGACAAATATAGAATTTTTCATGTAAAACTGATCCATTTCTAAATTGTGCATAGTCAATCAAATACACTTTCTGCTTCCACACTACCATTTTCTGTATTCCTGCCTGTCCCTTAGTAAAATCATAGATGATGTATTCATTTTTTAACAGTTCACAACATAAAGTAACAATAGAGAACTTCCATTATTTCCTCTTCCAAGCCTTCACTTGTATGTTCATATCTGTCATCCATTTACATAATGAGTGGAGCCTGGTAATTTCTTTCTCCGCTGATAAGCGCTCTTAAAATGCGTCAGCCTCAATTACCCAGTTGCATAGCAATGACAATTTAGTGTCACTAATACGTGGTAAGATAAAGGCAGTTTTGCATGGTCTTCAATTTTAGCAGGCAAAGCTCTATTTCAAAAAACCCTCCCCACCACTCAGAGATCAGTTTTGCTTGTGTTCAGCTAAGGATTTCATGCCCCCACCCTCTCCACTGTCATAGGTTTGATTTCTGAGCGGTTGGCTGGTTTTGGCTTCCATGAAGTCTCCATTCTACATCTCTGTTCACTATTTGAGTGTTACTGTTGAAGTGGATGGCAGTGTGTTGTCTGAATTTTCTTGGCAACAATAATTTCATTCTTCTAATCTTGCTGAAATCTATTGTTACTTCATAAACGCCTTGTATGAAAAAAGGTCTGTTTTTCAGATTTGTGCATGGATGATACTTTTCTGAAATATTTAGTGTGAATTATAAATAAGAATCCAGCTAGGTGTCTTTCAAGTCATTAATTAATGTGTAAACAACTTGAAGTAAAGGTCAATGACTGTTTAATGAGTTTAGAGATAGCAATTTGTTAATTCAAAAGCTATCTGATATGTTTTTGCCTTTTCGCTTTTCTGAGATAGACAGTTTTAGATATTTGTAAAAGTGGAATGCTCATATCTTACACCTAGGGGAAAATTCCCTGGCTTATCCTTTATAAACTGAAACAAATCGTGTTCGTTTTATTCAAAAGTTCATGGCTTTACCTAGGAAATGAATAATCCTCTTAAAAGGTGCTGAGTGTCATCTCTGCCTCCAACTTCTGAATACAAGGCAGCAGGAGGGACAGAAGACAGTAAGTAGCTCCATTGAACCTATGTGGACTGTGGGAAAATGAGTTTTCAAGACTGAGTTGATTGATAGTGTTCCCTGACAAATGACTTGGCTTGAGTTAGTGTTTACATAGGATAATACTGGATTCATACAAAAGCAAGACACTTACTGCGCACTTACCTTGACATGGTTTGTGGTGGCCTCTTTAGATACTGAAGGTGGAGCCTGGGACTTCTGTGGCACCTCAGTGGGCTTTTATCACCTGGGGAAGAATTAGCATTTCTACACTAGTAGCTCAGCTGGTAGCTCTACACAGAGATCTTCTGTACTATGTATTGTGAGGTCTCAAATGTTTATTCTAGAAATACTTTATCAGCCATCAGATTATTGAACACTATCTTAGAAGATTTTTTGAAAGAATGTATCATCCTCATTAGTGTTTTAAAAAATGATTCTTTATGCCATATCCTTTCCTTTTGATTTGATGGGTCTGGATAGTCTAAGTGAAAAGGAAAAGGATGAGACCATGAATATGGTTTTAAAAATACCTGAATTTTCTAAGTCTGTGGTGCTCATAAGATGTGCATCAAAGAAAACACAAGGAGCTTTCTAGAACAGGAGTCTTAGAACTATCTCTGCTCTCCTAATTCAGCAGCCTCTAGAGCAGTGGTTCTCAACCTGTGGCTCAAAACCCCTCTGTCAAATTTCTATCTACAAAACAAAAACTAAAACAAAACAAAACATTATGATCATAACAGTAGCAAAATTACAGTTATGAAGTAGCAATGAGAATAATTTCATGTTGGGGGGGTCACCACAGCATGAGGAACTGTATCAAAGGGTTGCAGCATTAGGAAGGTTGAGAACCGCTGCCCCAGAGAAAATGCTCTCCTGAAGTGTTTTAGGATAGATTTCATATGTTGCTCACCCTTCAGTGAGATCTGCAAACTTAAGCATGGATGCTGTTCCTGGTTTATTTGGTGCATGCACTTACAGTTTGTGTCTGTTGACTTAAACTTTATGAGAAATTTTCATGCCACAAGATCTTCCTAAATGTCCTTCCTTAGATGCTTACGTTTGATTGTATCCATGTGCACGCATCCCCTCACACTTGAATACACCTTGCATCTGACAAGCATCCTCATTTTGTCCTCAATCCATACTATTTGAATCTATGGTCAATGTGTGTGAACACTCAAGGCACCTCTCTACACAGGAATGCCTGGTTGATACTGTGTGGAGCCTTGAACTGTATCTACCTACCTAAAGCTAGACTGTGAGCCTGCAAATGCTGGGGTTTTCCCAAGAGATTTCTTCTTCTAATTCTCACTAAATGTGCCATGGGCTGGTGGCGATTCTGAGGTAAGGAGAGCAGGACCATTATCTGCACTATCTGAAGAGCTTAAGAGACTGAGGAGGGAACATAGATCTATAGCTGGTGAGTGGGTAGCTCATGCAAAGTAACTATATACTGGAAATTATTTCTGAATATGCTTTGAGATTCATGCAATGTCTCCAAAATAATCTATCAGCAATAGAAACTGGCTTCCAGACAGTTAACTGAATGGAAATACTTTCTTTTTTTTTTCTCTCTCAAATCAAGAGCAAATTTTGTCAACTTTAATTGTGATTTGTGTTTAAAAACAAACATAATAAACAAAATAAGACAATGGTCTGGTAATTATCAAAATTCCATGTTATGTTAAAGATCTAGAATACAACAGAAGTCATTTAAATTTCAGACAGAGTTTTCAAAAAGATAGTGAATTGCTTCAAGTTAATTTGTATGTGTTTGTGTGGGTGGGAGTAGTCCCTCATCAGTGTATTGGCAAGTTGGCATGGTTCGGAATGTGGATTTATTTCCATCCATCTGACCACATTTCTGTGGGTGGTATAACGTCATGATTTGATTCTCTTCACATTGTTGCTTCCTTCATTAATTCCTGATGCTCATGGAGAATCGGTCCTTCTTTCAGGTTTCATAAGTGATAGGTGTTTTCTTCATCTTTGCAGGTGACAGTATGATTTTTACCTCTCATGTCCCAATGTTAGAAATCAGACCATTTGCTCAGTTCTCAAGTAAGGCAGAGACCAGGGTGTTTATGTGTCTTTATCAACATATAAATTAGTAGATAGGAATAGCAAATGTGAAGTTCAGTACCAAGATTATCTTACAACCGCCAAACAGATCCCACAGTCCCTTTCTCGGCTGGATCCCTCTTTTATAATAGCCCCATGTCTGTTTGCTAAGGGGAAGGGCTTATTCAAAACACTGGCATATAAGAGACTTTCTAGATAGTCATCTAAATAGAAATGACTCTCAGCCAGAGAAAGAGTTGTTTTTCCTTACCTTATAATGAGGTCTGTCTCTATAGTGTTCTGTGTTTGCTTACTTCTTAATTCTGTCTATGATAGTTAACAGTAGCAGTATTCATTCACTTTAGGAAAAAGACTTACCCCTTCCTATTCCCAAGATGAGAAAGTTCTATAGTTCCCACCAAAAACTGACAGTTCTGTCAAACTATAGTATATTATAGTATACTACTCTTACTACAGTAGTCAAAATTAGACATCAGCACATTCACCAGAACCTGAGTTATTGCACCCTAAATGTTGGTTCATGTAGGGTTTTGGAGTCCTACCAATGTAAGCTATACCATGTTGAATACTATCTATAACTCACAATCAATCCGAAGATTTCACTTACTGTTTGGTCTCGTCTCTAAAATCTCTTTTTATATGTCTCTTTTCTTACCTCATAATATTTCAAATATAGATAGATAATCCTTTGTTGGGTTTTAGATCGACTAAAGACAAAGTATGATGCCACTCTATTTGAATGGTGAATGTGTAGTTTAATTATTTTTATAAATTTGTTGTTGTGTTCTAATTTGACAGGCACTGAAACAGTACCTCATTCTGCATACATTGCTACTGCTTTAAAAACAATTCCATCTTTACTTCATTTTGTGCCATTCCTTTGAAGTAGTATAATGATTTACATTTTGTTCTCACTCTGAGGCTTAGACCGTTTAAGTTCTTACAATGGGGGAGTCAGGCTAATTCCCAAATCTGTGCTCTTAGCTCTCTCACAGGCTTAGAGTTTTGCTATTCTGCTGGCAATAACAAAATCTGCAGGACCTCAAAAATATTTACAAGATTTTAAGCCAAATGTATCTACTTCTATCTCTTCCTCTCCCTGTATATATGTATCTATCATGTATCTGTCTGTCTATCATCTGTCCATTAATGTAATAGTTAGTAGTATGGATCAGCTTGACATGACACCCAGATGTTTGGTTAAATGTTTTTCATGAGCACATCTGTGAGGATGACTCTAGATAAGACTGTCATTTGAACTAGTGGACCTAATGAAGTAGATTTGCCATTGCAGTGGGTGACTATTATCTGAACTATTGAGAGTGTATATAAAATAAAATGGCAAAAAAGGGACCCACTCTCACCCTTAGAGCCTGAGTGAGATATCTTCTCTAGACATTGGACTAGGGTTTATGTCATTGTGGCTCTTTGGATGTCAGTCTTCTGCCTGTGAACTAGAACTGCACCTCCATCTTCCCTCATATTCTGCTTTCAGAGAGCAGACTGTGGGACTTAACACCCAGAGTTTTGTGAACCAGTCCCTCTTAATAAGTCCGTGTCTCTCTGTACATGAATATACTGTTGGTGCTGTTTCCATGGAGGAGAATCAATATAATATTTACAATATGTATAAAGTCTAAATGAAGATTTTGCTTAATGAAAACAAGTACTCAGGCTTAGAAACCACTAACATGACAAGGATCTGTGTTCTCTCAGAAGCTAGTTGTGTGTGGTTTGTTATTGTGTGTGGTCTGCTGTACCAAGTACCAGCAGAAAACAGAAATAACACTTCTATCATTAAGGTAGGGCCTTGGTGCTTAACAGTGATGCTGTTGGACATTACTTTAGAGTTTGGAAATTCAAATGTTTAGGTTCACTCAGACCTATTGAATCAGAATCTGCATTTAAAACAAGAACTGCAGGTGATTTGTGTACATGTTAAAGTTTGAGAAAGGTGGGTCTGTAGCTGTGTAAGTTTAAGCACTAATTTAAGATTATAATATATGTGGGAGTCTGTGGGAGTCCAGCTCCAACTTGCTCCCATCTTTCAAAGGGTTCTTGGGTGGAGAAGAGAGGAATGAGGAAATATTAGGCAGAAAGATAGAAAGAAACGATAAGAAAGATAGAGACATAGGATAACGTTGGGAGGGCCCTGGGTCAATATACCCAGCTGCCCAGTCCTTTGTTCAAAAGGGCTTTTTATAATATGCCAAGGGGAGAGGCTAAAGGCCTTCACCTTTCAAGATTAAAGCACAATGCACAGCCAAGTATAGACCCTTCCAAACACTTTGTAAACACGCCCATGGCCAAATCATCCCATTATGCAGCCCTGCTGGGTAAAGCAAGCTCAGATTATCTGATCTTGAGTAAAGTCTCACTAGGAAGCCTCTGTGGGCCACCACAAACATAAAGATATAAGCAGCTGTTTGCCAGATGTGCAGGGCAAGGTATCAGTATGTGAATATGTGATGTATTTTTAGTATGCCACTGTATGTCACCAGGGGGACCCAGTGACAGCAAGTAGTGTTAACTATGAAGAAACACCCTGCTTGAGAATGTCTTTCATGTTATTCATATGGCCTAGGGCATTATGTTCAAGATCCATCCCAAGGCTTCAAAGCAATGGAGAGCTTATGCCATCTACCCCACAGCATGATTTATTGATCTGTGAACAGGCATACAAGCTCATTTGCAACACCCACGAATTGTAGCCTGTTGTAGGAATCACTGTTTCAAAGTCTACATGTTTTTCTCTTTGGTTAACACTTGGGCCCTTCCCTTCAAGCTGAGGGCTTCCTGACTCCCAGCTATCCCCGGTTTCTCCTCCCGCCTGTCTCAGACCTCTGTGTGCTGGCTTCTGTTCAGAATAGTCTTAGAAGTTGTTCTTGTGCCATCCTGTTGTATTTTAACATTATGAATACCCCAGTCCAGACCCTGGCTAGTGCATCCTCTAGTTACCCAGATGGAGGACGTTTTCTTGACACTTGCAGTAGCTACCTAACTCGAGAGTCCAGGACTGCTCACACCCGTGCCTCATCTCAGCTTCCAAACCTGTTCTTCCAGCCTTGCTTGCTACGGTCTGTCCATAATCTGTTAGCATCTGCAGCACCTAGTTTTTCTCATCGTTGAGACCAAATACCTGACACAAAGCAAGAAACAAGGGGAAGACGTATTGAGATTCACAGTTCATGGGATTCAGTGCATTCTAGTGGGGGAAGAGATTGGGGGGGAGGACCAGTGTCTGTCCTCAGTGGCAGAAGGTCCCTTCCATCTAGGTGGATTGGGAAGCAGGAAAAGGAAAACGCCAGTCTTCAGCTGGTTTCCTCTTTTCCCCTTTTTATTCAGACTAGAACTCTAGCTCATGGGAGGGTGCCATCCACACTCTCCCTTCTGACCCCTCAGTTAATTCTCTCTAGAAACGCTCTCACAGACAGGGCCAGAATTATACTTAAGAATTATCAATCCAATCAAGTTGACAATCAGAATTAGTCACTGCAGAATCAATGCCTTGCTCTACACAGAGATACCTGCGCTGCAGGAACTGATTCTGTTCATGAGAACACAAAAGCCCTACGGCTACAGCCAGCCAGCCATGAGAAGCTGAATGTAGTCTCAACTTGTACTGTAAAAGCAGCCTGTTCTGGTATTTAATTCAGGGTCAAAACAGAGTTTAGTTGGTTTAATTAGAAAAAAAATTGAATTTCAAGATCAAATCGGATTAAGTATTTTATGAGCCAATCAAATTGCTCAAATAAAGTGAGGTCCAAGCCTTTAGCATCATGCCTGGTCCTATAGTATGCATGATGGTTCTTTACCCTAAGCAATCAGTTCCAATAGCCCCAAAAGATGCTGCTTAGATACATCTGATAAATCTGGCTTTAGTGTCTGCATTCCAAATCTGTCTTCCTGGAGCATATACCAGTCATGATAAGAAAAGTCTGAGGCCTTTTAGCAGACCAACCTTTGTAGCCAGAAACATGTCACTAAGAAAAGACAAGTTTTTTTTTTTAACATATAACAATTTCCTCATAATTGATCAAAGCTACAAGGAGTATAGGAGTGTGTTGCCAGCTTGAGAAAGAATAATATGCACTCTGTTCAGCTTGGTTAAAGCCATTGAGCATCTGGTTTATGTAGACAAAGGGGAGCGTTTGTCCAGACACCTGCCATGTACAAATTGCTTCTCATTTTTTGTACTTTCAAATCAGGAATCCAAGACCTTTGCAAGGTTATGAATAAATAACAAGTCTAAGGCTTGCAGACCGAAGTCGTCATTAAACTGCACAAGCTTCGACTCAAGAATAAATGAGCCAAACACTCTATCAGAGCCGTGATTCCAGGGTATCACTGTCATTACAATTTATGTTCATCAGTCATTTCCATCTCTCTCATTTTTTCTTGTTCTAAGAGTGTTCTCATTGTCACATTTTGATGGTCTCTGGCAGATGGTGTACAAAGGATCTGTGACTTACTTGTAAGCTTGATTGTTACAGGCGTAAGAATAGAAGCGTTTGATTTCCCACCCTTCACAAAGCTTGAAGAGTTGGTCCTGGGTAAATTTCGAGGAAGTATATCCTTCCATTCTGTGAGGACCCTATCTTGACTTTGCTGTTTGTGAAATGGCTCTCCTGTATCTTCTTGTACTTAATCCTCCTTCTGAAAGTTTGTTTTCAGGAGACATGCAGAAAAATTCATGCTAGTAAGTACACAGCTGTTAAGATTGTAATACATTCTTTTTTTTTAAAACCAAGAATGCCAGTATATTTAACTGAAGACAAATCATATGTCAAGCAGACAGAGGAGTTTGTTAATTGCAAAATGTTAGGGTTCAGTAAGCCAATGTAGAGAATGTTTTGATATGGGAGAATCTTAAATAGCATTAATATTACTCCATGGGTTGATGACATAGCTCAGGTTGCAAAATGCTTACTTACTGCACAAATAACCCTGGGTTCAATTTTCATCAATCTATAAACCAGAGTAAGGGTACAAGCCTATAATCTTTGTAATTGGAAGGCAAAGGAGAGAGGATCAGGAATTTAAAGTCAGAAAGTCATCCTGGAATACATAGTGAGCTCTAGGCCAGAGTGGAATAAACAAGATCCTATGTTTAAAAAAGAGTAAAGATGTAAAAATAGGCAGATAAGATCCCATCACTCCCCCCACCCTGACTATTTGCTCTGCCTGTGTGTAGTAAAGGTTATACTTTAGATATGAGAGATGGAAAGTAAAGGTCGAGATAAATTGGTAGAAATGTGAGATAAAGCAAAGAAAAATAGAAAGGAGAAATATCTGTATAAGGGAGAAATCTCATGGGGCCCCATCATTAGACAAAGAGCTACAAACAACTAAGGACTGCTGAGAGAGGGAGAATTAGTCATTTCCAGGGTTGAGTCCACTGGTTGGTTATCCAGGCCCAAGTGGCCCGTCCCCAAATCATTTACATAGAGGCAACACGAAAAGGACTCAGGAGGTGTCTATGCATGTGATATGTTGAGTTCCCACCCTTCATAGAGCTCAAAGAGTTGGTCCTGTGTGAATTGCAAGGAAGTGTATCCTTCCATTCTATGAGGACCCTCTCTCTCTTTCTTGACTTTTCAATTTGTAATATATATGTATATATATATATATACATACACATGTATATATATACACATATATAACACCTATATGTATATGTATGCGTCCATGTAACAATAATAATAAAATAAAAAGAGGTCATGAATTTGAGAGGAAGAAAGGAAGGAAGTACATGGAAGGGGTGGAATGGAGGAAAGAGAAGGAAGGAAATGATGTAATTATATTTTAATCAAAAATAAAAATGTATGTTAAGAAGTTCCTTAGATAAAAGGGCTTGTATCCTACAGCTTTTAGATACTGTTAAGAAGAGAAAGGCACTGTGAGACAACCAGATAGGTAATGACAGAGATGGCATAGCACCTAGAGTGCCCCACCAAAAAAATACAATCAGATGAGACTGGATGAGATAATGATAGAAATGAGCATGCTCATTATGGAAGTGTGTGTGTATGCACAGGCACGCATATGTGCATGCACAATCGTGTATGCTAAGGGCTTCCAGTGCTAGCAGCTGATTATGATCTGAAGTAGGAAAATATTTAATATTTTTGAGGACTAGAAATAATCTTAGAAGCAGTGTTTAAGAAATATAAGTTGGCTTAAGTTTGCAGTATGAATTAGGAAATATTGACGATCTGGGAAGAAAACTTACCATGATCCACATTTGAGAGACAGAAGAAAGGTAAATTCATGAGAAGAAGGAGAATGGAGGTGGGAATTATGAAGAACAAATGACTGTTTTTCTCCCCTCAAAATGCAAACACCACAGCACTGGGAACGTTAGTCCTGTTGTGTAGCACATCATTGACATTGGTAAATGCTTAATGCAAACACACAGAATGAATAAATGAAGTGAGGCCAGCCTTTGCAGGGGTGTCCATAAATAAACAAGTTAATCAGCATTTGAGAGAATAGGAACAATAGGAGCTAAACCGCTCCCATATAAGCCCCTCCACTATTCACCACCAATATAGTCATGCAACGTACTTTCCACACACTGGCTTTCTTGCACAGTGTGGAAGGGCCATGCATCCTCAGGATCTTTCCTTACGATGCTGCCCACCACATCTGGGCTGACCAGCTCCTGGTTGGCGAGGGAACAAAAGGTAATACCTGCTTCACTGGTGTCTGGCTCTCTTGTTAAATCAGGAACAAATTAGATGACAAAAGAGAGTATGTCTGTAGGAATCATCATGTGATCCCTGTATGCTTTACTGCACACATGTGTGAAGGATGAGATAACACCTATTTCTGCTCTTCTGGTTGCCCTCTTATGCATGCTCATTCAATGCCTAGACACACCAATATCTATTATTCCTCTCTCTGAACATGTCTTTACTTCATTCCCGTATCCTATCTGTACAGAAAAGAGCTACTGCAACAGGCCTGAGCATGTTATTTGCGGAAAGGCTGCCCATATTGCAGGTCCTCGACTGGTGTCAAGAGTTTGAATTTCTACAGTTACTTTCATTCTTTAACTTATAAAAGTGGCTAACAGTACCTGAACCATTTCTACAATGTTTGTACTGAACACACACTTCCTTCTGGCCGTTGGGAAATTTGGCATTTGTGTGGCAGAAGTACCAACCTTTATGGCTAGCCCTCAATATAAACCTTTGACACTAGAGTCACTAATGGGCTTCCTGGTAGACTATATTTCACATGTGTGGTCACAATTCCATGCAAAAGACCAAGCACATTTTTTTTTGTGACTATAGAGAAAGGAGATTTGAAGGCTGTGCCCATTTTCTTCCGTCTCTTACTTGTGTCTTTGCCCTTCATTAATTTTTTTCCATATTCTTTTTGTGTAGTAAGTCAGAGCTGAAAGAAAGTACAACAATTTGATGAATCCTATGAGGGCCCCCAGCATATAACTGGCAACTTCTGTCAACAACATTGACTACCTGGATATGACAGGTTTTCATTTTAGCCATGCTGTTCAGCTTTCCAAACCTTGTTGGATCTCTTTGGATGAGTAAGCCTCCTGGCTGGCTCCCTGATTTCACTTTTTTATTTTTTTAGTAGCATGTAACAGAGTAGGTGAGTGGATCAAAACATTAACAGGTTCTCATCACTCCTCTACTCAATGCTCTAGTGACCAGGCATCACTTTAAAAAGAAAGCCAAGTGCTTACTTACATGATCAAAATAGTCTGGAACTCTTCTTTGCTTCCAGGTTCCTCTCCACTCATTCATCCTACACAAGTTCCCTCCCTGAAACCTTCCTACTCAGGAATGGCCTGTCCAGAAGGAGCTGCTGGGCTCAGCCCCTCACTCCCTTTAAATGCTCTGTCAAATATCAACATTCCACACCTACCGATGACGCTAGTTTTTTACACCACATCTCTCTTCTCTCTTTTGCTATTTAACTCTTACCAGCAACTTCCTGCATTTATTATTGATTTTCTTGTTTCTTGTCTGTCTCTGACCAGAATGTGATTTTCATGAGAGCAGAGACTTTTGCCGTTGTGTTAACTGTCATATCTTCAGTCCCTATAACAGTATTAACACACAGCAAGTGTCTGATACAAACGGATGAATGAAAGAATGCATAAAAGAATGAAGGCAGTAATGGCACAGGGTCTGACTTAACACTCAGATCTTCTGGATATCCATTTTCAATTCCTACCACATTAGATTTTCATACAGACTTCCTTTATGTGTAATTTATCTCATTCTCCCTGTCCACTGCTTCCACAGTTCGAACGGGATTTGCCATGTTGTAATTGCTCAAAAACAGTAGTCATAAAATCTTTGGATGAGTAAATAAATGAGTATGTTTTCTCAATATACCAAATTGCTTCCCAAAGGAATATTTCAAATTTCACTGACATCAGCGACTATCAAAGACAAAATCAGGATTTGGGTTTGTTTTGCTAATGCAATTGTAAGTGATTTTATTATGTTTTCTTTTCTTTTTGCCTTGATTAGTTCTATTTTTAATTTTTTGTTAAGTTTATAAATTGATTCTGTTTGTGATCTTTTGTAGTTATGTAAGACATCACAAGAAAACAAGAGCAGGGAAGTTAATTGTTTCTTTGCTCTATAGGATTGGAAAGCATGGGAGACACTGGTCCAGATATTTCCAGGAGCTACTAGGTCGAAAATATGGGCAAAGCTGAGGTGAACATCTGGCCTTGACTGCAGGGCAGGCATGCTTTACAGCCTGCAGCTGGTACTCTACACAGCTAATAGGTGCCACATGGGAAGAAGGATGCTCAGGTTTGCCAAAGCTTGGTTTTCAAACTAAACCTTCTCCTTTTCAAGCTTAGAGGTTCAAATCTGGAGGCAAAGCTATGTAATAGAACCGATAGTGAAAAATGTTCATCACAAAGACAGAGAAAGAGTTCGAGAGCAAAGAGCAGCCAAGGGTTATAACATGTGAAGCTGTGATGCCCTTTCATCCCCTCTGAAAATCTCAACACGGCATTCATTTTCTATTGGAATCTCTAAGAATTCCCTGTGAGGACCTGAAACTAATTTGTTTTTATTCTTTTTTTCTTCCTTTATCAGATTTGTTGATATGATGATTGCAATGATAACTGGTTGAAGGTTACTCCCCCATTTGATAGGAAGTATGGTGTCTCATTACAGCTGCTACTAAGTAGAACCTTAGCGGATGTTTTTGACAAGCAGCATGCACAGGGTATATGTAGCTTATCAACTACACAAAGAGGCAGAATGAATGGTACATTTGCACTGCCAGTTACCCTACCTACTTACATGGAAAAACACTTGGAGCTATGAGCAAAATAACGAAGGTTATTGTCAAAAATCTGTATTCTGGAAGATGTCACTGTTTTCAGTTTTTTTTTTTCCAGAGAAGAGGTATGTATGACATTAATGACCTGGGATGGGCTATCATTTGGACAGTTTTCTTGGTAATCAATTATAGCTGATACTCCAGTGTGAAAAGCATCTGTTATGGAGACTTCAAATTCTCCTGTCATAATAGAAGATCCAGAAGCTGTACTGTACACTGACACTCTTTCCAAGCTCCGTGGGTGGCATTTGCAAAACTTAAGTCTTGGCAATCACCTTGTGCTAATATTTTTAATTATTATTTTTAATTTTTGTTTTTATTTTTTTTAATCATTTTTCAAGATAGGGTCTCTTTGCATGGCCCTGGTTGTCCTGGAACTCACTATGTAGACCAGTCTGGCTTTGAACTCACAGAGTACTAGGCTTAAAGAAATGGACCACTACACCCAGCTAATTATTATTTTTTTAATCTGAGGTTTTCTATGACTCTTTAGAGGATTCTATGATATAAGAGCACATGCATGTTTTTTGTTTGTGGCTTTTGTGTGCATAATCAGCTAAAGCACTTATTCGACATGGAAAATTTCAGAGAAAATAGCATTCAAGTTTCAGTTTCAAGTGGGCACAGTCGAAGGGTATAATGAGAGCGAAGACTGGTTTATCACCTCATAAGAGGTGACGTCAGAAATGTCATCTGATTAACAGTGCTTTATTTAGTTTTACTTGGGGTGTGATTGTTGCATTGGTACATAAAGAAAATTACCCAAAGCCTATTTTCATAATGCCAAGCAATGGCTCCACTTTATCATAGCACCATTCCCCTGTTGTCTGAACATTATTGCTTAATTCATCAAACCAACAGCACTGTATCCATGTCATACCCCTGCTTATTCCCACTGCCAAGGCAACAAGTATTAATACATGGAATTTCCTTTCACTTTGTTTTGGGCAAAACTAGGCAAGAATTGGCTTTATTCCTCTTGAACTGAAACATTTTGTAGTTTGAAGCTTGCATGGGATTTCATCTTGTATGTGTCCTCCTAGGACAGATGGCTGTATTTGTATTTGTAGCTCTTTCTTAAGGATAGAAGCAAAACAAAAACACAATGTCAATGTGCTTCAATGTCTGTTAATAGGACTGAAAGTTTGCATGTAATTCAGAGCCCATTGTGTATCAGATATAAACTTGTTGGTCTGAAAATGTTCACAATTTCTACCAGCTACCCTTGTCTAGTGAATATTATAGTTACATTTTTTACAAATAAAATAAAAATACCAAACTCAAGTTTCAGAGATATTAGTAGGTTTCTGTTGAGCTGATAAAGGACAGGGTATTTCTAAGAAGCTTCACTCTTAGAAGCTTAACTTGTTTGCACAAATAGCAAACGGGATTCAGGATGGATCTCTGCAGGTGAATTAACTACATGATGAAACTCAGCCTTGTTGACACTGCAGACAGAACCAGTGCAGAGCAATTTGTGTAACAGTTATGTTCTGTCTGCTCGAGTTGCCCTTTATGATAGGATTGATTTTCTAGACTCACAGGACCAGCTGACTCGACATCAGCTCTGTGTCCTTTAGAGCAGACACCTTGGGGGAAGCTGAGCATCAAGAAAACGAGTCAAAGGTTTCCCCACCTCTTCCTGTCAAATCATCTAGAGAGTGCCTGCCATTTCCCTTTTAATATTTTCATGATGCACCTCTTTCATGATTGGTTTTGGGGAAAAAAATCTATGTAGATCTCAGTCTAGACATTATGGAAATAATTGCATTAATCAAGCTTGAGTGCAGACATGATTATGAAATACCAAGCATAATTTTTCCTTCTCTCCTTTTTGCTTTCCTTCCCTCCTCCCTCCCTCTCTCCCTCTCTCCTTTCATCCTCCCTTCTCCCTCTGTCTTTTTTTCCTTCCTCTTTCTGTTTCTGGGGTCATAAAATATTTTCAAGAAGGGAATGCCAAGAGTGTTTTCAAGATGGAAAATTTTGGAAGTAAGTAAATAGTCTTCCAAAGTGACACCTTTGAATATTGATTCTGAGAAGCATTTGTAGTGTTTTTAGTGTTCTGGTAAAATTGAAAACATCTTTTAAAAACAGTCTTATAGTTAATTCTAGTGAAAATGCCTTTTCTGGTTACCTGTGACTATGTACAAATCACCCCCAAATGTAGTGATGTGAAACAACACTCTCTGAATTATGTACATAATTGCCTGAGCCAGAAAACAGAACTTGCCACCACAGAGGCAGCTCATCCTGTCTAGGTAGCTGTGCCTTTGCTGAGTGGCACTGTGTAGGAGAAGGTGCCTCTGTGTTCCTGCAAACCTATATTTTCTGCAAGTCTGTGTCCAACTCCTGGAGCTTATTGTATGATGGATGGCTGGAATATCCCACAATGGTCTTTTCTTATCCATGTGGTCTTTCCAAATATCATATTTTAGCATCATACACTTTGACAGCCTCAGTAGCTTGACATCTTACACAGCATCCAACATTCATCCAGAGCATGTATTACAGTGAGCGTAAAGGGGCAGTTGGTGGTACCACAGACCTGGGCCAGGGGAACCGAGACCACTTTTCTTCATCCACATTTTTCCATTAGAGATAGTAACAGCTCATTAACATGCAAGGGACAGGGACACAACCATTCCGAACTCAATGAGGAAAGTGGCAAATAGCTGGGTAACCATCTTGAACCTACCATAAAACCCCAAGCTATTTAAAGTGACAGAAGGCACATTCCTTGGACTTTTGTTTTCTAACTGTGATGAGTATTCAAAATTCTATTAGTTAATGAAGAAATGTTATACACATATTGTGGTGGTTTGAAAGAAAATGACCCCCCAATTTGTAATTATTGTAATTAAAGTGTCATAGTGACAGTTAAGTCAACACTATTTTGAAGGTATAAGTCTGAATGAGCCACCTTGCTAACTTAAATTATTTCAATGGACTTTTTTGATATTTTAGGAATAAAGTTAACCAATAATTTCCTGTGTTACCTAGAGGGTGTACAAATTAATAAAGATTCCCAACAAATCTCGTCTCATACTCTATTGATTCTCCTGTTTCTCTACTCTCCCTTGCTCCTACACACCCCAAGCACAACATACAAGCTACTTCTGCGACCTGTTATGATCTCCCTCTACTACGTACCCTGCTAATGAATGCATATCCATCACATTTCAGACCAAATACCACTTCCCTTCATTTCTGACTGTCAGTGCCTGGAATATCCTATCTTCCCCATTTTGTTTATTACCAATCACATTTAAGCATTCAATTCAAAAGCTACCTCCAGGAAGAAGTCTTTGATCACCATTCACAAGGTTTGTTACACCTCTGTGTTCTGTCTCTCCTAGCACATGTTGCTTTACCTTAATAGTATTTATTGCAATTCCCCTGAATGGTCATCAGTTTTTTTTTTAATGTCTCATTCCCTTTGAGTGAGCATTCACATGATGAAGTTCTGATCATGTGTTCACTCCACACAGTCATTTGATGGTTGTTGAGGAGGTGCTTGTAAAGGACTTGCTATCATTCCTACCACAGTAAGTAACCAACCATTCAGTAGGTCATCCCATAAAAGTAGCAAAATCAGTAGAAATCATCACATAGCAGTCTCTCAATTATTCATTTTGAGCAATGATCTTCAAATATCTACTCTGAACAAAGCCTCATGTTAAGAATGGCATTAGTTGAAGCAAAAAAAAAAAGAGAGAGAGAGAGAGAGAGAGAGAGAGAGAGAAGTAGTTCCACCTCTGAAGAGCTATCGAGAATGAGAAGGTGGGTGCTGGAGAGGTGGCTCGGTGCTTAAGAGCACTTCTTGCTCTTGCAGAGGAGCTGGGTTCAGTTCCCAGGACCCACAAGGTGGCTCACAGCTATCTGTAACTCCAGTTCCAGTGAATGTAATGCCCTCTTCTAGCCTTCCTGAGCACTAGACATGCACATGGTACACACACACACACACACACACACACACACACACACACACACAGAGACAGAGAGAGAGAGAGAGAGAGAGAGAGAGAGAGAGAGAGAGAGAGAGAGAGAGAGAGAGAGAGAGAACACTCACACATACACAATGAAAATAAATAGCTCTTTAAAAGATAATGAGATAATGAGGCGGAGAAGAGGAAAGCTTTAATTTTAGGTGAAGTTGGTAAGGAATTATCTCTTACCCATCACAGAAAACTTTAATATATATGGCTTAGGATGGAGAAAGGGCTTAAGGGTGTGTGTGTGTGTGTGTGTGTGTGTGTGTGTGTGTGTGTGTGTGTGTATGTGTGTGTGTGTGTGTGTGTGTAAACAAATAAATCATGTATATGGAAAGGACATTTTGGGGAAAGAATATGCCAATTGTAGAGGAACATATATTTTATAATGCAAGTTGAACTGTTTTAACCTATTAGATCATATTTCTAAGTGAAATATGTAAAATTTGCCATCAGATTACTGCTTAGAATGGGTTTGCCAAGCAGACAAAACTTAAGCAAACTCATTTACATATTACAATAAATTTGTATTCTAAGCATATACATACATTATTTTGAGATGGATGTATGTCTTAGTTAGACTTTCTATTGCTGTGACGAGACACCATGACCACAATTGTTACAAAGAAAACATTTAATTGAGGTGACTTGCTTAAAGTTTCAGAGGTTCAGTCTATTATCATCATGACAGGGAGCATGGTGGCATGCAGGCAGACATGGTGCTGGAGCAGCTCAGAGTCCTGTATCTTGCAGGCAACAGGAAGGCGACCTACTGTCATACTGAGTGAAGCTTGAGAAAAGAGAACTCAAAACCCACCCACAGTGGCACATTTCCTCCAGCAAGACCACATCTACTCCAACAAGGCCACATCTCCTAATCTATTTCAAAGAAATAGATGCAAATCTCTCTTCCATAACTTTGGAGGGGCACATTCCATATTGTAGACATGGTCTGCATTTCAGATCCACCAAGAACAACCCAGCTTCTATGTCCAGCATAGCTTCTCTTTTACTGTCTCTTGACACAGTTGGGAGATGATTAGGGAAGCCGTGACAATGATGGTGGTACCTTGCCCCAGAGAAAAGCCCAGGCAGGATTTCGCCTGTAAATGCTAGTGATGTTCTCTGTGGAGCCCTTCTCCTCTAAGAAAGTCATGCTGTGCTTGTTTCTTTGCTGTTAGTTTAGCAAACTGCATACAAATACATAGCAAATGATGGAAAGAAGCTGAGATTGGACTTAAAAAGAGACGCATTAAATTCCTGTCCCAGCTTAGTCTACAATCTCAGACTAAAATGTCCAAATCTTTGACCTTCTTAATGCCACTGAGATCAAGTCGCTCACCTGGGAGGATATGATGACTCCATGGGGGTTTTATAAGGATTAAAAAATAGATTAATATACTTGTGATCTATTAGACACTTTGAACTAATTAACTAATTATTATTACCAATATTTTATTTTTTCCTTTTACAAGGTGTATTAGTTATGGTTTCTGTTGCTCCAAAGAGATACCATGGCGGTGGCAACTCTTATAAGGAAAACATTTAAACATTTAATTGTGGCTAGCTTACAGTTCAGAAGTTCAGTCCGTTATCATCATGGCGGGGATTATGACGATTTGTAGGCAGACATGGTATTGTAGCTGTAACTGAGTCCTACATCTTACCGGCAACAGGAAGTTGACTGAGACATTGGGTGGTATCCTGAGTATAGGAAACCTCAACACCTGCTCCATAGTGACACACTTCTTCTAACAAGGCCATATCCACTCCCACAAAGTCACACTTCCTAATAATGCCACTCCCTGTTCGATTATGGGGGCCAATTACATTCAAAGCACCACCAAAGGACAGGACTAATTGTTATCTGAGTAGCAGTTCAAAGTGCATATTGCTTTTGCAGAAGACCCAAATTCTCTTCCCATTGCTGGTTCAGGCAGCTTACAACTGCCTGTAACTTTAGCTCCAGGGAATCCAACACCTCTGGCCTCTCCAGGCACCTGCACTCACATGCACATAACCACACACATAATTGAAGTGAAATAAATCTTAAAAAAATAAATACTGGTTTGAGGCTGATGAGATGGATCAGTGGGTAAAGGTACTTGCCACCAAACCGGAAGACCTGAGTTTGGACTTGGGGACCTTCTTTGAGAAAGGCAAGAGTTATTCTTTGACCTCCACGTGCATGCTGGCCTATGAACACACATACATACAATAACTAGATAAATGTAAAAAAGAAAAAAAACCCACAATGAGTTACTTCCCCTTCTTTATAACATCTCTGTGGCATATAGAATAATCCCTAGAATTGGCCACACTCTAATTCTTGGAATCTTTGGATGCGTTCTATTACAACGCAACAAGAACTTTTCAGGTGTAACTAAACCAATGATTTTGAAATAAGAAACGTATCCTGAACTGTCTGTGGGGATCCACTGTAATTACAGAAGTCATTATAAAAGGGAGTCAGGGAGGCTAGAAGGAAAGAACAGAAGACGCTGTGCTGTTGTCTTTGAAGATGGGAGAAAGGGCCACCAGCTAAGGATTATAGTCATGTCTGGAAGCTGGAAACGCCAATGCAATGGAGCTTCCCCTATAATCTCCAGAAAAGAAAAAAGAAAAGAAAGGAGAGAAAAAAGTTCTATCGAAACCTTAGTTTTTACACAGTGAAGCCCATTTCTAATCTTCAGAATTGTGATTCATGCTGTTTTCTACCATGAAGTTGTGGTGATTTGTTAGGACAACAGGGAATACTAATATACTATGTTGTGGGATAAATAATTTTAGCTCGTCAATTTTTTTTGTGTGTGTGTGAAACATTTTTATGTACATGAGGATACCTTTATGTGTATAATCTTTATATATTTATCTTTTATAATAATTGACATTTCTTTCCTTGGTGGAGAAAATATACATTGGCTCTAAATTTGTCACTAGGCTAAGGTGTATTTCAGTGGTAGCACACTTCCCTAGCATGTGTAAGGCATTGCATTCAATGTCCAACACACACACACACAGACACACACACACAGACACACACACACAATTTCTTCTAATAATTACTTTACTTCTGTAAATAATTACTCCCTTTTGTTGCTCTAGTATTATTTTCCCTGTTTACTTTAAGAATTTGTAAATCAGAAAAGAATACCCTGGGAATTCCTTTGAGGAATGTGTTTCCTACAACACTGCCATGTCTGGCGTGCATAATGAAGCAAATACTCCTCATCTGGAAGGCACGGAGTTCCTGGGAATTCACACAGAATGGATCCCGGCCTGGGGACAGGCAGATGCAGTCTGTCATCACATGGCTTCCCGCTAGAAGGCTTGCCTGCCCGTCTGAGGACAGAGACTTTCAGACAAGAGCTGGCTACACTCTCTTCCAATGATAACGAGATTTTTTTGAAGCCTTTAATTAGCCTGAATTATTCTTGGCATTGGATGGTTTTTGCCTTGACTGGTCATAAGCTTCTCTGTGCTAGATTCTGTATGCTGTACCTTTTAGAAAGTAAAATTTAAGTGGCCATGGTGGGACACAACTCTATTCCTTGTACTCGCAGAAGGATCACAAGTTCAAAGGCTGCCTGGGCTATAGATCAAGTTTGAGGTTACAAACCAGAGTAAGAGATCGCCTCAAAAATGTAAAATTTAGAGACTTTAACCAACATCCCTACTTCTGACGACTAAACATAAAATCCAGAATAATACAGCATACAACTAATGACCCATGCTTAACTCATAGAGGCTCCAACACCATCTCCCTGCTCTGAAATCAAAATAGACGTGAAGTTGCTAGTGTCTTTTGCTAATGAATCCTGCACTTAGAGTCGGTGTTCTTTTCTCTGGAAATGAGCCATGGATTTATATTTTAAGCCATCAGTGCTGGCTCATTTCATTAATAAAGCAATTCTTTTCTATTGATGGAAGAACCTATTTGCTTAGGATGGTGGCTGTGAGCAAAGGAGCCCCTTTAGTCAAAGCTCAAGATGGTTTCTGGTATACTACAACAGGGCTGCAAGTGTTCTAAATTCACCACTTCCATCCTCAGTAGTAAGGCTAAAACCCCGACAGGTGGACTGCTCACACTTGGGCCTGTGAGCACTCCTCTTCACACTGTCTCGGTCTAGTTCTGCTTGGTAGGTGCAGGAAACTTCTTTTATTACACTCCCAGCGTTGCTTTCCTTGAGGAGGAGGGAGAAGTGTCTTCTCAGGATTTGGGGATGTTCTGTGTGATTAGGAAAATCTTGTATGTGATTTATAACCAGGAGATCCCAGCATCCAATATGAAAAAAAGCTACTTTGAAATATCTCTTAACTAGAGATGGGCTTTAAAGCAAGAAAACCATCCCCTCAGTGAGGCAAAGGACGATAACAAGGGTCACAACTCAAAGAAATAGAACAATCCTGTCTTGAAAGAATAGCCAACCGATTCTCTCAAAGGTGTTTTAAAGAGGGACCGTTCCAGATGTTCTTGGTACTCTGCTCAACACCTTTATCTGTTCCGTGTGCACTCACTCACATGGTTCCAATCTTTTTCTCTATGTAGGAACCTTCTACACATTCTACAGCTCCCTTTATTGCCTATAAGGCAAGCTGGAAGAAGCATGGAATTAATGCTATACAAATAAGCTATTTCCCATAGCTCAGGAGGGCTCAGTCTAAAGCATGTGTTTGACGATGGGGCATGGCTTTCTTCAGTAGGGGTATTCCCCAATAACACACAGTGCTGCTATTTTATTTTACATGCATTTTATTGTCTGTTTCTTGCTACTTGTCTCATTCCTTCAAATATCCAATGGCAGCTCCTAGAGTTACATTTAGTATATGTTATAACATATGCCCACAGAGCCTACCTCTCGAAAACAGGTTCTGACTAAGCCCTGTTGTGCAGACACCATAACACTACTGAGCATGGGCTCTGAGTGACCATAATCAAGAAGGGCTCATCCTGAGCTGGGTCCTGTAAGGCCAGGCAGTGGTAAGGTGGAGCAGACCCAGTGACAATTGGCATCACCACAGCAGCGAACCAGAAATAACCCCGCTTCAGTGAACAAACTGAAGGACAGATCTGAGTCAGTGTAGAGATGGGTGAGCTATAGATGGACTGCAGCTCTCTCAAGCTTCACTGAGAGACAACCCCGAAAGTCAGTAGCAGCAAATGAAAGAAAAAGAAAAAGAAAAAAAAAATTCTTCCCCAAGGACAGATTGTAAGCTTTGTGGGAAGGAGACATGGTCTGAAATTAGTATTCATGTGAATTCATAGACAATGGCAGATGGCCTGGCCAGCTGAAGAAGGCCTGGAGTGTGTGTGTGTGTGTGTGTGTGTGTGTGTGTGTGTGTGTGTGTAAAGAGATTTGAAGGACAGGGAAGACATAGGGTCGAGGCACGAGCTTGGGCATATGGGAGTGGGCACAAAGTGTGAAAATCTTAACATCCACTAGAGGATTTAAGTAATAGGTGCTCAATATCCAGAACTCTACCATTTCTCAAGAAGGAGAGCCAGTCTCTTTGTGACACATTGAGTGCCTTGGGCTCCTTCCACTTTAGAAAGCTTGTTTTGTTTTTGTAGAAAGAGATGTGTTTTAAGAGCTTGCCTTTCTGTGGAGCGATAGAGCAGGATGCCCAGTGTCCTCTTATAGACTCCACACATGCCTGTGCATGAACCTGTACACATGTGCACATGCACTACATACATACAAACATCCATCCATCCATGCGTACATGCATACATATGGATACAGCACTCACATACATTCTCTTTCACACACACACACACACACACACACACACACACACACACACACACACACACAATCTAAGGGCCAAGAGAAATACTTACTACTCATGTGACCTGTTTGTATTCTCTTGCCTTGCCCATTTCTGAGCATAACGGACAGCCTCTGCAGGGCAGTCAGAAGTAAGGACGGTGGTGGTGAGAATGTAGGACACGCTTCAGTAGCCCCAGCAGCTGAGAACAGAGGAATTGAAATTCAATCGTGGGAAAGGAAACTGTGAGTAACAAACCAGAGTCCAAGAGCAGCTGCGGTGTCTGTAATTCATCCTCCCTTCTTTTCTGCTGTAGGAAGGGAGGTCCCTGGGATTCTCGAGTTGCTGTTGCCTGAATGTATGTGAAAGGAATCTGTGCTGCTGGGCTGAGTTGTGACGGGCTCAAAGCAGCTCTGACCTGCTCTTTATCCAGGAAAGGACTATGGACAGCTATTGTGAGCTCCTTAAATCTGCCTCCACAGCAGAGCCCTGCTTTGTCTGCAGAAGCATCATCCCTCAAGTGATAGCCTACATCTGGTAACCGAAAGAGGCAGGAACATCAAGGCTGACATGAGGCAACTCTAATGGGCAAGGCTCATGACAGGAGCCTGCAGATTGTCTGCCTTTGGCTTTTGCAAAAATAAACATGAAGAAATATATGTCAGTTTTTATTTCACAAATGGGGTTTTTAAATGCAAGTTTAGAGAGGCATCAGTGTTTTTTCTTTCCCATGAGGAAAAGTTGCTGTGGTATCCTCCATATTCTCACTTATCCTTGGGCTTCTGACAATATCATTAAGACAAGCACATGGCATGGTGCAGCTTCTGGTGCCTTGGTGCAAAAGACAGAATTATCTCAAAGAAGGAGGATAAATATAAGAAACCTGCGGTAGTTATCATACTAGGTCAGGATACTTCCTTAGACCTAACATAGTGATGCTGCAATTCAGGTTAAAAACCTCAAGATGAAGCTCAGCTTCATCTTAGCAAAGGACTGAGAACTACAAATATGAAACTTCGGAATGGAAAATTATTATTTGTTCCAGCTCATGGTGTCTTCTTTAAACACAAAGATGTTCAAAATGTTGGTTAAAATACCAAATGTGTTCCTGAACATTATAATGAGGTTAACCTAACTTCCAGTTTTAAGATGTCATCCACAGAAACCTTATACGGCAGATACAATGATGTAGTCACAGGTATGGAGACCGTCGTTGGCAGTAGTGATTAAGGAGGAAGCCGTTTTTCTAGTAAGTTCTTTTGCATTAAATAGGACCATGAAGTATGAGCCAGAGAAAATGCTTTTCTGACAAAAACATCTTAGCTCTCCAAGGTAATGTTTCCGCTTTATCACGGCAGTAGTCATCATGAAAATAAAGAGCTTGTGCATGCTCAGAGCTCCATTATTAATTCAAAACTTCCTGTTTGTGGCATTGTTAGACACTTTACCAAATGATTCCCTATCTCTCATCATTTTGAATGTCTGTTTGCCAGTGTGACTAAAGATTGTATTTATTATTTGATTCATGCCTAAAATTTTCTTCTGATATTTCATGATCTGTCTTTCAGTTTTCCGATGACATCCTTCTTTAAAGCTCTAATAATGAAGAGAGTTGTCTGAGGCAAACAGGTTGGATGGGATTGGTGCTGGTCTTGTTGAACTTATTATTTATGATTTGATGATATCAGAAGCATTTTTCGATACTTCAAGATAGGCCAGCAGTAAACTAATTGCTTCACATATTGCTTCCACTCCTGTTTGTCCCGCTTCTCAACCATTTTCATGAGGTCTTCCATTCCCTCATTTTGAATAGCAGGCCTAAGTCTTGATATGGGTCTGTGTCCAGTTCTATTGGCTGGCATAGAATGGCTGTATTTGAATTATAGCCTCAGTGATGACTATTTTACTGGGGGAAAGAATCTTCTAGAGAAATCCATCAACTCAAATGTAAAGTGCATTTTATTTCTGCAGATCTAAGGATCTGTAACATGCTTACACAAAAGAAATAGAAACCCTGTTCCATGAGAATGAAGTTTTTTAATTCTTCATTATTTCCACAGTGAACACTTAAAAGAAGTTTGAAGAGCTCTGTAAATTAATACCAACCTAACCCCACCTGGAATTATAAGAACTTAACTGAATCACAATATTAAATATGCAATTATTATTTTTTTACCCCACAGTATCTTCATGGGAACTCAGCAGACATATGCTGTGTCAAAGAAGTTAATAGCATGGACATTGGTTAAACTCTGTCAAAAGTCTTTGATTTATTTTATGAATTAGAATAACTGACTAAATACCCAAGTTCTTGACTCAATTTGAAATACAAGCAACGGTAAAACCTAGTAACAAGATGTTATATGGACAATATTCTCTTGTATATAGTAGTCACACCTCTCCCGTAGAGAAGTCATTGCCTAAAACTCATAGTAACAAGGTTTATTTATATTTTTCCTTGCACATATTTATCAGTGATGCAGCTTAATTTATAAATTTAACTCAATAAGAGGTTAACAATAGCTAATAATAGGACGGAACCATGGAAATAATGTAGTATAATTAAAGTTAGTTGAATATGATCACTGTCTATCAAAATATCTTATGATACTCAGACTTTTTACTTCAGATGATGATGTAAAGTAATATGAACCTACCTGGTGATTTGAAGTGGAGTGAACGCCATAGGGATGGTGATGCAGTGTCGGTTACCATGTAAGTAACATGGACTGAAATATGAAAGCCGCTCATAACTGAGATGGCTATTATAGTGACCATAGAGAGGTAGAGTATACAGTCTGGGTGCCCTGCATAAGGGGGAGATCCACAATGTGAACAGTATCAAATGGGATGGTATAGGCTTTATTGTACTCAGAATACTATATTATTTAAAACTCATAAATAATTTATTACTGGAATATTCCATTATCATTTCCGGCTGGAAGTCCACTATAGGAAGCCAGCAAAGCCACAGGTAAGTGAGAGCCACTATCCTGAGAGTAAATGCATTGCAACTTTTTAAATTGTTTGGGAAATGAGACTATAAGTAAGAAAGTTAGCCAAGAGTCAGCTGGTTAGAAGTTGGTTTGCTTCCATTTTGAATTAGACATGGGAATGCATGAGAAAGTTCATTGTTAAGAATCGCTTGATTTAGGTTAAAGTTAGTCTTTTTGTTGGATCACACAGAACTTTACAGCCTTTTTAAAATCAGTCTGTCTCCAGGGAAACATAGGCCTGCTATTCAAAATGAGGGGTGGAATATGTCATAAAAAGGGTTGAGAAGCAGGACACACAGGAGTGGAAGTAACATGTGACATAGATGGTGGCCCATACCAGGGATTTTATAGACAGAGGTCTGTTGAGTTTTGCTTCATCTGACTCTAAACACAGAGCCAGAGGAAAATGGCCATCTCATCTAAGATTGTCCCACTCCCTAATTCAGGGTTCTCCTTGCTTCCACAGCTCTTCCATGCTTTAAGGAAAACTTGGGGATGGGACAATTTCATATGACATTTTAGATAGAGTTTGGAGGCAACTAACAAATTCACTGAAATTAGAGCAACAGAGATAATTAAAAGGCTAGATGTTATGTTTTCATTGTAGAGGGACAATGACAAATTCTTTCCCTGAGGGCTTGGGAGCTAGCTGATGATACAGAATGAATTGCGTCTTCCCCCAAATCAACAAATCCAGTGTGACTGCATCTGGAAATAGGCTAATAAAGATTAAATATATTGTGATGGTTAATACTGATACCAAACCTGATGGATCTATAATCATCATGGGAACAAATATCCAGGCACATTCGTAAGGGATTGTCTAGATGACGTTAACTGAGATGAGAAGAATGACTCTAAGCATAAGCAGTGCCATTCCATGGGCTGGGGGACTGAATGAAAAAGGAGACAGGAAGCGAACACGAGTACTCATCACTCTGCTTGATGACTATGGATACCATGTGACCTGTCCTGCCTCTGTGACGTCCTGCTGTGATGGACTGTATCTACAAATGGGACACTTTGGTCTGGTATTTTGTTGCAGCAACAGGACAAATAACCAATACGGAAACGTTTGAGGTTAAATGAAGTAATAAAGGCAAGACCCTAAGCGAACAGTCTGGTATTCTTGGAGGGAGAGATATGAGGAATGCACACAGATAGAAAAGACCCCAGGGATACACACCACCTGCAGGCCAAGGAGAGAGAACCACAGGAAACTTACCTTGCAAGTACTTTAATTTTGAATGTTCAGTCCCAGATTAGTAAGGAAGTGAATTAATGTTACTTGAGCACATGAGAAAAACTGAATACACCTGGGTGGTTTCTTTTGGGTTTAATATTTACTGAATTCGGCCTAATAGAACTGCTGGCTTACCAAATGGACAGACTCTAGAACATGGGCATGGCTGAGTGGTCTTGTGGGGTCACTCTTCTAAGATTCTTACACTTTCCTTATTGGAGAAGATTGGATTAATCTGAAGAAACATGATCACCAACTGAACCCATGATCATTACAGAGAATGCAGCAAAACAGTCTTTACGAGAGCAATACAAAAAGAGCCTTACTAAAGCGAGAGCTGAAATTGCTTTTCCTTCATATCAAAATAGAAGAACAAGAGCTATTATCTTATTGACTGAATATAAATTTATCCTCTTATTGCTAACACATCCTCAGAACAAGGTACCTAAATCAAACACCTGTGTCTTCCTGCTAGTCCTCACTCCCAGCCTCCATCCACAGGGACAATAAAAGGTCACATTTGATGGTCAGATTTTGTAGTTTGGATTAGTCAATCCTTTCTTGGGGATTTTCTGCAGTCTCAAATTCTCTTACCTCAAAAATATCTCCTTTAATTTGTCAATATTTTAAAATGTTATATTAGGTATTTACATTTTTCAAAGATTTTTTTACTCTTATTTCATGTGTTTGAGTGTTTTACCTGCAAATGTGTGTGTGTGTACCACATGTGTGCCTGGTGCCCAGGGAGGTCACAAGAGGGTGTTAAATCTCCTAGGACTGAAATTATAGGAAGTTGTGAGCTGTCATGTGGGTTCTGGGAACCGAACCTAGATCCTCTGCAAGAGCAGCAGGTACTCTTAACTGCTGAGCTATCTCTCTAGCCCTGACATTAACACTATTTTAGTTTAAAAATCTTATTTTTGAGGGATGTGGTGGCCCACACCTTTAATCCTGGCACTCAGGAGGCAGAGACAGGCAGATCTCTGTGAGTTCGAGGCCAGCCTGGTCTACACAGTGAGTTCCAGGACAGGCTCCAAAGCTACAGAGAAACCCTGTCTTGAAAAAAAAAAACCACCCTTATTTTTGGAGCTCTATCTATGCTGAAACATTTCTATATGGAATCACTTGGTTGGGTTTACTTCAGAAGCCAGAAGGAGTTTGTAAACAGCAATCAGGTATGCAAGTCTGGTAATGAATGGAGAATCTTTGATCACTGGTCCAAAGACATTCATTATATAATTTTCTCAAATCTTGAATAAATTTGAAATTTTTTAGACATTAATTGTTTTGTCTTTCTGAGAAAAAGATCTTGAGAGTATGAATCATGTACTCTAAAATGCCAAGGGCTTACTGTCAAGGCTGTCCTCTTCACCTCTCTAGGTTCCGTCCTCGTCTCCATGTCACTGCTCTTATTATACTTAAGTGCCTCCGATTCTGCACAACTCCTCAAGTAAGGCTAAACTATTGCCAGACTCCAGATGTCGGTAACACTTCTCACCTTGCCCTTAGAAGTCTAGCTGCCTTTGTCTTTTACTTTATTTTATTTTGCATTAAACTCTTATTTTAGCTCATAACAATCACCTCCCAACTCTGGATGCAAGATCGAATTATTGGCTCAGGGACAAACGTTACTAATCTCAAAATAATTTCTCTTTGCTGATTCCCAAACCGTTTTTTTCCTTCTTGTCTTTCAGGGGACAAACCTTGCAGCTGACTCCCTGTCATTACCCTCTGCACTCGTGTGCTCCAGTGTTGTTCCAGGGATGGGAACTTTGACCTTTGTTTCTCAGTTGCTGCTTAAGGACCAATCATTGTTTATCATTCATGTTGTGATCCTTTGTTTAAATGAAGCTCGAACTGCCTACATGACATGCCAGTCTTTCAAATTCATTTGGTTAATAGAATTCTTCATGCTCTGTCCTCCATACTACCCCTATAGACACTTTATATACAGGCACGAAAAGAGGATGGAAGGAGGGAGAGAGGAAAGAAGGGAGGGAGGGAGGAGAAAATGATAACAATGATTCTGAAATTGTTCTTCTCTGGTCAACCAGATAATTTTCCATCCAAGGACTCAGTGACGTGTTTGGAGTGATTGATATTCTGAATAGTTAATCACACCTCTCCCAACCAAACTAAACCAAATACAACAACAAGCAAAACCTGTTGCTAACCAAAAGTTAGTTCTAGGTTAGTTACTAAAATGGTTTAGGTGCCAAGCTTTTGAACACAGCACAAACGGTTTGGAGTACTAGAACCTAGTGACTCTTTTCGTTTCTTTAAGACTCGACATTCTTTGGAGGCATAAGGGGAAGTTTCCAGACAAAGCAGCTTTCTCCAAAGGCCGTATGTTGAGTGTTACCATGGAGACTGCTGTGACAAGAGTGGGAGGGGGCACTGTCCCATCATGCTATCCTCCAGAATCCAAGAGAACAGTTTGTAGCCCTGATGATAACAGCTAGAATTATGTTGCTACTAGCTTTTGTTTTGTTTTTCCTTCCTTGAATCCCGTGTCCTTTGAAATCACCTACCCATGTAAGATTTGTTCAGGAGATGAGATAGTTTCCTAGTAACAACTGAATTCTCAAAATGGAAATCAAAAGCTCACTATATGTCTTCCACATGAATAGCTGCATTTATTGAATATCCAAAGGGAGCTGTTTGATTCTGACTTATCGCTGGTGCTTATTTTTATTTGGCCATCTATCTCGGAGAGAAGATTATTAGGACCAGACAGTGACTAATGAAATTTTAATCATTCTCTGCAACACAAATTATGTGGACACTAAGTAACCTTGTAAGTTGGTCATAAGAAGTGAGGTAGGGGAGCCTGATAAGGCACATTGCCCATGAGAGAGAGAAAGCAGTTTCTTCCAAGGATGGGTGCATTTGGGAAAAGAGCTTGTGACAATCATCTGACTTCCTATGATAAACTCGCTGAAGGAAGGCTTCCTTCCTGAAGTTCAGTTCCTTGGTACTGCCAGCCCACACCTTCCTGCTACAGCTCAGCAATCATGGGCTGACACTTCTCCCTCAGAACTAACCCTCTTTCTTCCCTATTTCCTCTTTTTTAGGCCCGGAAGAAGGGGAACCCGTTAGTCACTCATCTTTACTCCAATCCATGAAGACAGTCCTTTGTGTCTAAGTTAAATAACCACGGTGGCTTACATGTTTACTCAGAAGGGCTCCCATCTCATCCCTCTATGGTTTCTACCCCCTTACTTCCTACATGTACTTGTAAATGGTAAGACCTTTAATAGAAAACAAAAACAAAAACACAAAACACAGTACCTTAAATCCTAAATCATGTTTAAATGAACAGATAGCTTCTCCTTTCTGTTATCTTAAGGCATTGTTGTAAGCTTCTTTGTGGGTGTGTGACTTACTGTGACCCTTGGGACTCTGCCACAAGCCTGAAAAGCCACTCATGAGAGCCTCATAAGCTTTCTGAGCTACTTGGATTTTCCTATGTTAAAATTGTGAGTTGCCTGCTGATTTAGTTTGTTAATTTGAGTGCTAAAATTTTTTAATACAAAACTTGGCGTTTTTCTTATTTTAAATGAAATCATGGTTCATCTTCATGAGGGAACATGCTGGAAATAATGAGTCTGCCATCCTTCGACTCTGAAGGCGATTCAATTCAGAATGTGGTTTGCTCAGTACATGCCTAGGAGAGAAACTGAAAGTCTAAATTTCTTTATGGTATGCTAGGCATGGACCGTAGGGTTTCTCGTTGCCATCATTTTCTTCCGGGAAATGTGATTTGCTCGGTGAACATTTAAGTGATGCCATGATCAAAATTCAGCCCGCCCAAAGCTGTGAAGTCACAGTGGTGTGGAGGAAGGATTGGTTTGTGCTTGACGCATCACCCAACCACGGCCATCTTTGTCTTTGCACGCTTGCTAGTGGATTTTATCATGTGACACGGGGGATTTGCGCCCCTTTCTAAAGTTAATTAAAATTTCCCATTGTTAGTTTCTTTTCTTTTTTAAAAAAATTTTCTTGTTGTCTTTCAGTATTTGAATGTTCTTGTGTTGGAAACGACAGTGATTTTTTAAATTAACTAATTAACTTCTTTATTATTGTAGGGTGTGTGTACGCGCATGCGTGCTCACATGTGTCCTGGCATGTGTGTGAAGACCCGAGGACTTCTTTGGGGAGCTAGTTCCTTCCTTTCACCATGCAGGTTTGGGGGGCCAAACTCAGACTGTCAGACTCATGCCGGAAGTGCTTTTAGCTGTGGAGCCGTGGAGCCATCTTGCCAGCCCTAGACATTCTTTTTTAAATTGCTCCTAAAGTGAAGTTTCTTATTGGATTTGCATTAGAATGTGATTATTATTTCCCATTTGATTATTATTATTATTTTACTCTGAAACCTTGATTTGAGCAAGCATTCAGGATAGAGACCGAATATAAATAAAAGGCATTGGTGACAAGTTGTATGGCAGACCTGTGAAGTCACTCCGCTCTTCCATTCCAAGGAAGGCACACACAAGCATAGCTTCCTAAAACTCTCTCCTTTGGGGCTTTTGGAATGTAAAATGTGCGAGTCTGGGGTTTACCTTTTGATACCACAATGTAAGTCCTAAGAACCTTTTCTAGAGCCATTCAGGGCATTATGGCCATCATTGTGGGAGCTTAGCTGTGTGTAGGTGAAAAATCAGATAATAAGCATCTTACAGGAATCTAGAGAGAGCACCTTCGACGTTTCTCATATCTCTGATCCACTCCTGTTAATTCTGTCTTTGTAGTCTCATAAATCTCTCACAAAGCAGGAACGGTGAGTACTGGGAAGAAGAGGTAAGAATAGTTAAGGACTTTTTCAAGTGCTTTCATTGATAAGTAGCTAGACAGTCATTTAGACCTTGTCCGTCGCCCTTCCCACTCAAGCCTCTCACCAGAGACTTGTTCATGTAACTCACATGTCTTTCTTAGATGGATCCTTTTGGCAGGGATTCGTTTTCTGGACTTCTTCATTAGTTCTAATATTCACAGAAAATAATGCTTCTTTTTCATAAAGACCCGTACAACAGTAAGGACCAAAATAATTTGTCTAAAGGACTAGAAGGCCAGAAATACACCAGATTGTCTGCATTTTACTGCCAAATGCTACCCACGTGAAAACTGCCCTAAGGAAACTGGTTTTGCCAGAATTAGGGTTGGTTTTATTGTTTGTTTATTATCTCTATCTCTGTCTATCTATCTATCTATCTATCTATCTATCTATCTGTCTGTCTGTCTGTCTGTCTGTCTGTCTGTCTGTCTATCTATCTATCACTGTTGTTGTTTTAACAGCAGAGAAGAAGAAATTTGTGTAGTAAGCCTGGACTGGGAATTTTTATCTATACTACACTTAAATGGTGAATTCAACTGACTAAAAGGAAGAAAGCTGTATGATAGTCCAATCACCTCACCCGAAGTTACAGAACCCACAGAGACTCGCTATCAGGTTGTTCAGGAAGTGCCACAGGTGCATTCTGGTTTGTAACAGCTTCACAAGGGTTTAAAATACAACTCTTAACATAACATGGCTCTCTGCAGTGCCTCCTTCTACCTAGATCCTGTAAAAGACAGACAGACAGACAGACAAAAGAATCCCTGTTGATATAAAGACATCCCGTCAACCTAAATGGTTATCATTTACTGTAAAAGTAACCTTCAACTGCACAAAGATTGGAAAGTTAGCAGAAAACTGCTCCAGAGAACCACAATGTAACAACTACCACGCTAAGAAGAAATGGGAAAACAACTGAAATTTTGCATGTCACAACTTCTCAAAAGTTTTAAATGAATTGGTGCCCATTAGAGTAAGCATCCTGTAAATTCAAATTAAAATACATAATCACAATACTTAATTAAGGTTTGTAATCGTAAGTGGAAACGTTTATTTTATGGATTGTTTTGTAACACATTAGTGTGTGAAGTTCTACAATGCTCACAGAATTATTAGACTTTGAAGTATAATTTAATATAATGGGATATTGTGTTTAAGAAGAGACAGACTTGAAAAGAAAATGAAGTACACAATGCAGTTTTATATTTTTGAACCGAAGTTTTCAATAGGAACCTTTTAAAAAAGGGCCTTTTAAAAATTCGCTACATGTAAAGTGACAGCCTTTGGAGGCTAAAGTTAACAGATTATGGGATAACTAGATCTTCTAAATTGAAGATATGAATAAGCTGAATATGCGTGTTTTAAACAAAATAAAACCTTTGAATGTTCTTTCCTCTGCAGAAAATACTCCTGGGGTACCAGAAAACCTGGTTAACACTAAATCGCACTCATCTGCTCATCTTGGTAATTTTAGATTAAGTTTTCTTCAATTTTTTTTCCATTGGTTTTCCCTGAGAAAAACTACTCAAGAAAAAAGGAAAAGTCTTTGGAACCCATTAAGCATGTAAAATTTTACCACATGGAAAAGCAATATTAAAAGTTGGCAACCAAATGGTAGTTTCTTTGCGATTATCATTGTTACTCAGGGAAGTCTGAGTTCTCTCTGAAAACCCCGAGTGGGCATCTTATCCAGCTCACACATCAGGGCACAAAGACTGTCCTCCATCACATACGGGTGGATGCACATCTTTCTCAGAGGGGTGGTGGGTACCCAAAGGGAGCTCTCATACTGAGATCTAATTTAGTTTCTATATATCCAAGATTTCACTGGTGAAAACAAAAACCACACCAAAAGGTATCTATTTCTGAAGATTTGTGATTCTCTTCTGTTTTCGATCCACAGAAATTTCTTTTGTGGAAAAGGACTATATGGTTTTACTCTTTGGGTCACACATTTAATTGGAGGAAATTTTCAAGCAATAAACTTGTACTGAGTGTCTGTTACACCAATAAGAATTGAGTCTCTCCCTTCCCTTTCAGGTGAGGATGTTTACCTGTCTATATCAACTATAGACTAGTTCACATTAAAATATATATATTCATAAAATCACAACAATATGACTACTTGAGCAAGACTTATGCAGTGACTATACCAGTCAATGAAGCCAACTTGAATGGGGAAATTTTACAAGGCCCCATCCCTAAATGAAAAGCTACAGGCAATGGATGGCTGCTGAAATATGTAAACTCAATTTTCCCTAGGGATGATCCCCTGACAGGTGTCTAATTCTAAGTGGTCAGTCCTAAACTCAGGTACACATGATCAGCACTAAATGGAATCAGTAGGACTTAGGTTCAGTTCATATGTGCACTTGTGCACACACATACCCACATATACATGTGTACACACACGTACAATACACACATATGTACATACACATATATGTACACATATAAACATACATACATGACATATATATATATATATATATATATATATATATATATATGTCATGAACTTGAGAAGGAGTTGGAGGGCTTAGGGAAATTGGAGGAAAGAGAAGAAGGGTTAGAAATAATGTAAATATAGTATTCATATATGAAATTTTTAAAAACTGAAAAAAGTAATTAAAAGAAAGGAAAAAGAACACTTGAAAACAATACCTGTCCATAAAGCAATTCAGCACTCTGAGGCTGGGTTGGAAATCCATTTAAAATTTAGTGGCAGCTTTTAGAAAGGAAGGGAATCCATATGTGGAAACAATTGCTTACATAAGCATTGAAAATGGACTCTCTACTGTGGTTTCAGAAGCCCAAGTGTCTCCAAAGGGTGAAAGTGGGGGAGAGTAGGAAGCCAACCACACAGCTCTCTAGCAAAGACACAGCATGTTGGCCATGGCTCAGATACTCAGACACTAGTGCACAGCTCCTGGCCCGAGAGCAGCAGGGAAACTTCAAAATCACACCGGGAGCAAGAGTTCTCCCCTCCATCCCTAATGCTCACGGCACCTGTTTCCTGGGAATGGGGATTCCAGTACTATTTTCTGTAACAGAAAAATGTCAGAGTCTCCCAGTAGAAACCTCAAAAGTGTAGTCTCACTCTGAGTAAAATTTCCAAATATTCTGAGAGTGCAAATGCCTAGCTAAACCCATGTCACACTGTAACCCGAGCTGCAAGAGGCTGAGAAACTCATTTTAATTTCACAGATTCTGAATTAAAAGAGTATGCATGAAAAAAATGGATTCATTGCCTACTTAGTGCCAAGTCCACAGTACCTATCCTTCTGTTCACTGAGGTTTCTAAACAACAAAATTAACAAATTTGTTATTGTCCCTACTGTGTTTCGCCAACGACATAAAAAAGGAGGCCACAATTAAAAGGGGATGCCAGACCTACCCTCTTCAGTCACTGCTAGTAAGTATTCATCCCTTCCTAAATTCAATTATAATTTTCTTTTGAAGTTCCATAATGTATGGGTAAACTATAAAGTTATGCATTTAAAACACAACCCACATGAAATAGATGGGTAAAGGGAAGAGGAAATATTTGTATTGACATACCAATACACATACGTAGGAATGACTGTTGATTACCATGGTACTCAGATCTACAAGGCAGAAGGTGGCATTTTAAGTTTCCTTAGTGCTTAGATATATATTTCTTTCATCTGTGCAGGATTTTCACATCCTTACTATGAACCTACTAGAGTCATAGTGAAGTATTTGAGCTGCTGGAGTTGATTTATTGGATTGCTGTAGTCTTCCATCATCTTTTACCACAAGGCATTACAATACTAGGGATGCTTCTCAGGAGCCAAATAAGGTCTGTGTAGTATCAACTGTGTCTCCCAGCAATAATCATAACAACTAATTCCAAACAACAGGATAACTGACACTTTACGTCCATTGTTTTAGTCACTCAAATAGCATGGAATTAAGTTTATTGAAACACTCCACTCAATCTCAATGGACTGCTGTGTTTCTTTGTCTCCTGAATGATACCTTAGATAGCCCGAAGTCCAAGTGAGAAGAGCAAGTATTTTATCAGTTGGGTGTTTTATATTGCAGACATGGATACCCTACCCTACTCTCAGATCCTTTACTTTCTTTATCCGTGTATTTGGGCTACATGTCTACGGAACTTATTGCAATACAGGTTTCATTTCCAACTTGGCAGATTCCCACTTAAATGGTCAGTAAGAGCATACTAATCTTTTAATTAAGAACTAACTCGGAGCCAATCGGTGATAATAACCCCAAAGCTCTGTGATCTTGTATCCAATGTGTATTCCTCCTTTCTATGGATCATTCCAGAAAAAATTGAGTAGTCCATGGTTACGGAATTATTGCCGTGTTTTCTACTGTATTCCAACTCTTGTTCATTGAAGGAACCCTTGGATTGTATACTGATTTAGACAGGAGCAGTGACTGGAGAGTCATGATATGCCATCTTTCTGATTCAAATCACATTTTATTATTTTTTATCTAAATTTATCCAAAGTTTTTGTTTAATTTAATTTGCATTTGTATAGATTAAGTAGACTATGGTGGACTCCTTACCACTTCTATTCTAGAAATACCTGTTAAACTACTACACTATAAAGACCTGTAAGTTAAGTCATTCTGATTACTATTGTGTCCCTGGGTACCATATTTGCCTTGTCTTAGGTGATGCAGTCATCTGATCCTCCTGAATCATGTCATTATTTTGGAAATGTGACGCTTTGCAGCAAGTACATCCCTGTAGTGGGTAGTTGTTCCAGCTTTGACCTTGAAACACTGTTCCTAGAGTGACAGCAGGTAACTGCCATACCTGCCTATGACTTGCCCCTGGGGTGTGGCTGAGAAGGAACCCCTTAAGACTCAAGATGGGTACATGCTGGGCCCTTCTGGATACCTCATGGTCCTGGAAGCTAGATGAGAGACCAAGCCAGAGTTCTCCTCTGGATAGTACCTCATCTCTGCTGGATCCTGTAATCGACCTTTATTGGCTGTAAGTTACCCCAGAAATAAACCTTTCTTGATTACCTGATAAATTACGTGGAATTGCCTCATTAATTACAGTTATGCATCCCACTCCATTCCTGGACTTTATTTGATAATTCCTTATCTGGTACTGCTTCTATCAGAGTGTTTCTTAGTTCCTTTGTGGGTTAAGCCCCTTTTCAGAGGAAAGAAAAATAGGAGATAGTTTAATGTGTTCACTAGAAACAAATACCCTAAAAAAAGAACCTCATTCCATATATGTAACTTGCCATGGACCAAACACTTGTACCTCCACCACCATATCAGAAGTGAAGTCCTCATCCTGAGGTGTTGATGGAATTAGGAAACTGGCTTTTCAGATGTTATTAGGCAGTAGTGACAAAGAACACATGAATAAGATTAGTGCCCTCCCAAAGGAAATATTAAATATATCTCTTTTCTCCCCACCTTTTCAAGAGCAAGAATACCATGTAGGGTTATAATACCGGCTCTCACCAGACTCCCCCCTTTACCATTTAATCATATAATTCTGGAGGACGGGAAGTAAAAAGTATTGCATATCTATTTGTTTGGCCAAATCAAATACAGGAGATCCTGACATCATTTGGTGCTAGGGGTGTAGACTTCTCTCTGTCTGGAAGCTCTAGTCCTCTGAAGGAGCTATATGCACAGTCAACAAGAGTTGTCTGCCTGCCTCTTTCTTTTAAGTTTGTAAGCAACATGAAAGGGAAAGACGATCACAGAACAGGTGGGAACATAACTAATACATTCCATTTCCAAAGTATTTTTCTTATATTTATGCTTATCTTTTTAGCGTAATACACAAATATATTATTTTAGGTTCTTTGAGCTGAGTGTGAGTCACACTATTTCAGTCATCTTTACCCCACAGGAAGTTTGTAAAATGGGGGGGCTCTAATACCTTACAAACAAAGGGGAATATTTTCACCACAGAAAGGGGCCCAAGCATCAGGGATTATGTTATCATCTTCAAAGATGATTCTTCTGTCCTGTATTCTTTTATCTACTTTGTCTTCCACATTTCTGCAAAAATAAAATCCCCAGCTTTCTGGTGTTTTTATACAAGAACTACTGAAGATATCATGAGGAGGATGCCATCTACCTCGTACTCCTCACTGCAGGAATGGAGTGAGTTTATGCACTTTGGTTAAGTTTCATACCAATAAGGTGTCGTCAGCTGGTATTGTACCTTACACCTTGCCAATGTGACAACTCTGTTTGAATACACTTCTTTTTATTTTACCCTCACATGATCAGGAGACCTTTTTCCACTTGTCACTCTGGATCTTCAAGAGAATTAAGACTTCATCTATCCTACTGCCCAGTTTAATCTATTGGTCTCTGTTTGGGAGACTCGTAAGAACAAGTGTTGGAAGTGGTTCAAGAGTGTCATACTGGAAGTTGGAGGCTACCCACTGACATTTAAAATTTCTGCTCCTGTGTGTAGATGCATAGGAAAAACACTATTAGGCAACAGGTGGGATTTATCAAGGCATTGTGCCAAGAAGTTCTCTATTTGTCAACTCTCTAGGAAATTCCCTGTTTGTAACTTCAAATTATGGGAAACTAGGAAGAGATAAAATAGTAAGGTAGTCTTCAGAATGTGTAATCTGTTCTGCTGATTTGCATTCTTTCTTTAGTCAATATCAACAAACCCTGTTTCACTAATATTTCCTCTACTGGGCATGAAATACATAGGAAGCACTAAAAGAATAAAATAAAATTATTTATTAATAAAATTTATTATAGTATTCTTGTAGATATTGTTTTGAATTATTCACCAAACCTTTTAATTGCTATTTTATTTTTATATGTATCATTAGGCCCAACTCTCCTTGTCTAGTACTTGATTTCTTAACCCTGATCACAGAAATAGGAAATCATTTAGGCCCAATCAATGACAGTATTTTATTTACTCTGGAATAGGCGTGTTGCTTAAGCCAACCAATCATAGAGACATGTTATTTATTCCTTTATTTATGAAATAGAAAGAATATTCTTGCTTTTTAAAATATATGTGTGACTTGTATTAACTTAGGACTATGGTGAGCTATTTTCTTAGCATATGGAGGAGGCCTCACTTAGTAAGAATGAACAAAGTCAAACAGATTTCAGCTCAACCCACTCTTCTGCTCAGAAAAGGCTAAGATTTTCAAATACAGCACTCACTTTTGTCAGTGGAAAAAGGAATATTGCCAATAAAGTATTGGGAGACTCACATCATTAAAACCATGACCTCTTCCAGCTCAGAGCAGTTGACTGATATTTTAGGGTTATGGATACTATTATATAGTCTTGAGCAGTTCCTTTTTCTTTTCCCCCATTTTAATATATAAATAAGGAGAAATAGCATTCTAATTTTAAGCCTTGGATGTGACTCAGTGTGGTGGTTTGGATGAAAATGGCCCCTATAGGATCATAAGGAGTGGCACTATTAGGAGATGTGACTTTGTTAGAGTAGGTGTGGCCTTGTTGGAGGAAGCACGTCACTGGGGGTGGCCCTTGAGGTTTTAAAAACTCAAGCCAGACTCAGTGTCTCTCTCTTTGTGCTGCCTGCAGATCCAGATGTAGAACTCTCAGCTACTTCCCCAGCACCATGTCCGCTTGCATGCCACCACGCTTCCTGCCATGATGATAATGAATTAAACCTCTGAATTGTAAACCAGCCCCAATTAAATATTTTCTTTTCTAAGAGTTGACATAGTCATGGTGTCTCTTCACAGCAACAGAACCCTGACTAAGACACTCAATAAACAAAATTATTGTATCCTCAATAAAAGGAGCATGCTGAGGTTGAGGCAGAGAGTATATTGTGGTAGATAGAAGGTAAACTTGAAAAGTATACAGTTTTTCACATTTATAATCTATATCCTTTTGAAAGTATTTCTCTGTATTCCTTGATTATAGTGCTCATCATTCGTAAAAACTAGCAATAGAAACAACTTAACAAATCTACCTTAAAGATAGTCAAGGATCAATGTATAATATACCCGGCCATTAACCCTTTTCCAAATAACTTCCTGTATTGGTTAGTTTTCTGCAGTGGTAACAGTGTAGCTTAACTTTCAGCAGAATACCCAGAAGTGAAGGCACCATGGAGAGAGTCTGAGGCTTGGCACCATGTGTCACTGTATCCGGGATCCTGAAGAGAGGCAAGGAGGCCTTGATGAAGAGAGAGCCTGGGGAGTGTAATGAAGATGCCAGGATCATGGGGATAACTGCCAAGGACAGCAGCAGCTTTGGAGTGGAGCCTCTGTGAACCTATGACATGAGTTATGTGTGAATGACAGAACCTGAACTGTGGAGCAGCCCAAGCCCTTTGGAGTCCAGAAGATCCTGAGTGAATCCCAGATGTGTGACATTGAACTATGGGATTTAATTTATGCTATTGGAGTTTGGTTTCACTTTGAGTTGATTCTAGCTATGCCCTGTTTTTTTATTTTTTATTTTTTTAATATTATGGAAGCCCACAGAGACTTTGTATTTTAGATATGATATAGATATGATAGGATGCAAGGGTAGATTATTTAATCTACTTTTAAAGAACAACTTGTTTAAAAATGTTTTACATTGCTATGGATTTTAGTTTATTGATACAAATTTAAAGTTAATTTTGTTATACTGTATGAGTATTTTTACTCTTGTTCAAGGTATTATGTTTATACAACTCATTTAAATTGTAATGGAACAATTAGTCTTCTATGATAGTCAAACTTATAGTCATGTTAAGTTTTCTAGGTATACATAGATATAATTCAACTAGGTAGGTAATCTTCAAATACTTCAAAGACCTACAGAATATGTCATTTAAAATTTCTTAAAAATTTAGACTTTCTGGACAATGAGACGTGTCTGCTCCTGGCAGCACCGATTTACTTCAGAGAGGAGGCTAGGCATCGAAGACACTCCATATGGAGTTTATCTTCACCTTGGCAAAAATAGCCATTTGGGCAAGAAACTGTTCTTGCCTGGACTGCTTGATTGACTGGACATGCAGGACCCATAGGAAGTTGACCACTGAACTTTGCTTGGCAAAATGGTCCTTCAGGTTCCTGCTTTGCAGAGGAAACTGCCAGACATTCTACAGGACACAGAGAAAAGTGACTGAGAGACTCTAGACCTGTGGGCTGAAGACAAATGCCCCAACTTTACAGAAAAACATTAGGTGCCTGTGCAGGCTGCCAGCTGTCTCTGTCCACTCTAGCAAGACTCTTGAAAGTTGCTTGCGTCCTTCTCCCATTTCTCAGGTAATATTATATCCTTCTGGGGTCTTTGGTGTAGTTGAAGACTAGATAGTTATAACTTCCTCAGTTATGATAAAAGATGAGTTAGATATAAAACCTTAGACTCACAAATATAGGATAGATAGGATATCTTCTTTAATATTGTAACTGTAATTCTTGCTTGATAATTGTTTTGTTATATGTAATTTTACTATGTGAAAGTTAAAACCTTCCTTTTTGAAAAAAAAAAGGGGAAGTGCTGTGGATATTGCTCTGTATAAATAAAATGCTGACTGGCCAGTAGCCAGGCAGGAAGTATAGGCGGGACAAGCAGAGAAGAGAATTCTGGGAATAGGAAGGCTGAGACAGGAGAGACGCTGCCAGCTGCCAACATAACAAGTGAGATGTAAGGTACCGGTAAGCCACAAGCCACGTGGTAAAGTATAGATTAATAGAAATGGGTTAATTTAAGATAGAAGAACTAGATAACAAAAAGCCTGCCACAGCCATACAGTTTATAAATAATGTAAGTCTCTGTGTGTTTACTTCATTGGGTCTGAGTGGCTGTGGGACTGGTGGGTGACAGAGATTTGTCCTGACCGTGGGCCAGGCAGGAAAACTCTAGCTACATAGATAGACTTCGGATATTTTAAAAGAGACTGAAATTTTAAAGTGTTTGAATTTTTGAAGTCTGTGGTACTTTCAAAAGTTGGAATGTTTTATATTTTGATATTAATATGAAATATTGCAGATAAACAAAAATATAAAGGCTATATTTGTGTGTCAAGTTGACAAGGAGTCAGTTGTGTGGTTAGTTTTTGTCAGCTTGACACAAGCTAGAGTCATCTGGAAAGAGGGGACTACAATTGAGAAAATAACTCAAAACTTGGCCTATATTCAAGCCTGTGAGGCATTTTCTTGATTAATTATTAACATGGGAGGGCTCAGGCCCTTGTGGGTGGTACCACTCCTGAGCAGGCAGTTCTAGGATATGTAAGAAAGGAAACTTGAAAGTCTGGAGAAGCAAGCCAGTAAGCAGCACTCCTCTATGGGCTTTTTCTTCAGTTCCTGCGTCCAGGTTTCTGCCTTCAGTTCCTGTTCTTACTTAACCTTTATGATGAACTATGACTGTGAACTAAAACCCATTCCTTCTCAGGTTTATTTTGATCACTGTCTTTCTCACAGCAATAGAAAGTAAACAAAGGCACTTCCTTACTAATACGATAAGATACAGCTTTAGGGGAGTGAGTTTTGCTCCCTTCAGGCTTCTTACTAGTAAAATGCATATTAATACTCATTTTTAAAATTGACAGTAATGGGTTACTATGTATAAATCACCTAGTATTTAACATACTTTTTGGTACTACCTAAAGTATGAAATAGATAACGTATTTTATGAAGTATATACATTGGTAAGCACAATGTTTCAGATGTGCTGTTCACCACCAGTACATATTAATTACTTATCCTATTCTCAACCAGTGTTAAGTGGGAGCAGCCCTGGGAGAGACAGAAAGGTCTCTAAATGCTAAAACTGGCTTGTACCAACTTCCAAGAACCAATCGTAATCTTTCCAAGAATGCTGTGAGCTAGTGTCTAAACACCTTGATTACTTAAAAATAGAATTCTATAAAGCTATAATTAAATAAGTTATGTTGACATCAAAGGCAGTAAAGCCTAAAACATGATCCTCTTCTAGTTATTTTACTGTATGTCACTTTATTGCCATGCTCCTGAGATTTCTTCACATGCTTCGTCTGCCTGGGGGAAGGCCAAGTTCAGCGGCACATCTGTTACCAGTTCCTTGGTCTAAGATACGGTGCTGCTGGTTTGAAATCAGCCATGGTGCCAGCACTGACTCCCTGGAAATCAACGCGTGCTGCACATGAGATAGCTTTCTCCACAGCAGAGCTAAAATCGTTACATATGCCCTAGCCCATCACTAGAAAAGACATCAATTCAGTACCAAAGATAGAAATTATTTTCTATTTACAGAACTTCCAAATTTTGGAGTGGGAAGGCTTTTTTTTTTATTCTAAAATGACGACCTTCATCATCAAGAAGTTTCTAACCTTTGAAAAGTGTATTTTTACAGCATAGTACAGAAATTACACCCAAAGATACTGGGTTCGTGTGGGTGGGCTGTGCCATGGAAAGCCACAGTTTCTATGTGTCATTGAGAAGTGAGATTTACAATGGCAAGGAGGTTGCCAGCCGAGGATGCCTCAGTCACCTGAGGATGCCTCAGTCACCCTTGGCTTCATTCCGACAAAAAAGAAAGTTAGATTTTTTTTTTTTAAGATGTACTACTTAAAATAAGTCAGATTCTGTAAGAAAAGGCTTTGGTAATTAGAGCTGACAATAGTTGTAATTTTAAGGTGTGATGCACAGTAGTACCCAGTTTTGTCTTGCAGCAAAGCAGTAATGTAAGAAGTACAGCAGTTCCTGGGCTCCAATCATTTCCCTGGCAACAGAGGAGATCCAAAAAGAACACCAAGAGGGCAAAGGTGGAGGAGCAAGAAAAATTCCTTTCAGAAATTATATTACACTTTAGAGCAAGGACATTGATGTAAATCACAAATTATGACAATTAGATTATTAAGGAAAAAATCACAGCAGGTCCTTTGGTAAATATTTTCTTAGAGAAATTTGCATAATTCAAGGTGTCTATAAGAACAGAAAAAAAACAGATGTAATGTGATAAGAACAGCTATGTGATAAACAATGAATTATTGTTCCTCACACATTAAAAAATAGATTTAAATGTTAAAGAAAATCTTAGTGCCCAGATGACAGCTGCTGCATTCTGCACTGATCAAAATCACATCTTCACCTGCTTGGACTAATACATTTTCTGACTCACACAAGCCTCTGAAGCCAAGACTGAAGATGGCCCCGTTTAGTCCCCCACTAACCTCATTCTTTCCAAAATGTTTGTTTTGTTTTCTGTTTGTTTTTGTTTGTTTTGCTTTTTGCTGTTCTGTTGATAGTTTGAACATTTCATGTAACATACCCATAAGGCATTGCAATCTGCTAAACTTCACAATTATATACACCCTAAAGCCAGATATTGAAAGATAGCAATGCATTCTCAAGATGAATTTTATGTTTGAAAAGCTACTATCTTCTTCTGAACTTCTTTAGCACGTGTGTCAGTCTACTATTGTGAGAAAACACCCTGGGGTGAATAATTTATAAACAGCAAAAGTTCATCATTCACTACTTTGGATCCTAGAAAGTTAAAGACCAGGGTACCAGCAGATTCAGTACTTGATGAAGGATTATATTCTGCTTTAGAGATGGTGACATCTTGCTGCATTCTTATGTGGTGGAAAGGGGTATACAAGATCCTCAGGCCCCTTTCACAGGACACCAATCTCTTTATGAGGACTCCACCCTTATGACCTAATCATTTTTGAAAGGTCCCATATCAATACTATAAAACTGAAGATTAGATTTCAACATGAATTTTAGAAAGACACTGACATTTAGACCACAGTATGACTCTAGAGACTAATTTTTCTTTCCATTTCATTATTGGATTTTTCAGGAATATATACCATTATTATTATGATTAACATACCATATAGAGCATTTCACCTTAGCATCATGGTGTTTTGTGAACACACACACGCACACACACACACACACACCCTCACCACTCTCTTCATGATTGTCTCCTATACCTTATTTTCCTTGATGACAATATCTTAAAATTCAGATATTAAATTTTAATTAATAATTAATTTAATTAAATTAAATATTAAAATTGAGCTAGAGAATGTAATGTAAAGAGCATGGACGTCAGAGTGGAACCTGCCTGGGGTTGAGTTTTCACCCCGGCACTGTGTTAGCTGATTAATAAATTACACTCTAAGTCCACTTGTAAATGATCACTTAAGATCATACTAAAAACAAAAAAAAAGTATGTAGAATTTTAGAACATCACACTTGTCAGATGCTACATGCTTAGAAAACATCATCTATCACCATTAGTTTCATCAAAATATAAATAATGATATGGACGGCTCTCTGGAGGTGGAAGGGGATTTTTTGGGGGCCACCATCTTACAAAAACAAATAGTCTTATCTGGAGAAATAAAAAGTAAAAGTCCTTCCCAGATGGACCTGGAAAGCTGGGAGGTCACGTGCTTCTTACAGGAAATGTTAGTCTTTGAAGGGATGGCAAAAGCCACTGAGCTTCCTTTTATCTACACTTGTAGATAAAACAAAAAATCGATTTTTGTTTCTCTAGGGTGTGTGGACACCAGCAGCAGCTCCCTCATCTTCTTGCATATACTATCTACTCGCTCACTAATAGATAATAAATGATGCTGTTTACTTTCTTCTTTATGATTCCCTTTTAAGTCAAAGCCCAATTACTGCCACTGACACACAGGGAACTTGAGAGGCCACTAGCCTGAAAATGTCACTCGGCATTACCGTTTTGAGGCCCACAGCCCAGTGGGCTCTCTTTATATCCATCTGCTGATCAAAGAGTGTTGTTTGTCTGGGAGTTTTTTTATGTACCCTAACTTTTATGTATCTGCTAGCTTCATCTCCTATCCCTGTATGATATTGTCCTCTAGACATTATTATTATTATTATCATCACTGTAACAACATTCAAGCTAATGATAACATCTTCCAATTATTTAACACCTACTATACCAACTCCTTTATTTTAATAAGGTATTTTTATTAACACATTGAGAATTTTATAAATGTATTTTGAATATATTCACAGCTCACTCCTCCCACAATTCCTCCTAGATCCATCCATTTCTCCCTACTCTCATCCACTTCCTTCCCTATCTCTCTCCTTAGAATACAGGATCTAGCAGCAGCCATTCTGGTCCCCTGATTCTGACAGTCTTCCTGCCTCCTCTTCTAAGATGTTCCCTGAGCCGTAGGTGTGAGGGTTGTGTGTACTAATGGGCATGGGCACCTCACTGTCAGTTCTTTGCTGCGGGTAACTCAGGACTGTGTCAAATGCGTTGTCCCTGTATTACCGTCCCTCTACCCATGATTCAGGGATCTATGTCTTCTATTTACTCATTATCTGTTAACAAGGTCACATAGAAAAAAAATCACAAGACATCAGTAAACTTGAGAATGGAGTAAGGAGAACCTACCCCTAGAAATACAATACAGTTATTAAAACTATCTAATATTTGAAACCACAACAAAGAAGGTAGGCTTGGGGCAACATATTTTCACAGAGGGTGACCAAAGAATATATATTTCTAAAAACATTTTCCAAATTATTTTGTATTTTGGAAGACTATTTTGTGTTCTCTTTAGTTTTGTGGTTTTATATCAACAATAATGTTTTCAAAGCAATGCCATTATCTCAAATCTAGTTATGTAGCCAGTGAGTTTGATTCGATCATTAGAACTCATATTTAATTTAAAATATTAAATAATACATATGAAATCATAAAACAAGAAGTGGGAGTATGTGTATAGATATACATAGATGTAGATAACATCACACTTGGTGATGGATGGGACTTTTTAGAGAATGTTGAAGCAGCTATTCAAGGGTATATGCAAATTAACATGGTTTATTTTTGCTTACAAAGGAGAAAGAAAGGACGTTCATCCCCAAATAGAGTTAATTAGGATATACCGCAGCACATCTAAGAGAGTCTAACTTCTTTTCCCAAGGGCAAAGTCCCTCTCAGTGGCCTCTGTACTCATTCATCATCATGACCGCCTTGAATAAGGTTGGCTTCATAGTCTTCATGAATGATTTAGATAAAAAAATTTCTTTAAAAGTAGAGTATCGCCAGGCACACACCTTTAATCCCAGCACTCGGGAGGCAGAGCCAGGCGGATCTCTGTGAGTTCAAGCCCATCCTGGTCTACAGAGCGAGATCCAGGACAGGCACCAAAACTACACAGAGAAACCCTGTCTCAAAAAAAAAAAGTATAATATCATTTTAATGAGTAGGTAAGCTGCAGTCCTGTATTGTTATCAGGCGTAAGCCTTCTATTGTAACCATGTGATCAAGTACCCTCATGTGACCTCTTTTCATTCTGCCTTCCTAAGGTTGCTTTCAACATTCAGGAAAATAACAATTTTAAGTATTATCTGAAACTAAAATTATCTTTAGATTTCTTTGTAGGCTCCTGGAGGAACCAAGATTTCTCTCTCTCACTTCTAAATAGAAGGGTGATAGACATTAAATTAGTTTGATAGACTTAATATCCTTTAACTATTTCAACATTATTTTAATAGCTGCAAGACAAAAGGTGCATATCCTCAGCCTCCACCGTTGACTGTGAAGAAATAAAACACGAATATAAATATCTCAGGTTTGTACACCTTACCAAATGGACGAGGGGCTTTGGTGTCTGTCCATGACATTTCGCCCTCTTCATATTCTCCAAGCAAACAGCAGTCATGCCTCAGTGGGCAGCTGTGCTTGCCTAGAATGCTTCCTCCTCTCCATTTTTATTAGCGACCTAATAAGTTGACTACAGCCCTTCATCTTCAGAAGCAGGTGGTTTCGGGTTCTTGGTTGCTTGTTTTAAAGCTCTGCTCTGTGAATCAGGTTAGATTTTGTTCTTTCGCCAAAGCAGGATAATCTCAAAGTCGTGTAGGAAGGGCTCAACCTGCTGTTCCTATGAATACTTCAGTAAATGCTTGCAGGTATAAGAATCTGAGGCTAAGGATCACGTAGGCAGTTTTTTGTCCACATTAGCAAACTGAATCTCTTTTTTTGTTCAAGGAAATGAGTCCATGCAAACAGAACTTTGACCCACAGTCCAGCAGGACAGGAACCCTTTACATAAAACTGAATGAATAATGAAGGGAAATTCGCTGTGATCATTTCTTTAGATATTATTGACATTATTTTAACTCTCTATATTCTGGTTGGTAGATAAAAAAACACTGTACCTTTAATCATTCTTAATCACCAACTTAGAGATGCAATCTTTATAACTTAAGTAAGAGATTAAAAATTGTATTTGTCTATTCAGAAAAGAGAAGAAATTAAATCAACTTGAAAATTCATCAGCTGCTTAAGAGATAATAAAATTATGGTACATATGCACAATGGAATATTACTCAACTTTAAAGACAAATGAAATCATGAAACTTGAAGGTAATGGGTGGGACTGAGAAAGATCACCCAGGCACTAAAAGACAAATAACTCATGTTATCTCACATATGTGAGTCCTACTTCAAATTTTTTGTTTTTTGCTTTAACCTAGGGGACACATGAAAGCCAGGACCATGATATGGCCACGGTGAGATGCATTTATGGGGGGGGCAGTAGAATTTAAGGAAAATGAAAGAAGAGAGGAACAATACTAGAACATAGAGGTTAAAGCAGATAGTAGAAGGATAGTGATGGGGAAATGAGGGGGAAGAGGAGGATTAAATAAAATGAAGTGTGCATGAAGTTACATGGGAACCTATAATCTTGGAATTCAAGTAAAATATAATTGTAGAGGATAGTAGAACAGATGCTATAGGAAAGAATAGTGGTAGGGGTTACTGGGAGCTAAAAGTTTAAATGGGGATGGGAATGGTGTATATGTGGGAAGATGAGGATAAGTTAACTAAAACTAAAGATGTACGAAGAAGCCTTATGAAACTCACTAGTTTTTAAGCTAGTTAAAGTATAATTTTATATTAAAAGAGTTTATTAGAGGCACCCCACCCGAATGAACAATATTGCTCTCAGAAGACATGGACTATCACATGAAATCTTCAGTAGTAGGTGTGGATTAACCTCCCTGGGGGATTATTGGTCAGGGAGGCCACAGAAGCATGGACACACACAGATACAGTTAGTTCCCTTGATTGTAGGTGCCAATCATAACCAGGTGGTAAGACCTTATTGCTGAAGATTCCACATACTTTGGGTGCAAGACAGAGAAATCTTCACCTAACCAGGAGATTTCTTCCCTGTTGACTGGCTTTCATTGTGCTGGAAAGCAATGTCAACTGCCTGGGGAGAAAAGACATCTGTAGTGTTATTCTAGACTGCACATGCTACAGTACTGACCTGCCAACCCGGATGTGTCCTCTGGTAAAATAGTGGAAAACTGTCTATGGAGGTAACCTATCATTCTATTGATTGGACTCGAGTCCTGCTCCATGGGAGGGAACTGGTGCTGTAAACACAGCCAAAACTCATAGCTAGGGAACTCAGAGGCCTAAGGAAAGAAACCATTGATATCATTTTGCTTAATGTTATCAAACTGCCTTCTAAGTATGTTTATATTCCTAGATTTGTGCGACTCTTCGTCATGGTCAGAGAAGTTTCTTCTTGCAGTGGGTAGTGGTTAGTACAGAGGCTCATAAGTTCAAAGTACTAAGAATAAGCAACAGTGTGTGCTCAGCCATAGAGGGACATAGACTGAGCTCTACTCCCCACATAGTCAGGGAACACAGTGGGAGAGCAGACAGGAAGAGCTAGAGGATGCGGAGGAGAGCTGTGAAGTGCTGTCCTCTGGACATGCATGGCTGTTACACACATGAATTCACAGCAGCAGTGGTGACCTGTCAAGATCTACACAAGATCTAGTCAGATAAAAATTCCAGCACAAAGAAGGGAGGAGCTCCCAAGACCAGGGGAGGGAGAGTTACTTTTCTTTGGTGGTTGGTCCTTACCCGGTTATCCCACATGTGGAATGGCCCCCACATCCATATATGTAGATGGATTTCTCTTTGGGCCGCCAGCTCATAAAAAATAAATGGAGACATTATTAATTATGAAAGCTCAGCCTCTAGCTTGTTCATAACTAGCTTTTATAACTTAAATTAACCCATTTCTATTCATCTACATTTTACTATGTGCCTTTTACCTTTCTTTCATGCTGTATGTCTGACTCCCTCCATGTCTTGTTGGCATCTCCTCTCTCCATCTCTTCTCTTCCTACTTTCTCTCTCTTCCTGGAAGTCCTGCCTATACCTCCTGCCTAGCTATTGGCCATTCAGATCTTTATTAAACCAATCACAGCAATGTATCACACAGTGCACAAATATTCCACAATGCAAATACATGTAGGCCGTACTAATAGGACTCAGAGTTTTATTTTGTTTTAAATACACTAACATTGGAAGGGAGATATGCTATACAAGGAACCTGGGGAGAATTTTATGGAGGGAATAGGGCATGGATATAATCTAGGTACACACAAAAATATGAAATAATAATTAAAAATTGATTAATATAAGTGCATTTTGTTCTTGCGTAGGCCCACAGAGTCTGTTTGCTCTCATATAAGTAGGGGCTGGAGAGATGGCTCAGTAGTTAAGATCACTGGCTACTCTTTCAGAAGACAGTTCAGTTCCCAGCACCCACAAGGTGACTCACCATCTGTAACTCCAGCTCCATGATGCCCTTTTCTGACCTCTATGCATACACATACAGGCATAGAAAATACTCATACACATAAAAACAAAACAAAACAAACCTTTTTCAAAATGTATAAATATATGAGTAGAATGTGTACAAAACTCCACTTGATCTCCTATAATAAGTCCATTGTTAAAGTACATGGCTTGACTTTCTATGGAAAGCCGATTGGAAAGTCCTCCTTAGTCTATCAGCTTGGTCTTTGTCTTATAAGGTTCCAGCTTCACATCTCATACCAAAGCACACTTCCTAGTAGTTCAGGGACCTTACCATGGGCACTTTGAGGAGAGAGAAATTCACTTCCATTATTGGTACACCAGGTAATGTCTTGGACTCGATTCCCTATATTAAGGTAGAAGAACAAATAGAAGTATTTCAAAGTTACACATGGGATTTTCCTTATTGAAAGTTCATGCAAGGCTAGAGAGATGATTCAGTGGTTAAGAGTACCATCTTTTCTTCCAGAGGAATCAAGTTAATTTCCCAACATGCACACCCCATGGCTCACAACCATGTAACACCAGCTTCAGAGAATCTGATGCTCTTTTCCAGCCTGTATGGGTATTTGCACTCACATGCACACACCAATATAGAAATACTCTCACATACATATCATTAAAAATAAAAATAAACACTTTTAAAAATTAAGTAAGTCTCATGTAGAAGTGTACCGAGTGGCTCTGGATTTGTTGACCAAGCTCATAGAGGCTCAAAGGAGTAATTGCCTCTTCTTATTGTATCATATAATCAGTCTAACAGGAGACTAGCCTTTTTGGGTGTGATTTAGAATCTTTCTGTAGATTGCTTATGATCAAACTGGGGGACTATACAAATAAAATATTATCCAAACCTCGATATAAGTTAGCTGTTCAAGGACACATGCCCATGGAGTGTCATTAGGGTCTTGATTAATAAGCTTACTGCATTATTTACCTTTCTAGAAGCATCCATATGTTCACCTTGTTATTTAGCATTTGATTTGCATCCAGACACGGGTAATTTTCTTTCTAGTAGGAGAGAAAACCTAAAAGTTTATCATGGAATTACTCTGTGGGAAACTTAAGTAGGTTAACACTTAACACAGACATAGTATTTTAATGCTTCCTCCTTTCCTTATCATTTATCTTTTCATTTCTTCTGTTTCTTTTGTTTTACTTAATGCATATAAGCTTCCAGTTTCTTAAGTGCTTTTGGAACTAGTTTGCCATGTCACTAATGTCCTCATTATTCAATTAGACATCAGCATATAATTTTATATTAATATGCCTTTCCTTTTACTTTCTGTAAAATGTACTTTGATGCTCTTAGACCTCACTGTGTGTAGCCCTGCATGCCTAAATGAAACTATGGCCTTCTCCTTATAGGTAGAGTGATATCATTGCTGTCTTGTTTCTAAATGAGAAGAAGCTAATGCAGTTTACAGTTTACACAACAATGTGGCATGCTTGAGCCCATGTGGAGTGGTTAGATGGATCTGAAAAATGTCTGAGTGTGTCTAGCAAGTAAGTGAGAGACATCCATCAGAATAATCTTTTCATGATGATATCTTGCACCCAGTATATGCTACAGAACAGGATGTCCTTGTGGTATTATGCTTCCAAGTGATCATGTTTTTCAATGGTAACATCTGCAGTGGTAACCAACAGAGTGGGTAGCACCAGGGAAAAGCTGGTACCATCCAGAAGGAGATAATAGTTTCTGCTAGAAATGGTAACATTGTCTAATATGGTGGTAGTATCCAACCCAGCAAAAACAGCATTTGGAAAAGGCAGCGGGTACATTGGCACTGGAAGAAGTCTGTAAGACAATTAAGCAAAGCAGTCCAAGTGCATTCCTTGCTAGGATTTGCTAGAAGAAGAGAACCTGACATAGAGGCTGCATTAATGATGCCTTCTGAATACCATTAATCTGAAATCTGTTTCTGACTGAAGTTCTCTGGAGAATGACTGAAGGGCATCTATTTTGAGTTTTAGCATTAATTATAAAGAGACAAGCTGCTTTCAATGGTGAGGCAAGATGCTGTTTTTCTGTAATGGAAATCAAGGATCCTAAATGTTTTCACGGAAACAGAACAGAAATTTCTTCTCAAAGGTGAGTCGTCATAGAGCCACAGGCAAGCAGCTTCAGAAAAGAGGTTAAAAGACACTGAGAAAGGGTGATCAAGAACTGGGAAGACATCTCCTATTCATTAGTGGTCATAAAAATCACTTGATAATTAGGATGTCTACAGATATATGTTTTAAACACTTGCTGCTTATCCCCCAAATACAATTAGAAAATTGGTGATAAAGAAGTTCCTGGACTTATTCAATTAAAATAACAAATACCACATTACCTGAAAGAAAATTAGATAGCTATAACAATTAATAGGAAATGTGTCATTAATACCTTTCTGGGAATTAAACAAGCTTATGGTATTGTTAATGACAACAAGAATACGTATTGTTACTGTGCTAAAAGCAGGACATACATTAAGTGAAAATTACCAAATAATCTCCAGTGCTTAGTCAATTTAGTCTCTCTTGTTTTCCTCTACTACCAATTAGAGAGTACAGAAATTAAAAAAGAAATCGAATAAGTGATAACAGTTTAATGGGTACCCATAGTTTTAAGTGACCTTGGGCTAAAAGGGGTTATATCAGTTAAATTGCTTTTAAGAAAGAAATTCTTCATGGGAGAAATTCTGTCCTTTGAGTTACTTCCAATTTGCTAAGAAACAGAAGCAAATGTCAGAATCCAACAATATTAGATTTTTAAGACTGTGGAAATAGGGAGCCAGCTAATGAGGTAGAGAAAAAAAAAACAAAGTAAAAATGTTTATATACATACACATATATAATATGATATATAATATATTAATAGAGAAAACAAAGTAAACTTGTTTATATAATATGTTTTTTATAACTATATGTATTTGTGTCTTATAAAGTTATATCCTTTATGAATAGCAAGGGAGGAAGATTCTTCTTGGGGTAGGGTACAGGGGAGGAATCAGGAAAAATCTGTGGATTTGGTGCTCAGCTCTATGCAGAGGCATTGTGCAGTCACTTGGACTCAGAATCATGAGAAAGGCATCAGTGAAGAATTCTTGTAAAAGAGTTTTAATGAATAAGTAACTGCAAACTTTCACTTGGGCTTACACGGCACTCAGTGTGTTTGCATAAAGGAGGAATGCAATTTTTGTAGACTTTTCAGATCACGTTGTAATTTATGAGGATGGTAGGGACACAGAGGGCTGGTCCCTCCATCTCAGAAAAAGAGGGAAATCATAGACAGAGGATGGGCTCAAGCTGCTTTGGGATCTCAGTTACAGAGCTAGGAGGGAGGCTGATGCCGCTGGATCTGCAGATGTGTTCTTTCTCAAAGGGTGCTGCACTGAAATGGAGTTGTGGGAAACTCCGTGAGTAGTCCAGGGCCACACTCCTTTTTCTTTTCTTTAACTTACATGGGCATATTTTCTTGTTACACAACAATGTCTTGGGGGTAGATTTAATTTTGCCTGTGTCTGCCTAGATTTTCTTACTACACGATGACAAAATTCACTTCTTTACCTGCTGCAGAAATGCCTTTGACCTTTTAAAACTTAATTTCTTCCTTTCTCCAAATTCAATTTAAATCTATCTCTTATCTGCTACATATTTCTTTTAAAATATGATTTTAATAGAATTACATCATCTTTCCCCCTCTTTTTTCCCTAGAGTTCTTTGAGTTGCCATCTTTCTAACCCCTGCCCTCATGTCCTCCTACTCTTGAATTGTTGGCCTTTTTCTTTAATTATTATCTTTTTATTTATCATCTATTATCTATCTGTCTGTCTATCCTCTATCTATCTATCTATCTATCTATCTATCTATCTATCTATCTAATCCAAATTCGACTAAGCTATTAAATGATCAAGGCAAATAGTTTTATTATGAGTACCAGATCAAATCCATCAGTATAATGCTTTAGACATAGATTAAGCACAAGATTGAACACCAAACGCTTTAAACAAAAAATACACTCCAGTTGATTAGTGCCACTTGCTTTGATGGTGGAAAAGCCCTGACAAAGACGAGCAGAAGTTTGGGAAATGTTCTGAGTGCTCCAACTGGTATTGGTAAGGAGACCCAAACCAACAGGATTGGGATTCAGAACCGGGCCCATGTGCTGCTTGAAAATGAAATGTGCTTGGATGCGATGTGTGCCGTTTGTATATGGAATATTAACCAAGCAACAATGTACAGGAGATAATCAACAGAAGCAAGAAAGTCTACTACATACATAGCAACTTACAGGCTACTTCAGAAAGCTAGGTGACTGCAGTGCTTAACTAAGACTTTGGCTGCATGGTATCATTATCTCACTTTGCTTTCAATAAACGCTACTACACTCGATAGCCTGGCAGCAGATAATCTTGGGGTCTCAATGACAAGTGCTGAGTGCTGTCGTGGACCCGCCCAATAGGAAGCTGTGACATAGGAACCTCTGGAAGTCAATTAAAGGTAGCTCTAAGAAAATGGAAGGCAGACCTCAAAGCATTTAGTAACTGGATTTTGAGAATAAAAAATTTGAGAATAAAAATAACTTATTATGCTTATCAATAAAATAAGCCAGATAAATGTGAGGCAGGAGGCAATTTTAAAAGGAAGAGCCAACTGATGTCTCTACTAGAAGTTGCTATTAGGGAGAACATACCTTGATGCCAAAGTCTGAGAAGTCATTGGGCTCCCTAAAGTTAAACATATCCCATTAAAAGTGTGACTATTTAAGAAAACAATTGAATATTTTCCTTTCAGTTTATAGGAGTTATGTCTCAACTGGCTATTAAGTCAGAACATAAATATTCATTAAGTTGTTTAGAACTAGCAAATTGTAACAAAGTATGTAATAAAGGAGACTATTAAGCATTTACTTGTGCCTAGGGATACCATGAAAAATTCATTAAAATCCTATGGAATGTCTTAACCAAGAAAGTTTTTGGGACTCTCTGACTTGGAGCGAGGAGGGGACTTGAGTAGCCTGAAGTGAAATTGCAGGCTGATAGAAGCCATGGCAAACAGATCCGAGATGTGCTTTTCCTTATAAAAGTTCCCTCAGAATGGAGCGAGGACTTCAATGTAATGACCCTGAACACTGCAAAGACGAGGAGGAAGCTCATGGGAAAGTCTTCAGATCATTAGGCTCAACAATTAGGACCCCACCAGTACAGAGAACTAAAGCAAAAACAGACAAATGGATTTACATTAAACCAAAATGCTTCCTTGGTGTAGGAAATGATAATACATAGCCTCAGAAAGGGAGAAAAAAATCTTCAGACTATAATTTTGACAGGGGTCTGAGAGATAAAATACAAAAGGAATTAAAAAAATGCCAGTGAAATCAGAATAACCTGATTTACAATGGGCAATAGAGCTAAATACACATTTCTTAAAAGAAGATGCCACAATGTCTAACAGGTACATTAAAAACACTGCTTAACTCTGATAATTAGGAAAGCACAAGTTTATTCCATTATGAATAGCTGTTTTCAAAGAGCCAAAAGAAAAAAACTACTCAAGAGCTCGTGGAGAAGAATGAAACCAAGCACATTGTCCACTGGACTATATGTTAGTATAGCTCTTGTGAGTAACAGTAGGGATGTACCTCCCCAAATTAAAGCAGAGCTACCACAAGATCCAGCAATCCCACCATTTAGTATCTATCCAAAGGAAGTGAGATGACTGTGTTGCAGCCATGATATTGCTTTACGATAGTCAAGAAATGAGATAAGTCTGAGTGTCCACAAACGCATTAATGGCTGAAATGATAAAGGAAGTGTACATGTACACAACAGAATACTGTTAGCAGGGCTGGAGAAATGACTCAGTGGTTAAGAGCTCTGGCTGTTCTTCCAGAGGACCTGGGTTCAGTTCCCAGCACCCACATGGCGGCACACAGACATCTGTAACTCTAGTTCCAGGGGATCCAATGCTTTCTTCTGGCTTCTGTGGGCCCCAGGTATGCATGCACGCAAAATGCACATACACATAAAATAAAAAAGAATACTATTTAGCTATAAAATGAATGAAGCTGCCATGTGGGGCATGCCTAGAGTCTCAATACTTGGAAGACAGAGGGAGGAATATTGATGGAAGTTCAAGGTTAGCAAGAACTACATAATGATACCCTGTTGAAAAACAGCAAAAGAAAAATGAGATTTTTATCACTTGTGATAAAATCGATTGAATTGGAGATCATTATGTTGAGGGAACTAAGCGAGGCACAGAAGTACAAATATCACATGATCTCACTCGTATCTTAAATCTACAAAAGTTGATCTCACAGAAATGAAGAGTAGAGGGATGTTATCAGAGGTTAGGGAGGGTGGTAAGAGAGAGAAGGGATGGGGAAAGTCTGGGCCATTAAGTCTAAGCTATGGGTAGACAGGAAATAGGACTAGTGTGCTGTCAGTGGGCTGACTATAGTAAGAGACTATATACTCCGTATCTCAAAGAGAAATAGAAAGAAGGATTTGGAATGTATTTTAACCATTAAGAAGTGATAAATGTTTGATGTAACAGCTATACTTAACATGATTAGAGATGAACACATTTTAGAACAACACACTACACAATTCATATGTACAGTTTTTGTTTTGTTATTACCATAAAATATTTTTTCATAAAAATTCTCTTTCCTGGATATGATATGGAGCTCTGAAGGACATGAAGCAGAGATGTCACAAAGCTAATTGACCCTGTCTACAGCTGAGGACCAATTAGGACAAAATGTAGAGGAAAGTCAAAGAGGGCAAATGGAGTTCCACAGGGACTCCCTTCAATGTGTGTGGGAACATTGCCAGTGCTTGGTTTCTTATGGTCCCTATAATAAACTGAAATAAACCTCATAGCTGAAGCTATTGATCTATCATCCAGAAGTCCTTGTTAGAAGGGCTGGCATGGGTCTCAGTGGACTAAAATCAGAGTCCAGAGAACTGTGTTTCTTTCTGGCAACTCCACAGGGAACCTATTTCTTGTTTTTTACAGTTTCTTGGGAGACTGACATGCTTTCACACATCAATCCCCTTCCCTCCTCCTCATATCCAGGAATACTATGATATACAAGAGTAAATCTATGCTTTCATATTACTGGATGTGAGGATACTACATTCCTCCAGTAGCATCCTGACCTTTGTTTCTCTACCACATTGTCCTTGGAATGGGATTTAGAAAGGCTCACTGTTTCTGAGGATCCCAGTGGTTATACTGGGTCTATCTGGAAATTAGGACAATTTCTCCATAACCTCAATGCCAAAGGTAGCCTATTTGGAGTTTTGTAGATGAGGACATATCCACTTTGGGGCACCCATTATTTCTACCACTCTTCCCATCCTCAGCACCCTCACTGATGTTGAGGAGTTTAACTAAAGTTGCTTTGTGTTTACTTACTTTGACACTAATGACAATCATTAGGTTGGTGCTTGTAATCATTTCAGAGTGAGTCATCCTTTTTTTTTTAATTGGAGTCTTCTTTAAGCCACACTGATTCCATTTGCTGATAGGAGAATCCAAGGATTATCACATTGCCTGCTCTTACTCACCAGTAGATATTAAACCCCATTGATGCAGGAGCCTACACGGTATCACTATCTCACTTTGCTTTCAATAAATGCTACTACACTCGATAGCCTCAAAGCAGATAGTCTTGGGGTCTCAATGACAAGTGCTGAGTGCTGTCGTGGATCCCCCCCCCCAATATGAAGCTGTGGCCATGTGAACCTCTGGCAATCAATTAAAGGTAGCTCTAAGTAAATGGAAGGCAGACCCCAAAGCATTTAGTAACTGGATTTTGAGAATAAAAAATTTGAGAATAAAAAAAACTTATTATGCTTAGCAATAAAATAAGCCAGATAAATATGAGGCAGGGGGTAATTTTAAAAGGAAAAGCCAACTGATGTTTCTACTAGAAGTTGCTATTAGGGGGAACATACCTTACCAGCTACTTCTAGGCACCCTTTTATTTAAAACATAGGGAGCATATGACTATATCTAGTATTAATGAGCTCTTTACAATTCCTTCCATGTATGTGTGCATGCACGTGTGTACGTGTGTTTGCTTGGATTTGGGTAAGTGCACATGTGCATATGTGTGTGCATCTAGAATCTTTCCCCACCACTCTTCCACATTATTCTTTGAGGCAATCTCGCTCAATCAAACCCAGAGCTCATTGATACAGCTAGTCAACATTGCCAGTTTGCTCTGGAGGTGTCTTGTATCGACTTTCTGAGGTTGACATTACATAGCAGTCACTACACCCACCAGGTTCATGGGCTTTGGGGGCCCAAACTACTCCTCATCCTGGTGCCTCAAGAGCTTTGACTACTGAGCAGTCTTTCAGGACTCTTTAATGAGTTCCTGAGCAAACTTGTGTTTCACATAATTTGACAAGGGACAAGTTTAAAAAAAGTCAATAAATCAATCTATTATGTAAAACTTTTAACCGTAAAGAATGTAGTTTTGTGTTGAAGAGATGGTCTGGCAGGTAAGAATGCTCACTGCTCTTCCAGGGGACCTGAATTCTGTTTCTAGCATCCCTATGAGGTAGATCATGACCCCCTGTGATGCCAGTTCCTGTGTTCACTGTCTTTTGTCTCCCTGGAGGACTTGCAAGCATGTGATACACACACACACACACACACACACACACACACACACACACACCGCTGGGGGAGGAAAAAAGGGAGGAATGGAGAGAGAGAGAGAGAGAGGAATAAAAATAAAAATGAATCTTAAAAAATGTAGTTTGTTCAAAGTTTGTGTAAGTGGAAAACAATTATTTGACATTTAAATCCTATGAGGTAGTTAGTTACACCAATAACTGACCTTCTGGTTCTGGCACACAGCCCCCAGGATCTTAGTTCAGGAAAAGAAATACTCTTGGGGATGGTATCATGAGAAATGTACCATCTCAGAATTATTAGAAAAAATATTTCTCAGTGTTAGCACTCTTGGAAAGAGGTAATAAACTGTAAAGGTCTGTGAGGAAGGGAGTCACAATGGCATGACCTTTCTCCTTTTGCAACCAGGACCTTATTTGGAAATTCTCGATGGAGAATGCAGAGTACAATAAAAACATCTAACAGGAGAGTCCAGAGGAAGAGCAACAGGCAACTTTTCTTTACATGTGGATCATGGCAAGTTGAACACATCTGTTCTGCTTAGTTAATCAGCACTTAGATCCTGACACAAATAAACATGCATAAATATGCAACCAAGTGAGTAATCTTTCCCTCTCTTAAAACAAAAATAAGAATACGACATGGAGATGAAGACAAGGAGCAGCAAGAGCCAGTGTTGGTCCAGAAGAGAAGTGTGAGGATGGAGCCGCCATTTCTCTGTCCTCAACTCTCCAAATGGCAGGGCTTCTGGTAACTACCCTCACTAGCACTGTCCTCAGATCCTTACTTACCCCTTTCTAGGGGAAAAGGACAATTTAGTCATTTCTTCTTCACACTTCAGAGGTTTTGAACTTTACCACCAATGAACAAACTAATTGAATGAGAACAAGAAACAGACCAAAATGAAAAGGTCAAGCCTACAAGGTAGGCATTGCCTGGGAACCAAAGAGGTGGCTGTGGTGACACATTTCTGTTCTGTTGAGTAGACTCAGTAAGAGAACATTTCAAATCACATACTATCCTGACTGCTACTTGCACGTAAAACTGTGCATGAGGGATTGAAGAGCGATTGGGGCAGAGAGATTAAGTGGGAAATTTGTGATCACGGTGTCTTGTATTGTCTCCGTATGGAGATATCATATGTGTAGGTAAGCACTTGCGTTTAGTTGGATAATGGTGATTGACACTGAGAACAGTGATGATTATCCAAAAAGCAATGCTCTTTCAGCATCAATTCATTGAATAGTGGCATAAAGGAAATCTATCAGTATTGTTTAGTCAAAATAGGTATATGCACTTATATACATGTGTAAATGAGTAAGTATTCCCATAGAGATACATTTAGAATATGTGTCAATGCATATATTCACTATGTAGCACATGCATATAGTAAATAGATATACAAAAACTGTATGGAAATTTTCAAATACATACAAGAACAGAGGAAACGGTATACTCAATTTTCTATGAGCCCATTATCAAGCTCAACAACTCAAGAGAAACTTGATTTTTTTTTTATTCCTCACGTTTGCCCTTCCCAATTTCTGATGGTTGTGAAACAAATCCCAGATGTGATATGATTACAGCTGTTAGGATCACAGTGCTGAGTTTTCAAAAGGAAGAGCTGCTTGTTTAGAATATAACCATAGGGACATTATTACATGCTACCCTGAGCCGTATAAAACAACATTGATTGTTTAATACTACCCATAGTAAGTCAAGCTTCATGCTTCAATTCTATAAACACTGTTGATAATTTTAAACAAATTGTGTGAACTGAAATCCCAAATAATTCCTCATTTTGAATTGAGTCAATATCTATCCCTAGAGTCTTTCGCTCCAAACTCACCTTTGTATTTTTCTTTTTGATGTTTCTTTGATTGTTTTAGACGTTTCTTTGATTGTTTTAGGCAGTTGTTGAGGGAAAGAAGTAGTGTGTGCTGTAGTCTTTCCTACATCATGGATTTTAATTATCATTTACTCTTAGTGGCATCTGGCATTTCCTTCTTTTGTAAAACAGTTATTGCTGAGTTGATTCAAGTTACAAGTCAATCTTATTTAAAGACTTGTTTAGAAATGGTGACGGCCACTTCTATGAGCAGATGTATAATAGCTATTTCTCTTTCCTTTTTAATAGTAGCAGACACTGACAATTATTTTTGAAGTCCATTAATTCAATATGGGATACACAGTAATTATATTTCTTCTTGAATTATTAATAAAGATTTCCCCAAATTCAAGCTCTTTCATACCCTTGGTATGTAAATTGTATGTAAATGTTTATTTTATTTGTCTTGCCATTTTTAAAATAATGAAACTGGTGGTAGTCAGTGTTTTTATTTTCTTTTTCCTTTTAAATAGAATCAAGAATTTATAGATTGAAGTATATTTGATGTGGTTTAGTTCAAGTTCTTATCTTTATAGTTCATAATAATGTCTCAGATTTGGACATTAAGGCCCACTAAAGTTGGCTCTTACATCTTCTGGATGTAACTATAGTAGTCACTGATAGCTTTCTTATTTTTGATCATGATAAAATAGTTTGTTTTATAAGACTCTTAATCCATCTTTCAACACATCCTTGATTCTTTCTTATGTGAATGACACTTAGGGATCAAAATTGGTTCAACCCTCTATTTATAATATTTTGTGGATATAAATACTTACTATTTAGATACAAGTACATTGGAATGGTCTTTACTATTCCACTAACTATACACAGATTCATATTCTTACATTTTGCTTTTCATGTTTAAAGTAATTTTTTAAATTAACTTTTGTTTTATAATTATAAACATTTACACAATTCTGAAGTCAAATGAACAACTCACCTGATATTCATAGAAATTTCGCTTCTATTTTGCACCCTTGTATTATTCCTTCCATAATTAAGTAACTCTTTATTATAAATGTTTTGGGATGGAATCCCAAAACATTTATAATAAAGAAATGTATACGGGCCGGGCGGTGGTGGCGCACGCCTTTAATCCCAGCACTCGGGAGGCAGAGGCAGGCAGATCTCTGTGAGTTCGAGGCCAGCCTGGGCTACCAAGTGAGTTCCAGGAAAGGCACAAAGCTACACAGAGAAACCCTGTCTCGAAAAAAACAAACAAACAAAAAAATGTATACGGGACAAGTTAAATGGTGACATCTTATGTACATTTTTCTTTGTGTTGCTTTTTATATGAATATACTATAGGGATTGCTTTATAGAAGTGTATAAATTCATTAGTCATTCCTACATAATTACATAGTTTTCCATTGTATTGATATATCACAGCTTATCAGATTGTATCCACACACATAAAGGATGCATTCAAGTGTTGGTCCCTATTTGGAAACAGGGTCTTTGCAGATGTAATTTGCAGATGTAAAATGAGGTCATGCTCCTACACGAGGCAGGGCCTAATCCAGTACTGCTGGGAATATTGTAAAACAAGAGGGAGAAGGGGATCCTGTGAAAGAGAGATGGAGACTAGGTGATGTAGGTACAAGCAGAGAACACCAGCTCAGAGGGTGACAGGCATGAATAGTTCTGCCAGTGCATAGGGGAGATTGTGATTTCTCGGTGGAGTATTTCGAAGGCTGCCGACATTTCCATACACCAGTAGCCTTTTGTACTTCTTTTGTCTTGATGAATTCTCTGTTCATATTCTTAGCCCATCTTTCTTCAAAGTTAAATGCTTTATTCTTTCTATTTATAAATTCTTTTTATATTGGAGCTGTTAATCATTTGAGACAACTGATATCTTTTCCTAATTTGTTCTCTTATGTGCTTACAGCAGGTTACTTATTTATTGCCACCTTTAAATGTGGTTTTGAGTTTTTATTTATTGGAAGAAATAACTTGATATGTAGTCAGTTTATGGATAATACATCTTCTGTTAAAGATAAAAGCTAATATAGAGTATTTCATAGACTTCCAGACCTTTTATTATCTTACTGTATGTTATTGATTCATGCTTAAGGCTGATTTTGCAGAAGTTTAACACAGGACTAACTTCTCTAGCCTATAGCACTTAGATTAGATAAGTGAATTGATCTTTGCTTGAATTTAGACTTTCTCATCTTTAAATTAATCATGAATGACTTTTAACAAATGTGTTTCATTTTCAAGATGTACTAAATTGACGTTTAAATATATCACACAGACACTGTAACAATTCAACCTTCATGAAAATTAAAATTTTATTAAATTTGGAGTAGATAAATGTATATATTCTTCCAAACAAATTCGTCATCTAAAGCAGGTCCCTTTTATCTAGATCCTGCAAGCAATGATTTCTATATCCTTGAGCAAATGTGCTTCATTTTTACCAGAATAAAATGTTTCAAACTCTAAAATGCATCAGTAGGCTTCTGGGATCAGGGCCTCACACCTTCCTTAGATGCTTGATATTACTTCTTTCCGTTTGTACAGACGTGAATTTCCATACCTCTCAATTGACAGGCTATGAACAGAACTGCACACTCTTCTTCTTGCTTCCCCGTACCGCATAAGCAAATGTGGAGTTAACGGTTCCTGTGTATGTATATAACCACAGAGTAGTACTTCAGAAGACAATCATGGGGGAGCAGAGGCTAGCTCACTGGGATTCCCTGGACGTTTGTATATTCTTTCTGGATGAGCTGAGGAGTGTTTCTATCCTTCCTCCAGGTACCGAAGGAAGGAGAAGCATGGACAGGACAGGAACTTCCTGTGTTCCTCTTAGTTTGCAATTATATTGTTGATGATTTTCCCACTCCTGTTTCGGAGCTGAAACTCCAAATAATTTCTCATCATGTTCCCCGATACCTTTTTGTGTACACCATATATTTGTTCATGTGTTCGTTGCTTACACTGGGGGCTAGAGTACAAGATCCCTAAAACAGGATCATATTTTGTTTTGCCCTCACTTTAAATTAATAAATATGTAATGAATTTGTACTTTAAATCTATTTTAACTCGACTCTAATGATGGCTGAACCTCCTTATTTGTGGATTCCTCATTTGTGAATTCATCTCTTGACTAAACATCATTGTAATCTCAAGATCAAGGATAAGGCTGTGTTAGTGGACATTTCTGGAAACACAGAGGTTCAGAGCAGGGGGAAAGTGAATCACCTGATGAACACAATCCTGGCTGAAGTCCCTGGCTCAGGTTGAACAAGTGGATATTCTTGCCACCTTGTCTCTGTCTTCTACTATGCACCTTCTGCTATTTACTTGGTACAACTTCTTCACATTTTATCCTTTGGGTCTACAACTTTGTTGTTGATTATGTATGCAGTACTGTGTCAAAGTGCTATACAAGGTATCTAGTGTTTTTAGAAACAAAAGCCTATGGTGACTCTTATGATGAAAATACCTGTGTCATATGCAATTCCTTCTGGTATAAACTATGTACTTTTGGCCATGAGTTCTTTTTTTTTTTTTTTTTTTTTCTTTTTCGAGACAGGGTTTCTCTGTGTAGCTTTGCGCCTTTTCCTGGAACTGACTTGGTAGCCCAGGCTGGCCTCGAACTCACAGAGATCCGCCTGGCTCTGCCTCCCGAGTGCTGGGATTACAGGCGTGCGCCACCACCGCCCGGCTGGCACATAATATATGTTAACTACAGCATGCTAAAATAGAAACACATTAAACTAGGGAGTTTGGTGAAAATGTTGTGACTAGAGGTTTATAGCAATGTTGCCCTGTATTTCTCCAGAGAGCAATGATTTACTATTTGCTGATTCTGAAGTCACAGAAATTCTATAGAATATAAATACTTTAAATAATTAGACTCAACTGTGTTTAATTTTACTTTCATTTCCTTTAAACTGATGAGATCTAAACTAATGAATATTTGTACCTAGCATATAATTGGTTAGAAATAAATACTGACTGAATGATTATTTATAATCAGAATAATGCTAAAAAATTTTATATTTAGTGTTACTTGTATGTACATGTGTTTAATGCTGATCACTTACTAGTGTGTGTGTGTGTGTTGTGTGTATATGAAATTCATATATATATAAATTGAACATATGTAATTATTATAACAATAATGATTATACAAAAAGAGGTCATGAATCTGAGAGGGAGAAGGGGCATGTGAAGAGTTAGAGGTGGGACTGAGACAGGAAGAAATGATGTAAATATAGTACTCATGTATGAAATTCTCAAAAAGACAAGAGATTTTAATGAAACATAGTTGCATTTATTTATTAAGTGTGTGCAAACCAGAGGATAGCTTGCAGGAATTGAGTTTCTCCTACCAAGTGAGTCCCAGGGATTGAACTCATGCCACTGAGCTTGGCAGCAAGCACCTTTGTCAGCTGAGCCATCTCACTGGCCCAGAATCATGATTTTTAATTAACAGAACTTGATTATGCTAATGTTTCCATGGTCAGTAGTAATTATTTGGTGGGTTGGATATGTCACGTGGTAAGAATACTTTACTCATCATAGTTTTTATCTTCCCTTGGATGGCACGCCTCAGTTAAATCTTTTAATAGTCATGCCTCTATTATTATTCCATAAGAAATGATGACAGATTTTGCATGATTACCACAGGATTAGAACTAAAGCTCTTCATACATAAACATGGGAACACCTATTGTTTAATGTGAAATCTCAAGAAAAATGCCAGGGGTTGATAAATGAGCCACAGCTGATTGAGTTCTGTCAGCCCTCAAGATATGGAGAATTGCAGGCTTTTTAATACTAGTAACCTTGTAAGTGATATGTTAGAGGTTTAAGCTCTGAAGGGATTTCCAAGGCATTATGGATAAATAGTGGATTAATCAATACATACAGGACAAGGACACACCAAGATCATGGGTTCAGCTTCTGCAATGATCCTGTGTCTCCTCAGACATTGTAAATGGTTGTCCCCTGGAAAGTCTTCTCCTGGATACAGTGTGATGGTAACATTTCCCCCCCTAGAAGCAAAAGGTAGAGTGCTAAAACTTGAGATCATCCCTGGAGGTCTAATATGATCTTGAGAGTTCAGAGATGAGTCTGGTGCTTAGGAAGGTCACACAGTTCAATGGCTCAAAATAAAATCTAGAATGGAACCGGCACTAACTTGGCTTATTGAGTTTGTGTAAATAGAGTAACACAGATGAGAACCAAAATTTCCATGGATGAAAGTCACAGTGGTGCTATGTATGAACGCTTAGTGGAAACTGGGAAATTGTCACGTAACAACAGTATTTGAGTCTGTTGCCTGTGCATCCACTGTCCAAGGGAAAAGATTTGAAGTTTCATTTGAATTCTTGATTAAAAGTGTTCCACAGAAGCAACAGTTTTAGAAACACACTGTGTGAGGAAGAAATGAAGTAGCCCCTGTCCTCCTCTGCTGTCATATTAAAGCATCTCATTCCTTTTAATATCCCACGGATGCTGATGGGACAAAGAACATCGTATATGGATTCTAGTACAGATATTCCCAACAAAATAACAAAGCAAATTATTCAGTGACACACTGAGTAAAAATAAACTATTACCCATGACCATCCATGCCCGAAATGGACTTTGAGTCGTGCTAAACTCATGCTTCCAAAGTCAATAGCTACAGAAGTTTGTATTTGAACTTGACATATGCCTCATTAGGCTTGCAAATGTCCAAACAGCCGAGACACTGGTGGCTACGGCATGCTTACATTATTTTGGAAATATCTATTATTGTTAGGGACCAAATACCATCAAGGCAAAACTATATAGTTAATCAAGATAAGCAGGCTCATTTTCTAATGGCCTGGTTCATTTCTTTGGATTCATAAAGAGAAGGCAGGCTCTTTCAAATCTCCGTATGGCTTATTCCCCAAGTCATTTTCCAGCAGTCGCATGATGAGTCATCTGTATGCAATGACCTTGTAAAGTCGTCTCGAGAGAGCCAGAGAACTTCCATAGAAATTGATAAAAGCATCCAGAAGCCCATGCATCACTCAAAGCAAACAGCTTTCTCCTTGCTGCCAAAACTACTTGAGCTTTCAGATTTTTTTCTTTTTGAGAACGATACTGGCTAAAATTAAAAACTAATAATATAAACAGAAGATATCATCAAATATCCATTCAAGGAAAACCACTATTTTATATGAACAGCTAGCACTTCCAAAGAGCACAAAATGTATTTCTTTACTTAATTTTTAGTGAAGGATCATTCATGCAAGGCCATTTTTACCAGAGACTTCTTAGTAAAGAAAAATAATCTACAGCATATTCTTGGCTTTTGGTTCACCAGGTGTTATATGTTTACGTCCATATCTGACACTGGCTGTAGTATAGAGGCAAAGTACGGTTACCCCAGCACTACAGACAGGATGGCAGGTGGGCCAAGAGTTCAATGTCATCTTCAGCTAAGTAACAAGTGTTTGACTGTTCTAGGCCATGTGGCAACTTGTCTCAAAAGAAAGAAAGAAAGAAGGAATGGGGAGGGGAGGGAGGGGAGAGAGACAGAGTGATGGGGGAGAGAGGGAGAGGGAGAGGGGTCATCTAATCCAACATCAACACTCCTGAAGCCCTTTCTAGTTCTGAATCTGTGATTCTTAAAGCAACTAACGTCTATAACTCTGTGCAATTCCAGACATTAATGAGTTTGGGCAACTGTAGGAAAGCACTTACGATAAACTGTAAAAAGATTGTTAAAGTTTACATTTGTTCCCTAAACACTCAGGTTAATGGTGAGATTTTTATGGAAAAGCTAATAAAAATAACATGGCAAACCTGCACTGTGTCAGTATTTTGGTGCCTCACTGGGTTTTGTTTTATGCTGCATCCACAAAATTCCCTCTGCCTGTGGTGTAGGTAAGTAAATACTTTAGCCAGGAAATCTTGATAATCTCAGTGATGTAGCCCATGATTCAGAACATCTGAGCAAATGTAAAGGAAGTTGATTCTTGCCTAGTATTTCTGTGTGACTGTCATATTCTTCTCTATATAGTCATATTCTGTGACTACCAGCTCAAGATGGTCAGAGTATATATATATATAAAAAATGTGACCACACAGTCATGGGATTCAACTGCATGCTATTAATCACAGAAAGTTTATTTTATCTGGGTGTAGGGAACAACACTGCTAAACAGAAGTTCTAGAGCTGGGAATGTGGCTCAGTGGCAGAGCATTTACCTAGTACATGTTAGGCTGTGGGTTCAATCCCCACTAACCCCCCCTCCGACACTCATCAAAAGACAAACACAGAACAAATAACCTGTCTTGCATGTGCTCTATTCCATGGGATCTCCTCTCTTACAGCTGCCTTTGAAGTCTGGCCACTATGAAGAGAGAGTGCCATCATCTGTGTCCTCATAACTGTGGCTGCCCCTGGAGCTCTGGGACCCAAATTCCACTTGACCCAGTTCCAGAGCTTGTAGCCCTTTCTACTGCACTGAGATCCAGATGGAACCCAGAATTCTACAGCAAGAGTGAAATTTGACTTTGCAAATTGAATGGCGTGAGATGAAAATGTTCTCAGTTGAAGAGTGGACATAGCGCATGCTCTTCCCTTTCTGTCCTTGTTGCGTTATTGGAAGATCCAAGTCTTTCCAGGTGCCATGGTTCCATTTCACTGCTCAGAGGTGACAAGGTCTTGGGGCCAAGCAGAATGTTTAGTCTGTTTTTATGCTCCACTTCATTTAGCTCCTTGCTCAACACACAGCGAGAAATATTTATTGGCTGCATGATCAAAGACTATGATCATTTCTTTTTCATATTTAGAATATGATGGTGTGATTGGATCAAAAGCATTGTATATGATAATGAAATCTTGGTGTAATTCTTGTATCTTCCCAAATTCATGACTTGTGATTCACTAGGACACAAAGCAAGTGAGGCTAAAAGAATCCAACCTACAGTCCTTAGTCTCCTAACTTGGACAGACTATATTTTAAGAGAATTAAAATGCATTTACCAAATGAAGATATTTTAAATTACTAAAAGCCATTATATCCCCCCTCTCCATTTATGTCTTACTCTTTAATTAAAAAAAAAATACCACCACCAACAAAAAACATGTATCCTTTACTACCCAACTCCACCAGATCCCTAATTGCTTTTCCTTTTTGTCATGAAGGAGATTTCAGTCCCTCCATGCCTGTTATGATAGAATGATGGTTATGCATTAACTCCAGCCAGCTACACCTCGAGAGTGCTCAGAATCAGGCACTGATATTCATTGCCTCTCCTGGTCACTGGCATCTCCTCCAAGAATTTCGGTTGCCACCCTCTTCTTCTCAATGGTGTTGTTATTAGTTTGGGGGATTTCAGAAACATATATTCCTCAGTTCCCTTCGGCATTGAGTCTGAACCACTTCACATGTGCTGTTCCTCTCCATTGCACCCCAGCACCCCATGCTCAAGTCTCAGTCCTTATTTTACCAATAATAGAGTCTTTGATTGCTATTCCTTGCTACCCACTTAAAGATCTCTTATCTTTCCAACAAAGGAAACAATTCATCCTACCATTGAGCACTCAATCCATGTGTTCATTATTAGCTCCTGTTCTGAGATCAAATCCCTTTCTTTCTTTTTTTTTTTTTTTTTTTTTTTTTTTTTTTTTTTTTTTTTTTTTTTTTGGTTTTTCAAGACAGGGTTTCTCTGTGTAGCTTTGCGCCTTTCCTGGGACTCGCTTGGTAGCCCAGGCTGGCCTCGAACTCACAGAGATCCGCCTGGCTCTGCCTCCCGAGTGCTGGGATTAAAGGCGTGCGCCACCACCGCCCGGCCCCTTTCTTTCTTATGTAACTGAAATCCTGTAGACTCTATTTGGATCCTTCCTGTCTTTATTATATTTTCCTAAGAAAATTTTTCTGTTTAGATTTAATTCTTCAGTTATTCCCCCACTTACACTGCACAGAAGAATATGGCTATGGAAAAGTGCACAAATGTAGTGACAAATTTGATACTAAAAATTGAAACTAAATGCTGAGTGCGGTAGTACATCTCTATAATCTAAGTATCTTGGAGGTGGAGGTATAGGATCAGAAGTTCAAAGACATCCTCGGCTATGTAGAAAAATGGGGCCAGCCTGGGATACATGAGTCCCGATGTCAAAAAGAAAAGTAAAACAAGACAAAATAACCATGAAAACCAAACCAAAACAAATAAACAAACAAAAACCCTAATTTTTGGAGTAAGCCTGAACAATGCCAAGCCATCTTATTCTGGCACTCTGTTCCATCCCACACCTTCTGCCTCAGCCTGTTTTTGAGAAGATAGTTTTGAACCTTTTCAAAATTCCCAAACATTATGCATTATGTTTTCTCAAGGCATATCTTTTACAAGAAATAGACAAAACACAGCTTCAAAAATAGAATTATTAGATATTTCAGGGCTGTGACAGAAGAGTATTATGCTGTGAGTCAGTTCCCCTGAAACACGGGGTCCTGTGTAGCTGAATTGGCTGCAGGGTGTGAACTTGGCCTTGCTCAGCCACTACACAGGGGAGGGAGGGAGGGAACTCTAGCTGCTTTGAGTGCTGGCAGCACAGAAGGGATCCATCCCTTCGATTTTGCCTAATGGAACACAGTACAGGTAATCGGAGCCCAGTTCCATGTGTTACATGTAACACTACCTAGCTGTGACTGGATTAATCATTAAAAGCAGACCACTGGGAAAACGCGGTGCAAGCGGAGGACAAGAGAGAGAATGAAAAACGGTAGAGCTGGCTGACGAAGAATTCATTACGAATGAATGGACTCTCAGAGCAGTTAACCAACACTGCAGAAATAGAAGAAACAGTAAAACAATTATTTAAAATGTATTTATGATATAAATTATTTGTTTTAGAATGGGTCTTACTATATAGCCCCGAGTGGCCCGAAGCTTGCTACATAGACCAGGCTGGCCTTGAACTCACAAAAGTCTGCTTCCCTCTGCCTCATGAATACTGGGACTAAAAGTATACACCACCAGACACAACAGAATTTATGTTGCTAATGATGAACTTCAAACTGAATGTATTACATGCCTTTACAAGTTAAATACTCTCTCTCTCTCTCTCTCTCTCTCTCTCTCTCTCTCTCTCTCTCTCTCTCTCTGTGTGTGTGTGTGTGTGTGTGTGTGTGTATGTGTGTAGACACAGTGGAATTGCTTACTCATATATTTTCTATTAATAGATGAAATATCTTCATTTAATTACAACTATGCTTTATAACTATGCAGACTTAAAGATAAGGACATAAGTAGATCATATCCTGTGAACTAGAATTCTTACAAGTCAATTTAAATGGTCAAGAAGGGTTAAAGCATACTTTTGATATATGTACGGATGTACTGTGTAATTGTAGAGAGGAAACTGAGCAGTAGTGAGCATTCATGCATTCATTTTGTCTCTGCTCCAATGGCTGCAACCAGTTATTTCAAAATTCTTTATTATTACTATTACTATTACTACTATTAAATTTATTTATTTTACATCCTAACCAAAGTTTTGCCTTCTTCCTCTTCTCCCATTTCCTCCCCACACCTCCCAACCACTTCCATCCACTCCTCCTCTGATTCTGTTCAGAAAGGGGCAGGCCTTCCATGGGTGTCAACAAAGCATGGAATATCAAGTTGAAGTAGGATTAAGCTCCTCCCTTTGTATTAAGGCTGAGAAAGGCAACCAAGTATGAGGGATAGGTTCCAAAAGGCCAGTCGAATCATTAGGGACAGTCCCTGTTCCCTCTATTAAGAGTCCCAAGCTACACAACTGTCACATATATGTAGAGAACCCGTGTCAGTCCCATGCAGGTTCCCTGGTTGTCAGTTCACTCTGTGAACTCCTATGAAGCCAGGTTAGTTGCTTCTGTGGGTTTTCTTGTGATGTCCTTGACCCCTCTGGTTCATACAATCCCTCCTCCCTCTCTTCAGCAGGATTCTCTGAGCTCAGCCCAATGCTTGGCTGTGGGTCTGCATCTGTTTCCATCAGTTACTGGATGAAGACTCTCTGATGACAACTGGGGTGGTCACCACTCTATGAGTACAAGAGAACACCATTAGGCATCATTATGTTGACATTTTTTTCTTCAATCATGTTTGGTTCTATCCTAGGTTTCTGTGCCTTCTAGCCTCTGGGTCCTGGCACTCCAGGAAACAAAATCAAAAAGTGTTCTTATCACACATCCTGCTCTAGACCCCAGAACATCAAATTGAACAAAAGCTGATCATTTAAACAATCACAGTGTAATTTATTGATCAAATATGGTAAGTAAGAAAAGCCCGATACAAAAGGCCAAATACCACATGATCTCATTTACATATAAATCTGAAAGGATGATCACATAGAAGCAGAATGTTGGTTACCAGAGGCTGGGGGGAATTTGAAGACAGATTAGTTCTCACTACCAAGAAATAACAAAAGCTAGAATAATGCTTATATCAATTTCCCTGATTTGTCATTACCCAGGATATAAAAAAAAAAAAATTCTGTTCTTTTTAAGCATGTATAGTCACTGTGTTAACTGAATATATATTTTAATAGTATCTTTTTCCTTTACTTTTCTCTTTCGAGGTATTTGCCGCACTGTTAACCATGAGATGCAATCTCACCTGCTAAAGAAAGTAATAAACATGGATTCATTGTCCCATATATCAGCAGTAGTGTGTGCACATTGTAATGTCCACATCTGAAAACATTTTAACAATGAGGCTCTCTTCAAAGACAGTAAATTCTGCATCAAGCAAGGCCTTGTCTACACTTGGTAGTGATGTTTCAGAGTGTTTTTTTTTAAAGCAATGAATAGGTCATTCATACATATGTGCAATATACTTTCATCTTTGGGATGTATAAAACATACTGCTTCATTTGGCAATAACTGACCATTTACATTGACACAGAAGAATTCCAATTCCTTAAGATACTCTCTACTCTTGTCCTTATCTTCAATTCTCCCTAATTATAAAGCATAGAATGTAATAAACTGAAGAGTGCAGTACATTCATCAATTTAGTAGACCTCTTTTTCCTCAGGGGTACATTTCAATAACCCTGATGCATGCCTGAAAACACAAATAATGCTTGCTGTAGTTTTAATGCTGAATGCTCCCTGAGAGATCCATGTGTTAAAGACTTGGTTCTCAGAGAGGGGCTACTTGGAGATAAGGGGGATTTTGGGAGGTGAGGCTCTATGGGTGGTACTTGGGTCTTTATGGGTATTCCCTCGAGCAGTGGTTCTCAACATTCCTAATGCTGCCACCTTTTGCTACAGTTCCTCATGTTGTGATGACTCCCAACCATAAAATTATTATATTTGATAATTTGTAACTGTAATTTTGCTACTGTTATGAATTGTAATAGAAATAAATGGTCTTAGGTGACTCCTGTGAAAGGGTCATTCAACCCCAAAGGGGTTGAAACCCACAAGTAGAGAAACACTGCCCTAGAAGAATTGTATGACTCCAGTCTATACCTCCCTGCCAATGCCATTTGACATGATCTTCAGAGACCCAGAGCATCTGATCCATATGGCCTGGGGTTGGAGCTCCCCAAAGTTTGAGCCAAAATAAGCCCTGTCTCTTTAGAAGTTATCAACGATGTTTCTTCAAAGTGGCATTAAGAGAAATGATATCATGTCTTATGTATACAGTGGGTTGGGGACTTTTGTTGCTGTTGTTGTTTGTTTTTGTTCTATAAGTCCCTTTGATAAAGGCTAGTTTTTAAGTTAGAGGTAACAAGAGGTTAATGATCATCACTCATAACAAAACAGAGCAAGTATAACAACTCGTGGTAATAAACCTATGTAAATTTGATCTCTTATGAAACAATCAGGAAAAAGGTTAATAAAGCATTTTTAGCCCATGTCTACCTTAGGCGTCTGAAATTGCAGAAAATGAAAACACAGCCTGGGGGCCCCTTATGGTTCTGGGCCGATGATGCTTTCTCTCCATTGTGCCAGATCCCACAGGCAGATAGTCTCATCAGATGCTCTTTCATTTGGGACCCAGGTGATCCTTGTACCCAACAGAAAATTTCTGCATCTAGGAACTGGGGTATTCAGCTGGCAGCCTAGCTCCTCCCATTGTGCAGGTCTGTGTTCTAGGCAATACCTGGGCTGCTGACATGCTACACTCCACTAATAACTAACAGGCACAGTTGTCCTGCCTCTCTCTCCAGGTATGTCTACATGTATGGTTTTCCCACATGTAGGTGCCACTACATTATGTTTTTGAAGTAGTAAAATATCCTGCTTAGGTGAAAGGCATATCTTTTTGTTTTAGGGTTTTTATTGCTGTGAAGAGACATCATGACCACAGAAATTTTTACAAAGGAAAACATTTAACTGAGGGTGGTTTGCTCACAGTTTCAGATGTTGAGTCCATTTTCATCATGGTAGGGAGCATGGTGGCATGCAGGAAGACTGGTACTGGAGCTGAGAGTCCTCCATCTTGCAGGCAACAGGAAGTTGACTGACTCACTGGAGGTGTCCTGAGCATAGGAAACATCAAAGCCCACCTCCACAAAGACACACTTCTTCCAACAAGGCCATACCCACTCCAACAAAGCCATACCTCCTAATAGTGACATTCCCTATGAGATTATGGGATTGTGGGATTATGAGGGCCAATTCCATTCAAACTACCATACTTTTCTTACACACTCAAGATATTTTTTCAATGCAATCATTTTCTAATATCAGGGAGATATTATTTCACATCCATGCTTGTTTTTAGATTTGTTTTCCTTTCCAAGAGCAAGGGACTAAATTTAGTTATCACAGAGATGCAAATCTAGGTGACAATTATCCAAATTTATTCTCTTCATCTCTCTTCCTTTCCTGGAGGGTGGAATGATTTTCCTATGTTCTACATGTTTCCTCCATATTTCTTTCTCAGAGTTAAAATGCAAGTCTTTTCGCATCTTTGAGGAAAGGTGTCAGGAAAGGCAACAAGGGAAAGCAAAACCAACAGTTGGTGACTTCTGGAATGAAGAGCTCCTAGCGTAGGCCTACCTGAAGGCCGTGTGGGTCTTTCACAGAAACGCTCTTCAGTGCCCTTCCTTTAACCCTCCAACTGTGAGAACTGAAGAGCTGAGACTTTGTGGAAGGTGACGGCGAAGTTTTCACAAGGCACCTGGCAAATGTGTCTTGACTCTAAGAGATACGTTTTTCAAAGCATAGAATTGATGCCTAAGGAGTACTATCAAATTCAAAGTGTTGGTTGATTTCCTCACAGGATTTTCCCTGACAATTGTGTGAGTTTATTCACATCAAGCAGGCAATCAATAAGAGAACAATTGTGTCTCTAAGCCGTAGAACACAGTCACAGCTGAGGTAATGGTTGAACTAACTGGATGGTATTTCAAATCCTAGTATTTCCAATCTTCGCAATAGGAATGTATGGAAACCCCATCCCTTCCCAATACACTTCAGGTGGAAGGCAACTTCTGCCTAGGGTGTAAACAAAACCTTTCACCTGTATTAGCCTGCACTCTGTCATGGGGAAGGGTTCAGTGGACAAGGTGAGGTGTTCAGACAAATGGAAAATCACAGTATTTACAACTGCTTCACATGTCCCAAGGACACTGAGGCAGCTAGCTTCTAGAAGTCAGCATGGACTTCAAAGCAATTCCTGAGCTCAAATACCATCTTTCCCATTTACCAACTCTGTTCATCTGAGACTTAGCTCCTGTTTCTTCAGAGAAGATTATGAGTCTGCTCTGTACTAAATGTTTGTGTCACTCTTGAGTTCATGTGTAAAATCCCACCCCAGTGGGAGGTCTAGGGGTGGATCTTTGAGAGTTTTGTTAGGTCATGAGAATGGGACTCTCAGAATTGGCATTAATTCCTTTAAAACGGGGCATAAGGCCAGGTGTGATAGTCTTACCTTTAATCCCAGTATTTAGCAGACTGAGGAAGGAAGATCTCTATGAATTCCAGGCCAGCCATGATTATACAGTGAGAGCCTTTCTAATAAGTAAACAAGTAAGTAAATAAATAAATGAACAAATAAATAAATAAACAAAACAAGGCACAAGTCAGCTCACCTTTTCTCTCTACCCTGTGATAAGAGAGTCTGCAGCCAAATGATTTCTGAGAATCAGGAGGCAAGTCTTTGCCAGACGCGAGATCTGCCAGTGCCTTGGCTGTGGACTTTCCAGGATGCAAAAGAGATGCCACTTCTTTGTTGTTCAACCAACAGATGATGGTACTTTTGTTACACTCTTGCACATTAAGATGGAATCACAGAGTTTAATTTAGAGAATTTCAATAGTTACATTTCTCAGCAGTTTATTTCCCAATGCCCCAAGTTTTCCCTGTCATCAGAGTACAAAAATGCAGGTACACTGTTTTGGTTTTGGAATTGTAGGATATTTGGCCATAGTTCTTACACCTTAGGTAATTACCCACATTGCACTGCTGCCTACAGTCTGGTTGATAACTCTTGGTTTGTTGTAATTATATATGATTTAATGTTTTTTTATTCCCACTTGAAATTTTTCATTCTATATCTCTTCAGACACACACACACACACACACACACACACACACACACTTATGGCAAACACATTGGGTTTACATTTATAGTTATTGCTAAAGTACTTGCTATTTATTTTTTATATGTTAAATTTTTTTTACCCCAGTGACTAGGTAAATGTCCTTTAAACAGTGATGAAGGAACACCACTCAGCTTCCTACAGACTTCCTGTAATCATGAAGCTTTGGACTCATTAAGTCTTATCTGTGACAAAAGATGATGCCTGACATTTCCTCTCCAGCTGGGGCTTTGGTCCAAGACTGCCCAAAGAAATAACACTTTTGTGTTGGGGCCAAGCTGAGGAATCTGCCGAAATCACAGCCATGACAAGGACAGAGAGCTGATGAGCAGGGAGGTCACAGGGGCTTTCTCTGGCAGGAAGCTGTGACTTCTGCAGTGACAGAGAGGGAGGATTTATAAGGAGGAGGCTGAGCCAGAACTGAGTGGAAGACACAGACATGCCCCAAGCTCTTCTAGGGCTGGGCTCACCTCTGGCAGCCCGTGCTCAGATCCAAGTATCTTGGAAATTGTCAGGCTTCAAGACAACAGTGAATTGAAATGAGAGAATGCTTGCCAGAATCTTTCATTCATTCATCTCTCTTCAATCTCATTGTCGTACTTCCTTTCCAATTGGTTCCCGACACATGCGGGAAATGAGTGGATAGAAAAATGGACTCACATGTTAAGGACCAATTGTCCTAGTTTTATGGAGACTTATTGTTTTCTTTGCCCTTGTATCCAACCTGCACTCCTCATGCCCCTGGGACCTGCTCTGTGGTGTGTGTGATGTGACTGTCATGTGGCTGCGGTAGCTGAATATCTCTGTTCAATAAAGGTTTTGTTTTACTGTGGCCACACCGTGTGTGATGTGTGAAATCAGGACAGTGACTGTCTAGTATTTTTGCTCTACTGACAATCATCAATCCCGGAAGATAACTAAATTCTGTCTGATTTGAAGTGGCACTGTCAAAATTTACTGTGCAGCTCTTTGGGAGGAAGATAGGAAATACACAGGGGTGAGCCAAAAGATTCTTTCCTGCTGCTTTATAGAAGGATTTCATATGAAGATATATGATGACAGCTCTGGACCCCCTTATAGTTTTCCCTCTGTATCACTAAAGAAAACCATGGCTTCCTGACAGAGAAAGCACCAGTGACCTGTGAATTCAACTGTATAACATAAATTCCTGGAAATGATTCCCTAGAATATTCTATGCTTCAAAAAGTTATAACAGTTAATTGAGAAGCATGGACTATTAGGTTGCTTGATAATATTTTGTTTCAGCATAGATCATTAAGTAGTCCCACATTTAGAATAACGATAAAGCTACTTGCTACGGTCTGAACATTCTGTTTCCCTAAATTCACATGGAAATCCCATTCCTAAGGCGATGACATTGAATGTGAGTTTTGAGGGAGGGGTTTGGCCCCCAAGAATGAAACCAGACCTGTTCTGAAAGATGTTCTAGAACCCTGGCTTTTCTCCTCTCCCTCAGAAAGACACAGGGAATAATCGAGAAGCCAGGCTCTTCTGCAGACACTGTGTGTACCAGCACCTTTATCTTTATGGCATTAACTACCCCAACACTGTAAGAAATAAAGCTTGTTGTTTATAAAGCACTAGATTTATAAAATTTTGCTATGTAACACCTTGAAGTAAGCATTATATTCTCTAAGACAACGAAATATTTCACATAAAAGAAATAAGCCATCTTATAGTCCATAAATCTTAGATGGATATGTATTTGTCAATTCAAATTTTCTGGTCAAGACCATGTATTCAAGGTAATAAGTGGCAGAGACATGTAATGAGATCTCACACTGTTTCTTGATGGAAACCTCTTACTGGAGAACACAGATGGCCAGGGAAGAAATACATTAACTGATAAGACTAGTGTTGTTGTTCATAACTTCTTCAGTGGAATCGAAAAGGGGTCTGCCTACTTAAGGTAAAGCATCAGAGATGAAAGGGGGAAGAGGAGCTGCTACATGCCACATTTGCTAGGACTTTGTCAACGGTGTTTGTGCATGGAGGATTTACTGCTGTTTACTTTCTTTCCTCTATCCCTTGACCCTTGAAATATGAGTCTCTCCAGTGTTTGAGGGAAGTAGTCTGTACATCTGTTCTAGGAAACATCATCTGATTTAAGGAGCCTGAATATTCTATCCCATAGTTCACTGTGACTGAGTCAATGCTCCTCAGATGTCTTTAATGACCTCAGAAGTTTTCTTTGGAGTCAAGGATAGTATTTTTTTAATCTAGTAGAAACAGATGATGTACATGTAGCTCAAGGAATTGTTGGCAGCTTTCTTGGGACCATAAGATGATGCTCCCCAAAGTCAAGCAATACGAAGAATCGATTGGGGGTAAAATGGGGTAAAGAATGTTGATCACTTACTTCAAGCCTCCATATTATATATCACTTGAAAATTAACTGTATTTTAATTTTGGGGTCATTACTCAATTATGCCTTTCACTTATGCCAGCTTTAGTCAGGTTTTCCAATTTGATTTGTTTTCTTTTTTTAATTGGAAGCATACTAAAAGAAAATTGGTCTAGTATATGTAACAGCCTTGAACTCTGCCCCACATCTCTGATCCTGGCTTCCCTCTTCATTCCCGTCTTGAATTCACACAGCTGCCAGCTGCCAGAACTCAGTAAAATCTCCCAGAAGTCAACACTCCTTGGGAAACATTGAGTCTATCTGGAGATTATCTTGACTCTGTCCAGAATCTGTTGCAATGGAAATAGCAGAAGTATCTACAAAATCAAAGTCATGTTCAGGGGGTTAGACAGACTGATGGGGCCATTTGTAGTGCAAAAACATCCAGGAAAGGAATTCAAATAGAAACTAATGAACAGCTGGAGGAGTATCAGGAAACAGAATACTTGAAAATGGGACTGCTTTGGAAAAATAGATGCAGGTCTAGCCACTTGATAGGAAAGAATAATGTGCTTGAGACTTGATGAAGAGTAGCCAAGCTTCCTGAGCAAAAGAGCCAAGTCAACTATTGTACCTGCCCACATGGACTCATCCTCATGCACTGTTCAGAGTGCTTTCAATGGACGGATTTTTATGGTCAATGTATGGAGTTGCTACCGCCTCCTTTGTTTTCATCTTAGTCCATGATGAGTAGACAGTTCAATGAAAGTGATGTGTATGGTGACAATGGACCTTGAAGAGACCCCCTGAACATATTTGCTAAAACAATGTACCCAGCACATTTCTCCCTCCTGTGAGAAGCTCCTAGAACAGCAGTTCTCAACCTGAGGGTCAAGAACCCCACAGAAGTGGCCTATCAGATATCCTACATATCGGATATTTACATTATGTTTCATAATTGTAGCAAAATGACAGGTATGAAGAAGCAATGAAATAATTGTATGGTTGGGGTCAGCACAACATGAGAAACTGCATGTATTAAAGGGCCTCAGCATTAGGAAGTCTTCAATCACTGCAAAATGAAGACACATGTCCATTCTATGCCAAATGACTGTTGTCTATTGTATGGAAACATACCAGCAAAACCATGCCTAATGCGGTACCCATCATAGTAGCCAAATTATGAAATTAGCCCAGGTGCCCATCAGAAGATGAATGAATAAGGAAAATGTATAGTATATACACAATGGAGTTTTATTCAGCCATGAAGAAGAAAGAAATGCCATTGGCAGAAAGGTAAGCCAGATACAGAAAGAAAGTAGAATTTGCTTTCTCACAAAATTTAGAAAGCAGGGGAAAGAGAGAGAAAAAAGAGTTGCATTATGAAAGAAGGAGGGATCTATTTGTGAAGCTGATTGAAACAACAAAAACACAACTCTCCATAATGATGAGAGATTTTAGACATTATTCTCAGAAATGAATGATTTAACCAACAAGAAATTATTAAAGTTACAGAGGACTGAAAAAGTCCAATCAACAAAATTATCTTACGGATTGTCCCAGTTAGGGTTGCTACTGCTGTGACAAAACACCATGACCAAAAGCAAGTTGGGGAGGAAAGGGTTTATTTGGCTTACACTTCCCCATTGGTATTCATCATCAAAGGAAGTCAGGACAGGATCTAAAGCAGAATAGCAACCTGGAGGCAGGAGCTGATGCAGAGGCCATGGAATGGTGCTGCTCACTGGCTTGCTCATCATGGCTTGCTCAGCCTGCTTTCTTAAAGAACCCCAGGGCCACAAGCCCAGTGGTGGCAGCACCCATAATGGGCTGAGCCCTCCCACATTGATTGTTAATTAAGAAGAGGCCCTACAGACTTGTCTACAGTCAGCTCTTAGGGAGGTATTTTCTCAGTTGAGGTTCCCTCCTCTTGGATGGCTCTAGCTTGTGTCAATTTGACATAAAACTAGCCAGCACATGGGTATATAATCTAATAATCAGCATATTTAAGAATGTTTAAGCTTATATTGAATGTTCTGACTGAAGTCTTCCCAATCTGTGTGGTAGTTTCCCAACTATTAATATTCTACCTGGTGGGTGAATCTGAAGGCAAATGGTAAGATGTATGAACAGATAGCAACACAATTGCAAAGCATGAAATGCTGGGTATGAGAGTTCTAGGACAAAGCTGTGGGCAGGGAATGAATTCTCAAGGGACTTTTTCACAAGGAGTTCTTGCTTAGACTGGAGGCTTCATTGCATGCGTGGAAATGATTAGAGGTTGTGTAACTTCCTTATCCAACAAAGACACTTCTCAGTACTGTTAGTTGAGACATTCTCTGAACTACCCTTCTCATCTGCTTGGTTCTAAAAGCCAAAGATCCTTGACAGGTAAGTGACATATTGTACTGTCACAGGGTTTCGTGAGCAGAACATGGTACGCTTCTCCCTACTGAATCCTGAATCTATGGTCAGAATTATTTAAAAAATAAATCTCTAAACACCACAGAGTTTTCTCTTAGGGTTAGTTATAGTCATTTGATTATTACAAACTTCCTAGCATCTGATTTTGACACAGAATCTTGGCTAACTATTCCTGTAACAATTTGTTTAGCCTTCCAATGTGTTTCCCAACCTGTGGTACATTATCTAAATTTGGAAATGGGAGTATAATTATACCTGTGGGTAACATACCTTCCCTATTGAAGTTTTTAATGATGAATGGGTTAACCACAAAACCAAACTAAACCACAAAAATACTTTTCCAAGAAAAAATTTTCTCTCCTTCCCAGACCAATTTGGCTATTTTAGATTAGTGAAAAATAGTAAAAAAGCAATCCATGGTTGTTTTAGATCAAGGCTTACCCCCAATTATCTATTTAAGGAAGAAATTATGTGGCTCATGGAATAAAACGTTTGCTACAGAAGACAAAAAGTATCTACATACTAAAAATATATCCTTCTAATATATAGAATATTTATGTCTTAAATACATACATACATACAGAGAATAAATATAAATCTTGAAAACTTGTTTGGCAGGTGCTGGTTATAACATGTCTGTTATATAGAAAAAGAAATCTCAGTTTTAATCATCTGCATAAAGATTTGACAACAAGATAAAATTAGATGTGTCTTTTATGTAAGATGTCACTTGGAACAATCTCTTTTCAAACCTTAACCTTTCAGGTAGAAAAACTGTACAATTCTTGAGATATAATAGCATGATCTCTCACTTGTTAGTGTTAGCCTCATGTAACTTTGCTCACATTTATTCTTGGGAAATGAGAGTAGAATGAAGAAGTGAAATACAGAACACAAAGAAAAACATAGGTGTGGGGTACTCAAAAACAAATCTGAGGACAGCCTCAGTATCAAGGAAGAAATGGGTTGTGCTGAGCTGGGGTGCTATGTGGCTAACTGCCATTATAAATACTAGTTACTAGAGACTGATTTGGTCCAAACAACAAAGGATTATGGGAATTTCACTTACATATGTCATCAGGCAGTAACATGTTTCAGAGTGACATCCTTCAAAAAGGTGATAGTGGGGTGCACTATGGAGCCCAGATGCAAAGACTGGAATAAAAAGTAGATAGTGGGGTGCATTGTGGGAGCCCAGATGCAAAGTCCAGATGGAGCTCCGAGCATAAACATACAGCTTTGCCATTTATAAACTGAGCCGTCAGATGTGAATAAGTTCTGAATGTTGTTTTCTTTCCAAGTAAAACTCAGGACTTGAGAACTTACTCTGCCGTCTTCACTCTGAAAATGAAAATCTACAGATTGCGAAGGCTGACTGGTGGCTTCTCTTCACTTCCTTCTTTACATCTTTATGTAACAGCAAGCTTTTCCAAAAATAGATGATGCAATTTTCACATCAAAGGGACACAGTGAAATTCCTATAGATTTAAAGACTTTTCTTCCTCTGAGGAGGAACAACATTGCCAGGGGATGCTCTTCAACAACACAATTTGCTCAGGAGTCCTTGGTGACAAAGTGGATACAAGGAATAAATGAGTATGTTGAGAGGCAACAGATGCTCAAGAAAAACACCTGTTCAGGCTTGGTATTCAACGCCACTGTCCAGTTCATTAGAGAAGCAAAAGACAGAAGCAGTCATCTATTTAGGCATTCACTTGTTTAACAATGTTTATTGCATAAAGACTGTGTGTCAAGCACAATGTTAGGACCTAAGAGTTCAAAAATGGAACATATCCCCTACTTCCAAAGAGCTCCAGTCTAGTTGGCGTATGACAAGACACCTATTGCTACCGTTCTAGAATATAATAAATGCTCTCTCAGACATATATAGGATTTTAGGGAAGAGAGGGAGGAGGAAGTTCTTAAGTAAATGGTGATAGGATAACTGGAATGGATGGCGGGAAAGGCATCATAACAACTGAAATTACACCAAGCAGGACAGAATGGGGGAAAGCTCTTAACACAGTCCTTGTTTTCATCGAGGGAAATTTTTTACTATCCTCTTGGTCAAGCTTAAAAATGTAGAGATCAAAAATCAACTATTTTTCTATCTTAATACTTTTCATGAGCTAATAGATTTGTAGTAGAAGGCATTTCATAAAAGTCTTTTGCTGGAAAATCACTCAGTGAAATAGCTCCAGTAAAAATTGCTGATTGCACAATAAGAAGCAGGTACCCTTGACAGAAGTGATTAATGTTTAGATCAGCTAGCCTGATAGTTTCTCTTAGATGGTTTCTTAGTTACTGTTCTGCTGCTGTGAAGAGATACCATGACAAAGGCAGCTTTCAGAAGAAAGCATTTAATTGGAGGCTTGCTTACAGTTGCAGTGGGTAAGTCCATGGTCATCATGGCAGGGAGGCTGGCAGGCATGGTGCTGGAGTAGTATCCAGGAGTTTACATCCTGATCTGTAGGCAGGAGGCTGAAAGAGAGTGAAACTGGGCTTTCAAAACCTTCAATTCTACCCTTGATGACACTTCCTCCAACAAGGCCACACCTTCTAATCCTCTGAAACTGGAAACCAAGTATTCAATGTATGAGCTAATGAGGACAATTCTCATTCAAACCACCACATTCCACTTCCTGACCCCCATAACCTTGTAGCCGTATCATAATGCAAAATGCATTTAGTTCACCTTAAATGTCCTCACAGTCTTAAGACTGTTTAAATGCCTAAAGTCCCTTATGAGATTCCAGGCAATCCCTTAACTGCTACCCTTATAAAATCAAAAAGCAAATTACAGTTTCCAATATAAAACATCACAGAATATATATTCCAAAAGAGAGGAAAGAGGACATAGTGAGAAAATACTGGACCAAAGTGAGACGGAAATCCAGTGGGGTAAACTCCAAATCCTGACTTAGATGCCTCTTCCAATCTCACACTCCTTCCAGCTTTGTTGATTGCAACACACTTCTCTCTCTTGGGCTGGTTCTACTTTCGTTGGCAGCTTTCTTTTGCAGGTATCCTAAAATTACGGTATCTCCAACATCTCTGGGACTCTAGTGCAGTCTGGGCTTCTCCTTCATAACTTCACACAAGGGCCTCTCCAGGCCTCCATGCCAGCAGCACAGTTGGCAACAGTGGTTTTCCTTAATCTTCATGGAAGATTCTGCAACCCCTGTCCTCCTGGACCTTTCTCCATAAATCCAGAAACATGGGGCCAATACTGCCACACTCTTCTGCTTGTTTGGGATGGACTCTGACCCCCTCCTTGAATTCCATTTGCGTAAGTTTTGACTTGTTGAAGGTTTTTCCTTTGATTTCTAAGTTTTCATTTTTACAAGTTGCTGGTTGGGGTCTTGCCCTAAGGGTACCACTCCCTCTATTCTATGTTTCCTTGGGTCTTCCCTTAAACTTATCTCTTTGACCATAAGACTTGGCTCTAACATTACATTTTCTGGTGCTCTTTTTCTCCTCAAGCTATACATTTTTTATTTCTTTTTGTCCTAGTTGCTTTTTTTTTTTTTTGTTACAGATCTGCAAATGAGTGGTTACTAACAACCATGTGACACAGTGAATACTAGGTTGTTTTGAAACCTCATCTGCCAATGACATTAGTTTAAAACTCTTAACTTCAGGCAGATTCTTCGGACAAGGGCAAAAATCAGCCACCATCTTTGCCAAAATAGCAAAAGAATGAACTGTAGACCACTTGCTAATATTCTGCCCTTCTGAAATCCCTTGAGCTGGGTCTCCACAGTTGGCATTGCTTCCTGCACTACTGTCTTCCAAGCTCCTAGTAGCATGGCCCATTCAGCCCCACTTACAGTGTTCAACGGTTTTCCTAATTCAAAATCCCAAAGTCCACATTCTAATAGCAAACAGCATGGTCTGATCTATCCCAGCAATATTCCAGTCCCTGGTACCAACTTCTGTCTTAGCTACTGTTCTATTGATGTGAGTACATGACATGGCAAAGCAGTTTACAGAAGAAAGTATTTAATTGGGGCTTGCTTACAGCTTACAGTTTCAGAGGAATAGTCCATGAACATCATGGGGAACATGGCAGGCAGACAGGCATGGCACTGGAGTAGTAGCTGAGATTTTACACCCTGATCTGCATAAAGAAGAGAGAGAGAAACACACACACATACACACACACACACACACACACAGAGAGAGAGAGAGAGAGAGAGAGAGAGAGAGAGAGAGAGAGAGAGAGAGAGAGAGAAACTGGCCTGGAATGGACTTTAGAAATTTCAAAGCCTACCCCAATGAGATTTCTCCTCCAAGAAGGCCATGCCCCCTAATCCTTCTTAAATACTCCATCAACTTGGAACCAAATATTTAAATATATGAGCCTATGGGGACCTTTCTCATTCAAACTAGCACAAATGGTCAATATTGTATCATGTTGATATAAACCAAGACCACAAACCCAGTCTTTACCTTCTGACATTACCATTCAATTCCTGCCTTCATGGACTGATGAACTCTTAGATTGATTTTTCTCATTTCTCACCAAGCCGATAAGAGAACTGCAACTTTCATCTATCTCCTTCTTGATGCCCTGGGACCCCCACAAGTGTAAGTTACTCTTTCTTCCAACTCTGTCTAGGTATAAACCTGGTAACTTGGCTCAGCTGCAATGCAAGTAATGGGGTGTTTATTATGGGGGGATGTTTACTTCTATATCCTGAGATTCCTAGTTCTTGGACAATTGATCATCTGTACTTGTTAATGTTGTATCAGCAATCCTTTCCCTTACATATAGCAAATAGTAAGGAGTTAATAGTGACTTGTGAAGAAGTTAATAAAACCAGTAAAGTCAATTGTGAGCTTCCAAAAATGGTACATTTCCCAGGTTCTCAAGACCTAGCTTTCTTCCCAAGCCCCTGTTCTTCATTTTCAGTCCTTCCTCTTAATGCTTATTCTGGTGTGATTTTATCAAAAGAATCTAAACACTAATGGGAAGTGTACTGTGGTATACTTCAAAGAGAGACAGAAGAAATTGCTGAGACTCTGAAGTAATTTATTATGCAAATGCTTATTTGCACTTTTAACCCCGTATAGCCACTTATCTTCATATTTGAATATGTATTCAACTACACACGGAAATTTACCAAGCTATGTCACATCCTAGGCCATTTAATGTCTTCATAAATGAAAAAGGCTAAAACAATCCATCATGTGGCCTCTGCACACAATGAATTTCAGTTGGAAAGCTCTAATAAAGTGCTCTGTAAATTTAGAAATGAAATAGCACTAGAAATGGAAACCTAAACAATTCACAGATGGAGGAAATTTTTGAAATCTTTTGACTCCAGAGATGGCTCAGTGGTTAAGAAGGAGTACTGCTCTTAGAAAAGATCCATGTTTGGTTCTCAGCACCCAACTCAGGTGTCTCGTAGCCCCACATGACTGCAGTTCCAGGGGAACTGTTGCTCTCTTCTGGCTTCCCAGGGATCTAAACTCAAGTGCACACCCTCACACACAGACACATGAACACATAAGTAATAGAAAAAACTTTAAAAACTAAACAAACATTTTGAACTGAAGGATAATGAGAACACATTTAAACATAACATCTGTGGAGTATTGTTAGAGCTGCATTAAGAGACAGTCATCATTCTATGTGCTTTTCTTTAAGATTTGGTTTTATGTATATGTATGTGTGTATCTTTGTGTGTCTGCCTTCTGTGTGCAGGTGCTCACTAAGGCCGCAAGTGGGTGATAGATCCAATGGAGCTGGAGTTACAGGTGGTTGTGAGAAGCCTGATGTGGGTGCTGGGAACCCGAATTCAAGTTCCCAACAGGGGCAGCAAGCTAAGCCATTTCTCTAGATCCACAAATGTCTTTCCTTTAATACACTCAACAATTGATAAATATAGGAACTGTAACTACTATTCACAACATAAAACAAATAATATTCCTTTAAATTTCTTCCTAAGTGTTTGATATTTCTGATGCCAATGTGATTACTATTTATCTTCCAAAGTAATACTGTAATTCATTATTATTGCTTCACACACATGGCCTCTCAAGGACTTTGTCTGGCAAGTTTTGAGATTCATCGTCTTATTATAAAATTTAAAAACTGCTTCTTTGCCCGCCATGAGATTAAATATTGCTTTTTCATGAGAAAGTCAATTACTGAGCTTCTATGTGTGAAAGGATCAGCTCTCCTGCTGGTGACGTCCACTCGGGTGTGGAGTTGAATTCTGAATTCATCAAACCGCAGAGCTGCTGATAACTCTTGTGAGATGACTGAGGGGGATAACAGACTGTCTTGTCTACCATCATTGTAAAAATGATCTTGCGGATGGTAAGTACTTGTAAGTATTTCTGTGTCAGGACTCTTTGGTTAAGCTTTTCAAACAGCTGACAACAGAGCTCAGTGGAGGAGCTGAGCCGCAAATTCAAGGAGAAATGACAGACCTAAAACCCTTAAGGAGGCCTAATGGGAGCACAGTTTCCCCGTGAGTTCATAGTGCTCCCACTGTGGATGCATTTTAAACTCACAGCTCAGACTACATAGAGCACATTCTGCTTTACAACTTACCAGTCTCCTCCCTGTCTTCTAAAATCCATCTGTATGCAGAACACCAAGAAATATGGAATGAAGATGTCGGTCTAGTTACCATTTTAATTTACTTCTCCTACGACTGAACTTCATTTTTATTTTTTATTGTTACATTTGTGTGTTTATGTGTGTGCGTGCATGCTTGTGTGTGTGTGTGTGTGTGTGTGTGTGTGTGTGTGTGTGTGTTTGTGTGGGATGTGGGCCTGCTGACCACAGTGTACTTCAAGCTTTGCGGCAAACACCTTTATCCACTAGCCCCCCTGTTTGGCCCTGTGACTTCATTTCTGCCACATTGTGTTGAAAGATTTTAAAAGAAAAATTTCTTACTCACTTGTATTTGAAAGAGAGCAAGGAGGAGAACGTTATTTGGGAGGGTTTGAAGAGAGGAAAGAGAAAGAAAAGACAATGTAATTATATTAATATCTCAAAAATGAAATAAATTTTTAAACAAGAAAATAAATACCCCCCCCACACACAAGAAGATTTGAATAAGCAAAGATACAGGGGCTGACAATGATCTTAACTCACCATTCTCTTGCTGAGACCGTAAAGCGTTACACTTTAGTTTTGTTTGTTTGTGTTTTTTAAAATTTATTTATTTTTATTTTATGTGCATTGGTATTTTGCCTACATGTATGTCTGTGTGAGGGTGTCAGATGCCCTGGAACTGGAGTTACAGACAGTTATGAGCTGCCTTGTGGGTGCTGGGAATTGAACCCCGGTCCTCTGGAAGAGCAGCCAGTGCTCTTAACCACTGAGCCATGTCTCCAGCCCCTACACTTTGTTTTGAAATGAGAAAAATATAAAACTGCTCTCACCATGACAGTTTATATGGGAAAGAAGAAATTAGGAAAATGTTTGGGTTATTGACAGGCCAGGGGAGTTAACGAAATTGGGAAAATGTCAAAGATGAGATTACATGTGGGCTTCCTAAAATATGCTGGCAGCTTCACTTGGGCCATATTCTTATCTCATCATAATGCCATGTTCTCAAATGTTGTTGGGATTGAGAAGAGCTGAAAGATAATCACATGTCAACCTAGAAGTTGCTGAGTTAAGGTTTCCTCAAAATAAGTTAAAAATAAACTCTGCAGGCACCTGTTATTATTATTTAATAAAACATAATAAAAAGATATATGTACTAACCTGAGAACAGCTCCACAGAGTAGGCCAGAATGATATAATTAGTTTAGTCACTGCAGTTTTTACTATTTTCATGCGTTTTCTGCTTTGCTTGGCTATTTTACATACTCTACGGTGAATTGCTGGGATTCACACTTGATAGGGTTCCCCCACCATGGGTACAGATGTTATTTTAGCATCATTTATTCACCAAGAAGGGTCATGTTGAGCAGAAAGAATTCTGTGCTCTTTGTTTCTAAGACTAAGATGATTTCTACTTGCAGAATACTGGTCATTTGTGCTCTTCAGTGTAGCTAGAGTTTTCCTGCCTGGCCCACAGTCAGGACAAATCTCTCTCTCACCTGCCAGTCCCACAGCTGCTCAGACCCAACCAAGTAAACACAGAGACTTATCTTGGTTACAAACTGTATGGCCGTGGCAGACTTCTTGCTAACTGTTCTTATATCTTAAATTAATCCATTTCTATAAATTTATGCCTTGCCACGTGGCTTGTGGCTTACCGGCACCTTCACATGCTGTTTGTCATCATGGCGGCTGGCAGTGTCTCCTTCTGCCTTCCTGTTCTTTCTTTTCTCCTCTCTGTTAGTCCCGCCTATACTTCCTGCTTAGCCACTGGCCAATCAGTGTTTTATTTATTGACCAATCAGAGCAACACATTTGCCATACAGAACATCCCACAGCACTTCAGTGCAGACATGATGAGCCTTCTTCTCTCCCCATTTTAAGTTCTCTTCTCAAAGTAGAAACTCCAGTAATACAAGTAACAATGTTTCCTACAAGGCCTCCCTAGAACAAAAGAAAAAACAGGCCTAGATGGCAAGAACAGCTCTCCGGTATGCTTATAAAAGAATAACAAAACAAACAGCAACAAACTCAGCACCAAGGCTGTTAGGAAACTTGACGCAGAATTTCTTAAGCTCCTTTGAAATCATCAGGGCAGCAAGCTACAAGTCATTCCCAAGAGGTCAACCACAGGGAAAGGAAGTGGGCAAAAAAAGGGAAGATAAGCAGGTATGCATTGTAACACATGATTTGTTGGCCCATTCTCCCTGCAGTGCCCATCCAAAGCACACGATTTCTCCAGTGTAGCCAAGTCTACCTGTTGCAGTTATGGGTCACTGTGAGTGTTGTTCCTTGGCTAAGAGATGGCTTTAATTTTTTTTTGTGGGTATTATTAGGCATAGAAATTAGAAAATCACAAGGTCACCAAGCTTGGAGACAAGAGCCTTTACCCAAGGAGCCATCTCACTGGGGGTTCCTACTGGTGGGAGAAAAGATTGTGAGTGCTCTGCCTCTACTCCCCCCAAATCCACTGCCCTCTCATGGACTTGACTGCTTATACACAAACACCCAGCATCAAAGAAGTGGGCATGGTGAACATGTTTGACCAAAAAGCTGAAAAACTGGTGATGTTCCACGGAGGTGAGTGAAGACAGAGATGTGGCTCCAGGCATCTGGGGTTTGCAGTCCCTGCTTTCCTCTTAGGAATTATAAAATTGAGTGATGTATTTGGCTCACTTGTTCAAAAATCATCCCTTCATTAGATTAATGGCTTGTGGATTATTTCTCTGTTCCTTTCTCTCTAAGCTATTTGAATGAAAAGAATTAAATGCAATAAATATGCATTGATCTACTGTTAAACAAACAAACAAACAAAAACAAGTATCATTCCCTCTAAAGAATGTTTTCCTACAAAGATTACAAAATCTGACCAGGACGTTTAGAGGAATCTGGTAATAGAATCTGTACAAAAAGCTTAAATGGATTATTAATTTTCAAATATATCCAAATATGTACAATATTGAATTGAGACTATTTCTCTGATGTCCAACTTCTCAGAAGCAAATCAGACAAAGTCCTGACCCATGGAGATATTTAATAATGTTGAATGAAAACCTCTTAACCTCTTGAATAAGTATTATGATTGTGAATTATCATTGTTCTCAAAATATGAAGAACTGTTAGTAGGTTAAAAGTTTTATTTTATAAAATGAGAGAAAACTGGCTTTTAGCATAGCAGTTTATCAATCTGTAGGAACTAATCACAGTTTTCCATCATTTTCTTGTACTTTTAGATGTCATGATAGTCATCTCTAGAGAGTCTCTGGTAAGAAAAGTAAATTAAAATCAGTGTGTTTTTGTTTTAATTATTCTGGAATACTAGAACTTTTCTGAAAATTAGAGAGAAAAGTCTCCCAGAAGGCAGCTTCAAATGCCTGAGTATCATGTAGTTCACTGAGCTTCTCTGTGCATGCTTCCATCAGCCAGCTCTCCAGTGTTCTACTGTATTATCTTGCATTGTAGACTCAAGTCTTACAGAAAGCTGTGGACTCTTAACTGCATGTTTTTTTCTGTTTTACTCTTGGAGGCTGTATAGGATGCTTTCTTCATCTAAAGAAGCAGGATGTATAGGTGGAATTTTCTGTCCTTCCAGCCAACTCCCAAGTAACCACACAGAGATTTATTATTAATTATAAATGATAGGCCAATAGCTTAGGCTTGTTACTAACTAGCTGTTATAACTTAAATTAACCAAAATTTCTTTTTCTTTCTTTCTTTCTTTTTTTGGTTTTCTAAGACAAGGTTTCTTTATGTAACAGTTCTGCCTGTTCTGGAGATCACTCTGTAGATCAGGCTGGCCTTGAACTCATAACCCATATTTCTTATCTACATTTTACCATGTGGCTCAGTACCTTTCCTCATTATGACATGCTCATATTGCTTCTTCCTGTGTCTCCTGGCAATTCTCCCCCTGTCTACAAGTCTTGCCTAACCTCTTCCTGCCTAGTTATTGACCATTTATCTCTTTATTAAATCAATGGAAGCAACATATCTTCACAATATGCAAAAAGATTTTTCCACAACTAGGACATTTGGTTCTTAATAGCTTGAAGTTAAAGAAAATGAATTTCTATTCCAAATGAATAGGAATGATAAACTGATGTTTCCTCTCATCTTAGTTAGGGTTTCTCTTGTTGTGAAGCAACACCATGACCACAGCAACTCTTATAAAGGAAGCGTTTAATTAGAGCTGGCTTACAGTTTTAGAGGTTTAGTCCATTATCATCATGGTGGGACCTGGAGGTGTGCAGGCAGACATAGTGCTGGAGAAGGAGCTGAGAGTGCTACATCTTGATTTGCAGGCAACAGGAAGCAATTGTCTCACTGGGTATGGCTTGAGTATATATGAGACCTCCACAGTAACACACTTCCTCCAACAAGTCCACACCTACTCCAACAAGGCCACATCTACTCCAATAAGGCCACATTTCCTAATAGTGCCACTTCCTATGGCCAAACATTCAAACACATAAGTTTATGGGTACCATACCTATTCAAACCACCATACCTGTCAGTCACAATTGGAGAAGGTTTTAGATAAAATTTATCAAATTGATTCTAAAGCATCTACTCAAATGGAAAAGACATCTGTCCCCTAAAGTAGGCCTGAAGAAGAATCCAACTGGAGGATACATGTTGGCAGACTTCGAGATTCTTTAAGTAACTAAGGATATAATTTAATTGTAGTAATTAAGGAGGATCGGATAGTGGTACAAGTAAAGGTACATTAATCAATGGAGCAGAATACAATGACTTCAGTTTCAAGAACGGAGCTAATGCAATTCAATACAAATCATTAAAGAAATATTTTTAGATAGAGTGAGCATTGTAGTTTAAAACCCAGTCTGCTCCCTCCTTTATAGCATATATAAAATGTATTTGAAGATGAACTATAGGTGCTAATTTCAAAACTAAAATATAAAACTTTTAAAACTATGTTACATAGTCAAGACTAAAGCTTGTCCTTATCAAGGACATTAGGAAGTAAGTGAAAGAAAGCTGGGCTGGGGAGGGATGCATTCCTGTTGTTGATACTGGGGGAGGAGGAACAGGAGGATATACACAGTTGGAGTCCAGAGTGTGAGATGTGGTGAAACTCTACCTCAAATATATACAACAACAACAAGAAAGAAAGAAAGAAAGAAAGAAAGAAAGAAAGAAAGAAAGAAAGAAAGCAAGCTTGCCTGATAGCACAGGCCTAAAATTCCAGCTACTGAGCAGTCTAAGGAAGGAGGATCATAAGAGCAAGACTTTCCTGGGCTGTAGAGACAGTTTAAAACAAGCCTGGAATACACAGGGGAACTCTGTCCCTAAATCAAAAGTAAGAATGGCTTATTCACTCTCTGATAAGGCTCAGGGGTCAGTGCGGAAGAGGGGACAGAAAGACTGTAAGAGACAGAGGTAGTTCCGCAGCAAAGCGTATTTGCCATGAATGACTGGGCCCTGGCAGACAACACCGTGGGCTCCGTTGCTCACATGTGACTGCACGCGGAATACCTGCACAAAGTCCATCCTGGATGGGGGAGCGGATCTTGAGGTTCCCACCCCTAGCTGAGGAGCTCTTGTCAGTTGATGGATCCTGGGAAGGGGGGATCAGTTTTCTTCAGTGATGCAGCTCCTCATGAGGCGACCCATGTTCCGGTAAATGGTGCTGCACCCATGCACACACAGGCAGCAATAATTGGACCCAGTGGACTTTTAAAAAAAAGAGCACGTGGATTTGGAAGGGAAATATGGTGGAAGTGATAGGGAAGCAATGGGAGGAGAGGGAAAAGGTAGGGACTTCATCAAAATACATTATATGTATGTATATATATATATATATATATGCATGAAATTCTCAGATAAAGTAATAGAAGGCTAGGAATAGAGCTAAGCAGTATAGTACTTGTCTAGCATTGCTCAAGGCTCTGGGTTTTTATCTGCAGTACTGAAATTAAAAGGTGAAACAATAAGTGATAGACTGAGAGAAAACATTTTCACATCCATATGTAAGAAAAGTCTTTTGTTCAGAGTAAATCACTCCATGAAAGAAGAAAAAGGCAACCATAAGGGAACAAATCGAGACAAGACCTGAACAAATACTTCACAAAAGAAATTGCCAGACAAGCATATAAAAAAGTGTTTTCACATTATCGAATGCCAGGAAAATACTAATTCAACCTACAGTGAGTTCATGCAAGCATAGCCAATTGCTTTTGTTAAAGGCAAAAACCATGTAAATGAAGAGCAGGATGATCTTTTCAACAACTGGTTCCTGAACCTGTGAATCCCTTGGGCAACTTGACAATTGGAAATTGTGGTGCAAATAGAATTAACATCGATACGTAGCTGACATGGTTAGGAAGAATTTACACTGCATTATGCAGATGTACCTAGTAAAATCACATGGGTCAGGAAAAGCAGAACAGGGCAATAGAGAGAGAGGCAGGGAGAACAGACAGCAAAGACTTGATGTGATGTCCCTGGCTTTGAAAAAAAGGAAGAAAGAAACAAAATGTCCAGGAATACGGGTGGGCCCAGGGTTGGAAAAGTTAAGCAAACAGACTCCCTGGAAGCCATAGCTGCATATCCTTTTCACCTCTTGAGGCCTTATTTGGATTTCTGATTTCAAAAACTATAAAATAATCCATCTGTATTAATTTAAGCCATTTTGTTACAGAAGCGATAGGAAACTATTATAAAAAGAAGAAACTAGGCATCCTATCTTTCACAGAAAATTAACTCAAAGTAGAATGCAGAACTAAATGTAAAATTAAAGTGTTAGATTCAATCCAGACAAACTCATGTTCTGGCACTCATCAGTTGTAGTGCCATTGGTTACCTGTACAAGACCACCACAAGATCAAGCCTGAAGAAATTCTGGCTTACGTGAGGGAGGCATTCTCCAGGCTTCACTCCTTACTAAGATGGTATTGGCAAGTAATTGTGCCAATTGAAGATGTTAATGACAGGGGGAGCCACATCGGAGGGATGAGCAACACTTAATGCTACTTTTGAGATTTATCCAGTAAAATAACAGTTTGTTTAAAAAAATAGGTGCAGTAATCTATCACATTGTCTCTGGTAGTATGGCTGAAATATAAAAGATTGATGGTTCCAAGATGGTAGATTCCCTAGCAAGAGGGAGTCAGTTATGCATTGATGTGGGCAGAAGAGGAATCAAATGTTAAAAAGTGGCATTAGGGCACAGAAATAGTCAATAATTCAATTTGTCTTCTATTGTCCTGCCCCAAGCCAAACTCAGAACCAAGACCTACATGCTAACTACATCTTTTAGTACATGTGACCTCCTCTCCACCTTGTTATTTGAGGGAAAGTGTCTCCATAGCACCCAAAGCTCATCAATATGGCGAGTCTGACATTGCAGCTTACTCTAGGATCCCCATCTCTGTCTTCAGAGCCCTGGAACTGTAGGTGGGTTGATATACCCACCTGGCTTTTATGTGAATTCCATGGATTTGAACTTGGGTCTTCAAGTTTGTGTGGAAATGAAGACCTCCATTTTACCCATTGCGCCATCTCCAAGCCCTGACTTTAACACTTAATTCTGAAAAAGGAAAAACATCTTACTTTGATTTCTAATTTCTACCCTGTCAAACTGTTTGAAATGCCATTCATTCTATTTTTAACAGTGAATGTCTTACCAACTTGAAGAAAGCACGTGCCTGGGAAGTTGAAGGAGCAATAGGTGGAAGAAATTGCCTCACGTTTCTGGGGGAGGTATACGTTGGGAGTGGAGAGGTAATCAAAGACTGTAATGTAGAGTCCTATAGGGTGAGCTATGAATTCTGACACTGGCTTTGTGTTTCTAGCAAAATAAAAGCCTTGTGCTGTGTAGTCCTCTGTACCCTCATAAGTAAAATAGGAAAGACTTCATTTAAACGTCTATATTAAACTAAAGATGGAGAAGATATGTTTACAGTATATCTTAAATGAAAACAAAAAAAATTGAATCTCTATTTGATATATAGATATATACAATCACATATATGTACATGCACATATAATACATATGTATATATATGTCTTATATATAAATACTTGTATATATACAAGTATATTATCAAATATATGTACTCTCACATATACATATATGTCTTTATCTCTCATATACATGTGATATCTGTATCTGTATATCTATGTATAGATATAGATACAGTTATGCATACATATATATGAGCGAGAGACAGAGACAGAGACAGAGTGAGACAGAGAGAGAGAGAGAAGAAATCTTTAAGGCAGAGTCTTGGACACTTAGAGTGCAGGCTCTCTACATCTCTACTCACTAACTGACATTCACCACACACAGAGACTCTACATTGCAGCTCCCTCCTATTCTCATTCCCCCAAAGCACTAACACACACATCATCCTCATGACCTTTGTTTGAAGATCACAGGCCAAAGAACAGTTGGAGGCATGGCAGCTGCAGAGGAAACATCATAGTGAATATCGGAAGCTGGAAAAGGTCTCCATGCTTTAATCATACACTTTAAGACAGTACAAAGGTCTTTGTTGTGCTTGCATAAATTGACATAATAAGAAATAAACATAAAATTATTATTTGACTCATTTTGTGTTGTCACTGAGGGAACAATAAAGTCCAGAAACATTACAAGTTACACTGAATCAGCATCAACTTTTTGCTGGGAACTCAAGGGAACCTAATCTGATGGCTTAGCCCATTAACTTCTATTAAACCAAGGAGAAAAGAAATGCATTGGTTGTGGTAAAACAGCAAGAGGCTGAGTTTTCCGGGTGAACCAGTTTCTCTCATTCTCCCAGATGACTCGAGGGTTCAATTTCTGTTCTTCTCAGGGGGCGGGAAACCATGGCAGGACAGTGAATTCTTTGATCGGCTGCCAGCTCTTGGTGGTTTTTTGTGACACAGACTTGAAACCTGTGAGCTCGTTGGATTGTGCCAACTCTCTGAGGTTGTGCTGACAGTTTGCAGACAAGGAAGAGAGTGAAAGAGAGCCCTCTCCCTCATATGACTCCAGGGAAGTGTGAGCCATCTGCAAAACAGCCCTCACCTTTGAAGGTGTTTGCTAGGGGAAGGGGGTGTGGCCGTGCAAGCTGCCAACTCCAGACCAGAAAAGCGGGTGGGGAATAGTTAAGATTCCAAGATGCCAAATCATTAGGCCACACAACACCCATAAGCCCCATTCAGCCATGCATTTTTACCTAGAAGCCTATTGCAGGCTCTTTAACACAAACATGTATTCCATGCTTTAATGGAATCTGAAAGCTAAACCAAGCCAGTTTTGAATACTTCTAGAATCCTTTCTAGGCGCACTTCCTGTAGGTGAAGTAGCCAGTGGTGATATAAGACACACTAAGTTCCTTCTGAGACTTTCTTTTCACACAGATGGAAACAGAAAAAGAGTAAGCACAGACAAAAGTCACTCTACCTCTAGGCAAGGGCCCACCTTTGCTCAACAAGAAAGAAGACGCATCTGAACCTTCATGAAAGTTGTTATGAAACTGCCCTAAATGTGTTACACTAAAATAGGAGCTGCACTAAAAAAAACCCAACTCCTCTGTCTTCTAGAACCCCCAGATTTAATTGTTTTGATACCTTCATTTTTCAAGTACTTGTGTTGGTAGGGGATTTCATTTGCTGGTCTCTCAGCATGGCCTTAGATGATAGAATGGCCACGCTAAAGCTTTCATCTTCTTGTGGCTAGCATTTGGGAATAAGGAATTCTTTGAGTTGCAAAACCTGACTTTGTATTTCCCAGGCTTTTGGAATGCATATACCATACTTTAGAAGTTGGTTTGTTCATTGGTAGATGACAAATCATACTAAACAAATACACGACAGCCAGTGTGACAGAAAGGTCTCCCTATTCGATGGCCCCCCTCCAAGGATTTAGAAAACTGAACTTTTCAGATGTACTAGACCCCAGTCCTCCATCATTTGGCATCTTCCCTAAAGCCAATATGATGAAGTTTGGTGCCCAGTGGATAAGGAAGGGGCACAGACTCCTAGTCCAGATGGTTAGTATTCTAGTCCTGGCTTCAGCGTGCTGGTTGAACAAGTTTGGACAAGCAATCGAACCTTTCTATGTCTATGTTGTGTCTGAAAAAAGTGGGGGATGTGGGTATTTATCACTGCACTGGATGCTTTAAAGATTATGTGAATTAATGCTCATAAAGTCCTTAGGAGAATGTGCAACATAGAACAAGTGCCCTCAAGTATGAGCTGAGTCATGCCAAGCCTCCATTCATCCCCCTTGCAGCCTGTGCCAGCGGAGACTTCAGCACCCTTACTAGGCTTGCCTCTCTCCACGACTTGGGTTTTGCTATAATTTTGATGTCACTTCTCTGCTGTCCCTTCAGCTTCCACACTCCACAGACATTAGGTAGAATCTACCTAAGGGATGTATCTCTTTGAAACTCTTTTTTAGAGAACTAGTAATAGAAAGAAAAGAGATATGAGCACAGTTCTAGACATAAAGTAGCGCATTCTATTTTTGAGGGCACATACTTTACTAGGATTTGGATTTGTCTAGCCACACCCCGCCCCTTGGCTCATGTTTTGAATATTCTGTCAAATTTGTGACTCTAATTAAAAAAATCTCTCTCTCTCTCTCTCTCTCTCTCTCTCTCTCTCTCTCTCTCTCTCTCTCTCTCTCTCTCTCCCTCTCTCTCTCTCTCTCTCAAACCTTTGTTGGAGGAGAAGGGGCTTGGCTCAGGGAAGTATGTCACTAGGGGTGGGCCTTTGAAGGTTATGTCTATTGCTTGTTCCGGTCTATTTTCTCTGCTTGCTGCTTGGTCATATTGTGAATAAGTTCCTGCTGTCTCATGCTCCCGCTGCAATGGATGGAGCCATTCCTGCTGCCTACAGCCCTGCCGTTATGGACTAGAGTCTGTAGGAAACTATGACATAAAGTGAATCGTAAGGTGTTTCTGTCAGATATTTGGTCACAGAGTTGCAAAAGTAACCAGTGCATTCATTTACTCTTAAAAGATTAATGTTGATTTGTCTGTTTATTCTTTAAACTTTTTTATTTTGGCAACCTGACATATTTAAACAAGTTACTGTTAAGAAACACAAGTCAGTGGGTGGATAAGAGGGCTCGGGAAGTAAAGGAGCTTGATGCCAAAGCTAAAGACCTGAGTTCAATCCTTATAATCCACATTGTACAATGAACAAATCAACTCCCCCAAGATGTCCCCTAACCTCCACATGCATACCATGACATGCACACACATGTGCACACACATGCACACAACTAACTAAATAAATATATGTAAATATTTTTAAAGAAAGAACTGTGAGATGTTTTGAAACTCATCCCAATTGATTGATAGCTTGAGGGATAAAACATGAATAAAGGATAAATTAATCAGCATAAGCTTTAGTAGAGGATTTGATATCATTCTTTCCTTTGATTTTCCAGGCCTTGGAATTATTCTGCTTTCCCTAAGTTTGGAATAAGAAAAAAACATTCCCCCCACCCCCTTTTTTTTTTTACAGCTTGTCACATTAGGGCTGCTGAATTTGTTTTGCATTGATTACAATGCTGAGAATGAGTTAGATGAGTAGTTAGACTCTTGCAAAGTTAAAATTAATTTATGTCTAGATCAGTTTAAGAATTTATTTTCTCCAATTTGGCTCTGATGTTTCATTTTAGTTTTCAGATTTAATTTTAGAAATCTTGCTACTGTGCAGTGAAATCACAGGACTCAGTGAAACACGCATCTCACATTAAAAAAGAGCCACTGACATGCTCACCAGGCTGGCAGAGAAGTCATCTTGATGTCCTCAGTACAGGATGAAGGATGAGTGGTCCCAGCTCTCCAAGTCCACGCCAAGATTTTGAGTTTCAATTTCAAATTAAATTAGAACTTTCTCAGTATTCAAAGGGGGAAAAAAGAAAACCTAGCATTCCCCATTAAAGCTTCAAACCTTCTGGAACTTCTAATAGTTCACATTAAACAGCACAGCAAACAAGATGTAAATGAATAAGAAACAGATGCATCACCGTGCTCTGGACACACTTACAAATTTTAATTTTAGGAATGCTTGGAGAGAAAGAGCTGGTGATATAATAAATTGATCGTGGCTGTATTACATTACCTTCTAATCCAAACAATCTTTGCCACTTGAACATGAAAGGTCTGTTTCCAATGAGTTCTAAAGTTTGCGTTTGTTCCAGTATCCTTAATGTTACCACACTGTTAACTTATTTATGAAATAAAAACTTTTGTCCTGTTTTCTAAGGAAGCATGTATTTCTAGAACAATAATTTTCTTGTTTTTTTTCTAATTGATTACACATTCAGTATTGTTCTCTTTAATCCATCTAATTATTTACACATGATCACCTCAATGGTATATGGCACACAGCCACATGGGGACATGCATACCTAATTTTCTTCCACTGGATCCACAAGAAGAGGGCAAGGTACAAGAATATTTTAATTTTTTCCTTGTATATGTCAACTATTTTATAATGGTATGTTTTTTTAGTGAAAAAAAATTAAGATCAGAATCCAGTTATATATTTCCAAAACTGAAGATTTTAAGGGGCTATTTGTTGAAATTTCTCACTGTTCACAAAAAAGTTGGGAGAGAGAATTTAATTGTCAGATTCACCGTGCTTGCTCAGATCCAGATGAGTGTAGGATATAGAGACTGTGCTCCCGAGACCCTGGCTTCTGGGCTGTAGTGATTCACGAGATTAACTTCTGCTTGCTCATGAACGTGTAGAACAAGCCTAAATATACAAGACACCAGAAATGCAGACATACCTCCTGTCCTTTGAGCACCAAAGGCTGGTTCAAAGTTCAAGAGCTTAGCTCTCATTCTGATTAGCTGCACAGTCTCTAGACCCTCTTGAAGGGATCCCTTCTTTGGAATTCAGATGTGACACACCTGAATCAGTTGTAACTAAAGAAGAATGTATGGCCATCGGGCCTTGAAGAGCCATAGTGTTATAGTTTACAGAGAAGGCATCTCCCTGAATCATACCTCTCCATTTTAAAATGTAACTTTAAAAATTTTTATGTGTATGAGTGTTTTGTCTGCATGGATGTCTGTGCACCACATATGTGCAGTACCCACGGAAGCCAGAAGGAGGCTTGGATTCCCCAGAACTGGAGGTACAGAAGGTTGTTAGCCATCCTGTGAGTGCTGGGAAGTGAACGTGAGTCCTTTGGAAGAGCAGCCAGTGCTCTGAACTGCTGAGATTTCTCTCCACGCCCCTAGCAAATAATTCTTAGTATTCCGTGCATATGCCCTACCCACTTTTACTCCTTTTAAGGCCCACTACATACAGCTCCCATATTTTGGTCTCTGAGCCTCCACTCTCTAGTAGTAAGAAATTCAGCAAAGAACACATTACTATATTACATTCCCAATCCTTCCTAACTTTTTGTCCTTTGGCTCCAGGTGGCTGGACTCTGAATACTCTTCCATAGCATTTATTCCATTAGGAGACTAGCCATACTTCATCAGCTCTGCAGGGAACTGATGGATGGTAGAGTGTGTTCCTTCTGCCCTAAAAGTGTGCAATGTTGGCATAAAGATTATTTGAGCCAGATATTTTAATACACCAGGGGCCTTGCTGAAATCCTGAGCTCCCCATGCCTTCCAAAGCAAGAGATAGAAGCATCATATGGAAAGTGTAGGAGGCAAATGGTATTCTTGTACCTAGAGATGAAACATTAAAGCTGAGAGGACTACGAACAACCTTTATCTGCCTGGTTACTTTTCTACTACCAACTACCATGACCCTTTTATCTTGTCACGTTTTCATAATTTACTACACTTTGTCTGCTCAGTGTTTCACGTGAATTGCTCCTTTGGGTCTTTATTTCTTCAGGGTGCCTCCCACAACATGTAAAGTTAGGATGTGTGCTTTTCTCCTATGAATTTGTATTAGGTCAGATGAATTCTTAGGTTCTGCTAGCAACCCTCAGAGGGTACAGGCAAAATCATTTCTTTCCCTATAGTTTCAAAAGGAGCTCTTTTCCTTTTCCTGTCTGGTCACTAGCAAGGGATATGTGAAATCAGACTGCCAAAAGAAAGATTAATAAATAGTTTATTGACTACACAGTGCACATCACTTAGGAGGAATGTGATGAAGATTAGCTGAAGAGAGTACCACTCTAGACTTAGACTTCCACAGCATCTTTACCAAATAGTAACTTCTCAGGGACAGGACAAGACAGTGGAGAAGAGTTTTGGCTTTTGAGGGCAGTAAGCTGTAGGAGAGAATGCATGAGGGGAATTGGCGGCTGGAGGTTTGATGTGATGTGAAGGTCCACGTGAAGGTCTATCTCGGTGCTGACTCCATCTGTCTCATGGCTATAAAATTCATCAACTTGGATTCTTGGAAGGGCTAACTTTGCAAAAGATTTTGCTTTTAGTTAAATAAGAGAAGCTAATTGTAGGTCTCTTCAGCCATCTGTTGATTTCAATTTGCCTCTGGCTCAAAATAATCTTTATGTAGAAGTCACATACTTGGGGGTACCATATTTGGGGATAGCATATGATGATCCCTATAGTCAATCATCTATTATTGTTCTGTTACAAATTGGTTTCAAGGTGATCTCTGAAACAGTTTACATCTCTGTTTCGTCCATCCTTCATGTTTAGTTTTATTTTCAGATAATTTGCCAACTCTAAAAACTTAAATATAGTTATCTTACATTATAAAGTGTTTTGTAGAGGCGGTCTAGTTATCATACTTCACAAAAGCCTTCCTTATTCAGTATGTCTATCACTTAACCCCCACTTTTCATTTCTGCTATCTTCAATCTGGTCTTCAGTTTGTGTTCTTATCAACACAGATGAACTACATAGGTTTAAAGTTACTCTATTGAACAATATTTGAACCAAAAATCCCACTGGCAGAATTACAAAGAAAGCTATTTCTGTTTTATTGAGTTGGTTTGGCCCCGTTAAATAGTGTGTTGTTAAGGAGGTACATGTTCACTGTGCCTGTGTTGAGAACTGCCACACAGCCTTCCAAGTATTCCCACCTAGTCTCATTAGAATTGCATTGTAACAGTTTCTCCATCTGCTGTTTCCTTTTGGCAGATGGACGTTTTTTAAAGTACTCTCAATCTTGCTTGTCAACACTTGTTTGTACATACAGCAGAGATTTTATTGTAATATCACTTGACAGCATCTATTTGGGAAGAAGCCCTATATACAGCTCTACCTCCCATCATTGAAGGCTGCTAGTAACTGCTAGAGAGAAGCGGGAAAGCTAGTCTGTCTGCATCAGCCCTTCTGCACCGGACATTTTATTTTCCCAAATACTTACATCTCTGTGTTAGTTGACTGATTGTGCTATATATTTATCCACATTTCTGAGTCCTTTAAAATGCAATGAAACATAAAATACTCTATCTCTAGAAAACTGGAATATTTTACAGACTTTACTGATTTTCATGCAATTTCAGAATGATCAATATCACACACGCTTTCAAATACATGCACATGAGTGCATGAGTGTATCTGAGTATGTGTACATATGTGTTTGGTGTGTGTGTACGTGAGTATGTTTGCAGTGTGTGCGGTAGTGTGTGACTATGTATGTGTGGTATGTGTATGTGTGAGTGTGTGTAGTGTGTATGTGGATGTGTGAGTGTGTGGGAGTATGTGTGGTGTGTGTCAATGTGTGATATGTGTGTATGTGAGTGTGTATGTTGTGTGTGTTAGTGTTTGAGTATGTATGTCTGGTGTGTGTAGGGACTATTGTGTGAGTGTGTGGGTAGTGTGGGTGTGACTATGTGAATGTGTGTATGTGAGTGGGTATGGTGTGTATGTGATGTGTGTGTACGCGAGTGTGTGAGTGTGTGGTGTGTTAGTGTGTGAGTGTATGTGTATGATGTGTGTGTGTATGAGTGTGTGTATATGAGTATGTGTGGGAGTGTGCATGGTGTGTGTGTGTTGGAAGATGGATTGACTATGAAGGAGCACACTCTAAGAGGTACTGGCCCTGTCCTCATTACCTGCAGCAACACAAGGACCGGGCAGGAGGAACAGTGAGGGTATGGTGAGGGCCGTGAAGTTTGAGCGTTAACTTTAGCCTCTCCTTTAAGGAGTCGGTTGTGACAGTCTCATCTGAAGTCCTTGGTGGCATTTTGTCTCCTCGGAAGGATCAAAAGACACCCTTGGAATCTGAGTAAAAACAGCATTCCAGACTCTCTGCTTACCAGATCAGTATATTCGTAGCCACGTGAGAAATGTGTGAGCACTTCTGAAGTGGGCTCGGCTGTGGGCCTGGAGCCTGTCCAGTGTCAACAGTTAGGGAGCAGGGGAAGGAGTGGATAGAGAAGGGAGACGCTGGCTGGTGTGCACCCATGTTTATCAAATACATCCCTGTCATTTGCAAGGGAAAGCTGGGCTTGCAATTCTTTATCTACGGTTTTTCCTTTTGTAGGAGTTAAAGTGATGGAAAATGGCTTTCTCCTAAGGCCCTTTTATCTCAAAGACATATTCCTCTGTGCCAATAAAGGGACTTTTCTTCAACATTAATCCTAGAGATATCAGCGATCACAGAATACCATTTTGTTACCCAGTTTTCAGTAAACATTTTGACTATCTGTTGCAGACCAGTCTCTAAAGAAAGTACCCTGGCTCTTCTTTGTTTTTTTGTTTTTTGTTTTCTGGGAGCCTGCAGGCTGATGAAGGAGACACCCAGCAACTCTTATCCTAGAAACTCAGAAATGCACTACCCTAGCCCTACATAAACGGCTCATACATAAAAAAAATGGACAGCTAATCATATCCATTATGTAATTACCAGCAAATTCATGCAAAGCAATATAACTTGTGTTCCCACCTCCAGTATTTTGCTGTAATATTTGAAATATGCTGCTGTGGCATGGTCTGTATGTCAAATGTGTTGCTGATTGGTCAATAAATAAATCACTGATTGGCCAGTGGCCAGGCAGGAAGTATAGGCGGGACTAACAGAGAGGAGAATTGAGAGAACAGGAAGCTGGGTGAGGGAGACACTGCCAGCTGCCATCAGGCCAAGGAAGATGTAAAGTACTGGTAAGCCGCAAGCCATGTGGCAAGGTATAGATTTATAGAAATGGATTAATTTAAGATATAAGAACAGTTAGCAAGAAGCCTGCCACGGCCATACAGTTTGTAACCAATATAAGTCTCTGTGTTTACTTGGTCGGGTCTAAGCGGCTGTGGGACTGGCGGGTGAGAGAGATCTGCCCTGACCGTGGGCCACGCAGGAAAACTCTAGCTACAATATGCCTTTTAAAAAATGCCTTAGGTTTTGACAATACAGAGTGTTTGAAGCTGCAAATTATCTTTAAAGTCTAGGATGTTCTGAGGGAATTAATACACAGTTATCACAAAGACATTTATACATGTGAGTGGAATATCACAGAACTGACTGAATTTTAAATACATATGCATTTCCCGTCTTAGCTCTTGTGTCTATTTCCACTATTATTTAGTGAGAGATTGACCTGGAAGGAAGTTTCACTGCTCCTTTTCAAACCTGTAATTTTTCATACAGTTTAGGAGAGAAGATGAAATCAGAAGTGGGGAAGGGACAGAATTGCCATAAATTTTAGGATATGATAGATCAAAAGGACTAAGTACAAGAAAAAGTTATATAAGAATTAATTATTTAAAGAAAGTCAACAAAGCTCATTTTAGTTCTTGGGGTGAATATTGTTACAATATGAACAATTACTAAAATGCCTGATGAACATTTTTTTTAAACTTAAGGGAATGGCTTTTTAATGGCAAGGCCAAGTTCAAAGTCCAACATTAAAGTCATTAATGTGTTCAATGCCTCCTTTAAGATCACTTATAAAAACTTTGTGCCTGGGGTTTACAAATTTTTCCAAAGAAAATGGAGAGATGCATTTCTTTCTATTTCTCCATCTAAGTACAACTTAAAACTGTAGACATTATAACTACAAAAAACAAAACAAAACAAAAAAAAACACATAAAAACTCCAAAGCTTAGAGATGACAAGGTAGACTGGCTAGGGAGCTTAGATCTGAGGGCGATAAAGGCATGAGATCCCTGGATGCTCTTCTTGCCTCATTTATGGCAGACTTGGAGCTGAAGAAACCAGCCACCTGGAAACAATAATGAATGCAGACAAAAATAAAAACAAAAGCTAAACAGAAAGAAAAACCAGCCAAAGCACGATTTCTCTTAGCAAAATACTATGAAAGAGGGAACCAAGGAAGAGAGAAATCTGTTAAACCATCACTTCCCTGATTTATACAAATGCCACAGTGCAGAGGGGAAATTCTGGGACCAGAGCTGGGCTTGGACTCTGAGTTGGTAAGCCGTGATCTCATGAGGTTGTCCAAAGTTCTTCAGTGCTCGCTAGGATAGTGCCAGGGAAGGCCAAGGAGCTTCTGTTGTCTGGTAATAAGACATTTCCTGTCCACTGTGTCAGTGGCAACCATGTGGGAAAATCAAACTCCAGTGTTTGATTAGCAGCAATAAGGATTTCCCAGCCCTGCAAATATAAGCAAAGACCAAATGCATGTGCCCTTCAACACCTGCTTGGTGATAATCAGCCATTAATCTCCCAGGCAGGAGCAAAACAAACCTGAAAGATTGAAATATCACTGAGAGTCTCCTTAAATAATGTGAAAACACCCAGGTTTCAATTGAAGAATTGCTTCTCATATCAAGAACTGGTAAAGCTCTCATACAGGAAGGAAGTACATGATGAGCAGAGGACGAGGATGCAATGGCAGAGATGTTATCTGAAAAGGGTTCTAGAGCAGCCATGTAAAACATGATTCAATGGTAATCACTTCCATAATTCAAACAAATCAATAAATATCCAAGGCACACACACACACAGCAACAGTTAGTTAGGTGATACAAAGAAGTTGTACTCACAAAGTGTCACCAACAGGACCGCCCACATGGTAGCTGAACAAGGATGTCAACAAAGAACGGACTGGACAGTCATGAAGCCTCAACTCCACACAAAGAACTATAGACAACTGAGAAAAGCGGGCTGTGGGGTGAGGAGGGAGAGGTGGGCCTCCCCAGGGAAGAACACATCAATTAGTTGTCCAATGTTGACAGATGAGACCTGAAAATACACCTACAAGTAACTATATGGACTCAACAGCTTAGGTTCAGGACTGTGTATGTACGTAAAAATACGTATATGCATGGAATAAGAGTTAGTGGAAAAAAGGGGCATGAATTTGAAGGAGAGAGGGGAGGGATATATGGGAGGATTTGGAGGGACAAAAAGGGAGAAATATTGTAATTAAATTATCATCTCAAAAACGAACAACCCCCCCAACAATAAACAAACAAAAAATTTTAAAAAATGAATAACAACAGCAAAGAGAACTAAACCCTAGAAATGTAAACTCTAGAAATAAGAAATAGAAAGTGGAAAAAAAAAGTTCAGTTAATAGAATCAGAGCAACCCTTGATATTCCGTGTGCTTGGCTTACAATAGAATGGAATTGAAAGGACAAAAAGATAACATGAAAATCTCCAGAGGTTTGAAAATAATAATACACTCATAAATAATCTATAAACTGCAGAAATGATGATGGAAAGTTTGAAAATGAATTAAACGGAATAAAAACAGCAGTGTTTGCAAACTTGCGCCTTGCCATAGAAACACAGAGTGGGCAGTTAACGGTTTCGACATGTGGTCGGAACATGCGCAGAGGAGAGGAGAGGCGCCGTGTTTCTGAGTCCATGAGTGCCCACGTCTTCAGGCTCTTGAAAGAAGAACGTGAAGGCAAGGCAGGGAAGAAGAGAGGAATACGGTAAGAAAAAAAAGTACATAATCCTAAAAATAGAAAACTGCACCATCAATGGACAAAGTATTGGCTCTTTAAAGATTCATAAAGTGGGCAAACTTGTCCAACTAACAAAGAAAAAAGAAAGTCAAATCATTATGCCAGGAATGAAACAGTAAATATTGCTGCAAACCCTGCAGGTACCAGAAGAATCATAAAAAAAAGGTTGACCTGCCTTATATGCATGAATTTAAAACATAGATGGAAGAGATTGACTGTAAAATGCAAACTACTACAAATTGCCTAATACAAAGTTGACAGTTAAAATTAATTATTAAGAAATTTGAATTTGTAATTTAAAACTTTCTTGGAGAATTTCCAGACCCAGAAGATTATGCCGGGGGACTCATACAAATATGTAAGAAGAATTAATGTCAATTCTATATGGTCTTTTCGAGAAAATATTAGAGACTGAACTTGTTTTGTGAAACTAACATTATCCTGATACTGAAACCAAATTGGAGAGGGAGAACACTGCAAAACAATACTCCCAATGAATTCAGAAACCCTCTCCCTCAAAAAAATCCTTAACAAACTACATTTGATTTGTCAATATGTAAAAATTACTGCATACCTTTAACAATGGGGTTTATTCCAGCAGTTTTAAGCTGTTTCAATTTCCCCCAATCAACCATTGCTCATTATATTAACAGGTTAAAAACCAAGAAAGTATTATAGCTGATACGCAGCGAGAAAGTCCTATGTAACTACTGTGACAAAGACTGAACGATGCTGGCCAAGAAAGAGTATACAGAACAGTGGAAAAGAATAGACACTTTCAGACATAGACTCATATAGATTACATAAGGAATAGTGGATGCATCTATACACACATATAATCAGTAATGTTGTTTTAATAGATAGGAAAACAATACTGGTAGTTGAGACAGTTTCATCAAAAAGGAAAAGAAGGAGAAAAGAAAAGAAAATCTCTGAGACCAGTTCTAGCAAAATCTGGATGTATAGTTAATTATCTTCAGCCTTCAGAGTCCTCGGAAGGGACAAAAGGCCCAAACAGAAGCTCTTCCACACTGTCTACAACCATAACTCAGACAGTGTGCTATTCGTTTCATTCTTAAAGCTACAGACTACTAGTGTTTTGTATCTACGTTTAAAGATGTTAGGTTTGGAGTTGTTCAAATATTTATTACAGTTGAAAAATATTTATGCAATAACATCATTCATCCAAATTACATTATGAGTTAAACGGGCTTTTTATACAGCCTGGGAAGCCAGCCATTGTGTATGAGATTGTTTCTTTGATAATATGTGTTCCCAGATCCTAGTACCCAATACAATAAATCCCAGTTACAATAAAAGTCTGTGAACACAATGACTATTGTCAGCTTAGCTATTCAATGAACAATGGAAAATATTAATAATTCAGCCTGTTCTTCAACTCTTCTCTCTCCTTTCCCAAATCACAACTTTCCTTTGTTGTATGTGCCTTCTACAGGGGTGTTTGCTGTTTTCCCATTTGAGTGTGTTTGTTCTAGAGCCTAGTAAAAGCACAGGGTTAGAAAACAAATCGGTGGCACAAATTATGGTTGAAAAACTTCAGTTAAACGCATGCCAATTAAAGTGCCATTAGGAGAGTCTGCTATGACTGTGCCAGTCTGCACATTACCCAGAGGAACTGTGTGTGCAGTTTGTAGAAAGCAATTCACTACACACTTTTTGGAGTGCCTAACCTGCCAAGGCATTTTCCAAAGTCTGTGTGTGGGTGGATGCTTTCAAAGGGCTTAAAGGTAAGGCTGCCCTAATTTCTGAGTGTCTCTCAATGACGGAGTTCATCAGACTCTAAAAGTTTGCTGGAGGCAGGTATATCATCTGGACTACACAGTTTCCATCCCAGCACAGGTTCAGGAGCAGACAGTAAAAATGTATTTTCTAGTGTGGGATCAGAACCATGAGCTGCTGGCTGTAAGGGAATTAATTAACCGTGGGATGGGTTACTTATGAACTCTTTTTTTTTTCTTTCCTCTCAGGGTGTGCTCAAAACAAACTATGAGGTGCAATTCAATCTACATAGAAAGAAATATACATATGAAATTGAATCAGGAAAGCAAGGCAATGCCAATGCTCCAGATGGAAATTGGAAATAATACAAAGGGCATCAGGGAATCCCAGTGGTCAAGAGAAATCGAACAGCTGGTTTTCAGTGAGCTCAGGCACAATTCTCACATCACAGGAAACATGTTTCTCAGGATTTAAATTTCAAGCGATTGCAGAATTTGCTAGAAACTGCTCCTCAGACCATTCTCTAATGCTTGCAAAATTGCACACCCTTCCCAGGATTCACAATAAATAAGGGCCCAGGCCAGGAAACAGTTGTAAAATTTCTTTGGTCACTTTTCTTTTTTTCTTCCATCTGTGGAGATGGAATGAGTCAGCTTTTGATTTCTACTGAAGAATCTGAACGATAGCTCAAGTAACAGCCAGCTAGGGAAGGACATGGCAACGTTCACAGTATGTCTGAGACGCTCTGGGGACCCCTGTACCCCTGTGAGACTTCCCAGAGGACTCCGGTCTGTAGGATGAACATGCCACCTTTAGTGATGAAATTCTGTAGATGATCTAGGAATGGCTTCCTGTAAAGGACTGGGGGTTGGAGACACCCTCACTGTCTCACGTTTAGTTTGTGATGATGCACATTCTCCTAAAAATAAAGTAGTTTTGTTTTGTTTGGTTGGTTTCTGTTATTTTTATGTCTGTTTTTGAAATAGGGTATCCCCATGTAGCCCAGGATGGCCTCAAATTTGCCATTCTTAGGCTTTAGCTGACCAAATTCTGGTATTACCATTCTATTGAGATGTAGCTTTGAAGGACAGAGGTCGCTGATCCCTGTTTAGCAACCTGTCCTAGGTATGGACATGTCATTTGCCATTCTTTAATTGTCCTTAATGTACTGACCAGTTGAATATTCAAGGTGACTGAGTAAGAACAAAATGCAACGAACTGGGTTAGAAGACAGGCTCATGATTTTCCAAGGATTACTGCTTTTGAGTGTCTATATGCTACTCAGGAAGGTGCATGGTGTGGTGTGGTGGCTAATTTGGCTCAGGTTGTTCCCACCTTCACAAGCACTCTTAAGGTTCCTTTTATGTATCCACTGGCACCATGTGATGACTTTGTCTACTCCTAGGAAGAAAGGACTTTATAAAGAAATAAACCAAGCCTGTAGGGACCCATTCCAATTCTCATGGCAGGTTGGTAGAAGTAGAGCTTCTCTAACTACCCTGTTATCATTTAAAAACAAAACGAGAACCAAATTAGAACAAGTGGAATATGAAAGATGATCAGCATGATCACCAGCTAGGACTCTCCTCACCCACCTCTTGACTAGTCTGTGGAGTCTGTGTTAAATTTGTTGTTTCCCAACAGCCACATTTACTGCTACCTCATCCTTCCTATTCAGTAATGTGGCAAATCAGCCTGTCACTTTGCTTAATGCTTTCCCCTCTCCTCTCTCTGAGTACTGGGAAGGAGTTTCTATTATTGATTATAAAGGATAAAAGGGAGATTAACTTGGAATTGGACTTCTAAGTTTAGTCAAGCAACTACTACAAGAGAATAGTGACACACGATTTCCTGACCCTAGAACAAATTACAACACCTACTCTTGTATAGACAACCATGCCCTGTGGGATCCTGGGTATTGACAGACACTTGAAGGTGGTAAAAGCAGAGGCATGATAGTGCTCTACGATTCTGACAGATTCAGCAGTACACAGCAAGTGTCTGAACTGAGTAGAAGATGTAATGATTAAAATTAATGGTTAAAGAGTTGATTAAAGAAGATGAAAGACATGGTCCTTTCTGCAGGCAGAGGAACACCAGATCAACTGGACTTGCTCCTGAGCCTAAGCTGAAGAACTGGGAGTTCTGAGGAAACACTTGTCCACTAAATTTGTAAGTAACATGCAAAGATAGGAACCAGAAAAACACAGGCCGTGTTCAGAAATCCTTGAGAAAACAGGCCAGCTAGGAGTTTGGTGTAGTAATCAACATGAGAGATTATACAAGTTTCAATTAGGGCAATTACATGAGGATTAAGTTAATTAGATACACTCAAATGATGCTATTGAATTAGAATTGACAGAAACTCATGGTTTATTTATTTATATAGGTGATGAATATTCATATGAACAGAAGAAAAGGCTATCTCCAGGAAGATTTACAAGGTCCTACTTGGGATGCCAGAGAGAAGCAATGACCTTCCACACCCTTGAAAGCCAACATATTCTCCCTGGATTTTGAATTGGCCTTCTTAGAGATGGCGCTACTTTGCTTTCACAAGAAAATGAGCTTTATTCTGGGGGTCACATCAGTTCAGGTTCTTGTCACATAGAATTTAAGAAGTCCGAAGAGTCAGATTTACTTCTGATCCAAATTGAACCTGTCCCATTATCATGATTTATTTTTATTTGACTAATTTTGTGATTTGGAGGATCAGTTTGAACACAGGACCTTTATCATGCTAGGCATCTGTTATGAGCCGTGGTATTAGCCCTGGCTCTTGTAAACAAACATCAATAGGTAGGCATTTATTTTTACATGCTAGATTCTGAAGTGCTTGGAGACCTGGGGACAAATGATCTTCCTCACCAGTACTGGAGCCTCCTCTGGCTGCCTTGTTCCAGTCTCCCCAAACCAGTCATTTGTTTTCTGGGCTGTTACACGTATTTGCCAGTAGAGTATCTCGTCTTGATTTTCCATCCTGCTTCTGGGAGATCATTATGGCCCATTGTTGACTCTTCCTTCTGTGGAGCATCTCTGTATTACTGCAGCACTTTGGACACTCTCCCAATGCCGTGCTACATGTCGCTCTGTTTCTCTGCCAGTGACTTGCTGATGGCATTTTCTCAAGTATGTCACTCCCAGAGTGGAATCTCCTAGGGATTTTCAGCAAATACTAGTAGTACCCAGGCTCTGTCATGAGGGGTACTGATAGGTACAGTCTAAGCAATGGAATTTTTAAAAAAAAAACCTGGCAATTATAATGTAGAACTACGTGTTTTAGAAATGAAGAATCCAGGTGGTGTATCTGAAACTCCAACATTTGGGAAGCTGAAGCATGAGGACCAGGAGTTTGAGGCTCACCTTAGTATACAGCAAGACCCTGTCTCCAAACTATAAACCACAGAATTCAATTAGTGTCATTTGGCAGTATTTACAGAAAGAATAAATGTAGTATCTGTGATTTTTAAAGGCAAAAAGAAATAAATTTTCATACAGCATTCATAAATAATAACTTAATTTTTTGGCTTATGAGATATTACACTTGAGATTTCAATACCAACTAACGATGCCACATTACACAAAAGTAATAGAGAAGGAGTTTGCTTAGTTGCTAAGTTGGAAAAGACATTGAGGACAGTTTGAATGGCAAAAAACTTAATCGTAAAGAGAATTTTATATCTGTTATCTTGTTTGATTACTTCTGAAAATATACAGAGAGAACTACCTCCATTTGTAGAAGGGTTATAGATGGCAGAGCTGTCCTTCAAGTCAGTCAGGCAGTAGACACTCATGTCTAATCCACCTCATTTTGTCACATCTGTCTAGGAGTGGGAAAACAGGATTATAACAGGGTAGAGTTAATAGTCTTCCAAGGGCCCAGAAGCTTGATCAGATTCAGAGCAAATGACTTATTCCAAATGTGCTCACTAAATATACACTTTTATAGGTGTATAAAAATGGGCATGCAATTAAGATCATGCCTGTATCTCTGACATGAAAGTAGAAGTAAAACGTCTAGGAGACAAACAAGACAAATGGAATGGGGAGCAGAAAGAGATGCCAGGATAAGGAGGCATGGGGCGATATGCTCCCAGTACAGTAAATACTTACGTGAAAATGTGCCTCGAAAACCTGGTACCATTGGCAATGAACAGATGTCAATTTTAAAGTATTATTTATGTATGAAATGAAAATGCCTGTGCATTTTAGGAAAACTATTAAATCAGAGCATTTGCACTGACAGTTTCCTCCTTGAAAGGGAGGTATAGCAGGCTGTCAGTTTGTCGTTTACTTTTAGTGAACTAGATTTTTTTAGTGGGCCTGTCCATTAAGTGGAGCAAAGTGTGATATTTGGGAAATAGCCACCTTGAAATCATGACTGCCCATGCTGAACACCAAGATACTCTCTAAACAGTATGAGGGCACACATTCTTGGGCTTTGGTTTTTCCTTCTTGAACCTCCATGTAGAGCTCCTTCCTGCCTTCCTCATTCCACATCTTCTGCTCAGTGATGGTTTAGCTCATGGCTGCTTTTGCCACTGTGACGTCTTTTGTTTTTGTTTTTCTTAGGCAGGCTGGTGTTGAACTCATGGCTTTGCTCAAGGTGACACTGAACATCTGATTCTCCTAGGATTCCAAACACATATCACCACACCCAGTTTCATGTCATGTTGAGGACTGAACTCAGGCCTTCCTGCGTTGTAGGCAAATGCTCTACCCACTGAGCCACATCTCCCTCCAGTCGACTCTGAAGTCTTGAGTTGCTTGGTACTGTTCTTCCTACTTTGTCTAATGGGATACCCTCTTCTTTGATTTGCTGTTTCTCAAATGATGTCGCAATATCAATATCACAGCGGGTTTTTTTTTTTTTTTAAGTTTTTGTTTAAAAAAAAATGTAGACTCATGATGTCCTTCCCATAAGTACTAAGTAGGGATCTCTGGTGTAAGGCCCATGAACCTTGATTTTTAAAAACTGATATGGATGCAAACTCCAAAGTGACAACTCTGGAAGACTTCCCTCATCTATCACATATGGCCTTAACATTGAAGAGGTTATCTTATACCTAAATGTATAAAGAGGGGACAGATAGAGACTAACACACTCATTCAAGTTAAAACTATAAGGTATTAAAACCTAATAATTCAAGCAATGGACAAAATTAATGCACATCTTCTAAGTGACTTTTACAAAATTTATTGCAATAAAATAAAATATCATGACACTTACCTAGTTTAGAAAATAAAAGAACTTAGAAAAGAGAAATAAGAACAAGTGGTCTTCTGACACGCCTACCACACTAGAAATAGTAGATTCAAACAGTTTCGGGTTCTGCTAGTAGTTTACCATCTGGTTTGTGTCATAGCGTGGTTGATTTGATTATCTCTGATATTTAATACAGCTGCACAAGATCGATAAGCAATCATCTGTGAGACCCTGAAAGACAGGAGAGGGCCAGCTTTAGTCAAGGCAAGGGACCTTGAAAGGAATCAAGCTGGAGGAGAGGGACAGTCTCTTTTGCAGTTTGTCTAAGGCTAACCCAGGGGCCCAAAACAAATGAAAACACCATAAATGTGGTTTTATGAAAGACACAGGCAGTAATTAATGTATCCCTAAAGTCCTATGTTGAAGGATGGGAGTCAGAATGGAATAAGGCCATTCCTAAGTAAAGACAGGAATTGTGCTTTTATTAACCACCCTAACCCCTAGATTTACCTGAGGTATGTCTATACACACAGGCTAATGGACATGCTGCCCTTTACTATTCCCCTTGGGCCATGGTGGGTGGGGGTGGGGGACTTGGGTGTTATAGCTCGGGCTTGCACCCGCCCAAAGGAAATGCTTTCAGCCAGAAAAGGGTAGTGAAAGGTGTTAATAAGAAACCACTTTTCTGTGTCCCTGTAGAGAACCCTAGGATTGGATTCAAAGCCCAGTAAGATAAACAAGGTAGTGTTGATTTTTATGTCTCTTTCCCTCTGCCTCACACCTAGGTCATAAAAACTGGGAACTCCTGTGTCTGCCTCAGACACCAGCTGTTTCTTTTCTTTTACTTTGCAGCTCTCTCACTGAGCATGTCAGAGTACTTCCATCAAAGCTAGTTAACGTGTAGGATGTTCCTACCAACTGTGATGTATTTTAAAGTACATTAACGTAGGACAAAGCATCCGATGCTATTGAAAAGTAAGGGAAGTCGACATTTTTGCTTTTATTTCTCCTAAATGAACTGTTTACAACAAATTTGAAACAAAGTCCCAAACTGAATCCCAGGCCTTGAATTATATTTCAGATCATCATGGGGACTGTTGATTGTATGTCATAGGACACACTGAAGTGTGCTAAATTCTAATGAAAACTAACTTACAAGGTTTTTTTCTTAAGGGTATTAAAATGAAGACAAAGTGAGTGGCTGGTTTTTCTCTATCACATCAGTCTCTTTATTTGCACCACTGCTTAAATTATTTACAGTGTCTGAGTAGGTTTTCTTTAAAAAAAAAAATAGTTGGCTGTGGTACCCTAGACAAATTTAGGCATTGCACAGGGAGAGTTTATAAGATGATGAAATAATTAGGTCAATATCTCCACAACCCCAGAGTAATCAGTAGTGTCTCTAGGAGTCATGAGATCCTCTTTTCTTCCTTTCTTTTCTTTTGGTTTTTCGAGACAGGATTTCTCTGTGTAGCTTTGCACCTTTCCTGGAACTCACTTGGTAGCCCAGGCTGGCCTTGAACTCACAGAGATCCACCTGGCTCTGCCTCCCGAGTGCTGGGATTAAAGGCGTGCGCCACCACTGCCCGAGACCCCCTTTACAGCCGAATGAGTTTGTGAAGTTGAATGCTATTCAATGCTTCTTCACTCTTTATATGTGACCGAGAAGAAGCCAGGTAGAAATGAAGGCAGAAGAAGAAAGGCTGAATTTGGAGAGCTTTTACGCGGACAGTGGTACATACCGTCTGAATTTTGAAAGAAATTCCTCCTATTTTAGGCTACTTCATAACTGAGCCATGTCAAGTCTGTGATTAAGGGACGTGATAGGAATATTTTAGGACTCAGTGCACCATACCTACAGCCAGGTGCCTCGATACACATCGGAGTTAATTGCACTTTGTGAAATAAAATTGCTCTCTTCAGAATGCTGAGTGACGTGGCCCCACCACCTCTCTCAAACGTTTCTCCAATTTCCCAACCTACTTTGGCATAGGAATAAGACCAATCAGACACTCTCAGACTTAAGAATGTCTCTAACTAATGTCTGTTACTAAATTCCAAATGGAAGCACAGTTATTATGCATTATGTAAAGAGGGAAAATCTTTAAATTAGTTTTGGGAATGCATATCCAAGATTTATTGGCTTAATTAGAAATGAGTGATGAGTTTGCCACCTGAGGACCTATGCCAAATGCCTGCTCATCCCATAGGTAGTGCTCCCTCCCCTGGGACTCTAACCTACCCACTGGAGAACCTGCACTGAGTGCCTGGTCACCTCACAGGTACTTCCCTTATCTGTATTCTGGAACTTAAGAATCCACCATTTGACTCACTCCTGGGTACATACCCAAAGGATTGCATGTCCTACTCCAGAGATACCTGCTCAAACATGCTCATTGCTGCTGTATTCTCAATAACTGAGAAGTGGGACCTACCTACATGTCCATCAATTGATAAATGGACAATGGAAAATATGGTACATACGCATAATGGAATTTTATTCGGTTCTAAGAAAAAAGGAAATTATGAAATTTATAGATAGATGAATAAATAAAAATTATCCAAAGTAAGCAGAGGAGAGGGGAGATAGTTTAACACAGGTGATATGAAAATAGAGTGGTACTTTTAAGGGTGGAAAGCTTTAGCTAGAATTTGGGGTGAGTATGGGGAAAACCACATAGAAACATTTTTACTACTTTGTAAACCAATAAAATATATGTAAGTTTAAGAAGAGAGAGACTTAGGAAAGAGATATTCTGCAATCTGCACAATGCTGTTCCCAAAATCTAAGGGTTTCAAGGAAAGAGAAAAGAAAAAAAAAGCAGGTATGAGATGCCTCCTTACAGTTGTTGGTCAGGGAGGCTCAGTGATCCCAAAACAATGGAGGTATTTGCCTCTCTGCTTGCTTGATAGCTAGAAATAATTGGTAAGAGCCTACTGCTAAAGACCCCGTGAGTATTGATTGCAAAGTATAGACAGAGGTTCAGCCAAAAGCATCCTCCGTGCTGGCTAGCTTTCGTAATTCCAGAAGGTTCAATACAGGATGCTGGGGAGTGAGAGGCATCGGCAGTTTTACTCAGCTGTGAACCTTGCAAACTTTAACACCAGCCTGCCAGGTAATACGGAGGAATAGTGGCATGACAGTTATGGGGGTAACCAATCATTCTCTAATTAGATCTGAGGCTCATTTCACAGGAAGGAATACATACTAACTACTCTAAAATGGTCAAAAACCCATGGTCAGTGGTTTTGGGTTACACAGAAGAACTTAATACTGTTTTTCTTAGCTAAATTATCATGGCACCAAGCTGCTTTCTAAATAATTACTTCTATATCCATAGACAAATGCTACTTCGCATCTTAATTGGAGAGGCCTTTCTACAGTGAATGGCAGTGAAGGAAGAGACACGTGGTTGCTTAAAGTGCTGAGAATAAATGATACATGAGTGCTCAGGCCTAAACATGGCACCTTCCCACCCCTATCAGGCCCCAGGGGCATCATGGGAAAGGAGGTAGAAAAAAATGTAGAAAAGACAGAAAATAGGGGAAAGACTTGGAACACTGTCTTTTGGGGGCAGCATAGACAATGCAGTTGTGACGTAACAGCTGCTCTGACTGCCTGCAGTGGGCCCTATCAGAAATCATTTCTGTAGAGAGGAGGGTCCTCTAGGACGTTACCTCCACCTGCTCAACTGTTGTCTACTAATAGACTCTAGGGGAGAGGTAGTCATTGCCCTTAGTTGTGTACCACTGAAGAGCTCACTGGGGTTCAAGGAATAGTTCCAAATCCATGGTCATCCAGACAACCTTGCTCAAACTCAAGGAGTCTCAATGAACAAAAAGACAATAGCAAAAAACAAACAAACAAACAAAAAAACTGGTGAGTGTGGAGAAGGGACTTGCAGGGAGGAGGGGATGGCAGGGTAGGAGGGACGTCAGAGGGGGTGCTATAATAATCATCATATGTGCATGAAATTGTCGCCAACAAACTCAAAGTTCATTTTGAGAGAATAATGAGCAAAAATGTCATATTTTTCATTTTTATCCTTTAGTACTTTCTTAGCATAGGAGCTTTTCAGTGTATTCTTGCCCATTATTCATTTGCCAGTGAAATCCAATCACAAATCAATTTAGTCCAATAGTCAGATAGTATTGATTTAATAAATTGAAATGTAGTTTTAAAATCTTTAACATATTAACCTTACTTGTTATTTCTGCAGGTGTGTGTGTGTGTGTGTGTGTGTGTGTGTGTGTGTGTGTTACAGTCCAAGGAGAAACATGGGATAATAACTATAAGGAAAAGATTATAGTTTTCTATGACTATAAAAAGGCATTACAAGCATGGCAGGCTACATACGGTCCTGGGTAACTTTATTTCTTCTTAATTCGACATGTTACTAGTCTTTGCATATGAAGACTAGCATTTAAATAATTGTATAGACACTACAAACTTGGTCCTTGTATGTGAAGACATAAATATTTGCAGAAATATTAAAAGCATTGCTTAGAGTTGGGTCTGGGGTAGCACCTATAATCCTAACACCTGGGAGGTGGAGACTGGAGGATCAAAAGTTTAAGGCCTGCTATGGTTCCATAGTAAGGTCAGTGTCAGCCTGAGTGACATGAGACTTTGTCTCAAAACAAACAAAAAGGCGTTCTCAGTTATATCATATCCTCAGCCATTTCCTATTTTTGTAAGGCACGAAGTTCAACGGTATCCATAACTAAGACATACTACCATCTCCACCTTAACCAGAAACTGGCTAAAGATTTATACACTTAGAACACTGCATGCTAATTTAGGGGTCTGACCCCAAATAAACTTAAAAGGAATGCAGAATGGCTGTCACAAAGGAGGGAAATGCCATCAGGGATGCAGAGGGGAGTAATACTGTGGTCATGTTTTATGCTCTGGTCTGAATGTGGCATTAGAGCACTTCAACAACATTTTATGTTGAAATATTTACTGAACAATTGTTTAAGTACTTCTCAGCCTGCAAAGTTCACATGCACCCCGCCAAAGAGATGAGCTCCAGATAGAGGTGAACACATTTTAAGTGTAACTTGCTTATTAGGTCTGCAGTCTTTCATTGGTCTTCTTCAGCTCACAAAGAGCCCTTCCCCAAAGCTTGTGCATTGCCATCAATCACAGGGCCCTGGAGAAAAACAACAAAATAGTTTGCTCTGTTTCTGTGTTTATACATTCTACTGCTTTTGTAGAAATAGAGTCACAGGAAATTTGCACCAGGATTTGCATGAGTTGTATGTTCATTGCAGTGGGCGCCTAAGAATAAAGAGAAAGCCTGCTGGTTTTGAGTGGAAAGACCTCTTCCACCCCTTACTTGTTTCTGTACAGTATCTACCGTGAAGGAAAGTTCCTGGAAAGAAGCCACGCCTTCCCCTGACCCTTCAGCAAGACTGATTGACTGGCTGGAACCTCCAAGATTGTGGCCTGGGTTGGAATGCTGCAGGTCTAGCGCCTAATTAAAACTTATCTTGAGCTATTTCCAACCCCCTTACTAGCCATTCCTTTCCCTCTTCTGTGGGTTCTACCTTCTTTGTGACTATGAGGTGAAACCTTTTGGAATGTAGAACTGAGCAGATCACTAGCCTCCACCAACCCAAAAGCTGAGTGTCATCAGACAGCATCTGAGGTTGCTGCTATAACTCCCAACACGTATTTCCACTAATGTACTTGAAGGGTCTCAGTTTACAGCGTTCTCTGTTCTGTTTCTACCTCATGGGAACATGAAAGTTTTCCTAACCTAAATCTCTGTTCCTAGACCATAGTCAGTCAAAGTTGGCTCCAGAATAAGCTACCTCATGTCCCCTCTGAGGTGACAGTTGTGGGATTTGTGTTGACACTACCCATATCTACATGACAATATAATACATTCTTGTCAACAAATTATCAAATTCTATCTAAAAAAGACATATTTATGTGTATGTATGTGATATATATATATATATATATATATATATATATATATATATATATATATATATCACTTCGGGTGGATGCTTAGAATGGAAATCTGGTCTTCCAAAAACCAGAGGGCATGCCTAACCACAGAGTGATCTCTCCAGTCTCAGTTATCAAAGTTTTTTTTTTTTTTTTTTAATGTTCCTCATACTACCTTCTCAGACTTCCACAAACAACTGCCGAGCAATACACAGGTTTTATTCACCTGCTCTGTATGTATATAAAATAGACTCTTCATATGGAATAAGAAGTGCTCAGTACCCCATTTTGCCTGCCTCTGGTGAGGCTGGGTAGGGTTAATCCTTTGGGGTATGAAGGAAGTAAGAGGGAAACTTAATGAATTGAGATAGTGCTTTACTTTTCAGCCCCCTTGTTGTAGAAGAACATTTATACAGCATTTATCTCATTCCAGATATGAACTTGCTTTTTCTATGGGCATCCTGAAACCAAGATGATTATCGGTTTCAAAGTTGGTCCTATCCTCTCAGGAGAAACCTCCACTTCTGAAGTCACAGCCCCCAAGAACAATGACCAAGGTCACCCTCACACAGCTTTGTGCTTTGTTTCATAAGAGATAGCCCTTCAATGCTGAGAAACCTGGCTTCCAGGAACTGCAGGCCTCAGCCTGCCACTGTCTTTCACGTAGTCCCTTGGAGAACAATTGTGTGAAGCCCGGTGACCTCAGAAGCCCATTGCCTTGCGGGCTATTTATGAAAACAGTGTTCTCAAAGAACTGTTCAGGATGAGGAAGCCCTATCGGAGCCTGATTTAGCTTCCACTCTGCCTGTGAGAGCATCCTATGAGAAAACAAGGGTAAATATAGCAAATCCAAGTTCAAAGGTAGAAGGCCAGTTGCATGCTGTGCTTCTGTGGGTGAAAACGAGATCTCCAGAGATAGTTTAGCTCAACAAGTACAATTCTAGGGAGTTTTGCTGAGCTTGATTTATCAAGATTTTTCTCATATCAGTTTGTTCTTTTTTTTTGATGGCAAAAATGTGGAACACAAATTTGCACTATATATTAGAAAGTATTTTATAATAAATGTAAGAAGGGCTGCTGCTGTTGTTTTTTTAAAATATCATGCACCACTGTTATATCCAGAGCAGTGATGGATTGTGGAATGTGACACCAGTTCTCTCCCAACAGTTCAGCCACTTTAGAGCAGTGTTTCTCAACCTTCTTAATGCTGCGACCCTTTAATATAGATCCTCATGTTGTGGTGACCCCCAACCATGAAATCATTCTGTTGCTACTTCATAACTGCAATTTTACTACTGCTATGATATAAGTATCATAGTAATATAAATATCTGATATGCAGGATATCTGATATGTGACCCCCAAAGGGGTCACGACCCACAGGTTGAAAATGACTACTTTAGATGAATGCAGATTATTATCTGCAAGAATTTCACCCGCCCTGCAGGCTTCAGTGTGATTTGCCTGATGTGACATACGCACATTAGTAATAACAACAGGGGACCCTACTTAGAAGTGTCAGTCACCTAGCATAAGGGAGTTCTTTCACAAAGTGTCACTTACTTAGGTTGAGGCAGATGCTAATTTAGCAGATATGTCAGGAAACATCCACATTATCTGCCACCACTGACCTTTCAGGGGGAAGAAGATGGTATTGAGTGACAGTTCATGGTAAACAGTAAGGTGAAGATATAAAGGAAACAGGGGTGTTAAATGTGGCGACCTTACTGAGAAGAAGCAAAGAAGTGCAAGGAGGTTACCACACTGGGGAAGTTTTCTATCAATAAACCATAAAACTCCAAAACTACTTCTTGGTATAAGAGCTCAAATATATTTTTTCAATTTTCTTATAAACACACACACACACACACACACACACACACACACACGCACGCATTTGAAATATGAGTCTTGTACTCACTGCTCAAAAGGCCTTTGCCAAGAAAGTTCCTGCAATCTCGGTGTCATTCCTGCAGTATAACCAGGAATGAAATTTTTTCTATATTAAAATAAAATGATTTTATTCTCCCTTCATAGCCTCTGAAGAGGACCTAGGCTCAGTTTTTGTTGCTTCTTCTACTGAGAAATATGTCTGGTGTACTCAGTGCAGGATGGAAATACAGTTGCATGCCCCTTACAAACCATTTGCTGGCGATGACTTGCCTCCAAAATCACAGGCCCGTTATGAAAACAAATGAGCTCATGCCTTGCCCTTCTCCTCGGCAGGATTTTCTAACAGACATGGAGTACCCACCCGGGACAATGAACCCACTTGTGAAACAATAAAATTTACAGTAACACAATGACTCGGTTAATCGCAAGGCTTTGTAAGTATTTTGAAGGAAGTGATATCACTTCCAGGTTGAATGGGAGCCTCGGTATGTCACTGAGCTTATCAATATGCTTCCTAACCCCATAGAACCTACCCTAAGAGAAAGTAAAGCTCCAAGCAGAGCTAGGATGAGTTTAAAGTCAGGGAAAAATAAGTCAATTTTTTTTTATTATTCTATATATTTGTCCTGATGTTTTATAAAATGATTCATGGAAAGCACTCACTGATAACTTCATGTGCTTGTGACTTTAAAGAATTGGGAAAACGTGAAATTTTAAAAAGTCTGGAAGAGAACTCAGAACTGTGAAACTGAAAATAATAAAGAGCGCTTTCACAAAAATTATTTTTGCACCTCGGGGAATGCACTTCAAGTCATCTCAGGATTCTGAGTGATGAGTTGATGGACGTGTCTGAACCCCACCAAGGAACATCAGTTCAAGTAGAAATTGCATTGGGGGAGGAAGGAAAGAATAAAAGGCATAGAAATAGATGTTCAAAGAACTGTGTGCTTCTGTGGGACAAGAAAGGGCAAATTCTCTAACGAGAGCTCAGGCTGGCTGTGGAAGCCAGGGCAGACAAAGACGCAGATAAAGGTTAACAGATGCCCATGCCTGGACAGTCTATGTCTGCAGCCTGAAACACAAAAGGTCATTTTCTAGACTTTGATTGATAGGAACCCCATTTGATGGTACATCAGCCTCTCTAAGTAATTAGGATTTTGATTCCACAGCTCGGCTCGTTCCTGCAAGGAATAAATTGTCAGCGTCACCTGTCTAGCTCTGTCAAGGGTTTGATTCTGGGGCCTCCTAATCCAGCAGTTTAATTATAAGCTAGGTCTTCACAAGCAAATGTCAATATTGCCTGCATCTGGTGTGTGCTTTCTGAGGACATTTTAGAAACTGTAGTACAGCAGAATCAGCTGCAAGACCAAGCGAGTCGAAAGGGATTTGTAAAATAAAGTATATTTCAAGTAAACGAGTAGAGTTGTAAACTTAGTACAGTTCAGTTAGCCAAGGGCATGCCACACACAAGCATGAGGACCTGCGTTCAGCTACTGAGCACGTGTTGGGTACACATGGCAAGTGTCCAATCCTCGCACTGGGGAATGGAAATAGCTGGATCCTATAGCTCACTGGCTAGCCAATGTAGCCAATAAATGAACCCCAGACTAAATGAGAGACCCTATCTCAAAAAAATAAGGTAGAGAACAATGGAGGAAAACACACAGTGTGGCTTCTGGCCCCAACATGCATGAATGTACGTACCTATGAGTGCCCATTATAGTGTCTACATGCTGATAACCATGTACATTCATCAGACATACAAAGAAAGAAAAAAGAGAAAGAAAGGAAAGAAAGGATCATACATAACTCCTTTGCCATCGTATATGTTCTTTTATCTTTTCATCTGCCCAAACATCTTAAAATGAGGGGCAATGCTAATTTTATAATTTTTATCTTGGGCTACATTCATGCTATTCATATAGATTAACAGTGAGTAGTAATGTATTTCATTGAATGAATTCTTATTGCTTCTAGTATAATGGCAGGGCTCTAATAAATAAATAAAACAAATAAATCAGATAAAACATAAATTGCTTCTCTAAGACAAGAAGTTATTTTTAATTTTGGAAGCTTCCACGTATTGATATTGACAATTTGCCTGTCACACTGTGGTGAGCAATGAACTTTGACCTAGGAAGAGCTTAGTTCAGAATTCTTTATAGTATCTAGATAAGCTCCTGAGAGATTATGGCCACTTAAGAGACTAGTTATTCAACTAGAAGACAAGAAAGGAAAATTTATTTGGTTCATTCTGCTAGATAGCTGTGCTCACTAGTTTTGTCTGCCTGACATAGTCAAAGGGAAGAGGACAGATCAGTTCAGAAATTGCCTCCATCAGATTGGCCTGTGGAAGTGTCCGGGAAGGCAATATCTTGGCTAAGATTGATGTGGGAGGGTCCAATCAACGGTGTGTGCTCCTACTCCTGGACAGGTGGTCTTGGATTGCATTAACAAAGTATGCTGAGCAAGCAAGTAAGCAGTGTACCTCTGTGGTCTATGCTTGGTGCTTGCTTCCAGATTCCTGTTCGAGTTTCTGCCCTGACTTCCCTCAACGATAGACTGTGACATTGAAGTGTAAGCTGAACTAAGCCTTTCCTTCCCCCAATTGCTTGAGTTACGGTGTCTATCACAGCAATAGAAAACCAACTAGAACCGAGGGCATGATGTAAATTACAAAATTTGTCTCAATCATGTTTGGATGAACTCTAACAGTCATTACGCTGTGCTTCCCAGCATGCTATGCTGCCTATAACTTGAATTTGGTTCTTATCATTTTTCTATTGTTTATATTTATAAGACATGTTTCTATTTCAGTCTGGAACAAACACTAGAATGTAGCTGGTATAGAAACTGTTCAGTGTGGGTTTTCAAAGAACGAACAGTGTACATTTGAAAGCCCCTTTCATTATATTGAAAACTTTAATTTAAAAAAGAAACTCACATTTTGCCAACCAAAGAAACAGTCGATTGTGTGCAAACAATAATCATGAGCAAACAATAAAAGATTATTGTACACAAGTCTTTTTGTACCCAACTCCAGAATTACCAAGGCAATTGGAGGAAGAGAATGTGGCATATGTAGCTACTCCAAGCTTTATACTTCACCTTAACCCACCCACTTCGCAATCACTGAAGTTTGAAGTTGATTTCTAAATTCAGAACACAGTTTCCGAGAGTTCATACACTTGGGAGAAGTAGATTTCCCTTGTCTAGAAACACACCCTTTCCTGTGTGCTCTACGGATGCCCAGATGGAAGTTTTCCTAAAACCAAGTGGACAATCTCATCCCTTTCCTGTTGTCTGTAGTTTGAATTGAGATCAGTAGCTTTGGAAAAGCAGCTCGTAATTTGACAAGTGTGGTGATGGTTTCCAGTGCTATGTCTAGAGAATCTTCATCTCTGCTCTGCTCTCATGATGATGCACTTTTTTTTATCATTGTACATGCTGCAATATAAATGCTGTGTGCCTTGTCTCCCTGCTAAACTCACCGAGACAAGAGGCTCTGGGTGTTAACTCATAGGTCCCATGTGCTTAGTAAGAGTTTGATACAGGTGGGCAATAGATCAGTACCTGTTGAAGGGATGAACAAGTAAATTGAATACATGTGTATACAAATGTGTATTGTAAAGCACAGTGAAATGAGTCTGTAAGATCAAACACATCTGTTTCAGACATTCTCAAATAACTTGAGTCCAGTGGTGGTAATGTGAGAGGAAAAACAAAACACAGTTTTAGAGAGAGACAGACTTGAGCTCATTATCTCATTTGCTCCTTTTTTAGTAAGCCATTGTACATCTTTAATAATGAGTTACCACATCTTTCAGAGCCCTGCTACTCTCAGTGTGGTATCAGGAGTGAAGGGGTGTAGACAATGTGTAGAGGATTTAGCAAGCATCCAGCAGGGTAGCCATGAGTCCCTTGGTGAATGGCAGCTCTCTGCATTAAGTCCTGGTCATGAACAGCAAATAAGAGTTCTAATAGCTTTTAAAGATGTTTATCCACTAGCCACACTATGCCCTTTTGCTTTAAGCACATCTGCTTTCACCAAACTTTGCATTCAATCATTATGTGTTGGGCTTTCCCTCTTGTTAAGATACTCAGTTACCAGTTTACTCCAGCAGAGGAATTCTTTTCTCCTTATGATAAATAGTTGGTGTCAACTGATAGCTACAAATCACTGACTTCCTTTGGAAATTGCTTCATTGATTTCTGAAACGATAAAGGACTTATAATGTGCCTATAAATATACTCATTAAGTCATAAATTGCTCGTGGCAGCACAGGAAACCTCTCTACGCTGTCCAGGCATCTTCCTTCCCAAAATACACGTTTTCCCAAGGGGGACGAGCCTGGATCCATTATCCTAAGTACAGCTGGAGCAGAGTGATGAATCAGAGGGCAACTTTCCAGTTCCTCATCCTCTCCGAATTCATTATTGTGGGCAGGTTTCCACAGGAATGTGATGGGTTAGAGTGCCTTGCAACATAAGATCATTATTTGTCAGGGAATCCTTCTGTTACATGATTAGAGTCTGAACTCTCCAAAGAGCCTCCAAGGAAACATGTCAGACCCTGAAATGAAGGTGACATCCACAGATTTAGAAAAAAGTGTAATATATTATGTGGTTCCTGGCATCCACCAGGTCTCCTGTGCCCTCCGACTTCAATATGTTTTTCCTTTGTCTTCACAGTCTCAGAGAACAGAAACTTCAGGTTTATTTTATTGCATATAAAAGTATATCACAGATATCTAATCCAAAGTTGAATCAGTTTTGACGGTCTTACCTGAAATGAGATCATAATATCACATTATATAGCAAAGTGGTAGATGTAACCCTCTATGGAGTGAAAATTTAAGCTGAATCACACTCTGGATTTACTAGGGATGTTAATGGTAACATTCAGTTTTACCCTACATATTGTCAGTACTTACTCCTTACCTAATCCTGGCCATCCCTCCCTTTTGCATTTTATTTTACTGTTTAATAGATTTGTGAATTAAAATATAATTTCATCACTCCCCCCCTTCTTTGTCCTCTGTCCAATCCTTCCCACGACCACCCCCAACACACACACACACACACTCCATTTCAAATTGATGGCCTCTTTTTCTTTGATTATTATGGTAACATAGGTGATAGATAGATGATAGATACTTAGATACATAGGCAGATAGGCAGATAGATAGATAGATGATAGATAGATAGATAGATAGATAAATAGATAGAATCACAGATACATAGATACATACATAGATAGACAGACATAGATGTGTAAATATATACGTACAACCTGCTGAGTCCATTTTTATCACTGTGTATGTATAATTCCAGTGAAGACCACTTTGTCTTGGATAACCAATCAGGGGGCTCATCCTTGAGAGAGGCTAATTCTTCCTCTTTCAGCAGTGATCAGTCATCTGTAGTTCCTTGTCTAGGGGTGGGACTCTGAAATATTCTGTCTTCCATGTTAGCGTGTATGTTGATATTGTTATTGTTCAGATCTTGTGGCATCCCTATTGACATTGTCATTGTTCAGGTCCTGTGTAGGAAACCATGTCTAGGAGACACAATCTCATAGGGGACTTTCTAGTTCTATGGCTCGTTCAATCTTTCTGCCTCCTCTTCTGAAAACCTTAACTATTTTTATTTCTTCTATTGAAAACACTCTGTTCAGACTCATAGCCCAACTTTTAATTGGATCATTTGGTTTTGTGAATGTTTCTTTTCTTTTATGTTTTTTCTTTCTTTCTTTCCTTCCTTTCTATCTTTCCCTCTCTCTTTCTTCTTTCCTTCCCTCCCTCCCTCCCTCCCTCCTTCCTTCCTTCCTTCCCTCCTTTCTTGCTTTTTTTTTTGAGTTCTCTGTATGTTAATCTTCTGCCAGGTGTATAGCTGACAAAGGTTCTCTCTTGCTCTGTGGGTTTCTTCTTCATTAGACTGAACGTTTCCTTAGCTGCACAGGCGCTTTTTAGTTTTGTGGGGTCCCAGCTGTGAATAGTTGACCTTCATTCCTGAGCAAATGGAGTCCTATTCAGAAACTCCTTTCCTATGTCTATGTCTGTCCTATGCCTATGTCTTGTAGGAAACTTACTATGTGTTCTTCTATTAGTTTCAGCTTTCACATTGAGATCTTTGATCCGGTTGGAGTTCATTTTTCTGTAGAGTGATAAATACAGGTCTAATTTCATTCATCTGTATGTGGATCTCCAGTTTTCACATGGTTGTTTGTTGAAGACACTGTTTTCTCAGGTGTAGTTTTTGGCCACTTTGCACACTATCAGATGGCTGTAGTTAAGTGCACTAATGTTTTGGTCTTCTATTTTATTCCATTGGTCTACATGTCTGCTTTTCTCCTAGTACCTTGTTCTTTTTACTCTATAAACTATAATCTATCTCGACAATCCCTCCAGCATAGTTCTTTAATTTCAGGAGTGCTTGGGAAAAGACCACTTGGGATCTTTTCTGGTTTCACATGAATTTTAGAATTTTCTTTTCTATTTCTGTGAAGAATGCATTGAATATCTTTTTAAAAATTTTTTTATTAATTTTGCTGAGACTATTGCAACTTGTTTCTCACTAGATCTTCAGTTTCATAGGTTATTGAGTAATATACCTCAATGCTACCTGGAGAAACAGGAAATCACAGTGGCATCAAGGCAGGCAGTAGACCTCCTACCTGAAACAAAACCCTCATTAATAACTTTGTGTTCCTTCTGATCCAGTATCAGGGGTGTGCTTATACCATAGCTCCCTGCTGTAGCCAAAATGCACTTTACAAGAAAACCATCCACGTGCCAAAGGGAAGTAATTCAACTCCAGTACAGAGTAATCTCCTTCTGGTGCTTTACATTTCTTTCTCATGTGGCCTCCTGGAACTTTTAATCTTTACCTGAGCAGGGATTACTCCTGAAGTGGTTCTGGGCCTTGCATTTGGGAGGGCACCTGGGGGAGACAGGAGATGGGGGAGGGGGCGCAGGCATGGGGCAGTGCATATTCAAACCCTGCTCACTTTCTTGAGCATGTCAGTGACTCTCTCCACTGTTCTGTCCTTGTGAAAGGATGAGAGGAAAGTGAACAGAACCCTGTTTACAGCGGTCTCTGTTGAGGAAGAGGAAAACTTCTGGGGTGAGCCTCATTTAAATATTTTAAATCGCATGGCTCCGTAGTTAGATGTGTTCCCCAGGTAGCTCTGGTGTCCCAATTTTATTTTTAAATAACAAAGATTACCCCATATTTATCCCTGGGGTTTATGTTGTTTCTCTCCAAGAAAAATCTTCCAAGCATCTGGAAAAACTCTAAGGTTACCCTCCTTGAGCCTGCCAAAGCTTAGCTGCAGATGGATGGTTACTGAGCAATTAGAACAAGTCGGGGCCTTAAGTGATGCTCATAAGACCACCATTCACTGCTTTGCCCGCAAGGCCCCAGAGTTCTGTTCCCCTCTGTTTGGTACTTGCTACAGTCTTCTCTCCTTTGCGTTAGGTCCAATGCTTCTCTAATGAACCTATACTCTTAAGGCACTCCCAGGGAATTTTCCCCAATGGTATCCCCAGAGACATTGTCCCAGGACAAAGGGTTGGGCAGAGTACCAGGGATAGGCTAAGAGAAAGAGTATAGTCAGTGTTACTTAGAACCTGGGAGACTGCATCCTTTCTGGGCCTTTTATGTATAATGGTAGGGTGGGGGAGGGAAGGGACAGTAGATATCAGAGAGAAACTCCCCAGTGAGAATATTCTCACATGATGATAAAGATAGAAGTTAACAATAACAATATATGCTTTCCATCAAGGGCCTCTCTAAACCCTATATGTTCTTCCCTTTACGTGTGTGTGTGTGTGTGTGTGTGTGTGCACGTGTGTGTGTGCATATGTGTGTATATGTGGTATATGTGAGTGTTGTGTGTGTGTGCATATGTGTGTATATGTGAGTGTTGTGTGTGTGTGCATATGTGTGTATATGTGAGTGTGTGTGTGTGCATATGTGTGTATATGTGGTATGTGTGAGTGTGTGTGTGCATATGTGTGTATATGTGGTATATGTGAGTGTGTGAGTGTGTGTGTTTCTCTTAACTGTGGGTCAGATTCTCCAAGGCCTTACTCAGAATAAGAACAAAGAATGATGTTTACACACATATGAAAATATCGTACTAAAACCCATTTCTTTGTATGCTAACCTGTATTTTTTAATTAACAGAAAAAAGAACTCAGGGCATGCATACATGGACTGTCCACGGCGGATGAGTTAGTACAATAGAGAAGCAGTTGAAATACACAGCTCTGATGAAGAGGCCCCCTGTGCCCCCCAAGTGAGAAGAAGGATGTTGGAGAAAGGGTGATAAGGTCACTTACCTTCCCCTAGAGTCCTGTCAGGTCTAGGATTTCCCTGTGTGTGGCCTTGCAGAAAAGGGCAATGTGGTTGAATCTGAAGCAAAACAGGATTGGAGGTGGTCAGGGAAATGCTCTGAGGGAGAAAACTAACATACGAGACTGGACAGAATTCAGGCAGGTCTGGACATTCTGAAAAGAGGAACCTGGATGCAGCACAAATAGTTTTCCAAGGTCAAAGCCCTAGTAAGGTGAACTTCCTAATTTAACAATACTGACCTTCTTATAAGATTTAAACAACTGTTTTCCCTTTTTTTTTTTTTTTTTTTTTTTTGGTTTTTCGAGACAGAGTTTCTCTGTGTAGCTTTGCACCTTTCCTGGAACTCACTTGGTAGCCCAGGCTGGCCTCGAACTCACAGAGATCCACCTGGCTCTGCCTCCCGAGTGCTGGGATTAAAGGCGTGCGCCACCACCGCCCGGCCTGTTTTCGCTTTAACATGAGCAGAAATAATGTATTTAGAGACTTGTGTGTCTCTTTAATTTAAGACTAGTCCAGAAAAGAAGAAAATCACCTCTCAACAACTCAGGCTCTTAGTCAGACTCAGGATTCAGGACTGAACTTACTCTGCTCGGCTCTTGGATTTTCTTCACACTGTGGCTTCAGATGAGTGTCCTGAGCACACTGTTAGCACTCTGTGGTTTTAAGGCCACCACAGGCTAGGGATGGGGACATGTAGTTAGGAAGTTGTGGGCTTGAGCAGTGACAATTGAGAACATATGGGCAGAGGGGGAAGTCCAATTTGTTTATTAGGTGGTAAACAGCTCTGCAATATTTCAGGACGAGAGTACATGTTTAAAATTAATATTATTATACAAAGAGTATAATTACAGTAATTAGTATAATAAACAAATACAAAGGAAATGAGAGTGTAATTTTAATAATCTGATATTAACATATCAAACCATACAAAAGAAGGAAGTGAAAAGAGCTTTTTTACCTGCTCCCTAGAAATGACAGTTACTTCCCTAGTTATGTTGAAGCCTTTGCAGGATGTCTAAAAGCCTCCATATGAGATAAGGGGATGTTGTAGATGTGTAAAATCATGCTTCCTGCATTCTTTCGGTGCACTGAATCTAAGTTTAGCTTGTGCTGAATAGAAACAGGAGCTTGGCTGTGTACACTGTATAATAGTTTATATTGTCAACTAGGCGGTGGTGGTACATGGCTTTAATCCCAACACTCGGGAGGCAGAAGCAGGTGTGAGTTCAAGGCCAGTGTGGACTGCAGAGTGAGTTCCAGGACAGCCAAGGCTACACAGAGAAACCTTGTCTCAAAACATCAAAACAAAAACAAAAAACAAAAACGAAACAAGTTCATATCGTTAACCTTCACGAAAATTTCAAAACAAAACAAAACAAAAAAATGCGTATTTCCTGTCTTCCAGCCCAGTTTTCCTGATCTTGAGAAGCTGTTTGAGGATGCATTTCATGACACATGTTTATATCTAATGATCTTCTTCCCTTGCAGGTGATGGGAGTCCAGTCAGACTTGGGAGATCCAGATTGTCTTTGGTGATAGACGGTTGGGAAGCAGTAAACAGAGCTGTTAAATCTAGAGGTGTGTCTAGAAAGTACGGTAGATACCTAGGTGTTTATATTCTCAGATAGAAACTGCCCTATGGGAATATCCCCGCATGATGGTAAAGATAAAAGCTAATAATAACCGCACATGTTCTCTATAAATTAAGGAGGTTTCCTAAACCCCAAGTTTCCTTCCGCTGACGTGTGTGTGTGTGTGTGTGTGTGTGTGTGTGTGTGTGTGTGTGTGTGTGCCCTGCAGACATTGTCAACAGGAAGTGCGAGACGTAAATTCTGGAGGTGGCAGTGTGGCATCAGACAGAACACACCTTTGAGAAGCAGGAAGCTCTTCCAGGAAGAGGGGGGCTGGGATGGCCATCCTGCTTTGCTATTGTTTGAACAGAGTTATTATAAAACATCTAGGGGATAGGATTCTAGCTTAAGAGGAAGAACTTGAGACAGACCAAAGCTTAATTCGGAAAGGAATTAGCCGCGCGTTCTTCGCAGATATGAATGGTTTGGTTCACGGTTACATGCATGCTGAGGGGGAGGTGATATGGCGTGTCTCCTGTTTTATTGTAGTGTAAAACTTTTCATTAGATGAAGTTTTCATGTATTGTAAAGCTTGAAGGAACTCGCCTATGAATAAATAGAACTCAGTGTGGATGCTATGTTTACAAATGCACCTGTAATCACTAATTCATACAACATTATCGAACATTAAAGTAGGCCTATTACTTTGAAATTCTATGTTGGTGTTGATAATTCCAAATTGCTCTCTATTTGAAACTTGCCACGATTATGGTATTACTAACTTTAAAATGGGCAAGAGTCGGGCTCTAGGAAGAAAGTCACAATTGGTCGATATCTTAAAGTGTTCCATGTACTCATAGTGTTTGTTCAGACACCTTTATCATGTGGTCTCAGTGAGTCACTCTTGTAATCATTTCTGTCATTGTCCTTACTTTGGAAGTGAAGGAATGTGGCTTGGAGGATGCATCCATTTCCTGGTATTCTGAAAGAGGATCACGAATCAGGTGGCTCAGTGACCAGATTTGGGCTGCTGAGGAGGATCAGTAAGTGGACGTGCTTGTCACGCAGGCCCAGCAACCGATCCACTGAGTGTATGTAAAGGTGGGAGAGGAGAATCAGCTCTTCAGAGTCATCCTCTGGCCTCCACCCACATAGGCATCATGGTACATGCATGCACACATACACAAGCACGTGTGTGCATGTCCCCCAATAACAACAGTGATGATGATGATGATGATGATGATAACAATACATTAAAATTGTTATAAAACTCATAGGTTTTTTTTTCCACAGTGTTGAAGGCTCTAAGTCCAAGACCCAAGCTTTGATAGCGTATCTTCTAATACAGTCTTTAACTAGCAGGTGTCTTCATCCTGTGTTTACACATGGTTTTCTCTCTGTATGTCTCTGTGTCCACTTTTCCCGCTTTCATTTTTAAACATCTGTGTGATCTGAAATGCCCTGCCTCCAGAGGTCCACGTTGTAAAGGCTTGGTGCCCGGGCTGTGTTAGTACTGAGAGAGGGCATTAAGAGTTGGGATCTGGTGACAGGAGTTAGGTCACCAGGAATGTGCCTTGGAAAGCAATGATGTAACCCTGACGTGTCCTCTTTAATAGACTGCTCTGTCTTATACACCCCTGCTATGATGCAGTACTACAGGCCCTAAAATAGTAAAGCCTCCTGACCACGGACTGTAACTTCTGAAACTGTGAGCTGAAGTAAATCTTCTCTTTAAGTTCATTACCCTGGCATTTTGTTGCAGTAGCAAAAAGCTGACTAACATAAGTAACTTCATTAGATTTGACTCCATCCTAATGATCTCATTTTGAGTTAATCCTCTCATTGAAAGCTCTGCCTTAAAATGCTGCCACCTTATAAAATACTGGATATTAAAGCTTCCATGTATAATTTAGGAAATGAACGAGCAGAGGTTAAGACAAAAAAAATTAAATGGTTTATTCCTTTATGGGTATATATAAGTGCATGCATGCATGTGTGTACAAGGGCACATATGCTACAGTGGGTATGTGGAGGCCAGAGGACAACTGTGGGAGTCAGTTATCTTCTTCCATCATGTTGGTTCTGGGGATTAAACTCATGTTGTCAGACTTGCTGGCAAGCACCATTGCTCACTGGAGCATCTCATTGACCCAGAGGTAAGATTAAGCCAGGTCAAAAATGTCTTCCCTAAATTTATGAGCCTTAACAGCTTGACAAAGTAAGATTTGCTTACTCTTATATTACTGCACATAGCTGGTATGTGCCAGACAGTGTTATGGGTGTTCATGGAAAGTTCTTGATGATGGTTCCCAAGTTCTTCACCATCGTGAAGTCTTTCAGTAGATATACAGCCAACAATGGAGTAAAAACACATCAGTAGAACCATATAAATACAGTAAGCAGGAGATGAAACACACCAGGACAAAACAAGGAAGTCTAACTGGGCAGTGGGTGGGATGGAAGTCCACTTTGAACATGCTCATTTCAAAAGTCTTCTTGTAGAAGGTAGTCTTAGGCTGAGACCAAGAGACGGGGAAGGTACCAGTTTCAAGACAGGATTGGAGAAAATATTCCTAAGAAGGGGAGAGAAAGATATGAGTAGGACAGATAAGACCTCTTTGAAGAGAACTGTGTCTCTGTAGATCACTGCCATGTCATCCTGAATGACCGTGACTGACAGTAAACTTGTCTTTGTCAGGATGTGTATTGCAGATTAAAAAAAAAAAATCTATAACTATGGAACCTGGCAAGACACTCCATCTGATCCTCAACTTCCTCCAGAGAGGAGAGAAGATGTCACTGGGGTCACTGTGCTAGCATGTAATCTCTCTATATACATATGAAATTTAAATCTATTATCTGTCTATCTATCTATCTATCTATCTATCTATCTATCTATCATCTATCTATCTATCTATCTACCTATCTATCAACCATCTCAGTAGCTCTCAGCCTGTTGCTTGCAACCCCTTTGAGGATTGAATGACCCTTTCATAGGGGTCGCCTAAGACCATTGGAAAACACAGATATTTACATTATGATTCATAACAGTAGCAAAATTACAGTCATGAAATAGCAATGAAAATAATTTTATGGTTGGAGGCCACCACAACACGAGGAACTGTATTAAATGACTGCAACATTAGGAAGGCTGAGAACCACTGATTATATCTACCATCTATCATCTGTTTTCCCCAGCTTTTACTGAAATACAGTCTTTTTTCAAAGGCTCCTGCTTCATCAAGTGACTGAACACATTCGCACAAGCAAAACATACCCAATATTGAATAGGTGGCCTCTTTGGTCACTAAACACTTGAAGGGAATTTAGTTGTTTTTCTTTATAGAAAGGCTTGCAGGGAATGAATGCTCCAGCCTCCTGAGAACTCAAGCATGAGCAGGCATGTCCTTACTAGCTGGCACGTGGCAGGTATACAGTGAGGATTTTATTTACAGCAATGTCTACAAACCATAAGAGGGGCCTATGCAGCATCACTTCAGATGAGTCACCACATCTCCTCTGTATTTCGGGTGATCTGGGCATTTTACCACCGTGGAGAATAAGTAGCAGGCTGTTTGCACCTGCCCTTCCCTCTACTTGACTGCCCTTCCTCTAGTGCCCATCATTGCTTTTCAGCTCATATGGCCCGGATGAGTCACCAGATACGCCAAGTGTTCCTTTTTACCCAAATCCCTCCTATTGTTACCCATTATTTTATTTTCTCAGTGTTTACCTCTGTGACTCTTTCATGTATTATCCACTTATGCTTCTACTGGCTGATAAATAAACCCTGAGATCAGGAGCAATGCCTTGGTCATCACTGCATCCCACTGCCTGGGTCTAAGCAGAGCATCAGAGCATCATTGAACAGCCCACGTGCTAATGAAGAGACAAACGGGGTGAACACTTAGATCAAACTGGGAAAATGGTTGATTCTGTGAACAGCACAATGTGACTTAAATTCTCTTAGGAACCTGACTACCAAGGTGTCTTAGGGATTCTACTGCTGTGAAGAGACACCATGACCACTGCAACTCTTATAAAGAAAACATTTAACTAAAGTGGCTTACTTACAGTTTCAGAGGTTCAGTCCATTATTATCATGATAGGGAGCATGGTGGCATGCAGGAATGTGCTGTCTACATCTTGACCAGAAGACATCAAGAAGTCAACTGACACACTGGGAGGTATCCCGAGATTAGGATGCCTCAAAGCCTGCCCCCACCCAGTGACACACTTCCTCCAACAAGACCATACCTCCAACAAAGCCACACCTCCCAATAGTGCCCCTCTCTATGAGATTATGGAGGCCAATTACATTCAAACTACCACACAGGGACTTACTTTCTTGGAAACAAGAAGTGTGAAACTTCTAGAGAAAAGCCAATTATAGAAGAAAATTACAAAGGAAAGCCAAATAGATGTGAGCTCACAACCTGGTTTTGATGCTAACTAGGTTCACTGGCTTGAGGCAATCACTCAGTTTTTATTCTTCTCAGCATCAACCCATATGACTTGGAAATATAATACTGCCCTGCAGTATTTTTGGAAATATTTAATTAAATAATGTTTCCAAAGTAAATGGCAAAAAGAAGTTCAATAAATACTAGCCAGTTATTATAAAAAGGGCAGTTACTTGTTTCTTAATCTAATCAAAGGAGCTTATTGAAAGTGGGAAAAGCTAAGAGCCATGCCTGAATTTCATGCAAAGATCTAGTACATCTAAGTACTATAGTATACATATAGAAACTGTATGCCAGGTTTCTGAAGCTCTGGACCTGACAGTTCTTCATTTCCATTAGTTGCCATAGGGCACAATGAATCCTATACTGAGTGCCACAGTGACCCTTTTCTGAGAAAGCATATTTTCACCCAATGAAATACATCCAGATTCTCAGAAAGTTACTGAAAGAGCTTTCTACTTAAACACCAATATTAGTATTCTGTCTGGGAGTTTTAAGGTCCCATTGGATGACTTCAGCAGATGGGCCAGCTGTGGTGTGGCAATGTGTCTCAGTTATAACTTAAGAGAGGCTGAAGACGCACAGGGCATCCTGAGTTGATTTGTGTTGACTCCAGGAGGCTCACCCCAAACAGCACACACAGAAAGGATGGGAACCGGATATGTGCAGGTGTACCTCATGCTCTGCTCTTATGACATGCTTGCTGAGTGAGGACAAGTCATCATTTTCCCACCGGTGGCAGTCTAGTCCTTTCCCAAACTTCTGAGTCATGAAAAGCTTGGGGCTGTTTTCCCAGCATGAGCAATGACCAAGGATGGAGTACCATGTGCATCCCTTCCCCACCCTGATCTCTTCTTCACCTGAACAGTCCAAGAGAAACATCAAGGGCCAAGAATACATGTATAAACACTGGAGAGGACAAGGATGCTCCTCAGAGATAGGAACAGGCTAGAGGGTTTGAGACATTTTTCTGGTTGACTTCCTGTGGCCCCTCAGGCTTCACCTTGCCTCTGAACTGTCTGGTCACACACTGTTTGCAGAGAGGTCAGCTGCTGTTTCCCCTCTGTGCAAGCTTTCCAGGCAGTCAATCCTTTACTGTTTATCAGCTTTCCCCAAGCAGGGGTTCTATGGAGAATGATGGGTGATACATTTCTTTACTATAGTGGGCAGGAGTAAAAATAGGGCCACACTGGAAACTCCTGTCTTTCTGCTCGTGGGTTACCTCTACCTAGACCTGCTCACCACCTTCCATCTTGCATTCTGTCTTTTGACAGAAATTTTGTATTGTCAATCAGTTTCTTAAGCCCTTGACTCACCATCACTGTGTGTCAAGTGAAGAACAAACACCATAATATGGACAACAGATCCCTTTCTAATCTTGGTCTCCCTTTCCTTTGTAGCCTACTTTTGGCCCTTACACAAAGAACTGGATAAATCTCCCATGATTCTAGGTCCTGCATGTACCACTCTTAACATCCAAGGAGCAAATTGCAATTCCAGAGTCATTGAGGATAGCACCATCCCAAACTGCTTGCAAATCTAAGAGGAGATTTTTGAGTACTGAGAGCTATCAGCCTTGACTCTGGGCCCAAACATTGACATCCCTAGAGGAGCTTTTAAAACTTTAGTGTGCAACCCACACTCACATCAATTTCACCAGAATCTCTGTGCACGAGGATCAGTCACATGTACATTTTACAGCTCCCAGTCTGCTTCCAATTTTATAAAGCAGTGGCTTCAGGGGCTCTTTCCTACAATCTCTGGACAACTTATTTCTAATTCTGCAATGCTTAACCTAGAAGTAATGCTCTTGGCCTAGATGTAATGTTCTCAGGCATCTCCTTGGAAACAGGTGCTCCTCCTGCCTGTTCATATAATGCCCTTGGGCAAGGATGACTCTCTGGCACAACTCTCTGTTTGTTCATCTCCTTCCCAATCTTACACTGAGTCTTTGCAGGAGAGAATGCATGGTGCCCTCAGAGGCTAGGGCAGGGCCTGTTACACAGGAAATGTGTAGCCATGATTAATGTTACCTTGTGTCCAGCACCATGCTTGAAGTGCCAAAAGGTTTCTGTCCCCCACTATTCTCAATGCTGCCCTAAAAATCCCCCATCCTTGCTTCCTTTCTAGAGACAAATACAGCATCAGTCTTCCAACAACCTATTCTCCTGCCCTATTAGCCAGAAAAATGGAGGAGGAGCCACTCACTGTTTAGAGGGAAGTCCTTAAGCAGAAGTAGGAGTGTTATCATCCTATTGGGTCTCTAAATTAGAAAGCCAGATTTGTCCTCAAGGTTTGAATGTAATCTGTGAAGACTTGATTTAAAAGTCTCTAATAATGTTGTACTTTGCTGTGTTTATCAGTAATAAAATGTTTCTTTCTTAGCCTACAATCATATGAGTAATCCAGACTCTTGCCCTAGATTTTCTAATAGCTGTGTGGATTTAGGCAAACCATTTCCCTTCTCTGAACCTGAGTCTTTCAGTCTACTGACTGTGGACAGTGGGTTATATCCTCCAGAGGGTTGTGAGAATTAAGTGAGATGGTAAGCACTCACACACTTAAGACCACATAGTACAGTACTATGCACTATGATGATTTAATAGCAAATATTTGCTGATATTATGTTTAGCAGCCAAGGGTATGGACCTCAGGAAAGAACTAGTTTTAGTGGTAAGTGGGCCAACCCAAGACAGATGAGTTCATTAGAGAGGGCATCTTGGAAACCAAGAATCCACTTCCTGGTCATGGGTGTTTAGATCATGTTTAGGTTGTATAAGTTTCATTTCTCTTGCCCCCTAGTCTTTGGCTCTGTGAAATAGTTGCCCCCATCCATGAATACCTAACCATGTTTTTTTTAAATTTTTTGTACACTTCCTTGTTTTTCCTTCCCTCCCTATATATGAACAGATGTGACATAAAATTCTGAAAATGTCTTACCCAACTTAAAAATAGATATAAGGAGTTTTTGATTTCTTCAACTTCTTATTAATGAATAGTTAGCTTGCTACATTCACCATCACTGTGTTTCTTAATGATTTATATTCATGAGACTATTCTTTAAATCATTAGAAACAGATGCCTCATAAGAAGATTATTATGAGATGAACAAAGCTCTGGAGTGTGGTAGGGATATTAAAGTCTATTTACTGTGGTTTAAAAACAAAATCACTTTAGTTCCGTAGAAAACAATCTTATATCTCTGCAGATGGTGTGTCTTCAACTATAGAATTTGAGATAATTCCTTAAGTTATTTGGGAGGAAACATTGGGTAGAATGAATATGTTTTGGGGGGAGGGATAGTCAAGAAGAATTGTGTGTGTGTGTGTGTGTGTGTGTGTGTGTGTGTGTGTGTGTGTGTGTATAGTTAGTAAGTTTATATATCAGAAAATACACATAAAACCCAGCACACTAAGTAAAATTATACATTACAAATTTCTTTGTGTGCATGTGTGTTATATGCGTGTGTGTGTGTGTGTGTGTGTGTGTGTGTGTGTGTATGCACATTTGTGTGGGCTTGCATGCACTTGCACATGGCTGTGTGTCTAGGCTAGAGGCAAGTGCCTGTTTTCTCACTTTATCACTCCTCCCTCTTGGTTTTGGAGACATGGCCTTTCACTGAACCTGGAACCCACTGGTTTGGTGAGACTAGCTGGCCAGCAAGACCCAGGCATCCTCTTTTGTCAAGCACTAGGGTTACAAGGGTGCACGCCCCTTACTTTTACATGGGCTCTGGGAGTCAGGGCCTCATGCTTGTGTGGTGAAAACTTTAAGAACACTTTACCAATACTGAGCTCTCTCCCTAGTCCCTAAAATCTGTTACTCCTCATCTCTTAAAGCATCTTTATTTTGGGTTTTTGAAATATTTTTGTTAAATTTTGTTTTCCTTTATCTGAACAAATTCTTTTCCAAATAGTCCCTATATTAAAAATAGTTCTGTATCCATGTCAACTCATATAGACAAACCAATCGAAGTAGACTGTCAGAAAGAATGATATCCAGTCTCATCCCAGGTCCTAGGTGTAAATTCAGAGGAAAAAGATTCAAATGTTCAATAACTGCTTGACCGAGACTGCAATTGGCTTCTGGATATAAAACCAACTGCAAGGGGTCATGTGTACCCTGGTGCCCACCAACAGCCCTATACCCTGTACAGCTCATTCCTGACATGTGGGATGTTGCAGTACCAGTTGTCATGATGGCATGTGGTGGGAAGGGAAGCATTGGCATGACTCCAAGACAGACTCAAATGTCTATTGACCATTGGACAGGAATTTAAGCCTCCCATCCTCTGGGAGCTTTGGTAGTCCAGAGTCAAGTTCTGGTCTCCTATCTGTGTTTAGGAATAGTGACTGGTAATACCGAGAAATCAATGGTGGTGTGCTGAATTTATTCAGATCCTTGAGCTACCAATCAATATAAATCCACCATTATTTCTACTATCTCCTTTAAATGTTCTGACTGTGCCTTCATAGTAATCAGTGTGGCTATTTATAGATCCCTGTTTTTGAGCATGCCCTGCACTAATACTAATTGCATTGGCCATGTTGTATCCTCTTTTATGGTGTCTCTTAGACTACAGCCCCCATAGCGTAGGCACAGCTCAAGTAGTTCAACCTGATGACTGACTGCTTTAGTCACATGGGATTCTATCATCTCTACTGTAAGAGTCAATCATGGGAATCTCTTTAGAGAGAGAACTTGAAAATGCAATCCTTGTCACAGTCAATATTCAAAGCAATACTCTGCACTATAATTAAAAGTTCAACCAATGCCTCTACATGCCTCTCACAGTGTCCAGCTTACATATAGCCCACTCCAGTCTGGAAACTAATACTTGATTCACACATCAAACCTGGCTGAAATAAAATGAGCTGCATGTGTTTCTTTATTAATGTCTAAGTGTAGTGGGTAGCCGTTCTAGCTACGACCTTGAAACATTGCCCCTAATGGGGCAGCAGGCTACAGCTACATCTGCCTATGACCTTGAAGTATCAGCCCCTGGGGTGTAACCACCAGGGACCCTTAAGACCTGTAATGCATGAACAAGGCTCTTCCTTGGCTACTTCGTGGTTTGGATGCTGAGATCTTGGACCAAGCCATTCTGTGTGGGACATAGCTCAGCTTTCCCAGACCCTACGATAAATCTGCCATGGTTGTGAGTTAACCCCTAAGTTATACTGCATTTTAAACTTGGATTTCTAAATACAAGGAGAGTTTTGCTAACAACAACAACAACGAGATGATAGACAGGGTGAGACAAAAGAGCAGAGTCTGAGACAAGTGAAAACATGACTTTTCCTGTATTGTGGACCAAATTATTTTCCTTTAACTTTCAGATGTTGAGTCCTTACCATTAATAGACTCAGAATTTATTTAAAGAGAGGGTCTTCAGAGAAGTAACTAGGGTTAAATGAGACAATGTGAGTGACCTTAATCTAACATGACTAGCGTCCTCATAAGGATAAAGTGATACAAGGAATGTATGTACACAAAGAAAGGCCATATGAGGACACAGGTAAGAGATGATGCTCTCAAGTTAAGGCGGGAGGCTTTAGAAGAAACCACACCTGCCAACCCACAGACTACGGGAAAACAAATTTCTGTTACTTAAATGACCCAGACTCTGGTGTTCTATTATGACAACTCTGATAAATTTGTTCACTTGAAGAAAAAAAAATACATGATGAAGTTAAATTGCTGAAAAAGAAAGAGCTGGCCATGTTACTTTTTATTTTCTTGCTTGAGCTTTTCCTATTCATCTCCAATAAAATTGATGTGGTTCTTACATATAAAAAGTACATTGCTGTTGTCTTTAAGTTTTACCTTTAGGGATGTTTCCACTTGTACAGGCAGGCTTTCTCTTTCACACAGACCCCTTCAGGTGATGTTTACTTCTTCATACATCAAGACATGAGATTGGACAGAAACTAGGCTCCACAGCAAACATCTCTGGGCTTTCATATCCATGCTTATTAGTACCTGAAAACCTAGCCCGTTTCTTTTCATAGCTCCATATTCCCTGCAGAGGGAAACCCGGAACAAAAAACATTCTTAAAATTTTTATTTTTATTGTCCCTTTTTATTTTCTTCTCTTCACAGGACTTGATCAAGACTCCATCTCAACTTGAGGAGTGCTATAAAACATGGTTTATGATCATGCATGATTCCATGTGAAAATTACCAATTATTTTATGCATTAAGGCATGTGGTTCAACTGTATACGTTTAGTTCTGTGTGCTGTGGAAGATTACGGCTTGAAAAAACACTAAGTGTAAGTTAAGGCTTAAAATTCTGGTTAGAGAATAGCATCATCTGTGATACTCAGTTAAAACCATCTGTCAAGGCACCAGACCTTCCCCACGAAGGAGTAAGATCCTCGAATAAGCCTCTGCAGAAGGGAACAGCCTCAGGGACCCTTCTACTTCAGGCTCCCATCTGGCACACTCCTCCTTTCAGCTTAGATAGCTGTAAGCTTCTTGAAACTGTTCAGAACTGTCATATCAACTCCGAGTCTCCTTCCAAAGTTCAAGAGCACAGGCTTCATGCTCTCTTCATTTTATATTCCAATTGTGTTTAGTTGTATTTTATAGCACTAAGGACTAAAGATGGGGGGGTGTAAAGGACCATGTACCCTTTAAAAATGGGTTCTCTTCCTTTCTACCCTTTTACTGGTCCATTTTTTTCTTCACTTATCTGGGCATGTGTCAGCTACAACCACAGTAGCAAAAACCTTACTTTGGATTTCTGCACTCTAACTCAGCAGAAACCTTGACTTTTCTAAGATACAGTTTCCCACCCTATAAAACAGGGTTAAGAACACTTTGAAATCCTAAGGATTGAATGTGACAGGGCAGACTCTGGCTCCTAGACAAGGACCTGGCGTATGATCATAGTCACAGATGTTAATATGACCCCAGTTCCAATTAGGCTTCAGAATGACTTCTATATACACGGTCACATTTTATTCCTGTGTTGCTATAGCAACAAAACTTGTTATATATTCAAATTGATGGGTTCTTTTGTTGTTTACTATCTAACCACAAATCCATAGATATATTCTCTGCATCTTAGATACTATGTGTGCTCACTGTGGTGCATTATCTTTCTCTATGGACTTTGTCATATTCATTGAAACACACGATGAAACCTCACATTTTTCTTTTGGGGTGTATCTTTTCATGAGTGACATGACTCATTTGTGAAAGTCTGGTTGCCGTTATTGTGTCAGCCTGATTTTGTTTAGCTCCCAAGGTTATGTGAGGTAAGCAGCTCACCATATTGGCTACCAATAGATCATTTTGCCACTGTGGACAAAGGTGTCATTTGTAGGGACACATTTTTAAAAATGGCTAGAGTTCTTTCAACTTCATGACTTGTAAATGACAACTTCAGGTTTCTCTGTCTTAGTGAGCTTCTCTGTCTAAAGTTCCGGACAATATTGACATCATCCCAATATCTCTAAAAAGATAGTGGAGCGTGCTTCCGCAAGTTTTACACTTCTTGCAACTTATCTTCCTACTCCTCTCACCCCCTTGAGTTCTAGGGTTACATCTTTGTTGCTGTTGTCAATTTGACTTTGTACATGAGTGTTTTCCCTGCATGTGTGTGTGCACCACATGTGTGCAATGCCCGCAGAGGCCAGAAGAGGGCATCAAATTCCCTGAAACTGGGATTACAAATGTTATCTGCCACGTGGGTGTTGGGTATCAAACCTGAACCCTCTGTAAGAGCAGCTAGTACTCTTAACTGCTGAGCCATTTCTCTTCAGCCCTAGGTTACATCTTTTTTTTTTTTAATTACATAATACACAACAGTCAATTGTGTACTGGTAACAGAAGTCTCTGCGGCAATGGAAAGACTTACATATATTCACAGGGACATGAATATATTTGTATATATTTAAATATATGCATGTATACTGTCCTGTGTTGAATCTATTAGTCCATGTTACTGGAAATATGACTAGTGAAATTAAATGTCCTTATGTGGCTGGTAGCTGGTTATTGGACAACACAGCTCTAATACATTTGAGATTCAGGAGACAAGTGCACACTGTTAAAGGACCTTCATGGGTATCATAAGATGTGGATTCCTCCAGGTAGACCCTACTACTTTGTCCTTTGGACATGAGAGCTAAAGTTGTAAACTGGTTGCCTTCTCTTCTTTGATTTTCTCTCCTTTTAGTTCCTCATTAGGCTAATCAATAGCCATTATTCACTGTATTTTCCTAGGGACTTAGATGCATGTATTGACTGAGATACTAACAGCAGCCCACAAGAAGAGTTATAGACGAGGCTCTGAAGAATTAAGTTGCTGGCACTGCATGGTTTATCGGTCCCCAACTCGAGATTTAAACCACAGTGAGCCTTCAAGAGTCCCTCTTCCCACTTCCCCTGCTCACCAGGCACTGACACATACCTGTCTTCTGGATTATTTGCTACTGCATCTCCAAAGGGGTACTTACTACTCAACAATGTCATCTCAAAGCCTTTTCCCTGCCCCATGCTGTTCTTTTCCAGACTTGATCTCTTTTATGTTTTTGCCCTAAAAAGCCACCTTCTACTCCCTTCTCCTAGTTTTCCTGCCCCTCACTGTATCCAGCTGGCACTGTGTATGTTTGAACTCTTCCAGGTTGGTTTGTACGTCCTTACCATGTTTGCTATGGTAACAACTAACCGACTAACAGATGCACAGCTGAATTTTCAATGCAAGTGTACAGGTCCCTTTCATATTGTACCAAGTGCATAGTTACATTTGAATACAGAGAACTCCAGCTCTACAGCATCTTCCTGGAATCCACTACTGCCTCTTTAAGAAAACGGTAGCCTATTTGAAAGAGAAACACCTCCCCTCCTTCAGCTGTCAATTTGAAGGAGACTTATAAAAATCCAATTGATTTATCTGCTTAGCTCACGCTCACAACTCCAAGGTGTATTCTTTGCCATTTTGCTCATGGAGAAGCAGAAGCCCAGAATGGTTACTCAGTGTTCAAGAAACAGGAAATCAAACAGGGCACCACAAATAGAAGCTGCATTTGACATGCAGTTTGAGGGTAAAGCATAGTTCCTCAAGATATAAAAGAGTCCCACCCCCACTTGCTTTCTCAAAAAATTTCAAGGGCTGTATTTCCAAGCAGTTCTTAGACAGGAAAATAGGCAGAAATGTGAATTCTATTTCAAGCCACACATCCAGATGGCTTCTCACATTAGCATGGCCTTGGACTTTTCTCCAGACCAAAAAAAAAAAAAAAAAAAAAAGTCCTCTAGCTCAGAATTTATTGAGAACAATGAATTATAGGAAACTACACCTGGTATTCGAGATTATTGCTAAAACACTTTGACAGCAGCATAAAGCTGCATCTCCATGTACAGGGTAATCTATGGTCCTAATAACACGAACAGTGAATAACAGCTGGCATGTGTATTCGGAAAATGGGATTAGGAAAATTAATTCCAGCTAGTCCACTTATCTCAAGCAATTGTCGTGAGTCTCTGAGGCAGTTCTTTGGAGACAGATCATTCACCAGTTCAGTCAGTTAGCTTCCTGAAACACTTTAGAGTGTAGGAAGTCAACAACATTATCTCCAAGGTTTCCTCATTGTTTGAATAAACCAAACTTCCATTTTACTAGAAACTTTAAATGGAACTTCCTTTTAAGTTTTCATTGGATTTTTTTCCCCCATCTCTACCATGTAAGATCAATAGCAGCTACCTCAGCGTGGGAAACACACAGCTGTTTGAAAAGTAATCAGAGCACTGGTGTAGGTCTGAGAACTTCCATCAACACAACTCACTACAATGCCTAAAGAAAGTGCCAGGGAAAGGAAGGGCACTGACATGCCCAGCACCAATTCTTAGGTCAGTTAGTTTGCAAATAAAATGGAAAGACATCAAGCAGACCAGTGATGGGATCAGTATTGAAACTTTCAACAACACTGGCTATAAAATATAAACAAACAGCAATAACCCATGCTGCTTATCTCTCTGGGCTCCAATAAGACATTTCTATCCAATTAGATTTCTTAGAGCAATAGAAATTTTGGTGAGAAGGCTGCTGGAAATTTGTAAGATTCAGTGATTTTGGAAGTTGAAGAGAAATCCATGCTATGCCTCTGCCTTGGATTCTGATATTTGCCATCAGCCCACAGTGTTCTTTATCTTGAAGCTCTGTCACCCTAAGCTCTGCTGTCTCACTATAATACTTAAATATCATGGTCATGACATGACAGGGGCAGTTATCAGTTGTCTTTTTCCTGGTGTGCATGTGTCTTCACCTGTGGGAGCTTTCCCTGGTGTGTACCCGCCTAGTGTCACTGGTTCTACTTCTAAGGACACTAGTAAGTGAATTTAGGGGTTACCCTAACCAATATGACTTTCCTGTCACTTATTGCCTCTGTGAATGCTCCTTTTGAGGTTTTTAAGCATGACTTGGATGAAGGATGTTGCTGCTAATGGACCAGGATACTCTGCATAGACTACATGGCATGATCAAAAATGGCTGGACTTGGAATATATAGTGCTGATTGTTTTCCAAGGTTGCACCGACCTTGCACTTGTCTTCATCATTCAAACATATGTAGGAGGACTGGAGGAATTCAGGAATCCTCATCATGAATCTTAATGGGCTCTCAAACCTCTATTAATTTTCTGAAATTGTATACCTATTGCTGTGTTAGGCATACTTATGCTTTCTTCAAAGAAGAACTTTCAGGTTTTTCCTAAATTCCTCCAAAAAGTCTTTAAACCAAAATACTAAACACAATGACATCGAAGTATCTGAGAACTCCACCAAAGTGCTCTACGATCTGAATGGTATATTTGATCTGTGTTGTGAACTCCCGATTATATGATTCATCCAAAGTTGCTGGGTAACATGTTGAAAACTCAAGCCTCTAAGATAATTTCATTTGGAAATGTCTCTGGCCTATTGATTTCCAATCCGTCTCATTGCACGGGAGCCGCAGGTGCCTCCGATTTCACTCAGCTCCTGTTTTATGCAATAGAAAATGCAAATGAAACATTAGCTTGGCAAAAACAAGCTAATGTCAATATAGAGAGAAGAAAGAAGCACGCTTGAGCAGATTTGCAGCTAGATATGCGGGGTCTGGTGTCAAAGCCTTTGGAAGAACTGGTAGAAGGGAGAGATGGAAGAGGAGAGGGCATGCTGAAGTCATCTGTGGGACTTACAGCTTTATGTTCGAATTCCTGTTGCCTCCTAGTCAGGACTTCCAGTCACCTGCTGCTATAGTTTCTCCCCAACAAGTAACAATATAGTAGTTGTTGAAAATAACTCCATTTGGTGACGAACACCACCAGGTCATCCAGCCTCTGATGTGGTTTTTAAAAGCACACACCGCCTCTGTGGTACCCCTGTGGGTACTCATGTGTTAACAGCTGCCTCCCCAAGAACCCTGTGTTCTTAGTTTAAGCAATAGGCCATCTGGCCTCCTCTGATTTTCCTGACCTCTTTATTGCATTTGCCCAGTTTTTATTTCTTCATCTGCTTGGAGCTGTTGCACAAAGAGAAAGCTGAGGGAAAGTGGATCACACTCTATTCATCCACACAGTTTCTTTTCCGTCAGGTGAGAAAGATTTGGTCCAGAGGAGTCATCCATATAGATATTTTCTCATCCTAGAGCCAGATACACACACAAAGAAAGAAAAAACAATCAAAAGATGATTTTAATTGGAAATAGTTTTCTTCAGTGAAGGCTGAATTTAAAATTAAACAAAAAGTCAAAGAAGAAATAAAAAGAAGAGTAATTTCTTCTTAATAATTTATAATTACTTTTCCTAATTGCTTTAACTTAATTTCTAACTCTATAAATAGAATGTGTGACCATATAACAAGAAATAAAGCTGCCCTGTATTAGATTTTTCCTATTCTTATCTAGGGATGTTTCAGAGGCTCATTTATACTTGACAAAGGGTCAATAACTTTGCTCATGCATTCTTGAGCTGATAATACTGAATGTTCTTTTTTGGGCCATTATAAAAAGCTCAAGAAAAAAAAATCTTCAGAAGCAAGTGCTAAGTCTTTCCCAAGAGCAGACTTTCTGCGCAGCCTTGTTAAACAGCGGACTAAACAGTAATAGAGTGGGAACCCCCAGAGCACGCTGAGTTCGTGGTTACTTTACTCTCTAATGGTCAGGGCAAAGGATGAAAAGCCCTGAGCAGAGTTGGGAATCATATCTCGATTTTACAGGCCAGGAAACCAATGCCTTGAAATCCTCCCCACTCCCCAAAACGCCTTCAATCTTTTAAGTTTGGAATAGAAATAATGGATAGCATGGGGAAAATGTAAGGGAAATGAGCAAGCTGTTGATCACACAAAGGGTGCAAATGGACTCTATCAGCGGTCAACGTGGCCACTGGGAGAAATGTTGGCCATTTGCAAGAGTTAGAGTCAGTTGAGGACAGTGGTAAGCTCAATGACAATGGGAATTTGACCATTTGTGATTTGTCATCATAGCTTTATAATCAATTTTTTTATCTCCTAGAAAGCTGAAACATAGCCAAACATTTAATATGTTTTATATTAGGAAAAATCTATACTAAAATGAATATATACATTCATTATATATATATATATATATAATGAATATATATATATATATTCATTCCCCTCAAATGAGGAATAAAGAATGTGGTACCCGGATGAAAGTTTTTCAAGAAGAAATCTTGACCAAAGACCAAATGAATCAAAAATGAGGACTTTGAAGCCAGGTTGGTAAGTTTGTTCAGCCATTAAAGGTGCTTGTTCCCAAACTTCATGTGCTGAGTTCAAATCCTGGGACCCATATTGTCCTTTGAGCTCCATAATCCTATTGTGGCACTCGAGTGCCCCCTCCAAATAAATAGTAAACCTGTTTTAAAAATATGAAGACAATTTAAGGTTCACCCTCCAATAGAGTTTGTCATATACTGTATGAGCATAAATCTGTTGAATCCAGCACTAACATCTACATTTTATTCTTCTGCTTCCTTTTTCTAAAAAAAAGTCTGCCTGAGGGGTTATTACAACGTATAAGAAGTAAGGCCAAGGATTTACATTTTACATAGCCAATTCTATCCAACTTTACAGATTTAACCTCTGACAAACGCAAACTTTATCTTCCCATGCCCTTCCTTTTCTAGCTGTAAGGTCCCCAATAGTAGATAGACCCTACATGAAAAGCATCCAATAATATCATCAAAAGCACAGGAATGTTTTCCTCAACCTCAATGTGCAAGTGTCTGTGCTGTACCCGTGGTAAGGTGCACACGGTGTTACTATACTACGAGGAAGAGGTTGGGGTGGAGGTAAATTTTGATCAAGTTCATAAAACATGTTTCCTAAAGTAGGAAGTTTTCCGAAAGGGTCTAGAAAAATCCATCGACAGATTGTTTTGAAGGCAAAGGACCAAAGCCTGTCTTATCTTCACAGAGAATTGGCAATGTAGCAGCCCCTAGGAACTCCAGCTTATCCTTATGATGGAAAACACAGCAGAAGCTGATTAAACATTTATTTGGGTCTTCTAAAGGACTTTGCTTGGTGCTTAAAATAGTTTTTTTTTTTTTTTTTAAAGCAAAACGCTGTGTGTGATACAGAATTATCCCAAAGATCTCTTTTACTTCTCCTGTAATGTCCATGCTCTGGTCCCTTCTCCTTGTGTATAATTTTAAACAGTACCAACCCCCCTTACAGTTTAGTCATTGTTTGTGACACTTCTCCAGATTGCTGTTTTTGAAATTTTGTTCCCCTCAGAATGGGCTTGGCCATTAGCCATCAAGTGTTCCCCAAGGCAATGTAGCAATAGGTAAATAATGACTTAAGTCTCAACACCAAGTGGCATAAGACTGTCATAAAACTTCCCTTAGTGCAGCCTGTGGGTCATGACCCTTTTGGGGTCGCATATCAGATATCCTGCATAACAAATATTTTCATTATGATTCATAGTAGTAGCAAAATTATAGGTATGAAGTAGCAACAAAATAATTTTATGGTTGTGGTCACAGCATGAGGAACTGTATTAAAGGGGTCGCATCATCAGGAAGGTTGAGAACCACAGCCTTCACACATGTGACTACATTCATCAGCATTTACTGGAAAATTCAGGTAACTTGGTGGGATTCAGAAACACACTAAATTTGGAATAGCTTCTTGGAATGTTTAGGAATACCTTCAGTGAGTGGTTTTCAGTTTTGAACCTCTAGCAAGTCAGATTTGGCTGTCTCTGCTGGGGGAGGTCAGCCTTTGTGCCTTCAGATGTTTGGAGAACCCGTGGCCTCTGCCCTAGTGAGAGCTGCCCGGTATGGCACTGCTCCAAAGGCGGAGAGAGCTAAAAACACTTTTAGATACCACCAGTTGTCCCCTCAGGCACCAAGTCACTCTGGTTGAGAATTGCTTTAAATCAGGCCAGAAAGATACGGCCATTCACCTGGAAATGACATTTTCGTTATTGCTTAACGTTATTCATGGCATCCTTTCCTGTGGTTGCTGAGATAGGTCTCGCTATGTTGACTGGCTGCCTTCAAACTTGTGGGCAGAAATGACACCTTTGCCACAGTGTCCCAAGTAACCGAGACGGCAGATGTGTGACAACCACCGTATCTGGCTGTCCACTGGCTAGCCTGAACATTCCGTTGATTTCCATTTATCTTTGAAAATGTGATCACTCTAAAACTCTGCTTCCTCCTGCCTAGGGATGAGGGGTCAGAATGTACTGCTTTCCTTAACAGGATCAGTTATTCTCTGGCTTCCTAAAGATCTGATGTGTCTTCCTTGAGGTCGCTTCCCTTCCAATTCTTGTACCTCTGGCCTTATACTTCCAGAAGTCACTGTCAGCCACCTCCACGTTGTCTCCATCTTACCTACTGTAACATGCCTTGGGCTGTAGGGTACCGTTTGAGTTTTCCAGACCTTCTTTGTGCCTTGTTCTCCACTCTCCTGAGCCACACTTTCCTTTCTATCAAGGTTGACTCTACTTGTCTGGACGTCAGTCTTGTGTGCCCTGGCCTCTCGTTCTGTTTTTTTTTTTGGGGGGGGGGGGCGGGGACATCAGTGTTTTTCCACAGTTTTATTGCATTTTCTCTCCATCCTTGTCTCCAGAAGGGGGCTTCAAATTTCATGAGCAGAGTCTCTTGAGTTTAGGGCAGTAGTTCTCAACCTGTGGATCACAATCCCTTTGGCAAACCTCTAGCTCCAAAAATATTTACACTATGATTCATAACAATAGCAAAATTACAGTTATGAAGTAGCAACAAAAATAATTTTATGATTGGGGATCACCACAACATGAGGAACTTTATTAAAGGGTCACATCATTAGGAAGGTTGAGAACCACTGCTTTAAAGTATAAACTAAGTCATATTGTGTGGCTTAGGAACTTGCTAGGATACACCAGGCACGCGATGCAGGATCCCTTCAGCCTCCATACTGAGAGCCACCCATGCATGTTATTTGCATGCAGGGAAGAATAATCTTGGGCAAAATTACATTTTGTTGAAAACTATCATAAGTCTTTATTTTGCATGTACATTTTATATGAAAAAGTGAAGTTTGAAAGTTAAAGAAATTTTATAAGTCTCCAAATTTTTTAGTAAGATTCCAGAATCTTTGTGAAATACATCACCGTGAGTCTGGGAAATGCGGTGTGATGGATGTTGGCTTCTTGGTAGTCCATTTTTCATTGCTGAGATGGAATAACTGACAGAAATAACTCTGGGGAGGAAAGATTCATTTTGACTCGTGGCTCCCTGGTTTTCAGCTCACAGCCACTTGGCTTTTCCTCTTTCAGAGCGTCATAGCAGGCGGTGTGTGGTAGAATAAAATCTCTCACCTCATGGCTTCCAGGAAGAAAAAGCGACAGAGAAAAGGGGGCCATGTCAGGACATAGCTCTCAAAACTGCACCTCTGTGGACCTGTAGTGGGCAGCTGTTCCAGCTTTGACCTGGAAGTACTACCCCCATTGAGGCTTCCGGTAACTGTCACGCCTACAATGTGGGGGCTGAAAGAGGAGTCCCTAAGACCCAAGATCCGGATGAGCTGGCTCTCCTGGTTCCTGGATCCTGGACACAGGAGGTAGACCGAGCAGAGTTCTCCAGAGAACCCCGCTGGACTGCGCTACACCAGGACCCAGGACCAGTACCCTATCCCTTTATTTGTAAGTTACCCCACAAAATAAACCTCCCTTTTAACTACGTAGAGTTGCCTTAATACTTCCACCAATAGTGGACCTCCTTCTTTCCACTGGGCCCTAAATCCTGAATATGAGTTCAGTATGGACTCGTCAAAGGATTAGCCCATTAATAAAGCCAGCTCCCTCATGACCCAACACATCACAACAGTGTCACTAGCTGGGAGCCAAGGCTTCACCATACGAACTCGGAGCACTTCTTCTTCAAGTGATCACATTTTTACTTTTCTCCATATTGGGTATCTCCGACATCCCACATGAAAGCATGGGGTAGGTGTGAATCATAATTCGTATGAGCAGGCAAGAGGAAGAAGAAACTAATATTAAAAAAATATTAATAGCCTGCACCAAACATCCCACAAACGTTTGAGAAAGTCGCATATTACTAAGAGTCTTAGTGGAGTTCAGAGGGCAAAATGAACAACAAACCCATGAAGTTGAAGTCGCTGTGGCTGTAGGAACCTAGCAGGGGCTGGACAGCTTTGAGTGGACTCCAATCAAACTTCTGACATCCATCCACTCTTTATATCTATGTAGATACCAAACTCCAGCAAAAGTTAGATGTTTACAAAAATAAGTTTCCTAATTGCATTTCTCTTATGGCTTGTCGTGCTACACAGTGTTTTACACTTTTTGGAAGACAGAGGCTACTTCACTCTCAGACAAAAACAAAGGAAGATGACTGATACTATTTTTTAACCACAGATCAAAACTTTCCTGGAAAAAAAACTGACTATTTCTAGATTCCTAAATGACATTTTCTTTTACCTTAAATGAAAGACTAAATATTATCACCAAGGCTACTACATCTTCAAATACTTGAAGACAGCCTGTATCACCTGTGTCTGTCTGTCTAGACTACATGTGATACCAAAGTCTGGCCAACTGCTACCCATAAAGCTTGATCAGTTCACCCAATTTAACATACTCCATGTACTCCCCTCCCAGGGGAACCTCAATGAGTTGTTTTTCCAGATTACAATAGGCCCCTCCTCTAGGAGCCCCATTTTTCAATCTTAGTGCCAGGACCCTTCTCCTACCATGTGATTCTACTTCCCTACCACAGCTAAATATTTCAAGGGAAGACACAGGACCCAAACTTGGAGCCAGTACCTTCTAGAGTAATTTGGAATGTATCCACAAAGAATATCCACCTATTATCTTTGTAATAGATCCTCTTTACGATTTTCATCAGTTATATTTCTGTTGCTATGTGAAAATACCATGACCAAAAGCAACATGAGGAAGAGTTTATTCTGGCTTAACAGTTCCAGGGAGCTTGATGTTGACAATGGTGGGAAGGCATGGTGGCAAGAGCAGGAAGCTGAGAGATCACATCTCAGTGACACACAGGGAGCAGGGAGAGTAAACTGGAGGTGGGGTGTGGTTGTAAACTCAAAGCCTTTCCCGGTAATATAGTTTCTCTTGTAAGTTTCCATGTCCTAAAATTTCCATAACCTCCCCAAACAGCACTACCAACCGTGACTGAGCATTCAGATGCAAGAGCTTATGGAAGACTTTTCCATTTAAACTACTACAGCAATCTTGCTTTCTGCCACCTGTATTTGAAAATTAACATATCAAAAAACTATTATAATTATTTTCTATGTGGTGTTCCAGAGAGCATGGCTCTAGTTTACCCTACCTTCCACATTTAGCTCACGCAGACATGGTACTTTCTTATACAAAATAATGATCATGCCATTTTATGGCATAAGTCTCCAACAGCCTTCATATGTGAGATAAAAATTCAAATCCCATACCCAGGGAGGCCTGCCCCTAGGTCCCATCCCTGGGCCCCAGCCGTTCCCAGGGAAGACCCACCCAACTGAGCCTCAGTTGCTGCCCAGCAGGCAGGGCTCCTGCGGGAAGGTTCCCCTTCTCCAAGACCCCCCAGCGGACCCTGTAATCTACACGCCCTGCCCCACACCCATCCTCCTGAGACTCCTCCACTTCCTGAGGCTTAGAGACCAACCTCCAGCTCCCATCCGGCCCAGAGACCTCCCATCTGGCCCAGAGAAAGAGAGAGCTCTCATTGGACAAAGAGCCATCATTAGACCAAGAGTAAACTCAGGAGACAGGGAATCTGCCAGCCCTGATTAGACCAAGGGTGGCTTTCTGAGTAGAATCTGCCACCTCTCATTGGACCAAGAGAGGCTTCCTGAAACGCAGAATCTGTCAGCTCTGACTGGACCAAGAGCCCTGATAAGACCAAGAACAAATTCATGAGTCACAGAATCAACTAGCTTGGGTTGACCCGAGAGCAGCTCGCTGAGACACAGAAACTGCCTACTCCAATCAGACCAAGAGCTAAGATTAGACCCAGAAGGGCCCCCTGAGACACAAACACAACAAACACAGAGTGAACCAACAGCAACTCACTCAGACACAGGTACCTCTTATACCTATTAGATAAGGAGATGGGCAGACGTCAAAGCAGAAGTACATACAACAACATAAAGAGCAATACAGCATCACCAGAACCTAGCTCTCCTCCAACAGCAAGACCTGAACATCACAAAGTGGAAGAAACAGAAGAAAGCAATCTTAGGAATAGCATCATGAAGATACTAGAGGCCTTTCAAGAAAAAATGAAAAATGAAATTGAGGAAAAGATAAACAAAAAAAGTGGAGGAAATCAATAAACAAAATGAGAAAAAGTCAAACAAAAATGGGAAGAAATCTATAAAGAACTAGAGGAAAAGACAAATAAAAAAGTGGAAGAAAACAATAAATCCCTTAAAGAAAACCATGAAAAAGCAATGAAACAGGTGGGGGAAACACTTCAAGACCTGAAAAGGGAAATTGAAACAATGAAAAAGACACAAACAGAGGGAATGCTGGAAATAGAAAATCTGAGTAAACAAACAGGAAACACAGATGCAAGCATAACCAACAGAATACAAGAAACGGAAGAGAGGATCTCTGGTGTAGAGGATACAATAGAAGAAATGGATTCGTCGTCAGTCAACGAAAATACCAATGCCAAAAAAGTCAAAAATTCAAATCCAAAATATTATTTATGCATATCATGTCTCTCATCTTGCACCTTTAAAGACCATATTCTACTAACCCTCTTCATGCCTTCCCTGGATCCTCTAAATCACTCATAGACACCTTTTAACTACTTGGTCACGGTGATCTGGTGACCTGAGCTATTTGATCTCACATATCCACTCTTCCTTATATATCCACTCTTAAGGAACAGACTGGCAAATTCTACATCCTGTCCTAGCTTGTATCATCTCTTACAGAAACTTTTTCCTATTTTCAGTTCCTAACAGTGGTTCACCCCCTTGGAGCTCCCTGTATAAAATCTTGGGAGAGAAGCTAATGGCTTTCTCTGTGTCCCAGCGCTGTGCCTGTCCATCATAGCATCATTAGTTTCTTAATGCAGTCGTCTAAGTCATGCCTGTCTTCCCCTGAGACTGATTTCTGGGAAGACAATGGCTTTAAGTCCAAAGTCAGGCTAGAAGCTGGTGCTAATCTTGTCGCTTTAAGGAACTTTAATAGTACAGATGTCAGAGTACACTTTCCCCTTCATGCATCTGTCACTCAATTCTACTAACAGGCTGAGTTATTTAAAATTCACAATAATAAGAACTAAGAAATTATTGGTCATCAAAGACTTAATTTGTCATCAGGAATTCATAAAATAGATGCTTGAATTGAAACAAGTCTTTTTCATAGAGTTTTTTTGTTGTTATGAATGTATGAGAAGAGCTGGTTCCATTAGCAATAGTTTTTTTTAAATCAATTAGCTTCAAAGCAGAAACTACGGTGGAAATGTATTAAGTGTCAAAAAGATAAATATTAAATATAGATAACCGTATAATCAGATCATCCTCTTCTTTGGTTAAAAAGCAAAACAAAGCCAAAACTTCTTCCTAGGAAAATAAGAATAAAAAGGAATGAAGATTATTACTGGGAGCTGTAAATAGCTCAGTTTGTCAAGTAAATTTTAGTTTTGATTCATCTGGACTTATTTTTTCATCTTATATAGAATCTGTGTAGCATCTTTGACCTAAAAGCATGGAGATGAGCTCATGTTTCTTTCATTCTTTTTCTTCTTATTCTTTGCCCTAGCAAGTCTCTGTGTATTTACTACTTGTGTTTGTAAATGTGATTTGCAATTTTAACATATTTCGCTTAGATAATTAAGACTTATTTCAGATTTTTCTCCAAAATGCTATTGTTTAGCATTATTAAGGACCACTACTGTGCTCCTAAGTGTTATCAAGTTAAAATATGGATTTTTAAGGGATATTATTTCCACTCAGAAACCATGTGCAGACTTGCCATATCTCTGATTCCACTGAACCAAATAATCTGTAGTTTTAGGTGTGAAAATCAAGGTAAAATATAGGCTGAATATTCTTCATTGTTTAAATAATTTATCTGCTTCTTTAGGACGTCTCCTTGTGGAAAGGAGAGACCCATTTAAAGCCATAGTTAAAAAAATCAATGACATTTCTACTTAAATATTTATTGAAAATCATTAGAGGAATTACTGCCTTTAAATAAATATATATCATCCCTTTCTTGCACCCATGAGCACCATAAAAGCCTAAGCAATGGCTCTTGAGTTTAATGCCAGAGATTTCAGGAATTTGGACAGATTTCACACTGTTAATTAACCTCTCATACTTCCAGGAATCTCATTAAGTTGACCTTTGGGTTACACATAAGCCCATCTTCCCATAGACAGCACAGATCAAGGCTGATCAAGTGGCCCATTAACAGAAAACGGCTTCAAATACCTATACACCACAGAAACTCCTTGACAGCAATAAGCTATTAATACCCAGTAAATATGTCATTAACAGCGAATTCAAATGGCAGCTTCCTCTTGAAAGCATTATAAGCTCTTTGTCAATGCTTAGGAATATTAATGTGTTCTCCTACATGCTCTCTACATTCTATAATTAAACCCTAATGCTAATGAACCCCTTATGCTCTTGGACTTATATGAAATATGCCGCATTATTTGTTGCTGTATGACAAATCATTTCAGAATGTAGTGGATTAAAAACGTTATTAATAATCCCCCCCCCCCCCCCCGTTTCCATGGGCTAACAGCTGGTAGCAGCTTAGTTGGTGCTTTGGAACTAGAGCTATTGATGAGCATCTAGTCAATATGACAACTATAACATCGTATAGCTGAAGGCTTGCCTTGGATCATAATCCATTCCAAGATTGCTCACTGACCTAACTGTTGGCTGGAAACCTCAGTTCCGGGCCACCTTGACCTTCCCATGAAGCAAAGAGCATCGCAATGCTACCAGACGTTTTGATAGCTTCTTTCTTACAAGGTCAAATTTCTGAAAGAAAGGCCAAGGAGAAAATATAAAAATACTTTTAAAAGATAAAGTTTCAGACGTGATCTGCCGTCATTTCTGCCATGTGCTTGTTATTCATAGACACAAGTCGTTGGATACAACCCACAGTCCGAAGGAGCCGAAATGGAATCTGCAGTATGAACAGAGGCGTATCCAAGAATTGTGGGTAGATTCTGACTCCATCGCATATGCAAATTCATCATAAAGAATAACTATTGTGTATGGGGTCCATCCAGAGATATGTTAAAAACAGAAATGTAAATGCATGCATTGCACAGTATGTGAGCTATAGCTCTAGGAAAGTATTGCGTCTTTGAATAACAGAAATGGTGATGTCAATTGAGAAGACAAAGAATTAACCCCTTCGGGGCTAGCATTTTATCTGAGCAAGTTTATTGAAGCTTCACAACACACTTTGGAAATGAGTGGTAGTGCTTTGGAGCTGGTTTGTGAACCCTGATCACCTCTACCTAGTTCCATAGAGCAAGCTTGAAACCAGCTGTAAGAACTTTTACGTAGTGAAAACTGATAAACATTAGTGATTTCCTGTACAGTTGGTTGACTCTGATAATGTTTTTTAAATTTTTTTAATACATTTTTCTCTTCCCCTTGTGGTCAAAAAACTAGTACATGGAAAGGTCAGACTTAAACTTCATGTTGACAGATAAAGCTGTAAAAAAAGATAAAGATAAATTTGTTTAAGTATGGGTGTTGGTCTCAAAAAGAGATTGTTAGACAACACCCAAACCATTTCACTTGTCTCTAGAATAATGCTACAGACTAACCGACTAGCTACGTAACTACATGTGGTTAGTGTGCTCAAGGATCAACAAAATATTAGTGAAATTTTAAAATATTAAAGGCAAAGTACAGTTTAATAAATAGAAAAAATGAGAAGAAATAATTTTAAATAGTGGGGACTTGCATTTTGATAAAGAAGAAATTGCCAGACATTAAATACATGAGATATCTCTACATTATCCAAACACAATATGAGAATATTCTTTCAAATGGCAAATGTCTCATTTCTCTAATTTGACATCTATTCCTCAAATACAATATTTATTACCTCTACTCTCAGATAAACAGCCTTGAGAAACCATTCCCAATTTATACAACTTTATCCTATTTTTGTATTTAAACACTCAGATTCCACACACGGGGGTTGGGGGGGGGTGGGATAGAATTAACTTTGTGTAGACAACCAATAAACACAAAGGCATACATCTTCCAAAATGAATGCTATAGATTCTTGCCACATGTGGAGGATAGAGAAATGAAAATGAAATAGATTTTCCTGGAGCAATCACTTTTCAGGAGCAACCCTAACATCCCCCAGATGATCACATTCACAGATAATGAGCAGACATTGTGCCAGAGATTACAGACATGTGCGTTAAGACACATGCATCTGAAATCTTACCACGATGTTAGGGATGAAAACGTGACAGCTAGGTTACCATGGAGACAGAAGCAAAGACACCAGCTACTAACTCTGAATACCAATTAACAGCTAGCACTTCTTTATGTTACCAAAATTGGTTTCCAGGGCAACTCAAAGGATTGGCTCAGGTTGTCAAATTAATTACACACCAAATCTAAAAATGTCACATTCCTCAGAATTTTATAAAACTTAAAGAATTTATGAAATTCACACAACCTTCAGGGTGGTATTTGTAATTTGTCTGTTATTTCTCCTTTTGCTATTAGTTTTTTTTTTTTAATTTTACCTTAGGCAGAAAACAAGATGTATTTCTCAATATTTTCATTTGTGTTTCTAGCAAAAAATACTTAAATAAAACCATAACTCAAATTCTTCATACATATAATAGACGTATACAACAAGTTATTTGTTAGCCTTTTATCTATCATGTATCTGTAATCTATCTTCTGTCTATCTATCTATCTATCTATCTATCTATCTATCTATCTATCTATCTATCTATCCTAGACATACACACAGAGAATAGTTGGTTCTTGGGTAGTTATATTATGCTAAGCAACTACACTACCTAGTGATCTCTCCCATGCTTTACAGTATCTTATTAAGTTCTCAGCTTCTGATCATATAGGTATAAACCATGTCTTTCTAAGAATCAGGTTTTCAGCTAACAGTTTGCTATGGGCAGGAGTCACTCTGAAGCCTTACTGGCTCTTTCAGGGTCTGCAATGTATGGCAGTAAAGCCCCAACATAGAATGAAACTGCGTCATCAAACACAGTTCCCGCTACTCAAAAGCCACAAAGCTTGCTCAGGCATCTAACTCCTTCTAACTCTAGTTCACTGTTTTCTTTTCTTTTCTTTCTTTTTTTTTTTTTTTTTTTTTTTGGTTTTTCGAGACAGGGTTTCTCTGTGTAGCTTTGCGCCTTTCCTGGGACTCACTTGGTAGCCCAGGCTGGCCTCGAACTCACAGAGATCCGCCTGGCTCTGCCTCCCGAGTGCTGGGATTAAAGGCGTGTGCCACCACTGCCAGGTGAAAGCCATTCTTAACAGCAGGGACTGGTGTCTGTGAAAAGGGTAAGCTCGATGAGTAGCAAGTCAGACAGAGACTCAAATCACCCATGGCTTTGTGGATCTTAGAAAAACCCCTGGTTCTTACTGTTAGAGTGGAGAGCCACCAAAAAATCACAGGCACCATTTACATTTTGTTTGAATCCTTCTGGCTGCTGATAAAAAATTAGGAGGATGTTGTAATTGCCTATGGCAGACAGACTGGCTGTGTAGCATGGGGGCAATAGTGTTGGTATTAGGTGTGATTAGAGGCTAACGAAGAACTTTGGGGAACGATCTATTTGCAATGTTCTCACTTAAAGCTGAATTAATCACTAGTTTTAATAAACTAGACATTGTTTGTGACTAACCAGTTCATGTAATCCAACCATGTTTTTATTTCTTTTTTTGTGGCACATGATTTACAACATTCTGATTTGTAATAAATCATTTCCTATTCTTATGTCTTTTTTTAACACGAAAATTATTTCACCATGATGCTATAAAAATTAAATGGGTGACATGAAAGCTATATAAATATTTGATTGAAAGTCATAAATCAAAATCACCCTTCCAATGGAGGATTGTCTTTCCTATAATACTTATTGCTTGAAAATTACAAAGTGGTAATATTTGAATTAAGACTGCAGAAAGTCAATGAATACAATGTGTTGTTTTTGACCAGCCCTTTAATAAAATGCAATGTGTTTATGCCATTGTCCCTTCAAATAAATCTCTGAATATGTATAAAACTGTAAAGTTATTATGGAGGATTTTTTTTTCAAAAAATTGCTTTTAGTATACTGTATCTCCTCATGAGAAATAATAAGAATGTTCTCTGCTCTCTTTGCTAAGAGAAAATTAAAGCATTTTCTAATGTAATAATCTTAGGGTTTCAATGGAGAGCCCTTGGCTATTTCCTGAAACTTAAATAAATCCTTCTTGAGTCTGAGAATACATCGCATTCCACTTGTACACTGATTTTAACATGGTAAAAGAAGTAAGACAAATCTGGCTAATGATTAAAGCTAAACTGAGGTTTTCCTCTGTCATAGCTATTAAGAATAAATGAGTAACATGACTTTTGATCATAGTCATAATAGCAGCAATTAATTGAAACATTGAATTTATTTGTGCCAGATACAGTTCTGCATTTTAAGTCTAAAAAACAATATATGATGGTTGTAGGAATCCCATGATCTTCTTGTCATTGTCCATATTTTACAGATAGAGAATTGGACACAGACTCAGAAGTATACTCAAGGTGACTCAGTTTGTAGGTGAACAATTGCAAGTCAGTTGCTATGGCCTGCACTCAGAGTCGACCCTCTTGTAACCACACTCCACTGCCTATCCGTATATAAACCGGAGCAGTATTTTAAAATATTATTCCACATTTTTTCCCTCAGACTTCTTCCCTCCACCCCTAGATTTACCTCACTCTTGCAACTGAAGCTAGAAATGACTTTTACATCCCCAAAGCCCAAGTCTTTACAGACACTTACAATGCATTGTTAAGAGGTTAAAATGAATAGAAAAGATTGGAAATGGGCTTGTAGGGAGGGTAAGAATGGCTTGCTTCAAAGAAATGAAACTAGTACTAGTCTCCACAGGTCAAAAGATGCTTCTCTGTATCCTTTGGGGAACCCAAGAAGATGGCAAAGTGGGCTTAGTTTTCTCTTTCCTCCACCAAGAGGAAAGACCCCAATATGAAAGGACTGTCCTTTGCACCAAAGTTGACTAGAAGAGAATAGGAATGAAGGATGAGGAAATTCTTGAAGAGAGTGTGGTCTAAAAATCTTGCTAGTCTGGCAGGACTATGGCTCAAAAACACACAAACAAAGAACGCCACTCAGGTTCTCAAAGTAAAGGAATTATACTTCTTAAAAACCTGAGCTGAGACCTCAGACCCACGCCTGTGAATTAGACACTAGGGGTTAACGTCTACCTGATATTAAAAAGGACAATCACCACCCCGGAAATTATCTTTTCCCATGCTGCAGACAGCATGTCATTACTCTTTTTTGCAATGCTCAAATTCATCACTGTCATAATCATAATTTAGAATAAGCATATAATACAGAAAGTTCTATTGTTAAGTAAGGATCATGTTTCCATGGAAAACCTGGGTGGATGGACAGAGTCTTAGCACCGTGCTCTGTTGTGACATTGGCCAAAAAAGAAACTCAGATGTGGTGTGATAGACAGTCTCTAAAGTACTTCCAGACCACAAAGGGGCGTGTGAGGGGTTCCAGCCTCCAGAGCACTGGAAGTTATAAATAAAAAGCTGAGTAAAAACCCTATTCTTTCACACTGTTCTTAGCCTTTCTCCTTCCCACTCTTCAGTCTCCCCTCACTCTCACCTCCTACAACACAAGCTAGAAATGGCTTTGATGGGAAGGCTCGAGAGATGTCACAATGCTTGTGTACATTGTTTAAAAAATAAACTTGTAGTATTACCCAGGCCACTAAGACTCTGTGTGTGTGTGTGTGTGTGTGTGTGTGTGTGTGTGTGTGCTTGTCACAGAGACCAGGAGAGAGCATCAAATTCTCTAGAATTGGAGTTACAGATGCTCGTGAGCTGCCTTCCATTTGAATGCGGGGAGCCAAACTCAGGTCCTCTGCAAGGACAGCAAATTTTCTGAATGACTGAGCCCCCTCTCCAGTGCTCCCTTCCAGCTCTGATTGGCTCACTAAGCTAAAAGTAATCATCCAAAAGCAAGCCTCTGAACTCCTCTGTATTTCTTTGATGTGGCGTGTTGAAACAGGGAGCTTGAGTTAACAACGTATTTTAACAGGCTAATTCTATTATTTTTACTGTTTATCCTCTCAACTATGAAGATCGCATTAAGTATTATGCAGCCATTAATGGCTCAAATAGAACTCAGTGTTTTCCTGTGAGTTCACCATAATCAACACCAATCATAATTTTGTGGCAGTACCAATCAACAGGAAGCATGGTTGACAGAGTGGGACAGGAGAGACTTAAAAGGGTATGGCTTCATTCTAATGCAGGGGGATACTTCATCTCCTGACTTCAGGTTAGCAAAGCAGCCAAGTGCAAAGATTCTCTATGAAGACACTCAAGGTTCTAACCTCAGTTATCTCACTTAGAATGGGAGATCTGGCCAATTATAAAATGTTCTGTGCTTTGGTGACTCCGTCAAGTAAAGTAGATATGCAAAACATGTCCTTCTATTACAGTAGTTCTCAATCTTCCTAATGCTGTGACCCTTTAATACGGCTCCTCATGTGGTGATGACTCTCAACTATAAAATTATTTCTCTTGCTATTTCATAACTATAATTTTGATACTTTATGAATCATAATGTAAACACCTGTGTTTCCTGATGGTCTTAGGTGACCCCCATGAAAGAGCTGTTCGACCCCAAAAAGGGTTGCAATCCACAGGTTGAGAACTACTGATCTGCTAGGTTTACCTAAGAATTAAATAGATCAATATGTGATACGTGCTTAGAAGAGAGACTAGTACACAAGTGTGGCGTGAGCACTATGAGAATTGTCCAAGAAACAAATAGACAACATGGTCTAGACTCTCCATTTTAAAAACTGTGTTAAAAATAATCACGCTTGTACTTGAATAACTATATGTATGATGATGATGATGATGATATATATATATATATATATATATATATATATATATATATATATATGCACGTACAGCAGTCCTTACTATTTTTTAGACTGTTACAAACAGTTAAAATATTTTAAGTCATGTAACACGGAAACCACATACCTAATAAAACAGTTTTTTTTTTAAACTTAGAGAGAGAAAAAAGATATTCCTCCATTTATTTTGGTTTATTCTTAAAAGTATACTTTCTTTAGCACTTACTATAACTGCTCCTATGTGTCAAGGTCCCAAATATTAACACAACATAAAGTAATTTTAATGCAGCTCTGAAATGATATTGAATTAGTTCCACAGTACTTAAGTTGACATTCTTAGTATTCTGGACTAAAGCTAGCAGTTTCTTTTACTGATAGGAAGATATTTTAAACACAGACCAACTAAAGACCAGACTGGATCAAAGCTAACGTAGGGTTGGATCAAGCTAATTTAAGTAATCCCATGTACCCCACACTCAAATGTCATGCCTATAACCAAATGTCATTCCCCCACACAGGAATGCCCAACCCTTTTCTCATACCAGTGTAATTAGTAACTTATATCACCTTGGCTTTGAAATAAACATTAGTTACAGAGTATTTTTGTGCCAGCAAATGCTTCCTTCCCAAACCGGCACTTCGAAATGTGTTAACCTGGGAAGAAGGAGCTCTGTGGGGTGGCTCCTGAGATCTGCCGGGGTAAATATTTGCCCCTGCCCTGGTAGATGCTTTGCTTACACACCTACTGCTTTGCAAATATAGCTCACCATTGTCAATATGCCACACAGTGAAATGAGTTTCTGCGGGGAAAACATGACTGTTTGCTTATTCCCACAGATCCGGCCATTCTGTGCCCTCCACTTGTTGGCACGTAGTGACAGCTGGTCATTCCAGCATGGACAAAAACATTTCCCTCTGGCATGTTCTCTTCGCTGGCCTATGTTGGATAGGGGCCAAGTTCATTTCTAGCTATTTCAAGGGCAAAATTTAAGATGATTCAAGGGCTCTCACAGAATTTGCTTTTTCCAAGGCGCCATGGCATGCTACCCAATCTTGGTTGGCTGCAGGACTGAAACCCCACAACATCTCTACAAGCTGAGCAAACATTCATAAATAGAAAATGCACACCCTTGCCATCCAGGAGCCTTAACAAAACAGCTCCAAAACAATGTACACTTTCTCCATTTCCTTCAGCATAAACTTCCTCGGAGCACTCTCAGGTTTCTTGATAGCAGAAGGAGGTAAAACCAACATTGAAAACAAGCCATTAGGCTTGTGGGACTGGATTTCTGACTGCCTTCCAAGTTCCAGCCCAGCCTCTTCTTTCGGTTCTGCCCTTTTTAATCCTAAGATATTAAAGCAGTTGGTAAACATTAACTACAGAGCCTCTTAAGGATCTTCCTGGGTGGTAAATGACTTAGCCCAGAAGTGGGAAAGCGTGTCTCTAGCTCTTCCCTCTGTAGATCATGGAGGAGCCAGTCATGTCCTGTTCTGAAGGAGGACTTGTCACCAACTAGAACACAGCCCAGCCACATGTCAGGGCTTTAGTGTCAGGTCCAAAGCTCGATTAAATGAATGGAGCTCTATGTGGCCTTTACTCTTTTCATTTTATTGGCCTGTTGAAGGCAAGAACATGAGTTTGTTTCAATTTAATTAGACAAAAAATAATCTATGTAAAATATATTGTCTGAACATGAAATTCTCTTGTCCATAGACTAAGAGGGTGATCATGTTTCTTTACAGCCAAGTGTGTGACTTCTCACCAGTGTTTCCTCCATTCCCCAAATGCTTCCCTTTTTCTGTTTTTCTTTCAGTTTCTTTTGGTCATATCTGCTTTGGATGGACATCTGGTGCGTGCTACCACCAGCCACGAGCTTCTCATGCCACCTGCTGTGGTGGCTTCTGACACAAGGAAGCCCATCTCAGTGATAAAGGAGGCTGAGCAAGCTGAAGATCTCAGTGGGCAAAAGCCAATCTGTGTTCTAGCCTAGAAACAGCGAAGCTTTCTCATCTATCTTTGGTGTTAAATGTCAGGACGTGGTAGCCATGGGTTCTAATGCCTTTCTTTAAAAAAAAAAAAATTAGAGTCCACTCTATGAGACAGATATAGAGTATAGAGGGCTTTGGAGGCCCTAAGTAAGAAAGTCAAAAAGAAGTTTGTTTTTTTTTTTTTTTTTCATTTTTCAGAGTACCCACCAAAGCATTTCCCAACCCAGCGCTGTCCTGTTTTCATTGCTTCTTTCTTCTGCTTTTCCTGCAGGCTCATTCCGAGTCAACCCCGCCTGCAGCCAGTGACCAAAACTCCACCAGCTATTATTATCTTGTCCCCACAGAGAGATCGCTCCCTGAACCAGTGCTAGAGAAATAAAAACAGAATTTGTGAAATACGAGACGGAAAATAAACTCTTTTTTTTTTCTTGTTAGGAGAGCTCAGGTGGAGTGACAGGGAAATAGATGACGAAGTGACAGTGGACTTACATTCAAAACGGCCCTCATCTGCTTCCAGAGACTTAGGGAAGTCCAAGCTTAACCCTGCTCAAACCATGCCCCACTTAGCACTACATAGCATCCCATGTCCCAAACGAGTTTTCAGCCACTCACCAATGTTCACAAGATAGTTACTTTTTTATATCAAATAAAAAGATCCTGTACATGCCTTCTTGTTCATTTTTTTGGTGCCTCATGCTTTAGTCTTTGTGAGTTTTTATTCTTCTTATTATATTACTTATTATTATTATTATTTTGTCAAGGATACGCAAAAGCTTGTTCCAAGGAGTGAAAAACCTTAGGCAGGGTTGGAGGTTTAAACATGACAATTGGAATCAGAGCACATGTAAAGAATCCTATGACTCAATCTTAACAAGGACAATTTTTTTAAAAATGCATTATTAAGAAACATTTTATAGGAATTGTCACAAAAAAGGCTATAAATAGTGTATCACCATTGATCCAATAATTGCTATTTTTGAAACTTTTGAAGGAAGTTTAATTACATTGGGTTAGGCAATTTTCCTTACTTCCCAGTGGTATGTGTTATACGTATATGAATAATACATACAAACTCAAAAGGGTAATCCAAAATTGTATTTGCAATTCATAAAATTTAAACCACCTCTGTGAAGATCTTTATAAGACAACAATGCCCAGGTCATCTTTAAGCTCTGTATTTCTGTATCATTTTAGATTTGTGGGTTAATGATTTTTTTATAATGACTTCCATTTATATTACAAATATGCATTATTTTGCATTTCAGGGAAATGACCCCTAGAACTATTTTGGTTGTTTGTCTTTTGAGACAGGATCTTGATATATTGCCCAGGATAGTTCAAATTTTCTCTGTAGCTCAGGTTACCCTTCAACTTCCTATTGTCTGCCTTAGCATCTGGATGCTAGGATTATTTCCCTGTATCACCATGCCCACAGAGACATTTTTTTAATGAATAAGTTATTAAAGTGTTGGAGAGGTGGTTTTCTCAGTAAAGTACCTGCAAAACAAATGTGCGTAACTAAGTTGGATGCTCAGAACCACATGAAAAGCTGGTCATGATGACAAAACATATCTGCAACCTCAGTACTTTTGGGAGGAGACAGGTAGATATCTGGAGTGCAACGGTCATACAGGAAATAGGAGATGAATATGTCTATTCTTGCTAAACTGAAGAGCTCCAGGTTCAGGGAGAGAGTCTGTCTTCAAAATAAAGTGGGGGGTGATCAAGCAAGACACCTCACTTTTACCTCTGTCCTCAACATATGTGCATACATGTGCATACACACGCACACTTCCAGGTGAGCTTATATAGATATACGCTCACACATTTTACAATACTGCATTTTGTAGTTGACCTTGAAGACAGAGTTGTTTAGTCAGATCTATGAATCTTATACAATACATGGCACAATTCTGATTAATGTTCTGAAATGAACAAGAATAATGATTAAAAGCGTTAGAACATTTCAGCTTTTAGCCTGTTCTGGTAGAAGAATGGGTGGGCTCCTTGGGGTCCTGGGCCAAAGAGTCAGAAAATATTTTAATATTTATGTTTGCATGAATATGTTGCTAGTAATATTATGTTAACTATATACATCAAAATACAACTACCTTGTACTTATAGGAGAGATTACAGATGATTAGTTTCATTTATAACCTATCATTTGATCCTGGTCAGAAAAACAGTATAATTTCAATTTTTGAATGCAGAAATTAATAAGGTTGGAGAACTCTGTGCTAGAATACAACACTTCCTGTGGCAGAGGATAGGACAGAGAAGCCACAAGCCTTGTCTCTCAAGATAATGTCTCTGTCTTGTCAAAATTCAAGGATCTGAGGGAGAAAATGGAAGGATTTATACATCTGTTTTTTAGAAGACACCTTCTTCTCCATTTCCTTACACTAAGCCAAAAGCTCAAAGTCATGCAAAGACTGAAAGTGAACATTTGGATGAAATTTGATTTCATATCATATCATCAAATCAGATTAGCCAGCCTACTGCATGAATATGGACCTGAAGTCACATATAAATACCTCATATTAAATGAGCCCTTTAAAATTCACTCACTACATATGTATCCATCTTTATTTTTCAAACTTAGCTCTTTTTAAAAAGAGATTTATTTATTTTTATTTATCGGTATATATGTGAGTATGTAGGAGTCTATGTGTACTGAGTGCAAACGGGAACCCATGAAGGCTAGGAGAAGCCGCTGGATACCCTGGAACTGGAGTTATAGCTGTTGTGAGCCAACTGATGTGAGCTCTGGAAACTGAACCCAGGTCCTCTGTAAGAGCAACAAGTGCTCTGAAGGACTGAGTCGCCTTTCTGGCTCCGCGGCTCAACTCTAGGTGGAGACTGAAAAAGAGTTGCAAGTAGACCCTCTGTGTCTAAGGACCACACATTTCTGCTACATAGGGACAACTTCAGGCTGGCGATGTCTCCCAAAAAGGGCAGGTATTTCTGCAAGGCCTGTGGAACAGTTGTCAAGAAGAGCAGCCACTTATGAATGACCAACTCTCCAAGTCAAACAGTGGAGAGTGGCTAGCAGAGGCTTGCTCTCTTTGGATAAGTTCTCCAGTTAAGGGAGTCTAAAGAAACCCCGACCTATGCTTCCCTTTGATCTAACACCATGCCTTCAACAGCAAGAAGAAAAATCCAGGCGTGGTGGCACATGACTTTAATCCTAGCACTCAGGATGCAGAAACATGTAGATCTCTATGAGTTCAAGGCTAGCCTGGTCTACATAGCATGTCCTAGCCCAGCCAGAGCTACAGAATGACACCCTATCTCAGAAGAAGAGGGGGAGGAGGAGTTGTTAAATTAAGACTTACTCAGATGTTTGATCTTCTCTTTCCATCTAAGTAAAAGCTTACACTTAAGGTGGGTAGCCACTGCAGGTGGTTAAAGCAGAGATTAGCAATGTACGCTGACTACTTTTCTGCTTTTGGTAAAGAGATAAGCTACACAAAGGTTATTGTTTTTATTGACACAACTTAAAGTAGTAAAATGGAAAACAATTCAAGGTTTATGAAACACATAAACTCATGCTTCCTCTTGTGATTGTTGTTGTGTGTGTGGATGGGAGTGATGAGAGCAGGAGGAGTAGGAGGAGGAAGAGGAGGAGGAGGAAGAGGAGGAGGAGGAAGAGGAGGAAAAGAAGAAGAAGAAGGAGGAGGAGGAGGAGGAGGAGGAGGAGGAGGAGGAGGAGGAGGAGGAGGAGAAGAAGAAGAAGAAGAAGAAGAAGAAGAAGAAGAAGAAGAAGAAGAAGAAGAAGAAGAAGAAGAAGTGGACTGTAAGGAACACTAAAGTGTTTGATGTGAACGACAATGAGGTCAGAGCCCGTCCTTACTTAGAGCTAAGGTTTGGGTTATTTCTTGATTGTCTGGACCCAGATGACTGAGTGCTCAGAGATCAGTTCCAAGCATTCTCAGTTCCACATAAAGTGGTATGGAGCTCCAATAATGAGCACCAGAGTGTGACCCTCATCATTGGAAATAGGTAAACAAGTTAACATGAATCCTGCAGTTGACGAAAACAAACACAGAGACACATGATTGGACAGGTTACAGAGAGTGAGAGAGACCTTGAAACACTCAATCCTAAATGGGATGTCTCCATCAAATCCCTCCCTTCAGGTCTCAGTGAGTCCTGAAGAAGAAGAGGCAGAAAGAAAGATTTTAACAGTCAATGGGGATGCAAGACACCAAGGAAACTTGTCCTTCCAGACGCAAAAGGACTAGCATACCTATGAATTCACAGAGACTACCTATGAATTCACAGAGACTGTGGCGGCATGCAGAGACTCCACAGGTCTAACCCAGATGGGATCCCAGTGCTGAGAGGGGAAATGGATACAAGCCCACATCCCTAAGCCAAAAACTATCTCCAATTGGTAACTGCTCATAAAGGAAAAAGTAACTTTCTCTGATGGAGTCTTAGTGGGCATACAAATGGCACATAAGGACGGGCCCCATGCCTGGTGTTTTCTTTCTTTCTGTTTTGTTTTCTATTTAATTAATTTATTTATTTTGGTCTCATAATGCTTTACCTGGGTATTTTTCTTCCCACAGGTCTTTTGTTTACATATTATCGTTTCTGATTTTCTGTCTTTATGAGATTTCTGTGTGTGCAAATTTGTGTGTCTTTGACTCTATATGTGTTTCTTGTGATTTTTTTCCTTTGGCTCTTTGCTTTTCTGTCCCTTTAATCCCTGCATTTGGAAGGCAGAGACAGGCAATCTCTGAGTTCAAGGCCAGCCTGGTCTACAGAGTAAGTTCTGGGACAGCCAGGGCTCCACAGAGAAACCCTGTCTCGGAAACAAAAACAAAACGAAACAAAACAAAAAAGAAAAGGAAAAAAAAAGAAAAGAAAAGGGACACAAAGACATTCACAGAGGGACAGTACCATGAAAGGCCACAAGGGGAGCCAACTCTCTACAAAGGGGCAATACCTGGACTAGATTCTTCTTCAGAAGGGATCAAGCCAGCCAATGCCTCCACTTAGGACTTCCAGTCTTGAGAATTTTGAGACAGTGTGCTTCAGCTATTTAACCACACAGACAAGGGACTTTGGTACAATGGCTGCAGGAAACACATGCACAACGTACTTGAAGAATTTTTCAGGATAGTTTATAGACTTCACCATTATTAGTTGGAACAATGGTTTATGATTTACCTCAGAAATTATTGTCACACACCCCAGTGTGTCAGAGAATTCTCATCTTAGGAAGCTGTGGATTATCTTAAAAATTACTGACTACCTTGAAAGAGAGTCTTTTCATCTATAGATGATATAAGACTCCCTGAATTAAAATCCTTGACTTTTACCTATTTAAACTCCCAAATGCTGCACAGAATGTCACTGGAATGCATAGAGATTCAGTGGATGTGCTAAGGATTGCAGTTCACCCTGCATTTGGGGTGGAGTGTGCAGCTTATCTGATGGTTATCTTCCCTCTGGGTAGAGGGGAAGGCCTATAACCACTCTTTGTAGGACTAATTCTCAAGCTGTAAATTTCAGTTTCATTATGCTTAGAAGTTGCCTCAATGGAGTGATCTATTTTCTGAATGACTGCTGTGGCATGTTGTTCTCAAATACAGTATTTTTCTCCCATATTATTATTATAGAGTTGGCAACAATGCAAGCTGTATGTGCATGATGTTACGAGGATACAGCAGTCAGAAGGAAAACAAATTACCTCAACCTGTATCATGTAACTACGCTAGGTTTATTTTTATTGAAGGAACAGCTTTGTTCCACTGTAAAGTTGGTGGTCAGAGAGTACTCAATACTACAACCTATAAATTTGGTAAATATCCTTTAAGTCAAAATATTCAATGAATTATATATTTTCCTTGTCCACATTGAATCACTAATAATTATTATTTTATCTTGGGCCTCCAGCCAGCTTTGATGTCTCATGGTGACTGATTTTTAAAGCTACTTGCCAGTAACATTAATTTAAATGTCACAAGTTAAGCCAAAACACTGCACAGACATCCCCTTCCCATATGTCATTCTCCAGGGTAATTTCATCCTCCTCCATCAGTACCGAAGGTACTTTATGCTTATTTGATTCATCATTTTCTTACCTCTTTTAACTTATTAATTGCCTTCCAAGTCCATGCTCAGAATTTTAAAGATCTTTTTGTCATTTTTACAGGGCCTTGAGTAAGAAATGGTTTCCATAAAAATAATCATTTTGAATGTAAGATGAAAGCCAAATTGTCGGAAGGTTGAATTTCCCTTCAGCAGTCTTTCAGAAATATCCATATTGTCTGAAAAGCAAGTCGCAACTTTTCATATTGAAGAAGGAAAAATCATACCGTTTCCTTTGCTTGAAATTCTTTTATAAAAGAATACATTTTAGAGAAGCTGAAAATGAAAGACTATATTGGCTTGGTGACATTGCATGTGAAAATGTAGTTGGAAGCTAGCAAATTTCAGCAATAAAAAATTAGCCTAAATCTGTTTTCTGAAGTGTTAAAACATCAGCTATATGTATGTTCTTAATTTTGGAGTTTTCTGTTTATGTTGTATATCAAATGAAAGAGAAAACTGAAAACAATTCTTGGAAGTGTTTGGTTACAAGTACTAACCCACTTTGGCTTTCTTCCCGATGAATGAAAACCCAAATTGAAAGTAATAGTACCTTATTTTGCCTTATTTAAAAAAAAAACTGTAAAGTCAGCTAGCTCTATATTTTGCTAAGTATAGTTTATTCTATGGACATAACTTTTAGATGAGGCTAATATTACTAAAGTGAGCTTGTAGAACTGTTATTTGATTATAGATGTCCTTAACTTTTATGTTCTAGGTTGATGCCTCTTGTGCTGTCTCAACATTGGTCAGCTGGCAGGGTGGAGGTGGGGTGGGGGGGTGGATAGGCAATCAGTACTTCAGAGCACATTCAAAGCCACAAGGTGGAAAATGGCTCAGGAACATTCAGGTAAATGCTCCATCCCTGTCAGAAGTCTCCTACCTCAGCCTATCTGCTTAACAAACTGCTGGAGTCCCTCACCCCTCATGTTTTAAAGGAGAAATATTAAAATAATCATATTCAGATGAATTAAGACATCTCTCTTAATAAGGTGAGCATGTATCTAATCCCACTCTTTCTCTAAATTTTCTCTAAAATGCTCTAAATAAGGTAGCCCTTATTGTACACTTAGACCATAGCATGTATGCTAATCTAATAATCTTTTTTAGTATATGTTCGTTCTATGGGTTATGTTCCTATAGAAAGCCCTGACTAACAGAGTGAGAGGTAGGACCCGGATGATGGCACAGCTTCCCAAGTGCTTCCTGCACAAGCTTGAGGATCTGACTTCAATTCCACGAACCCATATTTTTAAAAAAAAAAAAACATCAGGCTGTGGTAGCATATGCTTGTAATCCCAGCATTGGGAAGCTCCAGACTCCCCACAGTAGAAGCCCGAGGCTCACTGTCCAGCCAGCCTAGCATAATCCATGAGCCGTGGGTCCCAGTGAGGTAGTCTGTCTTACAAAGCAAGGGAAATGGTGCCTCTGAAGGAGCAACACTTGATGCTGCCTTTTGTCCTCCACGTGTGTGTGGACACAGGTACACCAGCACACGCAGGAGCATGCCCAGACAGCCAGATGTACAAGTAGGCAAGAGATAGTGACGCAGTTTCATTCTTCCACCAGTGGATATCCAGGTTTGCCAGCAGAGTTTGTTGAAGAGGCTGTCTTTTCTCTGACACAGACTGTTGGCCTCTGTGTCAAAATCAAGTGTCTATACCTGTGGGACTTTGTATCTGTGTCTTCCATCCTATTCCTGTGGACAAAGTGTCTCTTTTCATGAAAGTGCCATGTGATTTTTTTGTTACTACATCCCTGTAGTATGATTCGAAATCAGGTATGGGGATACCTCTGGCATTGTTCTTTTCACTTGGGATTGCTTTGAAAATACGGGTTCTTTTGTGCTTCCATGTGAACTTCATAATGTTTTTTCTATTTCTGTTAAGAAAGTCATGGAAATATTTATCAGAGATAGAATTGAATCTATAGATAACTTTGCGTAGTATGGTCATTTTCATATTAATTCTAATCAATGAGCATAGTAGTCTTCTATCTTCTAAACAGATATCAAGGTTTTTACCTCATACTAGATGTGGAAACAAGTGGACATGTATTAAAATCTACTTTAACTAGCAAAACTGTAGAAAACAACTGCATTAGTTAGGGTTATTACTGCTATGATGAAACACCATGACTAAGGCAATATATAAGAGAAACATTTAATTCAGAGCGTGCTTACAGGACCTTTCCAGTGGACTTCTGGAAGCCTATCCAGGCCTACAACTGAGCACACCCTTGCTCAGGAAGCACTTGACTGAGCCCTTAAAAGTCGCTGCACTGGCTTAAGTGGGGAACAATAAGAGTATTCAGAGCTCCCCACCATGTGGTCCTCTTTGAAATCCCAGGTGTTTGAATATTATCACCCAGAGCTTCATCATTTCAGCTAGCAATCCTTGAGAGAGTGAAGGAATGTGGATGAAATACATGGTTTCTAAAGGTAGTTTTTCTTTGGCATAAAATGCCTTGATCTGATCAAAATTATTATTGTTTTTGCTAAAACTCTGGATAAAACTGTATTTGTGTGTGTGTGTGTGTGTGTGTGTGTGTGTGTGTGTGTGTGTGTGTGTTTCTATTCATTTCCAGATTCCTTGTGAAGAATCACAGAACTCAAACTTTTGATAATGTCCTAAGTTATTTTAAAACATGTTTCCTTGTGCAAAGAGATACTAATTATGTGCATCCTAGTTTACCAGCAGCTACAGATTTTCAACCTGAAGCCATGACACAGCTTTTGTTCTACCATGCATTGAGCTCTGGAGTGGGACAACAACAATGCATGTAAAACTCTGAGCTGTGGTTGAAACATAGCAGTTGTGATGATAATAATAGTCATGCTAGTAAGCTTTCCTGTTGTGATGGATTGTTAACATGACACCTAGGTGACAGGCCTCTGTGCACACAGGTAGATACCATCTGGAGATTGTCTGTGAGGGATTCTCTTAAGTTAATTGATGGGGGAATCTTTATTGTGGGCAGGAACATTTTCTGAACAAAGGATCCAAGACCATATAAAAAGGAGAAGACAAGAACTGAACACTACCACCCATACATTGATGTGCTGCACTCTTGATACTGACTGTGGATGTGACATGACCAGGTCCCTGAAATTCTCCCTTCTGTAAGTTCCCTACCATGATGAACTGTAATCCAGATTTTTGACCCAAATCAACCACTTCTCCTGTACACTGCTTTTGTCAGATTATCCAATCAGAGTAACAGAAAAGACACCGTGACATCAGTGCTGTACCCATAACCTGATAGATCAACTTACAAACAGAAAAGCATTGTTTGGCGCTCAGTTTTGGTTCCAGTCAATGGTTGGTTGACCCTATTTCCCTGAGACCTACGGTAAGAGTTTGTGCATCATGATGGGGAATGTGTGATAGAGCAAAGAAAAAAAAATGGACAAACAAAAAAGAGGTAGAGGTCCCTATGACTCCTTCCAGAGCAAGTTCTCAGTGACTAAAAGAATTCTCCCATTGTTTAAAGGTTTCTATCATGTCAAGATAGCACGAAGCTGAGGATTAGGCTTTTGCCATATAGGTCTTTATAAGACATTCCAGACTAAATGGTTATTTCAACAGTGATTCCTCCTGTGAATTTGTCTGTTTTTCTTTCCCTTTATTTTTTATTTTGTTTTCATAGAAAATGTGTTCATAGGCTGCCCTTGAACTGATCCTTCTGCCTCCTCTAAAGTTCTGGGGTTATAGGTTTGCACCACCATGCCTCACTTACTACTGTTCATTTTTATAGCATAATTACTAATATAGCAACCCTTTTAGGAATAGCAAACATTTTATTTGATGTTGACAAAATAACACAGTACTGTAGTAACCTACTCAAAGAGATTAGCTCATGAAACAGATATCTCAATATGGTCATTTTACTCATATGGGAGCTGAAGCTTTAAGGGGTTAAATAATTTATTCAAATTCACACAGTGGGAGGGGTAAGATAGAAGCCAAGAAGTCTCTCCTCAGTGTGGACTTCACAGCGTAGAAAAAAAATCGAGAACCACCGTGTTAGCATGAGTCATTATGGTACCAAAAACTTGGCAAACAACAGCAAAGGAGGTATTAGGGAACAAATTTCTCCAGGAAGCACAAAGGTCTACATTTATCTTTTTATTTATTATTATTGCCACTTGCTACAAAGGTACACTTGATCTTCAACTCATCTCCTTTCATGTTGTCGCTAACTGGATTAGTGATCTTCACCATTTTTTATAGACTCAGGACTCAGATTCAGGAGATATAGGCATTAAGCAAGTGAGAGAGGATTTACTGGAGTCAGCTGTAACGGAATATCATTTAGAGTTCTTCAAAATCTCCAATCTTCGGCTGAGTGCAATAGCATGAACCTGTAGCCACAACCACTTGGAAGTCTAGGATAAGAGGGCCTCCGGAGGCCAGGAGTCCGAGGTCAGTTTAGATAACATAGAAAGACCCCATCTAAAAGAACATCACCAGCCACTTCTAAGAATCCATTGTGGCCTGTGGATTTGTATTTGGGCTCTGATTTGGTCTGTTGAATTCCTTTCCATTTCCCAGCTTGAAGCTATTGGTCTCAGTCATTTCCTCGACTTGATTTCCTTCTGCTCATTTGGGGGCTGAAGGGCCGCCTGAAAGCCATTGTCAGAGGCTGTCTCTCCCCTGCCAAGGGAAGGCTCTGATCACACAAATGCAGAGAGTGTTTGAGAAAATGCTGGAGAGGCAACACACTGATCATGTAACACTCCTACGGTGATTATAGTGATACCACAGTGAGCTGCTTATTCCTTTGGCTACGACTGCAAGATAATAATTTATCTGGAGTTTACAGAATGTACCAGATGAGAGTAGAAAATGTCAGCACAATGCAGATAAAACTGCTGCATATGCTAAGCTACAGTACCTTTTCTCTGGCATTTATTTACTGAATCTTAGACATTCAAACAAGAAGGACCTTGAAGTGTCTATTAACCTTTTATTCTTGTCTTAACCATGAGTCTCTGTTGGAATAATCCCAGAACCTCTCTCATTGATCTGTGTATTTACTGTGGGGGCGTTGCTTCTTCTCTTTTAGAGCTCCAGTGTCCCCGTTTCAGATGCAAATTCTTGAACTCATAGACTGCGGTTCTCTTCTGCCATCCCAACCTACAAAGGAGCAGCACCCGTGTGTCCTGCTGTGATTGAGGACTCATCAAAAGTTGACACAACATGAAGAGAAGCTTCAGTAGTGCAGTGTCTGTACAGTCCTGCACCAATCGGACAAGAGCTTTGGGCATGGTGGAAAACGGGAAGGATGCTCAATTCCTTATTTATTGAGAAATAAATCCTGTCCCTTTTATAGCTGCTGCAGGTTTAATGTCTTTATCGCCCCAACTTTAAGGTTCCTGAGCTCTGTTCTTGGCAGATGATACTGTTTCTATTAAATAGAGGGACAATATCCACTTATAAATGCCTCTGCAGATCATTTTTCAGTACCTATTTCATAAACGGCATATTGGAAGGGTGGCCCTTTTTTTTTGGCAGACCCTCAGGTTTTTGGTTTTGTTTTTAAATATCTTACTCAGTTGGATGTATTGTCCCTGGCGATGCATGTAGAGATGATTGCTCTGTACTTGACATGGCCCTAGCCTTGTCATCAGCACCGTGAAAGGCTGGCCTCAAAGCTGCCTAAATCTATGAAATCAATAAAGGATCAAATCGGAGACATGGATTCCTCTGAACTCGGAGTGGAAATGAGTGTTCCGTGTATCTATTAATCTGCCCACATCAAGTAAATCATCACAGAAGCTTTTGGCATTCCATCAAATTGACAGCATGGCAAGGCAGCAAAGCAAGAAACACACTTACACTTTATTGCTCTTGACCAGATAAATGACCTTCATCACTCAAAACGATGAAACCAACTAGAAACAGAAGTAAAATGGTCCTCCATCCACTTCTTAGCAGTGCTCAAAACCCACAGGAGGAATAGAAAAATGAATATGGGAAGATGACATGGCAGTATTATTTGGTTATTATTCTTTCAAAGTTGGTGGCTACCCCCGGGTACACTTGACTAAGTTATTACATGTCTATTTAACGTGAAAGTAAACTTTTCAGGAAGATACTAAGTAGTCACCAATTACAGGCCACATAATGTGCTGAATGTTTACAGTAAGTGATCTCATTGATCAATGATTCAATTTGCCAAGTGATAGAAGGATACAGCTTTTATTGTGATTCTTATATGGGTGAGAAAATTGAGGGTTGATTCAGTTATATATTTTTTAATAATTCTCCAACTCTCCTGAGTTAGTAAGTGAAAGGCAGGAATTCCCATTCTCATCTGTTTAGCCCATCATCTAACTTACAGACTTTTAAAAACTCTGTATAAGAGGATGCAACCTTGGATAAAGAGAGAGCACAAAACAGATCTTAGAATTTGTGTTGTGAACATGGTTATTATTTTCTCTATTCATGGAAAAAGAAGCAAGAATGGTGCTCAAGGTTCAGAATATGGGCATGATTTTCTTTTAAATATGTAATTAAAATTTGAACAATGAATATTAGGTACCCTAATTTGACTATGTTTTTCTAGAACAAAAGTCAAAGAGTTCCTATTTAGGATATAGCAGTCTGGGATGGAGGAAGCTAAATCATGCTTTAATGTGAGAGGTCTACGTGTTGTGTCCCACTTATCTTTGCATTCTGAGGAAGCATTAGACCTTTCTCCTAAATTATGTCTTTAAATGCATAAAACAATAGACACAAAATAACAAAGGAAACTGATTCTTTTGACATTTAGTTACCAGGGTTTTGAAGTGTGGTGCCTTGATGCATGAAGAGATTCATTAATGAGCTAAGTAACAAGATCTTGCAACAACCCTGCTAGCAGTGGTTCTGGGGTGAATTCAGAAGTATTCAACAGTTCATTTTTTTCAGCAGCTGTAATGTGATATGTAGCACCCTCACTCACAGTGGAAGGTGAAGCTAGTTTTTCTTAGAGTTTAATGATGATAATGATGCAGGCTTTTTCCTTCCCAAGTTCACCCGGAGGTTACAAAAGTGGTGAGAATAGAAACCATCCTTTTATGCAGCTGTTCTCAACCAGAGCTGAGACCCCATGGGTATTTCATATCAGATATTCTGCAAATAAGATATTTATATTACAATTCCTAACAGTAGCAAAATTACAATTATGAAGTAACAATGAAAATTTTATGGTTGGCGGTCACCACAACATGAGGAACTGTATTAAAGAGTAGCAGCATTAGGAAGATTGAGAACCACTGCCCTAATGAATGTGAACCAGGGATGAGGCTGATGATGGGGACAAGGTACCACAGAACTTGAAGGCCTCATCAGGACCAGAGGGTTGCTGGGACACAGACTTTTCTTGTCCAAGTGATTATTTGAAACTCAACTGTTGACTTCCTTTGTAACAACAATAACAACAACATCATCAACACCAACAAAACAATAAAAGAAATGTGGGTCAAAGTGAAAAACAAATAAAATGTTACATATGTTCTAGAAAGCTCAGTGATGCCTTGTCTATTCTGAGGAAGAAATCTCAGGTTTTGACAGTGACCTTACTTTGGGAAAAAGCAAGAAAGGTTCAGAAGAAGATATGACATTCCACTTCAACAGCAAGCAGGAAAATAAGCATGCTACTCTCTTAAAAGATTTGAGCAGCAAAATAAGATGGCAACACCATAAAATCATTGTGAAAAATAGGAACAAATATATTGAAATTAGAAATAAATTACTCAGTCAAAATGGGAGAGAAGTATTATATAGAACTCCAGTTACCAACACAAAGAGAAAGGCACAGTTAGAACCAGTAATCATTGATTGAGTCAAAAGTCAACAACAGATGAGTAGTAACCTGAACGTTAACCATCAGCAATATAGTTACATGGAATCAAACTGTTGTCCCATTAATTATTGCTAAGAGAGTAAAAATAGACCATCCAGGGCCATGAAGGAAGACTCTGCCTCACACATCTCTAAAAGAAGAGAAACTCTAGTGACTGGTGTAAATGATGGGAAACTCTATGGGACACATTAATACCATCATCAACCAGGGAGCAAATGGAAACAATGTACCTCATAATGTGATGCCATTGGAAGCAGGGTGTTTATATAGTATGAAATAAAATACAAACAACAAAACACAATAGATGGAATGCAATCTTGATAAATAGAGCAACTCACACTGAGAGGCATTTACACAAAGCGCTGATCTGTATTACACTTTTCCTCCCTCTCCCCCGCCATCTTCACCGCTACAAAGTCCTAAACCTCTGTAGAATTCTAGGATGAGAGTCATTTTCTTCATAGAGAGTTAAAGATCCCATTGTCATCTGACTATTGTACAACTTAAAGAGAGAAACAAACGCTTCACAGTATGAGAAAGCTCTTGAAATTTAAATATAAGAGCGAAAACTTAAACATAGAACAGAAACAAATGCTTCACAGTATGAGAATGCTCTTGAAGTTAAGATATGAGGACAAAAGTTTAAACATAGAAGTGTGGATTGTTGGCATCAATGAAAGGCTTTTGTGTTAGTATCCACTACTGCTATGTGCAATCAGCAAATGTGGATGTACTAAAGGAACTCAAATGCATTATTTTACAATTCTAGAATTCATTTGTTCAGTATACTCACGTTGGGTAGAAGCCAAGATGCTATTGGCCTCTTCTTGGATGGAAGCAATTTCTTTGTCTTTTTAGTTCTACAGACTGCCTGCATTCGTTGACTCAAGAAGCCTTCCTTCTCTTTCAAGGTCGGCCATCTTAATTTGCCATCTATCTGGTTCTCCCTGCTTGCATTCCTTTTCCATACTTCTGGACTGTGATTCTATGGAGTCTCACCTGATAATCCAGTATAGACTCCTTATTTTAGGTCAATGGATTAACAAAGTTAATTCTATCTCTAACCTTCAGGTTTAAATTGTATCATTTGCAATATCCAAGTGTGTTACCTCTAAAGTATAATAGAATCAAACAATTACGAGATGTTGCTGAGAAACTAAACATGGATGCCTATCCAATGGATGTCTCTTGAAGGGCGCTCTTGGGATTTCATTAATCACTTGGTGAAGTAATATATTTAAATAAGACTCCTTTAATGGAATACTACAGCAAGTCACAGAGCAGACTGAATGTTTCTACTATGCATGGTTAAAATATCGACTTGAAATGTCTACATGTTACCCTCCCCTAACTGAATCCTACATTTAATTTTAAAATTAGATTAGGTTCTTCTATACTCTAAAAGATTTTTTTTATTATTTTAACCCCAAAGAGTTCCTTCTATTTCTATCTATGTCTATCAGATACACATGACATGCTTAATAGTTTTGCTTATAACTATTCTATCCCATCTCTTACCATTATTCGACCATCATTAGTATGGTCTTTGGTAATATTTTCTGTGCTCAGTGAATGTCCTTTTCCTTCCCAGTCATGACTACTTCTGAAAGGAGTTATCAACACTCTCAGTTTGCAGATGATGAAATGTCAGATCAAGAGATGAAATTTGGGATTCTGATTCCAACAGCCCGAAAGTGGGAGAGAAAGACTTGAAACCCAAATCTGTCTGGCAGAAGCCTGGTGTTTGTGAACTATTTGTCATATCTCTCCAGAGGACACTCCATCTTTGGATTATAAAGGGCTCTGAAAAGGCTCCTAATTTTTCTGAAACTCCCACAGCAACCACCCTAGACTTAACCAGATGGCAGGAGCCCTGTACACCCATGGGATGGTCACAAAGGTGGGCAGAAGCAGAAGGGTACCATTAGCAATGGCACTTGCTTCAGCTTCGGTTTATTTTGCTAATGAGGAGATTATGCAACAAGTTAAAGATTCCATTTCAAAGGGTTTGTATTTTGTGCCTGTGAATGATGCTTGGTAGCTTAGGAAAATTTTGAGAATCCCTTTTGCAAGTTTTGGAAAGACGACTATATGACCTCAGTTGGGAAGTCATCTAGCAAAAACAATGTAACCAGGAGACTATCAGTGCTTCTAACCACAGAATTTACATAGTTTTGTCATCCAACCAGTTGTCACTAAAACAATCCCAAATAACTCCACTCAAAGGAGTGGTGGTGGTGATGTGTTGATCTCCAGGAGCAGGCTTCCTGCTCTCAGAGAGCCCTTTGGGGAAGTTAAGATCAGTTCACAGAGCCCCACCCCAAGATGAAATTCCAGAGCACTTACACTTGTGCCTAATGATAATAATTAAGGATTAAAAAGGGCTCTTCAATGCTGACAGATGATGCATTTTATTAGCCATGCAGCAAGGTATCATTTCTTTTACCAGAACATCTCCTAGCACAAATTATCCAAAATCTGCTTCAGACCCAGAGAGACACAGACAAAGTTTATATATATATATATATATATATATATATATATATATATATATATATATATATTAGATATTTGTGTGTTTTTGTGTTTTCTAGGAGCACAAGAAGCCCTCCTTGGATCTGTGCAGACTGTCTGCATTCACAGGGCTTTCTCATAGCTCTTACTACTAAGCTGATCCATCCAAGCTCAGGCTTGAAGCAGATGGAATGGCCTAAAGGACCTGGGGAAAGGGCTGGTGCTCTCAAGCAGGCCTCATGCCAAGATAAGGCTATGGAAACTGGCATGGATGAGCAGAGGCACCTGGGGAGGCTTGCTGGTCCTGCTTTGCTATCCTGCTTTGTTTCTGTACACAGTTCCCAGCACAGAGCAGGTGTTTGTGGGTTGGATAAAGATGTCTTTCAGTTCACTGGCCCTGGGTCCTCCTTTAGAACAGACACACTGTTCATGGCAGAATTAGGCAGAGCTTTAACATTGACACAGCCTTTGGAGTTGCTATTAATACATTTTAGTCTTCTCCCAGCTCACTGTGTTCCTGAGGTTCCCTAGCCCAGCTCTCTGAGTCTGATCTGTGGGTCACTGTCTTGGGGAGCCTCCCAGAGTGAAGATTTGCACTCCTCATGCCCCATGCCCCATGCCCCTCCTCAGCTTTCTGCTCTGGCTACATTGCCCGTTCGGTTCTGGAGCTTCCCAAGTGGCATACCTTCACATACTGTGACAAACAAGGGAAGGGCGACTGAAATGGTCATCACTCAACACCGGGACAGGCAGGGCCTGGGAGCTGTCTGTCTCCACGCTCCATTTCCATACAGCTCCTAGGCATAAGCAGTGCCTTCTGTTGTCTCTGTCTAGTCACATAACAAATGCTTTCTGAGGAAGCTACGGGTAAAAAGATCCAAAGGCCTCGGAGCTCTGACTCAAGTCTCCACATTGGGTTCAGTTGCTAATGTGCGTCAGATTCTCCATCCTGGCTGAGCTTTTGATAAATACAATACTGTTCCCTAGCATCCAAAATTCTGACCCTGTCAGCATGAGCTCTCAGAAGTCGATTGGAACAAACAATGGAGTTTTTATGAGAATTTTTTAAAATCAAGATGGATTGGATATCTGTTGCAAATATTCCCTTGACTGTGATGGTTTATTTCTTGTTTGTGGTTCGGGTGCTTTGAAACAGATTGGCGTTGTGTATTCCAGATGGGGGAGGAGAGAATCACCCAAGGCACACAGACAGACAGGGCCTCCATAATCTGATGACACTTCCCTCCCTCTTAATTTTTTGGACTTGGAAAAACAAAGGGAAGAAAACACTGACAAATTGCTTGTGGACTTCTCATGCTGGAACTCCTCACACGGGGGTAGCTGAGCTTTAGGGGACAGGTTCACCTTCTCTGGCAAGAGGCTCTCTTGCAGGGCACTTGGAGACACTTTGATGATCTGAAATGCTGTTGTGTTGCGGGAGTTTTCTTAGAGGGGAAGGTCTTTAGAGTTTGGTCCTAGGGAGGCATGAGGGAGCTAGGAGAGCATGTCTTCGGAAGCCCCTTAGTTTACATCCAGTATATCCTCTCCTGCTCAGGGTTCAATGTGCCCTTCTGAAAAAAATGAAATATTAGTGGTGTTTTAGCAGGCAGTTATTTATAGCACTGGTTTCATATTTACATTTTTAAAATTGAGCTTTTTTCTTCCCTTTGAAGGACTATTTATATTTATTTTGTATGTACTGGATATTTTACCTACATGTGTATATGTGTACCTCTTGTGTTCAGTACGTATGGAGGCCAAAAGAGAGAGTTTGAATACCCTGAGGCTGGAATAACAGATAGTTGTGAAATCTGTGTTGGTGCTGGGAAGGGATCCTGGGTTCATCCTGAACAATAACAAGTACTCTAAATGACTGAGCCATCTCCCAGCCTTAAAGGGAAGTTTTATGTAATTATTCCTAATAAAGTCCACTAAATTTATAAATAAATATGCAAATTAAATGCATATAAATTAATTGAAATAAGCACCACAAATGTGAGACCTGTTTACCCTGATTTGAACATTTCACAGTATACAGCACATGTGAACAATACATTAAATCCTACAGACATGTGTAATACTATGTATTTAATTCAAAACATAAAAATAAACTAAAAATAGAATTAAGATCTTAATTAAATTTTAAGGAGTTAATATTCAATAAACTAACTGGATCATTAGTTATGAAGTTGGCACATGTTTCCCCAAAAAAAGTCCAAAAAGAATATTCTTTAGACATCAGCTCAAAAGGTGTCACACATCATACACAACTACTTGTTTTGAACTTACATTGAACAAACTTTAACAGAAAGTTTGATCAATGGGCAGCAAAATATAATTATGTAACTTTAACCTGTCATAAAGGTATTCACTTTTTTACTTTTCAACAATTTAGGAATGGAGATATCTTATTTGCCTTACAGTTAGAGCAATAAACAGCTGGATGGAATTTACTTTTGAGCCTTGTTGAGTCCTCATCAGAGCAAATACGTTTATGCATATGAGGATGCCGAAGCTCACTAAAGTACACTGTTCTGAAGCTACAAAAAGTTATAGAAAGGTTTGGGAGATGGCTCAGCAGTTAAGAGCACTTTCTACTGTCACAGAGAACTTGGGTTCCGTTCCTAGCTCACAGCCATCTGGAACTCCAGTTCCAGGGGACCTGATGCCTGTTTCTGGACTCCTTAGCAACCAGGTACACATGGGTGCCCCGCCACCCTTGCAGCCAAAGGAAACAAAACAAAACTAAACCCCCAAAACCAAACCAACCAACCAAATACCCATCCTGCACGTAAAATCAAATGTAAATAAATCCTTTTTCTTCTTCCAATCTGATATACTCAATAGAGTAGTAATAAGTTTCCAGAAAGAATAAAATCATGGCATTCTTCAGAAAAAAAGGAACTGATAGTATTAAGTGAAATAAACTAGGCTTAGAAAGATAAAATGACATTTTCTTTCACAGGATGTAACTAGCTTAAAAGACAGTGTAAAGAAGGGGTCTGCTTTGAAAAAGGAGGGAAGGATTGGCTGTGACTGCAACACACTGTGTATGTGTGGAAGCCATAACAAAACCATTGTTCTATACAGCATTAGAACATAACGGCCGTGCTGATGGAGAACCTGTCACCTTTGTGTTCTACCTCCCCACTCTCCCACATGGCTTTTCTTATATAAGCTAGAGGGATGAGGAGGTAGATGCTCTTTCAATTGGTCCAGACATCGGAGGACACTTGGTACATAGAGGGGAGAGAAGGACCAGGGTTCAGTTGGATCCAGAAACAGTAAGTAACCCTCTAAAGTGTCACATTACCTGCAGCAGTTTAATGAAGTTTTAAAACTATTATTACTCATTTTAGAATTAATCTTTTACCCATCCTCAAACAAGTGACTTATTAAACTCCATGGGCCCTGCACAAAGTAAGACATGGACAGAAGAGATTGACTTGAGAAGAAGGGTCGACGGTGGAGTGTGAGGGACTTGAAGTAGGGAAATGACTAAAGGTGTAATTTGTGTACATGTATAAAACAGTTAAATAATAAAAGAACCTTAACACAGAAAACTATAACTTTTGGATTCGGAGGAGACATTAGAGGCCATCAAATCTAATCTGATTCCCCAATGAGGACATTTGGTCCCCTGAATGTATCCTGATGATGAGAGACACCAGTAAAACCCAGCTTGATTAAGGCCTTTCTGTTACATTACCTTTTGTTAGTTGTAAAAGCTTCTCCTGGCATGGTGGACAGAATGTCAGTGAGGGATACCCAACAGCTCTTATCTTGGACAAAAAACACTTTCCATTATCTGCTTGGCCCACATTTCTCCCCAGGCCCTCCTAGCACTCTTGGAGTCATAATAGAACAAGAACTATTGGTATTTATATACAATATCTAACACCCTGACGTTAGTAGGTTTTCAATAAATTCTTGTTAATTTGTTAATAGGTAGGAATAATAGAAAGAGGATTTTCATTTGTCTAAGATCTATGAATAAGCTCATACATATTCACTCATCAGTGTGAGTTAGTCTTATATAACAAAGAACCCTAAAATTTCCATGGTAATCTTTCATCTACCAGCAACAATATGTTTGATTTCCAACCTTCCCCCTCCAATTCTTTAACAATTCTCTAAAGTGTAGTCTGCTACAATCTCTTTCAAGCACCAAACTATATTATTTCTCTTCTGACCTAGAACCAGGGGCTTCTGTCCAAGCAGCATGGACTGAGGACTGTCTTCCCATTTCCATCTTCCCTACGGGCAATCCTTTCTTTTCCACATTTTCACCAGTCCTTGGCAACCTGTTAGTAATACTGCAGGTGTCCTGGAGCTGACATACAGCAGTGTTCGAACATGCATACAAGGAGTATAATCCGGGCCACTAATTCATATGACAGTTCAGACAAAGGGCATGGGGAACATGTGTCAGGGCAGCTAACTCCACTGATTTAGTCTACACAAGTCTTTGTAACTGTGTCTTTGCAGAGACATGGTTCGGCTGGTATCAAGTTTTTCCTATGGTTCTCCGATCCTGTATCAACCCCCCTTCTGCTCTCCCGCCTCCTCAGCAGCCTCCTCCTCTTCCTTCTCCCATGTCACTGCTGGTGTATGCATGCGTCATTTGCAACCTCTCACTGTGGCTGGAACATCACCGCATCTATGAATAGATTTAACAGCCTCCTTCAAGCTTCCTCTCAGGCCTGGACTGACTCAGCGACACTGAGAACAGAGAGCACTTTGACTGACAGCGGGCTTTATCATCCTGTGTTTCCATAATATGGATACATAAAAGAGAATGAGGCTTACCAGAGACTCCCCTGAAATAATAAATCCAGCACAGAAAATGAACAGGGAAACAAAAAGCGACTTCACCCCAGCTAGGACGCTAGAGTAGGTGGTTGTAGATAAAATGGTAATTTAGAATATGAAATTTATGATTTGGAAAAAAAGCTATCTTTCAGATTTGGCTTTGATCTAAAGATTAGAAATTGCTTCCCTTGAGAAAAGATTTAATTTGCAAGGAGCCCGGCTGAGGGAAGCAGGATTTGCGGAAGGCAAATCCAGGTCATCTGTGCATAAGTGATGGGTGTTTATTGTCTCTCACACTGAATTCACAGCTACTACCTTTAATTAGTAACAAGAACACAGTCACAGTAGCAGGCAGCTGCAGAACCTGCCTCTGGCTCTCAGAGGAACAAGGACCATTTCTGGCTCAGGCAGACACAGCTGCTCCACGGACTCTGAATGTGTGGGAACAAACCCGGCTTGAGATTTCTGTAGTATGGAACCAGCCGGGGAGGTTTTTCCAGAGAGAGATAACTTCATGACTGTTTATTAATAGGACACTAGATTCACCCAATAGAAATGTTTGGTAGTGACTGCTTAATTGTTCCCAGGCAGTAATTACTGCAATTAAGAACCTGCAACATTGCAAAACCTCGTCTAGACTAGTATTAAAAAGAACCTGTTGGCTGGCGATTGCTTTTTGTTGGAGAGAACAGATAAACAGTGCACCTCTGAGTCTCACTAGGTGTCTACTTGGAATCCATCCATCTTCCCATCTTCTCCCCAACTTATACAAGAACTGCTCCTTCCTTGGACTTGAGGTATTCTGAGTGACTGAACTGGCACGCAAGTACACACAGTGATGCCTTCACTCACCCATAACTCCCAACACGTGGTACTTGTCACATTAAGAAAAATAAGGTTGACATTCCCACTGCAATGACTCTTAAGGGTTTAGGGATGTGTTTCCTTCATCAGGAGACTCTACTTAGAGACACACTGGAGTGAGAACAGTGTCTCAGAAGGAGGCAGCAAGGCTCAGAATCATAGCTGGAAAGAACTTCATTTTCAAAGACACTGCAAAGTCTGGAAAGCTCCTGAGGACATGTCCACCTCTTAAGAAGTCTCATCTGCTTCTGTTTCTGTGAGTCTCCTCCACAACTCAGTCATTACTCCCATCTTCTCTATTGTCACCCACAATCAGGCAAGTCCTAATCCCCTCCTTCCAAAGTAGTGTAAGTGAAGGGTTAAATGTGCCTTCTCAACTTGGTAATGTCTTCTTCTCTCGTAGAGGTTGTGGCGTCTCATCCCGTCCCAGTTCCATGTGCTGGACCATGTGAGCACTCTCAGGCTGTTGCTTAGCATGATGGCTGTGTCTTCTCAATTATGAGCTAAAACATTAAGGACAATGATATAACCAGGTGTTTCTGGCACTAACAATAGATTCTGACAAAGCAGGCTTGGGGTATGAAGATGCTCTTTTTAAAAACAAATTTTTGAGAGCCTTTGATCCACACAAAAACTAAGAAGTACAGAGACTGTACATATAGTGCAATTTCAACCCACCACACCCCTTCCCAGTTCCCTTTGTTGTAGAGATCTTGCATTAGTAAAGAGCATTTGTTCTAATTAATAAATGAATATTGCTACCAATTATTATTAGCTTGAGTACAGCATTTCCATTGGGCTTCATTCTCCAGAATTTGGTCATGCATGTTGTCTTGAACCTATCACAGCACTACTATACTGAATACTTTCATTGCATTGATTCCCTAGTACTCCACCTGCTAATGTGCACCCCTAAATTCTGTGTGATGGATAATCTTCAAGGTCAACTTGTTTGGATTAAGTAATATTTAGGGTATGACTCAGGCATACCTTTGGGTATGTCTCTAAGGGCATTTCCAGAGAGGATTAACTGAGGGAATATGACCCACACTGAAAGTGGGTGGCACCATTCCATGGACAGTGGTCCTGGACTGAGCACAGTGGGGAAAGGAGAAAGCCAGCTAGTGTAGAACTCCTTTCTGTTTCCCAGTTTGTCTAGATATGAGCAAGCAGCCTCACATTCCTGCTGCCACACCCAAAGGCTGCTTCTGCCCCAGCTTCCCTCACATACATATCCTCAAACTAGAAGCCAAATGAAGCTTTCCTCTCTAAGCTGCGTCTTGTCTGGTATTGATCATAACAACAAAAAGTAATTAATACACTGTAGTCAGTGGCCTTCTTGACATCCCTGTAGCTGTGGTTGGCATCTTTTGGTTTGCAGTATTTATTAAAAAATCATCTGATTCGTCTGTGCTGTGATAGATGACCTCTTTGGGACAAACAATGCTCTTCTGTTAGGGTTATTACATGATTATCAACTCAGCTATTGCAGGATATTCTAGTTGCATCCACATATTGATAACTAAGACTAAAGTTGTTATAAACACCCACATGAAGGCTTTTGGTAGATACACATTTTCAAATCATGGGGATAAATACAAAAATGTTCAAATCAGGATAGCGTGGCACAAGTACAGCCCACTTTGTAAGAAATCGATCAGTCGTATTTGAAGTAGCTGTACCAATTTTCAGCCTCGCCAACAGTGAAGAAAATTTTCAGTTGCTTGGATTATTTTTTGAGAATGGATTTTGGACAGTAGAAAACATAAAAGAAATAAGTTGTGGGATTGGATTAATTCAGAGCCCTCCAGGATTTGACATGGCTGTCTTTGCTGTAAACAGTGAGGGTAGTAGATGGTGAGTTAAATAGAACTATGAATTAGATGGTGTCTTCACTTGGTACTTATGAGCATCAAGAAAAATCAAGTTACTTAGGAAAGCTAAACTTTGTCTTGTCTTATTAAAAATTAGGGTAATGATGCCAATTCCTCAGAATCAACCAAATGTTAAAGGCATAATGTGTGTAGAAAGACTAGTTAGCATCATCATGGAATTATGGAAAGCACCCAATATGAGACTCTAAAACCAACAATAAAGACTGCTATTTTCACCAGCTACAATTTGTAATCGTAAGTATATTGTTTCATTGTTATAATTGTAAAATTCTATATCTAAAACCCTAGTATTCACAAAGTGAATGGAATGTCCCAGTCATTATTTCCATCTAGGAAAACTCTGAGAGGCTAGAATCACCACAGCCTCACTGATAACGGATTCTAGAGCCTCTGAGGGTGCAGCTTCTGCATCCATGTCTCACTGGTGATGTCACTGCGAGAGTGGATCACTGCAGACTGTCCCTTGGGTTTCCCACACTAACCTTACCAACTGTGGACTCATCCTCTAAGGAAATTGGTGAGCAGCATCTTTTAACTACAGCATGATTGCAGCCTTTGGAGACATAAAATCTGCAAAGACTACATTTTCACCCATCTATCTACACACAATTACCATTGACATACCACGTACCAATGAAACCCTTTGTGAGATGCTCATATGGGGGGTCCACATTTTCACATTTTCTATTGCCTTCACTGTGTGTGTGTGTGTGTGTGTGTGTGTGTGTGTGTGTGTGTGTGTGTGTTATGTTCCAAAAAACACTTCTTTTGATATATTTTGATGCAGCTTGTCTGTTTCTGAGCTAATAGTTATCTCTAGTTTACCAACTAAATGGAGTCTAAAGTATGAAAATGCTCATCTCCAACATCTTATTCCATACAGCTGTCTACTTTCCCCCACTACCTCCTTCTGGAAATTTATTTTGTTTACTGACTGTGGATTCCATACATGTATAAAATGTATCTTGATTATGTCTGTCCCTCATATCCCTTCTAATTCCCTCCAGGAATCCCCTTTACATTTCCTTTCCAACTTCATGCCTTCCTTTTATAATTTTTGACTAGTTTATTATTTGAACCTACAAGTCCAATTAGTGTCATATGCACTTGTGTGGAGTCATCCCTCGGGGCTTGGGGAACTGACCAGTGGGCAACACTCCCTCCTAAGGAAAATGGATTCTCTTTCTTCCAGCAGCCATCAACTGCCAACAGCTCCTCCAGTAGGTAAGGGAAAACTCAACTCCCACCCCTTCCACACTAGAATTTTTAAATAACTTGACCTTGTGTAGGTGTCGTGTGGGTGACAACAGCTGCTGTGAGCTCATGTGGTCAAGGACAGTGTAGTGTCCACAGGAGAGCATCTTGTAATGCTCTTAATGCTCTTTCCCACCTCTTCTTTGTTGTTCTCTGACCCTTTAGGGGAGAGAGTTGATATAAGTGTTCCGTCTACAGCTGAGTACTCACAGTCACATTCTCGGCACTTTGAACAGCAATGCATCTCTGGATCAGCTACTACCCACTGCAATAAAAAGTTCTCAGATCAAAGTTGGGAGCAACATCAATCTATGGGTATAAACACACACACACACACACACACACACACACACACACACACACACAGCTGTTTGATAATATGAACAGTAAGAAAACCATCAATAGGTCTTCCTCTAGGGTTTATGACTTCCCTAGCCATGGGTTTTGACCATGTTTATATACCAGGCCTACTCCCTCCTATGGAGCAAGCCTCAAATCTAACCAAGAAAGTGGCTCCTCTGGGGCCTCTGACCGGTACTCATAGGGAAGTAGTATGATCTTCATTTGATAGCCCATGTATTCTGGGAGAATCATTGTTCATGAATGTTCAAATTTCACTTTTTAAATATATTTCTGATTAACTAACAAACTAGTAGTTTTTATTAAACTTTTTTTATACATCCTTAGTTTCAGAGAAGTGACGCCTACCTCACCTGTCCTTTACTCCCAACCTCATCCCTATTAAATCCATAGTTCCTAATGCTTTCTCCTGCTCTTTATTACTACAGAATGTCTTCATTAGGGTTCCTATTGCTGTGAGAAAACACCATGGCCAAAGCAACTTGGAGCAAAATGGTTTCACCTACACTTCCGAATCCCAGTCATCAAAGGAAGGTTTGTCAGGGACTCATAGCAGGAACATGGAGGCAAGGCCCGAAGCACAGGCCATGGAGGAGTGAGTACTTCTTACTGGCTTGCTTCTTATGACATTCATGTTCAGCTAGCTTTCTTGTTCATCTCAGGACCACCTTCCCAGGATTGGCATCACCCCCATGCTGGCTAGACTTATGTCAACTTGACACAAAATACAGTTATTTGAGAGGAGGGAATCTTAGTTAAGAAAATGCCTTCATAAGATTGGGCTGTGGGCCAGTCTGTAGAGCATTTTCTTAATTAGTGGTTGATAAGGGAGTATCCAGATCATCATAGGTAGTGCCATCCATGGGGGTGATCCTGGGTTCTATAAGAAAGCAGGCTGAGCAAACTATGAGAAGCAAGCGGTAAGCAGCACCCTTCCATGGCCTTTGCATTCTGCATCAGCTCCTGCCTCCAGGTTCCTGCTCTGTGTGAGTTCCTATCCTGACTTCCTTCAATGATGAACAGTGATATATGGAAGCATTTGCCAAATAAACCCTGGCCTCTCCAACTTGTATTTTGGTTATGGTATTTGTCAAAGCAGTAGAAATCCTAACTAAGACATCACCTCTAGGATGAACCTTCTCTCATGGAATCATTGATCAAAAACCAGCCCTATAGGCTTGCCCACAGGCCAATCTGGCATTTACTCAGTTGAAGTTTTCTCTTTCCAAATGACTCTTGCTTATATCAAGTTGATACTAAACTAACCATCATACCTATGTTCTACTATTGTATCTTTGTGTCTTTGGACTTGAATTACCAGATAATGGATTCCTAAGGAGCTTCTTCATGCACACTTTAATTTGGTTCAATCTTTCCTTGGCCCCTCATGTTCGCATCCCCATCACTCCACTACCTGCATGAGCCCTGAGCCCTTCTGCACTCTGCTTTCACTTCGTTTCTCTTTTACTACTCCTCCCCAAGTGCATCTCCACCAATGGCACAATTCTAGCTTTCCTGCTTGTGTATGTATTCCATGTTCAACACACAAAACACCGCAACCGAAGCTAGGACCCTCTCATGAGATGGAGCATGCGGCATTTGTCTCTCTGGGTCCGGGTAACCTCGTTCAGAATTATTTTTTCCAGTTACATCCATTTTCCTGTAAATTTTACTTTTCTTGCAGCCATGTAATACTCCATTGTGTAAATGTACTGCATTTTAATTCTCTGCTCACCAGGTGACAGACATAAACATAAAGTTATAATAGTTTCAGATATTCTGTTTAGGATATACCTACTCATGTAGGTGCTTTTGTTGAAATACCAAAATGCTTCCACACATAGTACAAAAAGCTGCCTCCATCTGTACAGATGTTGTGCAAGAGCCTTGGCTGACCAGGGGCCTCTCTGACTCTCCCCCTCCCTAAATTCCCATGTATTGTAGATATGTACAAAAACTGTCAGGCTTACTTCCTTTTAAACTACAGACATTGCAATACAATAAGAGGAAAAGATTCCCCCTTTCTCCTTAAATTTGCACTGATCTTGGGACCTGATTTCACTGACAGCAGCATGAATTATCATATGCAAGTGCTAAAGCCAGGCCCTTGTGCACACGTGTTTTCTCTCCCTCAGAAACATGGAGTCCAAAATAACATGCTCTATGAACTCCAATGGAGCATGAGACCTAGAAGGAATAGAGATGATTCATCATAACTGAAACCACCCCGGGCTAGATGAGTACAGGTAGGAGTGAGCTGAACTAAGGTGAGGAGAACTACTCTGCTTAGCTGTGACCAAAGTTCTGACCCTTAGATTTGTGAGCCAAAGAGATGGCCATCCTTTTACAGCTCTAGATTTTGGATAGATTACTTGTATATGTATTTTTATGACAGAGTTTCATTGCACAGTTAAGGCTGGCTTTGAACACATGTTCATCCTGCCCCAGCCTTGTGAGTGCTGGGATTACAGACATGCACCACCTTGAGTGTATCCTGACCTAAGATCATTTCTTATGCAGAGACATTCATTACATACTCATACTAGCATACATAATTTACAGTATTGTCTATGCAGTTTCAGGTAAAAGTGATTCGTCAACGACCTGGCTTACAGGGGTAGCTGGCCAAGATGGGTCTTCTATAAACATGCCAAACACAGTATCCGCTTTTACTGTTCCATCTCTATTCTGCAGCACAATTTATTAGGATAAAATAGAAATGTGAGGTTTTCCTTTTGGAGCCTGAAAAGTCCACTAAGTAGGAATTAAACTTCAGCATCTCCAGAATGAAAAGACAATATATTTCAGTAGAAGTGTGAATGGATCCTAGAATGATACTCCATATACATTACATGGTTGTAACCATTAATTGATTAGTTGTTGTCTGATACATTATGATAATATTTTAGAGAAATTTTAATAAAGTTTAAATGATCCCTTTCAGTTTCTTCTTAGAGATCAGCTTCCCTCACCACTACTAAGCAGAATAAGAAAGCTTGTACACAAACTAAATGTCCCTCCTGGCAAAAATGAACAAAGAGAAGATGAATACCTTATTTTTCTAAATGAATAAAAAACAAACTATCCAAAACTTAAGTTCATACAAAAACTTGTCTCTGGGTATTTGTAGTAGCTGTGTCCATAATCACCAAAACATGGGAGCAACCAAGTTGTTTTCCAATAGATGAACTGAAAAACAAACTTTGGTACATCTAGACAATGGAATATTATACATCTATCAAAAAGAACAAACAGTCAAGCCACAGAAGGCAGGATGGAAATGTAAAGGTAGGTACTCAAAAGTGAGAGGAATCATTCTGAAATGGCTATACACTGTATCGTCACAGCTACTTGGCATTCTAAAAAAGGCGAAGGAGTGGAGACAGGAAAAGGACAATGGTTCCTGGGAGGTTTGGAGGAACATAAGTTGAGTAGGTGGAGCACCTGGGATTCTCATTGCAGCAAAACTATTCCGTCTGATACTAGAATGGTGGATTCAGGTTGTACATTTAGAAGAAAGAAAAAACTCAGGGAAGAAAGAATGTCCTAATGTGAACTATGGATTTGGCCAGCAGTCACATGAGAAAGGTGATTTACCAGTTGCTGTAGAGATACCAGGATGATCTTGTATATGGTAGGGAGACCACAGAAAATCGGGACAGACATCTATAGGAGCCTTCTGCTTTGGGGCTATTTTGCTGTGAACCCAAAGCTTCTAAAAACACTAATGTCTATCTTGTGCTTATTTATTCTTTATGGTTAGGAATGTTTTACTGTATGTGTATGTGTGCACTGCATCTGTGCCTGCTGCCGGTGGTGTCAAGAAGGGAGAAGATCTCCTGGAACTGGAGTTGTGGGGGGCGTTGTGAGCTGCCATGAAGGTCACCAACCCTGGGCCTCCTGCAAGTGCAGCCCCTGCTCTTCAGTGCTGGATGGAGCTGTCTCCACAGCCCCCGAAGTCTATATTTAAAAATAGAGAAAACCATTTTATAATGATTGAGCATTCGTTAGAATGAGTGAAATAATGCAAAAAATCCTCAGAGAATGCAATTCTGACCCACCATGACATAACATGTGTCCATCCAACTAAAAGCTAACATTGAAAAGACTGTATTGTCAGGCATATGGGCACATATATTCTTTGGACATCCTTAATAGGGTGAAAAATATGCAGCCATTTTATCTTAGAAAGTTAAGAAACACACTTTGCTGAGTAATTCCACTCTTCAGCATTTCTCCATGTAAACTGTAAACATAGGTGAATAAACATGTTTGTATACAAATATTGATAGCAGCTTTTTTCATAATATCCCCAAACTAGAAACAAAACCATATGCATTCCAATAGTGAATGCATAAATAAACCATGGTATATTATTACAGCAAGTTCCACTCAGCAATAGAGCCAAGTGAACTTCTGACTGGGGCCACAGTAGAGCTGAATGTCACCTTCATGCTTGGAAGCAGGGATGGCTTCATGGTCCCAAGGTATGAGGACTCTCACAGTGCCCCCTGTGTTTCCAATAGCTTTAGAGTTGAATATTCTACTGTCAGCACCTTGAAATTCTCCATATATTCCTAATGTGGTCCCTTATCTTCAGGCCTCTCTGAGTTTTCCAATTATGTAGCCTGTTGTATCACCAAACCTTTGCATCACAGACTTCTTGAAATCGGCTCAACTTCAGATTCTTAATCTCTACAAAAATTATTTATATCTTTAGATACAAGAAGAACATTAATTGTATCCATACAACTTTTTGTTCCCTCAATACCTGGCTCCCTTCTTCAGATCAAAGAAGAGCAAATTAAAGACTCTCTGTTGACTACAATGGACATGTTCTCTGCTGAACTGAAAGCCAACTTCTACTTCAAAAGAGGGTTATTCCACAGGGCTTTTTTTCCCATTTTTTTTTCTTTGAGACAGGGTTTCTCTGTGTAGTTTTGGTGCCTGTCCTGGATCTCGCTCTGTAGACTAGGCTGACCTCGAACTCACATAGATCAGCCTGGCTCTGCCTCCCGAGTGCTGGGATTAAGGGCATGCACCACCACCACCTGGCCCCACAGGTGCCACTACCACCTGGCCCCACAGGCGCCACCACCACCTGGCCCCACAGGGCTTTTTGTAAATAAACCAGCTCATTTAATGATGAGGAGTTAAAGACACGCTTGGGTATTCAGGCAGAGAACTCAGTTCATATTTCTTTTTATCTGTTTGAATACTATTCCTTTCGTAACTTTGGCACTTGTTACAGTATAAAATAAAATGAAAATCCTGTACTACTTGTGTTATTAATGTTGTGTCTTCCAAAATGATGTTGAATTCTAACTCCCTGGACCTATGAAAGGGAACTAATTTAGGAATGAAATATTTTCAGTTGATCATGTTAAGATGAGGTCACTGGATAGCTCCCGTCTTATGTAATGTGCAACACTCTTCTCCAAAGGGAAAAAAAATTGGGGCAGTCAGGCATCCAGATGCAGGAAGGTGTGAAGACACAGGAAGAATGTTATCTACAACCCAAGGAATGCCTGAGGCTGCCACAAAGTAGGAAAAGCTTAGAATCAATTTACTTCATGTCCCTAGAAGGTAACAGCCATACTTAGACCCGACTCTGACTTCCGGTGACTAGAAACATGAAAAAAAAAAATCAGTTTCTGCTATTTAACCCACTGAAAGAGCAGAAATGTATCATCATGAAGCTGCAAGATAAACCCAGCATCTTCATTTCATTCTTCACTCTTCCCTTCTTCTGGATGGATTTGCTTCCCATCCCACATGCAGCTGGATTTTTCTTGGGTCATAATCACAGATGTGCCTTTCCTCCAGTGAACTTTTGCAGTCCCCTTCAGAGTGTAGTCCATAGATCGCTTACAGAGATGTGATTAGACATGTTTGCTTAAAGTACAGATTCCTGAATCGCAGAACAGAACAGGTAAGGTTAAAATTAGATCAGAATTGCAAATGAATGGACGCAAAATCTCTCTTTTTTAAAGGTCCTTTCCCGTCATCCTATCCTTCTATGATTTTAAAGTGAAATAAAGCTTAAATCCCTGGAAGAATTTTGGGTACCCAGTGTCACATAAAGAATTAATTCACAGACAATGACAACCCAACTCTTTTCTGGGTACATCTCAATTCTGGAATTAGTACGTGTCCCCCTTTTCTCTTGGAGGAACTACTTGATACAAGGCCAGCCCAGATGAGATGTGCCTGGAACCAGAATCTTGCTCTGAGCTACTCCCAGCCCCCAGGACCCCTTGTGTTTCTCAAAGGGAAGGGAAATGCTTAGGAAAAAGCTGAAGTTCTCTAATGTTGCCTCATCCTTAGCACGGAATCCGATCACACACTTAGAGTTTATTAGGAGTTTTAATTGCTTAAAGCTACAAAAGGGAGAGAAACGATTACCCCACCGTTCCAAAAGCTGACTTCTAGAAGCCCAGCAGGCTCTGCTCCTGATAAGGCAGAAAATCCAAGGTCTAGAAGCAATTTCTCTTCTTCCCTTTTGCTAACATTCTGTAGTTGATACACCCAGATCCCAAGATAACTGTACTTTAGGAGGACAGGGGCGGGGGTGGCATGTACAGAAAAGGACAGGCTACAGAATTACAGCCCTTTGGGCGGAATTTTGAAGTCCTTGGACAAGCCTTCAGCCCTTGGAGGTGTCTGCAGGAAAGTAGGCCAAATGTCTCCATGCTCCTATCTGCAGTGTAAAGGGTGACTCTCCAACCCCACACCAGGTCTCTCTTCTCGGTGTCAAGAGCAGGGCATTCCTTTCGTGAGAATGTCTTTATCATTTTGTCATCATCTAACCATTACCATATTTGGAGACGGGTACATTGGTATATTTGTTGTGAAGTTAAAAATGTTGGGGTTTCTGTCAGAGGGATTCTATTAACCCATGACACCAGGTTTTACCTGATTGGAAAGGTCAAAGAATCTTTTGTTGGAAACATGGCCTCTTTTGCAGTGATAGACTTTCTTCTTTTCTCCTTTCTACATAAAAAGTCAGGCATAAGAATACAAATGAATCGCCGGGCGGTGGTGGCGCACGCCTTTAATCCCAGCACTTGGGAGGCAGAGCCAGGCGGATCTCTGTGAGTTCGAGGCCAGCCTGGGCTACCAAGTGAGTTCCAGGAAAGGCGCAAAGCTACACAGAGAAACCCTGTCTCGAAAAACAAAAAAACAAACAAACAAAAAAAAAAAAGAATACAAATGAATCCACATGAAATGAAGGTTTTACATCATTGCAACACTTGTTTCCATGGTTTGAGCCACAGGGAAACTCTTGACCTTAATCACTCCTACACACTAAATCCTCCAGTGCTATTTTGTTTCTGTGCCTTCCTTCTAGTGACAGTCCCCCAGCACCTTTCATTAGCATAGCAAATTTTTAATCATCTTTCTAATGTTCAAGTGCCCAAGGCAAATGTTTACAAACAGCATCATTGTCTTTGGGGAGTTTCTAGCACATTTACTTTCTATATAGTTGTGCTGAAATGCTGTGTAGAAATGTATGCGTGCATGTATATTGGATATGAGTGTTTCTTCCAGTGGGTATGTGTGGTGGGGTATGAGTGTGTCTCAGTGTGTGCCTATATGATGTACACAGAGAAATATCTTACTAGTTGTATCTCTGAGCAACAAAAACAAATTCTGTAAAATTTGCTCTGCTTTCTCAATTCAATTTCAATTTATTTGGACTCATAATTCAATATTAGCTCAAAACACATGACTTTTTATCACTAGCCATAATCACATATTTGCAAACTAGAGACAACTTTATGAGAAACTATGGGAATGAAAACTATTAGATTTAAAGCTTGAGTTTCAGGACAAATTCAGACAAAGCACCTTCTTTTTCATCTTATTTAACCTCCACGGGAGGTCTGAAGTTTAGAAATCATTATCACCTGGATTATTGATGAAGAATGGTAACTCCACAGCAACCCTAAATGGCTTACACTGAAGTCTATTTTTCTGGATAAGCCCCATGATTTGTTAAAAATGTAATTTACTTTAACCAGTGTTAAGGGAGTATATATATTGCTTGAGTTCAGCTTCCTAAAGAAAACCTTCACTGTAGCCTTCTACTGGGAAGACAAACCTATCACAAGAAATCCTAATGTGATGGGGAAAGTGCAACATCATACACTGTTTAAAGTTATTTTGTGAACTAAGCAGGCTACACATCAGCTCAGAAACCAGAAGGGAAATAAGACAAGGTTGCCTTGCAAAGGTTCTAACTGAGGAGAGTCTGAGAGGGCATGCCCAGATGACTTAGAGGTTCAGGGCTGAGACTAGTGGGGATAGAGACAGAGAGTGAGCAAATAGCACGATTAATAAGTGTACATAGTTTGGTAGCCCAGGGGAGGGGGGAGTAAGTGTGCCAGGTAATAAAGGTCTTCTGGGAAATATTTATGAGTTAGGCCTTTATTACATGGTAGGTGGAAAGAAAACACCAGTGGGTTCTCCCTTCAGGAACAACACTGTGAAATATATAATTTTAGAAGAATTCTGTTGATAGTATTAAAGATGAACCTGGGGGCATAAAGTCTGGAGAGACAGAAACCAATTCAGAGCTGACTACAGTAATCCAGCAGCGAGGGTAAACCTTCTGATCAAGTTGATGACTGTTGAACCGGAAGTAAATGAATGGAATAAATAACTAATTAAAAAGTAAGATGAGTGTGGATGTTGCATTTGAAAATCAATGAAGAGTACAGAGTAATAGAAGAGTCCAAGTGTGTAGTTTGTGTGACTATGTAGCATTTACAAGAAGGGTCAAACAGAAAGGACATGGGTGTAAATTCAGAACTAGTGAGTCTGAGGTTCTAGAGGGGACAGAGGCTAACCCATGGTGTGCAATGCATACTTTTCTCCTGAATAGTTGCTTTCAAAGTATCCACTTGTCTGCTTTCAAGGTCCAGTGACAGCCAGTAGCTCTGAAGAAGGCAGTCACTTATAGCTCCTCATTTTCCCGGTCCTGTGGAGCAGATGGGTTGGTGCAACCTTGTAAGGGGCTGATAGCCCGCACACTGTGTAACACCGAGGGAGACGGTTTATGTGACTCCTCCCACAAAGTGGCCACAGAACAGAAAGTATTTTTATCTGTGAGGGTGGAAGGAGTTACAGAAACAATAGCACCATGCCTCTACCTCAATAAGGGGATCTTGCCTGTGTGTTCTACCACCCAGCCCAGTCAAGAAGCAAAGACAGTACTTTTGCTCCACTAAATAGATTGCACCCAGAGCTCACTCCCAGCGGTCCAGGAGCTCTGTTATCCTAAGCACAGTAGGATAAGCAGATCACACTTCAAAGACACATAGTTCATAGACTAGACAGGGTCCAGAATTCCGTCCTTAGCGAAAAGCCACAGCTGGTGCAAATGATCACATACAAGTGAGCACCAAAATGGGTAATGAAATAAATCCAGACCTGCTTTTCCTTATATAATCTCTACCCCACAAATCCAGGATATTATCTACTAAAATGTGAAACTTTAACTAAAACATTTTCTGAGTCCTTTTTTTTTTATACCACATATGGTTTCTTGTTAATCGTGGTGCTTGAAAGCCAATCTACTCTATGTAAAGTGCTATGTAAAGTTGATTTTTTATGTTAGTAAATCAAAATTGGGGTGATTCTAAAATGTAAAAATTATTCCCTAAACACAAGAAAATATAGTCTATTTTATTTTAGTTTAAAATATTTTTTGGTAGTTTCATATGAGAATAAAATCTTAACCTCCCCATTCCAGCTCCCCCTGGACACCACCACTCCCAACACACCACTCCTGACACAACAATAAAATAAGATCAAATAATATAGAAGATCCCATAATTTGTAAGAATGAAATTAACTTTTGTTCCATCCAAAACCGAGTAAATGAATTCAGATTTATTTCAGTCCACAGTAACTAGGATATACTAATAGGAAGCTACTTCTTAAAGTGGTAAATCCGGTACCTACGTGTTTCCTGAGAGCATTATCCAGTGTGAGACATGTGTAATAATACCAGGTGTTCTTACCTGCGACTTTGGGGAGAAACTTCAGTGTGTTGGGCAGGTGTCCGAGGAAGTCAGACACTGCACTGTAGATGCTGTAGTCCCAGGACCAGACACGGAAGCCATTCCACTCTGGCTGTCCACAAACAAGTTTTCTGGAGAATACTACAGTTATTCTGTTTCTAACTAAACTCATAATATGGTTTTGTTGTTTGATTTTTGCTGTCATTAATTGTATTTTTATTTTCTTGGTATTGTTTAGTAAGGGACTTATGGGGGGGAACTTAACATGTTGTTTGTAGTTCTTGTTGTTGGTGGTGTTATATGTTTGTTTTGGTTGAACTCCGGTGCCTCTCCCACATGCTAAACATGCAACCAATCTACCCCATTCCCTAGTCCTTGATGGTGGCTGCTGCTCCTTCTGCTTCCTCTTCCTCCTGGTCCCCTACTCTTCCCCTCCCCCACCTCTCATCCTCTTGGTCTTTTCTCTCCTTCTAAATGAAGCGGGAGCATTTTCCTGATACTTAGTACACAATGGATGAGCTACCTACTTTTCCCTCCACAGTACTGTGACGACTAGACTGATTCCCTTTGGGCAGACAATTCTACTTCATGTGGGCACCATCTCCCCCAGCGATGAGCCCCTAATTACTTGCCCACTATAAAGTGATTGTCCCTGAAATCATATATATGATGGAGGATGAAAATGGACTTAGCAGGTTATATATATGTGTTTATATATATGTGCATATATATTATATAGTATATCATATATTATTTATATAATATAATATAAAAAGGGGAAATGTCAATTTGAGATGGGTGGATTGGGAAGAGTTGGAGGGAGGAAAGGATGAAAGGTGTTATGTAATTATATTTTAATTAAAATGTATCAAAAATAAATTAATTCTAAAAATCATTTAGGCTTCCTAAAAACTTGATGCTTAATAAAGAAAAGCTTGGGTTCTGCGTCCATGCTTCTTTGTAACATTCTTTTCCATCCTGTTTCTCAGTTGTCTATACAAAGATTCTCCTTCTTCCTTGCTCAGTCATAATACAGTAATAAATATACTGCTAAATACTATGAATTTGTTCATTGTAAATGTATTTCACTTATGTTTTGAAGAAATAAAAGATTTTTTCCTATGGTTATGCAGTATTTACTCATGAAATAAAAATAAGTTGAAATTTTAAAAATAAAGTAAGAACTACAGATCAGTTTGTGGAACAGCTGACATTGTTGGAAACTTTCTTTTAAAACTAGAGACCATGTTATTTGGCAAGAGAAGTGTGTAGGTCTTCGAGATATCCTCTGAGAAAATTATTTACAAGCATATACATCAATAGCATTTCATATTTCCCTATGCAAAACATAAACAAGCTAAAGATTAATCTTCTTATATTTTAATAATTAATTCTTTGACTTCAGATAATATATAGTAATTTAGTTCCTGATCACATCTGTGATAACAGTCATAAGAGTGACCATTAAAGAATTCTTGTTAATGGGGAAAACAAAACAAAACATACACACACACACACACACACACACACACACACACACACAATAGACTAGTCAGTAACACAGAGAAAGTTTGTTACTGTAATTACGAAGTAGGATGTGTCCTACATAGAAAGCTGGTTCAGAGTTTATGAGAAATTCAGTCTAAGGGCAATCAAACTAATGGGTCTTCTTTTCAGGAAGAAACAAAGATTGAAGTGAGGAACAGAAGGATCTAAGAAGTCCGGAAGCTGGGGTGTCCAGGTCAGGAAAATGCTAAACTGGGGTGGCTGAAAGGAGATATCTAGAATTTCTAGAATCCATTCTGTTTTAGTGTGAGAGGGAAGAGTGTGGTGGAGTGAGAAGTCCTGTAATCAATCAATTTCTTTGTCTTATTTTGAATCATCCCAGAAATAACAGACACGATCATACAAATACAGACTTTCAATTTTCACTTTAATTAGTGCTCTACATTTGGCTCTGTTTGCCTAACATTATTAAGATGGGGAGAAAAACTACATACATTTAAATATCAAAATATAGTATTATTTTAATGAATTCTAACCAGTCTACAAACCCTGGAACCTCTAACAGCAACCTGCTTGAAAAATATAGTGGAGCAATTATAGCGCAAATGTTGTGGAAGTAACCAAGCACTTTCTGATTGGATTTAAGGTCCACTCCATGGTATAGCTTCTATATCTGACTGTAGTGGGTAGCCATTCCAGCTTTGATCTGAAAGTTCCAACCCCCATTTGAGGCTTCGGCAACTGTCACGCCTACAAGGCGGGGGCCAAGGGAGACCCCTTGAGACCTGAGATCTGGATGGGCCAGCTCTCTCTCTCTGTTCCGGGACCCTGGACGGTGGGGGTTGACTGAACAGAGCTCCAGAGAACACCACTGGACTGTGATACACCTTCCCCAGACCCTGCGACCTACATATCCCTTCATTTGTAAGTTACCCACTAAATAAACCTTCCTTTTAACTACGTGGAGTGGCCTTAATAATTTCACCAATATCTGACACTTCTAAAGTGAACAAGATTCCGAGACTAGAAAGTTCATAGGCTCCAGGGGGAAACCTACTACTATTACTTTACCAAAGGAACATAGCAGTGAAATGGCTCCTAATAAGACATTGTTCTAGTTGTAGATCAGTGCCTTGCTCAACCCTAATCAGAGAGGCTTCATCTTGTAGAAGATGGGAACTAATATAGGGACCCACAACTGGACAGTGCAGAGAGTGCGAGGCTTTGAAGCACTCAGACCCAAGTGGGATGTCTCCATCAAAATCCTCCCCTCGCTGTTCAGGATTTTACACAGAAGAGGAAGCAGAAACATGTAAGAAACAGAAATGGTGGCTGGCTCCAAGAAAACACCCTCTAGACACATCAGAACTGTTAAGACATATGAACTCACTCATATTGAAACAGCATGCTCATAAAACCTTCACAAGTTCAATGCAAACAAATTCCCAACACAGAGAAGGACAAGCGGACATAAATCCTACCCCTATCCAAGGAGTTCTTTGCAAATGATACCGTCTTGGAGAGGAAATATTAGCTTTCTCCGATGGAGTGTCACTGGATTTATCAACTATTCCGCAAAGCAGGCTCCACGCCCAGGAGTAGTGGACCAACACAGAATGGACTCCATGTTTTTCTGTATGCGTACACTTTTGTTTCGGTATTTTTTTGTTTGGACCTTTGTTTTTGTTTTATCTTTTTTGAGAGAGAGAGTAGGGAGGTGAGCAGGATTTGGGAGGAGATTGGGAAGAGGAAGGGATATGACCAAAATATATTATATGTGAAATTTTTTAATAAAAAATGTGAGTAAAGAGGGTAAAGTGATACCAATGAGAGCTGCAGGGAGAGGGGGAGGGGAGAAGTCCCTTTTTCCACATTATTTTTTATGCAAATATCTACAGTCGTATCAAGTACTTATGATTTTTAAAAATATAGTCTTTAGTCAACGAACTTACAAGGTCTTATGCAAGTATTATTTCTGTTTATCTTATTTGATCTTTCACTGACATTCTTAATGGGTTTTCCCAGTAACTAAAAAAATTATTTTCTTTCCAACAACAATAAAAACAGATGTTTCACATTTAAATGAATATTAATTAGTCATTTGCATACAGTTTGCTTTATTAAAGTAATGTATGTCTCTTGTAATGTCTATGTAAGTATTTAAAAAAGTAAACATTTCCATTGAATTGAAGAGGTGGTTAAAATTATTAGTCTCAATTATATATAGGGACCATCTTGAGAATTTCATTGTTATCTGATCACATAATGATGTAATCATGTTATAACCTAAAAAAAAATAAAATAATTTTTAAAAAGTAAAAAAATGTTTCTGGCAAGTATTACAAATGTCTCAAGACTACACACTATCACTGAGGAAGAAATTGGATAAATACACTTTCAGTGCTATATACCTTATTCTTATAAAATATCTCCATCTAAAGCCAAGGCCTGTAGTTCTTTGACCAAGTTAAATGTGTGACACTCTAGAACATGTGGATGTGGGTGTTGGTTGAACATTTTCTAAAATTTTCATCTTACTTACCTTGGATAGGGAATCAAAAACAGGGTCAAAGAAATGATTCTACTAAAGTGTAGCTCGGTGAACCAATCAGTGTATTTGGGGTTACTTACAGAAGGATGGATGAAGGGTTACTTACAAGAGCATGGAGGCTTTTGGGTGGCTACGTCACTGGAGGAAAAAAATATAACTCTCTCCCAGCAACTGATTAAATCCTCAGAGAAGGAGCCCCTCCACCTTCCAGGATGAAACATTAGTAAATCCAGTATTGTCAAGGTCTCCTGCAGGTAACCATGCCTGCCGATATGTCAAAGCAACAGTTACATCATCCCCAGAGGACAATACTCCCCTCCAAGAGATTTTGCATCAAGATTATTCATAAGACTCTCTTGGGTAGCTCGTGAAATGGTGGCTCTCTGACTTATCCCCAAAGATTCTGATCAGCAGCATATGCTTTTGAAAACCTTCCCAAAAGATTGCCAGAGGTAGGTCAGAGACGCGTCATGGCACCTCCTGAACAGCAGTACCGTGAGTAATTAAACTGTTCACCTTTTTGTGCATACTTGTTATCGAGCACTAGGTTCACCTCAGCCTGTCAGTATCAAAATTCAAACATCCCAGATATAGTAGTCATCACTCGCTTTTACTTTTCATAGTTTCAGTTATTTGTAGAAAACCACAATCTGCCAACGCTAAATGGAAAATTCTAGAAATAAATAAGAATTTCATATTGCATGCCATTTCTGAGCAACGTGATAAAATCTTCTGCAGTCCCTCCTAGAATATGAACAATTTCTTTGCCTTATAGACTGCCTACCTATTGGTCTGTTGGTAGATGTTTTGGTTACAGATAAACTGTCACAGTATCACAAGGCTTGAACTCCAATAACCTTCATTTTACTTAATGAAAGTCCTAAAGTGCAAGAGACACTGATAATTCTGAAGTTCTGAGAAGCTGTGAAATGCTTCCTTGGAGTGAAAGGTGGAAGTTGTTGATTTATTGAGGAAAGAGAAAAACATTTTACACCAAGATAACTAGTTCTATGAGATTATTGTTATTAGTCTTTTCCTATGTCTCATCTAGAACCTTTACCATGGATATGAGTGCATGCACAGGAAAATTTATACATGTTCTAATTAATGAGCTCTCAGTCTGTGGTGTGTTTGGATAATGTGTGTGTGTGTGTGTGTGTGTGTGTGTGTGTGTGTACACATACCTTCTCACATGTATAAATGCATACACATACATTCACACATAAATGTGATTGAAGCTATATACCACATGCATGCACACATACATACACATAGGCATACACACATATGTATGGTTTGGTACTCTCTGTGGTTCCAGGCAATGGCAGGAGGTCAGGCAACCTATCTTCTATGGATACGGGGCATCATGGTCACTAACATGCAACCCCTCACATCATGACCCTTCCTTTACACTTTGCCGGGTACGAAGACCAAGCTGGCTATGAAGCCAATCCTGTCGTTTTGAATTTCATTTGAGACCCCAGAGGGCCTCCGATTCTCTCTTAACTTAGGAAAATGGGTTTCCCCTCCTGTTTTTCCTCACGAAACCTCTGTTGATGGCCAGGATGACAGGTTACAAGAGATGATTTCACTGTTTTAAGGAGGCTCTGACTCAAGGGAACGGGACTTCCTGGAGATTGGCCAGAGACCTTGTCAACACTTCAGTCTCGTTTGAAAAGGACACATAGTTCCTGGCCTCAATAATAGGCATAGTTTAGAAAATATAACTTACTACTCACCTTGAGGAAGAGATAAGCAGCCCAGGGACTGCGTCCTGCCTTGCTGGGAAGATGTTCTTTTGATTAAATGGTGATGAGCAGTTGAGGAGTAAGTTACCTACAAGACAGGAGCCCTTTTCTAAGGGAGCTCAAATCTCTCCTTGAAAACATGGCATCATTTACAATTCCGTATCTAGAATCTCTGCTGTAGTTTTCCCACCAGAAAGGTTTCCTTGTGGTGGTTAGAGGAGAAGAGTAGCTGGTCTATTAGCCACAGACGTTGCTTCAGGAAGAGAAACCCTTTATTTTGAGGAGTAAAGAAAGGCAGGAGAATCTGAAGGTTGTCAATTTAATACAATACCTTGTAAGTATATACATTTTTGTTAGTTGTAAAATAAATTTAAATTAAAACAAAAATTAAGCATAAGAAGATCTTTAAAGATCTTTCCTAATACAGTCTTAAAAATAGTTAGTTCAACCTCTGATGCTTGCTACTCTTTTTCTAATCCTATGGGCTTCAGGAGAGGAAATTCCAAGAAAAATCAGTCTTACATCACCCAAGGTAGAAAAGGGTGAGTCCCTTATAATCACAGTAGCCACAGGGAATGAACTATGTGGTCAGTTCCATTCTTCATATGGAGATGTTCCATGTGTGAGGTTGCATCTAATTTGAATAATTTTCTGTAAGACCAAGATCTCCAAAAGCAGACCAGGCCCAGGTCCAGCCTTCGGCTGTATAATAGCTACTGGGGGTTTCTGCACCACCCTTGAACTAGTGACTTCTGCCCTCACATAACCCTGGGTTTCTCCAGGCTTCAGTCTCATCACTTAACCCAAGGCCTAAGGGTCTGACCCCTTCTCCCTTCCTCTTTGGTATCCAAACTCTATGTGGGTCATAGTTTCTAGACTATTGTGTCAGAAGGCAACCTTAGATAGGCATTTTTTTTTTTATTGTTTCTAGTCTCTAGTGTTGCTGGTCTGAACTTAATGATAGGAGAAGAGGAGGGAAACCACTTAGGCCAGGCATTTCCCTCCAAGTGTAGCTGTGACCATTGAAATCGAGGGATCTCTGAGCAAAATAGCTAAAAGTTTAAGCTCCAAAGAACTGAAAACCTTAGTGCAGCTACAAGTGTGCCGTGATGTACCTGAAAACTACATCACTGTCTTTATGGTGACCCTTAAAAAAGAATATAACCCCCTTTTTTCTGCTATAGCACAAGTCAGTGATGCAGACTGTTTATGTGCTGTCCCCACATGTGATGTCTGGGTACTTCCTGGTGTAAAACAATATAGTCAATAAACGAGGTTGGACTGAACACCGATGAAAACCCAAAGTTAGACACAGAGAGTGACTTTCCCAGATGGGTGGGAAGTATTTTCTGTGGACTCTACTCCTTTGTCACGAAACCACCCCAATTATTAGTTCAAACTGTCCACTGTGAATCAGAATTGGCCTAGGAAGCTAAGGATTCCACAGAGAGAATTGTTGACATTCTGTTTGGGCATTTTTTTTCCTGATGGACAGTTGTTGGGTTTAGGTTCAGAATTAGAGCACGTATCATTTGCTCCCCACTAAACACTTGCTCTGTACGGGGTCTGATCCAGGCTTGGACCTGAGAAAGTCAAAGAGAAAACACTATGTGTCCTTAGGGAGAGCACAGCTCTAAAGAAGGTCTGTACAGGAATACTAGTCACTTCGTTACAGGGTTTACATCACCGAGAGGTAAGAGCTTGTACCCTAAGCGACTAAAGGAGGCATGTAGGGAAGGACTTTGGAACAGAGCAGTTCTGTAGAAAGATGATCCAAGAGGCTATTGGTTGCTGAGGTCAGAGCTGTCTAGAAGCACAGGGATGATCTTAGAATAACTGAACAGTTGCAAGTGTAAGACTAGTGTGGGAAAGGACCAGACCATGCCAGGGAGTTCAGGTCTTGGTCTGGGGCCACCAGGCAACCATTAGAGGATTCTAAGGACGTGTCACAATCAAATCGGCCATTTAGAAACTTGGTCATGGGGGAAGATAAATCGTTCTGAGGAACTCACGGGGATGGGATCGGAGATGAGGCGATTGTCAGGATTAACAGGAAAAACTGCTGAAGCCGGGCGGTGGTGGTGCACGCCTTTAATGCCAGCACTCAAGAGGAAGAGGCAAGTGGATCTCTGTGAGTTCGAGGCCAGCCTGGGCTACAGAGCGAGTTCTAGGAAAGGCACAAAGCTGCACAGAGAAACCCTGTCTCGAAAAGCAAAAACAAAAAACAACAACAATAAAAAAAACCCTGCTGATTGGTTCAGCAATCTCAGCATGTATGTGCTCTTGTGTACAGTAAAGGGATATAAAACACCTATATGGGGGACCCAGAAGCTTAAACACAGTATGCCCACGCTTTTTGAGAAGTGGGTTTGCACGTCGTTTCTATGCATTCTTTAAGGGTACCCGAGTCCAGCTATTATGGGAAGTGCAAGGCAGGCCCTGATAATTTAACTACTAAGTAAGTTTCTAGAAAATTCGACTTTGAGAAAAGAGACAAATGAAGTTCTCCCTTCTTTATTTGTCTATTCAGGACACAATTTGCCTGCTGGATGGATACATCTCAGGTTAAAGGTGACTAAACATCAGATTAGCAATTTCTCTTTCGTGCATTTATTTTTACCGTCTGTGCCCGAGACACTACCAGCTAACTGATTGCTACATAAATGACAGTGGCTCCATACACAAGCCATGAGTCACAGTGGGATTAACTGGATTTATCCATGACCTAAAGCATACTGATGCAGTTCTTGAACTATGTCACACATGGTAGGACTTCAGAGAATTCCCTGATGTATTAATAATTTGTGAGACAACTGAAATGAGTAGTGGAGAGCAATAAGAATGTAAATATTGACTAAAATAATTCCATCTTCTAAAATAAGAATTATACCTATGTATAAAAATATATTGTCTGCTATTTTACAATGGTGACCAGTATTACAATCGGTAACTACTGAGTAAGCAGGCTCTGAGCCCCTTCTCTGCATCAAATCCTATACTCACTCTCCCACTCCCTCCATGGGTAACTAGTGTGTGTGTGTGTGTGTGTGTGTGTGTGTGTGTGTGTGTGTGTGTTTGTGTTTGTGTGGGGCTTCATTTACTTGGGCTGGGCTTCATCAACCCCAAGCATTCCAAAATGAGATTCTGGACCCTTTCTTTGGTCTTATTCATTCTAAGCCTGCTTTTGGTGCTTTTGGTATATCCTTCTTTGTGGTCATCTGACTTCACAGTTGCTGAGGCATGAAGCACTCAGACCTGCCTGTCTCCAGGACCCAATGTTTTAACTACTACGTTAGAGTGTGTTGTTCTTTAAATGTACTAGGACAGTGATACTCAAAGCAGCCCGTTCATAAACTGTTAGTGATCCCCTAGGAGATAAAAGAATGTCTTCCAGAATATAAATGACCATAGTGCCTCTTTTAAGGGAAAGCAGTGTTATTTTTAAAAGTTGCGTCAGTTGTAGTTGGCTCATGTTCTGGTGAGGGTCTAATTGCTTTGCTTCAGGCCAGTGGTGACAATGATAAGAGACATAGGTCTGTGCACACATGGCCAGCAGTGTACCAGGTCACCATGTGGCTGCCAAACTCATCTGACTAGTCTATCCCAAAGAAGCCATGAACAAAACATGCCAAGAGCCCGTAAATACATCAGAGCTAACAAATGTGTCTCTAAGGCATAAGCAAGTTTGGGGGCATTTGAAAATTTGAAAATGTGAATCAGATTATACAACTCATAGCTTCTTTCACCAAAAATTGAATTCCATTCAGAATGACTACCTTAAAAACCACAACAAATGTTTGTGAAGGTGTGGGGAAAAGAGAACCCTTTTGCTCCGTAGGTGTGAATGCAAAAATTAACTCGTTTACTGTGGAAATCAGTGTGTAAATTCCTTAAAACACTGCAAATAGAACTGTCACATGATAGAGCTAGACTGCTCCTGGATGCATACACAAAGGAGTCAAAGGTTACCTCCAGTAAAGACACCTGCCCAGCCATGTTTCTTACAGCACTATTCCCAATGGCTAAGTCAGAGAGCCAGCCTGGGTACCCAGCAGCTAGCGAATGGATAAAGACAATGTAGCATGTGTACACGATGGCATATTATGGAGTCACAAAGAAAAACGAAATTACGTTGTTTATATGAACATGTGAGGTTCAGTCTCCACGTTATGTTTGTACTCCAAAATCCAAGTATCACACATTTTCTCCCATTCCTAGAATCTCAATTTGAAAGCCAGATACAAAGGTAGAAGGGAGAATGTCCTGGTTTCCTTCTGCTGCTGGGATGTAACACTCTCACCGAAAGCAACTTGGGAAGGAAAGGGTTATTTTGGCTGACACTCCCAGATCTCAAATTATCATTGAGGGAAGTCAGGGCAGGATCTGATGCAGGAACTCAAAGCAAAGCCCTCTTTGGCTCACTCCCAGGCTCACTCCCAGGCTGACGCTCAGCTTGGCCAGACCCACTTGCCTAGGGATGAAGTAGGAGAGACAAGCAGGGCTGATGAGAAGCAAATAGTATCAGCATACTTCATGAGGATATGAGAAAATGTCCCCAAGAACCCCATTATTTGGTAATGACACTGATATAGGAAGTAAAGTAAATTCACCACACCAGAATTCATGATCAGGTGTTGGAACTTCTATATGACCACAAGAATGTGTTTTAATCATCATTTTTGAACTCATAAGTAAGGCTTCTTTAAATAGCCTTTAAAAATGTTGTTTTTAATAGCAAAAATATTGTAAATGTTCAAATAATACTCTAAAAGTGATAAATTAGTTTTGTTCTCTTTTGGATAGTAGCTTTGGAATTCACCCTGTGGGAGTGTCATAGTACTATTCTTGCATTTGCTGTTAAATAAATGTAAGTTCTCATGTCTAAGAGACTAAGACGGCTGGACTCAAAAGCTTCACATCTTGGTCAAATCTTGGCTTCATGCCTTGCTGAATGAGTGTGATCTGTAGTGAGTTATTCAACCTCTTTTGCATTAATTTCCCCATCAGTGAAATGTGGGTATTAAAACATGACCCTAGTGGTCTGTGAAAACCCAGTTGAATGTATATTAGATGCTTAGGACATCAACTGATACCATAGAAAATGCCATGCATTCTACAGTTGCACACAGATTTCTACACCGTTTAGTGTCCCTTTTATTACAGAAGCCTCCCTGTTGTCCCTTGCCTCACCACTCAGAATGGGGTCATCAGGACGTTGGGCTGGAAGCACGCTCTTACAAAGGAACTGCTACATTTTTCTGGAACTAATAACCCTCTCAAGGATAATCGTGTTCGTGGAGGAAAATGATTTCGTAAGCCCTCATCTACATGAGATTCAGCGCCATGGGAGGAATGCAGGGTTTACAGTTACCATACAGATCTCACAACAAACCTATGGAGTAGCCATATTTATAAAGAAGGAAGTGAGCACCAAGAAGTCACCATGTGCAGCCAGGTGGAGGCTAGTGATAGGGATCAAGAGGGAGTTTCGGGCCTGACTTAACATTGCTGCCTGTGGAATGACACAGGAATGTGCTGACGACGCCTATCAGGTCATCTGAGACTCAGCCTGGCCCTCAGAGCACCTTGAAGAACTGAAGTGAAAGCTAGAAGCTGGAGACACTCTTAATCTAAGCAATGCCGACTGTTTTGCTCTGAGGCATAGGAAGGACGGGTTCCAATATATTCAAAATGAAAAGTGAAGGTAAGTTACACATTCTTGTGTAGAGTTTTCTTTTTCCCTTCTTTTGAGTCTTTCAAGGTTCTCATGAACTCTGTTGTTTCAATTATTTTAAGCGTTTGCTACTTAAAAAATAACCCACAAATCTTCTTTCCTCCAATATGGATCTAAAATAAATCCATCAGAATACTCTTGTGTGATCACCAAATATGGTGACCCTATTGCTGATCACATGTTGGCACCACTGAACACCTGGAATCTTCGTAGTTGCACGCATATTGCCTTATCTTTCTTTGTACTTTATGAGTGTGGCGTGGCCACCTTAGTGCACAAGACTTAACTATAGCCCAAAAGATGACTATCACAACAAAGAGGGGGAGGGAAGATAGGAATGCGGTTTCCAGCAATTTAATTCAAATAGTTGTCCCATGTCGTCCTGGCTCAAGAGCAAAATGTGGTCTCATCTAATTTTGACGTTATACAATGCCGATATTGTAGGGCAAGCTCTGCCTGGAGTGCTGCTGGGAAATCTCTGAGAATGAAGCAAATGCAAGTGACAACCAGAACATGGTCTTAAATGATGAGCTTTACTGTGCTCCAATATAAAATATAAACTGATGCAGTAGAATGTCCAATCAAAAGATATAATGTCAGCTTGCATTCTTTTATATCTTCTTGCATAATAAAAAGAGCCACATTTCACAAGTTTGCACATTCTGGGTGCCCTGAAAAGCTAGTCCATTCACAATAATTCTCCCAAGGAAAAGGAAGAAGAAAGGATCGGTAAGTCCACGCTTCAGTTTGAATTAGTTTTTGTGAAACCATGATGCCACTAGCTCCTTCTGGAACAGACAAGATAGGAAAGTCTTTGTTCTCGTCACCTGGCAAGGGCAAACCCTCCTCCTCTTCTTCTTTCACATCACACCATGTCCTGGTGGAGGACGGGCAGGAAGAGCAGTGGGCTGGTCCACTGTCCCCCTCAGACATTCTGACACAGACCCCACTGTTGGAGGTATCCGCCAGAGAAGACTGTTCAGACATGGGTTTAAGCCAATAGAAAGTCTTTATTAGCCAGCCAGTGACTACACTGTAGGTTTGGGACCCCAGTGTAGCACTGGAGTCCTTTGCAGGGTGAGATTTGAAGCACAAATCCTGTGTTTTTGGTTGATATACTTCAGTTAACAAGAATTGTTAGCTAGGAGTAGAACTACATAGGCCCCAAAGCAGGTTAGTACATTTAGAGACTTTCCCAGAACTGTAGATCTTAATGGATTAGGCCTTTGTTTTAGTTTTGGCAGGTGGTGTTGTCTACATGCTGATTTTTACAGTCTGAATGGTACTTCTATCATGGAGTCAGTTGTGCCAAGGTCTGGGGCCCTGTCACACCACTCTATTTGTCCTAAATAGAGATGTGGAGTTTCTGTTCAGAACTCTCAATTTCATTGGTCTAGGATTTGATAACATTTTCCTACTCTAAAGACATAAATCACTGGTAGATATACTTGAAGAGTCTTTAATCAATAGACATGTTATTATTTTAAGTAGCTGATAAACCATTGATTTTCTTTTAATAACACAAATTCCAACTCAACTGGAATAATCAAGGTTAATGTTGATGAAGAAAAACTGTGACTAGAAGGGCTTTCTGAAGCTCTGTCTTCCAAATTCTTTTATGTACATGTGATCACAGACGAGGGAAACTGTATGTAGATGTATTGATTCCCTTTGGGCTAGTCAGCTTGCTATATCATGTGATTTTAAGCTGATTACCCACTTTGTACAGCAAAATTCAAATTACTGTCTGAATATCTGATATGTATATCAAGACACACAATGCATTCATGAGGATTCATAGATTCACCAAAAAGATCAGGAAACATATAGATTATTTTAAAATTGTGTGAGAGAGTGTGATGCTTAGAAATAGTTTTCTTTCTTCTTAAAATTTTGTTGCTAATCATGGGAATAGTTTTCCCATTCATCATATATAACAATGTTCAATGAACTTTTCAGAAATACTAAGGTAGTTTTCTATTTTCTTTCTTTTCTTTTTCTTTTTTCTTTTTGTTTTGTTTTTTGAGACAGGGTTTCTCTGTGTAGCTTTGAACCTTTCCTGGATCTCGCTCTGTAGACCAGGCTGGCCTTGAACTCATAGAGATCTGCCTGCCTCTGCCTCCCAAGTGCTGGGATTAAAGGCATGTGCCACCACCACCTGGCAAGGTAGTTTTCTAAAGCCAAAGGGCAAATAATACACGTGAGATACTGAATACAAAAACTGCTACATTTTTTGTCCCGACACACATTTCACCACTCCTCTCTTTGATGCTTACAAGGGGATTCTGTTCATGGAGGCATATGATGATGAAGTCAGGAGGCTGATGTTTAAAGTAAATCAAACTTTAAAAAAATCAAACCCTTTCTCCCCTTAGGTAATGCCCTCTCCAAGGTAGATTGATGTTACCTGTTCCTCTTCTGCCTTCTGGTTTTGTTTTGTTTTCTCTTTAGTTCTAGTGGATTTCCTTTCATGGCATTAGCCACGCCTGCAAAATTAATAGTTGTCCTCTAGTGTAAGCAGACACAGCAAGAATTTTCTTTATAATCGGTTTTAGTTCTAGGTCAATAGGACTGACTTAGCCTGGGTGAAGCAGTTCCCTGCCTGGGTCTTGGTAATTAGTAGTTTTCTTCCACCTACATGTGTTCTTTCTCTGCTTTGCTGTTGGGTTTTAAATCTGATGGGGTCGCTGGTCTTTCTTTAGGTCAGGGACTAGTGTGGAAGGACCTGATCACATCATTCTTCCTATGCATCTCTCTTGGCATCTCATTTCAACAGGGTCTTTGCTCCCCAGCTCTGTCTTTGAAACCCTTTTCTCCTCTGTCCTGGGTTCACGCCCCCCGAGTCATGGTGGCTTCCCAGCACTTTCAAAAACATAATGATCCATAACATTATGGCTTCCTCCAAAAAGTACATTTTTGCTCTTGTAATACTTTACTAAAATTTTCAATAACATACCCATTGACTATGTGACTGATATTCATTTCAGTTTACTTACTGGACTAAGTTCCATGAGACAAGGACTTATTTATATTGCTCATCAGGCAGGTACATTGCTCTGTGAATAAACTTCAGCATGCTCGATTCTTCACCAGTCACAGACCAGAGCAAATATACCACAGTGTCACATCATTTTCATTTTATAGCGACTATATTTCAGAGTGAATCTTTTAGGTGAAACCTTGAGAAAGTTCTAAGACTTATTGGTAAGCACTGCCAAGTTCCTCCTGTCGACTACATTTACAACATATGATTGTGAGAAACACAAAGCTAAGATGCTGAATTAGGAAATGTGATTAGTTTGTATTGACTGTATGGATTTTAATTCAGAGTGTAATGTTTTCCCCATTCTTAGACTTTGAAGGTTCACTAATTATGTGTTGAGTGATTTGTAGTTGCCTAACAGTGTCCTAGAGACTAAACATTAGTCAGTCAATCAGATATGACCAAAAGTCCCCTAGTGCACAATGACAAATAACTCCCCTAGCTACACCTTGAAGTCTTATCAATGTGAATAAATAATAAATCATCTTATAATTTAGTTTTTGATCTTTTAACGAAGTGTATTAGAAGGATGACTATGCTTCATATAGAAAATAATTTTGATATTTCCTAGAGATATACAGAATATAGATTCAAATGTACTAATTTCAGTGGAAAACACTGCATCCAAAAATAAGGTAGCTTACAACAGAGAGAAATATGCATCTGGACTTACACACACAAGTGTCCAAACACCTATGTGTCCATGCATACAATGCACATGGAGAGACATAAAAATGAAAAGTAATTGAGATAAGTGGATTAGTATAAGTCATAGCATAGTAACAATGTGATTTTCTTTGTTTGTTGTTTGTTTTATTGTTTATTTATTTATTCATTAATTTATTCATTTTAGAGACAGGGTTTTTCTCTCTATAGGCCTGGCTGCCCTGGAACTCATCCTTATACCAGGCTGGCCTCAAACCCAAGAGATCCACCTGCTTCTGCCTCCTGAGTGCTGAAGATGTGGACCACCACATCCAGCAATGTATTTTCTAAGACCTCTGAGGAGCAAGAACTGGTAACTGGACACCTGCAAATGTCATTCTTGACACTAAGCAAGTCAAGGTAAAGATCATCCTTAAATTTGCCTTGTGACACCTTACAGTATGCTTACAGTCAATCTTGCTATTTTATTAGTACAATAACAATATACTAAGAACAGCCGGGCGGTGATGGCACACATCTTTAATCCCAGCACTCGGGAGGCAGAGTCAGGTGGATCTCTGTGAGTTCCAGGCCAGCCTGGTCTACAAAGTGAGTTCCAGAAAAGGCACAAAACTACACAAAGAGACCCTGTCTCAAAAAACAAACAAACAAACAAAAAACAATATACTAAGAACAGAAACACTGCCGGGCGGTGGTGGCGCACGCCTTTAATCCCAGCACTCGGGAGGCAGAGCCAGGCGGATCTCTGTGAGTTCGAGGCCAGCCTGGGCTACCAAGTGAGTTCCAGGAAAGGCGCAAAGCTACACAGAGAAACCTTGTCTCAAAAAACCAAAAAAAAAAAAAAAAAAGAACAGAAACACTAATGTTTCTAATATAACAGCCCAAGAATGCTGGGCATGTTACAACTGTAATACTTTGAATATAATAGGATTTGTGGCAGCAGTGAAGACTAGATGAACTGGAATTCCAGAAAAAAACAAACAAAAAAAGGAGCATCATTTCAAGGTTAGCAGACACTCAAAAGTATTAGCTTACCAGGAAGTTTTGCTTAATTTGGCTCAGACTGAGGATCAGATGTGGCCCAACCCGAAAAGTCCTACCAGAGGAAAGGAACCATCATTGCTGTTAGTTCTGGGGCTAGCATGAAAAACCGAAAGCTTAAAAACATTCCAGCACCACCCTCTCCATCAGATATTTGTGAATTCTGATGCTATGCGAAAGAACAGAGGATCAGGGCAGAAACCTTACAAGGGCAGATTAAATTCTCAGAACATAGTCATACTTATAAAAGATACAGCCAATTTTCTCCAGGAGTTCAATAAATATTAAATACGTGTAGGACATGAGATAAACAAAACATCTTTGGGGAGGTGGGATCATAAATAAGATGTGTATTGTCTTTGAGTGCTAATGAGACAAAGGCTCACCATATTTTCACTCCAAAGCTCAAACAAGCCACACCTCAAGAACATGGGTGAATTGGATCTAGAAAAAGAGGAGAATCTTCTTCAGTGAAAGAAAGATGTCATTTAGAACACCAATTATGTACCTGCATAAAGTATGCACGCAGTATGGAACTAAAATTGTCAGGCGTGTCTCGAAGCAGAAGTGAGGAAAAATACATCAGAAACAAGCAGACAAATGACTAACTATGGGAGTGAGAAACTAAGGACTTCCAAAGATGATCAAGAGGACATGAATAGAAGTGAGTAGAAACAAATTTCTCTAGAGAAGGAGGGAAAGATCATTCATTAAAAAAATAAAGCCAGAATAAATGGAGAGGCATTTCAGCAGATGCATACCAAATTTGAAAAGTGGGGATGATATCTATAATATTCAAAACAACAGTAAGATAAAAAAGCAGGAGTGAGAGAAGTGGAATTAAACAGTTAATTTCTTCCAGCCCTGGGGAAAACGGTACATTTACTGTATTTATAGTACTATATCTAAAACTTGGCTTGGCACTCTGTATCTGTAGGGGACTGGAACACCTTCCACCCTTTTATATTTCTCTTCCTTGTATTTCTCCACCGACTAATAGTTACTGTAACAGTTGTTGAAATAAGAATGTTCTGCTTTTTTTTAAATGAAGCTCATATTTAAAATATGGCTAAAACACAATTGAAATTGGGTAGTGATGATAGATTATGCAAGACTATGAAACAGCTCATTTAGATGTATCAAGTATTTTTGGAGTTTTCTTTTAACTCAGTAGTTCAAAAATAACGTCATAGTTTCTACTTGGGTGAGAAATTGGAGTCTGTTGGGATTTCACACAATTTTTAACAAAACTAAAGGATTTTTCAATCAAGATTCTTTACTTTTGGATCGTGTTCAAACATGTTCCCAGTCTTCACTTTGGCTTTCATCGATGGGGATGTCATATACATAATCAGGTGAAACACAGTGGAAACCCTTTGGAGTTAGACAGGAAATTACTCATTTTGGGATGTTGAGGTCCAGGAACCAGGCAGAGCTCCCTTCTCATGGGTCATCTGGAGACCAAGAGGTGAAGAATCCTCCAAGCAAGTTTGGCTCTTCGAAAGTGTTTATCTCCACCTCTCTGCTAAAGAAGACAACATTTTAATTCAGAATGGTTTACAATTCTGAGTGGCAGGGTTCTGTCCTGAGCCACTGTGTCAGAAAGAGAATTTATTGACTAACAGTAAATTCACAAAATGCAGCAGCTGTGTTGACAGCTGTTTTCCAGGTAATGTTACCAACTTTGGTGACCTGGGCAAGATAAATGCAGGCTCCTTTATTCAAAGCTTAATTGCTAATATCAACTCATATCACACATGACATAGTAAACGCATCTCTTTTTTGTAGATGCGTATGTGTGGTTCCAGAAGGAATACAACTTAAAGCCACAACTCCAGCAGAGTTCAAGAGGTTTCCAAAGTGGGTTGATAGAAATGCAATAGAATTGTATTGATAAGATAAGGAACTCAAAGTAGCCACAGGGAAGGCACTCTTGCACTCAGGCGGGAGAAGTCCAGGTTGAGAGGGAAGATGTAGCCAGCTGCAGAGAAGGAAGGGCAGAGCCAAGTCAAGTCCAAACAGGTGAGCAGATGGAAAGGCAAGTGACATTCCAGTAGTCTGTGTCAACAGCAACAGGGGTGAGGAGACCTGGCCAAGCTGAAGCCCCGGGGAAAATCAAGAGTTCCCTGCCTGTTGGTCTTCCCTGCACACACCAAGTATTAAAGGACAGGCAGATGTGAGGCCATTACCATTGCGTTGCTACATGTGTTGACCACTCTATGGAATCTAGGTGAGGAAATTAGACATTTTTTCCTTGCAATGTCTGATAAATTCTTGGGACTCTTTTCCCGATGTGATTTGAATATACCTATGTGCTCTGAAAGGCACAGTTCACCCTGGTCAGCTTACAAGATGGCACACTTTTCACTCTATGCTGCATAGGTGGTATGAGGAGATGGTGATGTTTGCAGGTCCACCCAGGAGCGCAATCATCCTTCACCCTCAGTGAAGTCAAAGGCTGCCTATAAAATGGAGTCTCTTAGGGCAAGGCACAGACTAGAAACAAAACACAGAACACTGTTTTTACACCACATGGGGTAACCTGGAGTAGGGCACAGCCTGATCACAACAGGTTCTTCAAAGTATTCTCCTGCAATTCAATTTGAATAAAATATACTCAGCTCGGATCATCAAGTGCTTATTGACTATTTTTTTCTATATTTTCTTACATTAAACAGAGTAAGCAGGATAATAATGTATAAAAAGATGAAGAGAAGACATTACAAGATTTGTCTATCTTGACCAAAAGCCCCAAACTATATCCAATTAAAAATCTGAATGAAAAACTCCATGCTAACTTGTAGCAGTATGTCCATAATTGAGTGAGGATCAGATATTCCTTCTAGTCAGGAATATTCTCTGAGTATTCTGGAGTGAAAATTGTAGTGTCCTGAGAAAACTACTGTGGGCAATATGCTGCATGTAGTTTAGTCTGATACAGAGTGCATAATGTAGAGAAACATGGAAATAATTGTATTTGTCAGCCCATGACAGCGAGGTTCAAGGGGGAAAAATGGCGGAGGCTAGAGCCGTGGTTCTCACCCTTCCTGATGCTGCAACCCCTTAAAACAGTCCCTCATGCTGTCGTGACCCCAAATCATAAAAGTATTTCGTTGCTACTTTATAACTGCAATTTTGTTACTGTTAAGAATCATAGTGTAAATATCTGATAGGGAGGATATGTGACCCCCTAAGGGGGTCATGACCCACACATTGAGAACCATTTACTTAGAGCATCACCTGTTCTGCTTGGGTTCCACTCACTGCTTACTGGAGCAACATACTGATTTTTCAAGCTTGTAGTTTGCATATCCTGCTGAATGGGGTTAATAATTATAACTGTGCTAATAATAATAATACCTACCTTGTATGAGAAATAATGAATTAATATTGTATCTTTAAAATAATAGCTGACAGATTAAATACTGTTTAATTTGAAGGTTAAAACCTTCAGTCATGAGAAAGATGGTTAATTGCTCACAATGGAGTGATGGCAAAGGTCTGACAGAGGAATGGATAAATCCAATACTATTAAGATAAATTTAGATAACTAGAATCACTAATGATAGAGTAGGAATATCAAAGGTGTAAAGGGAAGTGGTACAATCATACAATAGGGGAGGGTATTGGCCTCTACGATAGAGCATGATACATTCCTGTTTGAGACACCACAATGGAGCCACATTGAGAAGTAATTAGAAACGAAATGATGGAGCTGTGAAAAGAAAGAAAATTTTGTGTTTGCAGAGAGATTAGAATAAATGACCAAATGACCAAGTGGGGAAACACACACAAAGAGACCCAAGGAGGTGCTTAGTCAACACTCCAGAAGAGACAGAAAGGACCAAGAAAGGGCCATTCTGAAATGTACACTGTTTATCCAGCTCCCTGAGGCTCCGGAGAACTAATCTGTGTAAAAGATTAGTCTTAACGTAGGTCAAAAAAGTTCAGGGCATTCTCCTCTTTCAGATGGGACGTGTTTTGTTCAGGCAAGTTTGATTAGCGCACACAGAACTCTCACATTTCTTCCACTTTCTATGTACAAAGCCTTACTTCAGAAGGAAACTGGGTGTTCCCTTTCCCCTTCCATGTTATCTTTGTGAGCAAAACAACTGTTTAAAGTAAGAAGTCCAAGGTAGCCTTTGGTCATGTCCTTCAGGATTAGTGAGTGGGGCACTAATTGGTAGGGACTGCGTGTCCTTCAAGCTCCTTGGGGAAATGAGTATTTGGTTGACAGTTCTGTTGACAGGCAGTTGCATGTGCTCACAAGTCACCTCTTGTCATTCAGATAAAGATGGTGAGTATCTCTGCACAACAACTCAGGAAGAGCTGTGGGTGGTATTGGGCACTGTCTTCATCTGACTCTCTGAGCCTGGGGCTGTAACTGAACAGGCCTGTGTATGAGTAGCAGGATTCTTTAGTGGTAGTCTTTGATGAGTTCAATTTAGTGAACAAGTAACTTTTAAAAGCCCACCTCTGCTGGGGACTTGTGTCTTTAAATCTATATACAATTGTATGACATTTTGTTTGTATATTTCTCTTTAGAAGAGATTTTAAGTATGGGTGATGCTAAGATTGATATTAAATCAGTGACATATGATGAAGGATTGAAATTGGCAAGGGTTCAACCCAGAGGAACATTTTATCCCAGACACTACTGAGGTTTCTTAGTGGTCTGTGAAAATAAAAAAGCAAGAGAACTTTACTTGGTTTTTACCATTGTGTTCTTCATGCAACACAGCTTTATCACTGTTCACACTCACACTGAGTTATGACTCCTACTACCTCTCTGCTTCTTGGTAAGTCCTTAAATAGTTTCTCAACGTTGTTTAATTAGTCTCACAATTAGAAAGTTCTCCCAGAGTTCCAATTACCTAAAAAACTCTGTTTCTTAAAAAAGCCATAGGGTCAGAACACTTGTGCAAAGTAGTTGATAAATTCTCTAGGATGCCATATTTTAAGACAGGAGAGTAAACAGAGGAAGAAGACACTGATGGCTGCTTTTTCATGAAGAAACATTGAAGGGTAAGTTTCATTCACTTGAGATAGCAAAGTATCAATGGACATAGTCATCGGTTAACAATTACGGTCTCCAACTGATGTATTCCTAAAGGATATCTTCTAACAATGGTGATCTCTCTATTACATCTTTGAACAAGCACAAATACCTAGTTATCCAAAATCCAATTAGTCATCAGTTCTTCCTAGTTACAAATGATAAGTAGATAAATAAGCAAATAAATAGATAAATAAAAAAGTAAATTCATTTTTGTCTTTAAGGCTGTTGACGGATTTTCTAGCCTTCTTTCATGCTAGAATGAAGTAGAAGTGAAGTATACATCCTCCTTGAATTTGGGTGCATTCATGGGGCTTGATTTCATCAATAATCTATGAAAGTTCTTTGCATCTATAATGAAAATATATATTAAGGAATGCATATGCTCTATAAATCTTGAGACCCACTTGTCTACTGTGAATAAAAGATATCTGCTTTTATAAATTGAATTAATAGTGTGAAAAGGGCATACACAATTCTGTTATATTAGGACATTGAAAATATTTATTGGTAAGTTGTCTTTTTTTTTTTTTTAAGGTCTTGCTATGAAGTTCAGGCTGCCTTACACTTGCAATCTTTCTGTCTCCCCAGTGCTGGGATTAAAGGCAGTTGTAACCCCAGTCAGCTTCACAAAAGTTGGAGAGATATTCATTATCTAGCATAATCTGTCTTATACTTACTGTAGTGATAACCTCACTTCTGAGTATGAGAATGGACCTCATGAAAATGGGCATAAAATGGGCATAGCCAAGCAGAATCTAAACTGTAGTTTCCTGCCATCAAGAAGGTTACAGGTTGGGTACAGCTAGTTTAGCCTTTGTTGTTTTGTCGTTTTGTTTATTTGTTTGTATTGCTGTCAAATTCAAAAGCTCCCACAGAGCCATAGAAACAGACAGTATCTAAGCCCACAAAAATTAGTGACGGTGGTGGCGGCGCACGCCTTTAATCCCAGCACTCGGGAGGCAGAGCCAGGCGGATCTCTGTGAGTTCGAGGCCAGCCTGGGCTACCAAGTTAGTTCCAGGAAAGGCGCAAAGCTACACAGAGAAACCCTGTCTCGAAAAAAAGAAAAAAAAATTAGTGAGACACCTTTCCTGAAAGTGTTTATAACTATTTTTTTTCTCTTCAGCTTCTCCTATGCTCCCATGGTTTACAAAGGTTGGTGAGGTCTTTATGAATGTTACTGTAGCAGAATCTTAATAGTTCTTATTAAAATCAAACCTGAGGCCAGTTATTGTGGTGAACACTGGAAGATCAGAGAGACAGAACAAGCCACAGCTAACCTCACCTGGCCAACTTCTCAGCTGATCTTGTTTCCTCAGACTGGAAGGAAGCCTCTGTGTCCTCATATCCCAACGGCTCTCAGCTGAACTGTGCTGCTCAAAACCTAAAAGCTTAACCAGCCAAATGCTTAACCAGCCAAATGCTTCTAGTTCCTGGTCCTCATGCCTTATATATCTTTTTCCTTCTACCATCACTCCCTGGGATTAAAGGCGTGTGTCACCATGCCTGGCTCTTTCCAATGTGGCCTTGAACTCACAGAGATCCAGATGGATTTCTGCCTCTGGAATGCTAGGATTAAAGGCGTGAGTGCCACCGTTTTCTAGCCTCTGTATCTAGTGGCTTTTCTGTTCTCTGACCCCAGATAAATTTATTAGGGTACACAATATTTTGGGGAACATAATACCGCCACAGTTACCATCATCCAGCTACATTCTAAGGTCAGTGTTTTTTAAAATATTACTCTATATAGCAACATTACCTATTAATTATGCACCAAATTTCTTCTGTGTTTTCAGGCATTGTTGGTAAAAGCACAGGATAAGCTAAAGATTGGGGCTACTTGTTATATACTCAACCTAGCAAGGGCTTGTTAAGATGAAACAGCATTAAGAGGAATGGGACAACTTCAGAGACCAGCTCTGAGGACTTTAGAAACTCTAGTTAGCACATTTCAGAGATAATTAAAACTAGGAAGAGCATTTCTTTCTGCCAGCATCACATACATTGACAGTTAAGGTGGAATTTTATATATATATATATATATATATATATATATATATATATATATATATATATAATGAAGTTCTCCTCCAGGCTCTCTTCTCATTACATGTTTGAGGGAAATTTTACCCTAAAATTGTGATATTAGTGATGGTTTTGGTGCTTAATCTCGTTTCAGAAGTATGTCTATGATTTATACCTTAAAGCTAGCTCTTAGGACAGCAGGAACACCTGATTTGGAAGTTTGGTGAGCCAAAGAGCATAGGGTGACTAATCCAAACAATAACAACCACCTGATAAAAATTTTCTGAAAAAAATCTCAAGTCTCGGCATCCTCAGTACATGTGACTGTAAGTTAGGGTTCTTGTTTAACTACCAATGCTTTAGCTCACTATCATTAGGTGCATTCACAATCGGTTAACTGTGAAACACTCCCGCATGCCTTTCCTTCCTTAAACCCATTGAGTTACTGTAATGTGATCGCAGCCACATGGTCCTTTTCAACTCCGTGTAATTAGGTTCTTTGTTATCTGCATCAAGTTGTGATTCACTACAAAATATATGTGACTCAAAACTGGACCGGACAAGGTGCAATCATGTCTAGTTGTTCTCAGCTCTGTAAACATCAGTGTCACCGTTATCAGATGGCACCTCAATACACACCGGATATGGAGGAGTTCTGCTTCCGAAACTTGTTGACTTTGGGCAATTCCAGTCTTCTGCAGTGTGAACGCTCCCCTTATAAAATAGAATTCTATAAGCCTGGTTCCAACTGCGGCGCCAGGGGTAAATCCAAGACAAAGAAGGCAAGCTGTGCAGAGCGTGCTAAAGCCTTATGAAGACACTGGGTCAACAAGAGGTGATGTGCGTCTCTGTTGTCATCTCCCGCGTCTTTGTCTATGAACAGTCTTTACCACGCTCTGGTGGACAGATACAGCAGAGAAGCTGAGACAAGCAGGGTGTAGCCAAGAGGTCAAGAAACACAGGGATAGATGGACAAATTCAGCAAAGGAAATCAGACACTTGGAGGGGGACTTCCTTCTGAGGATTGACATCAGGCAATGTCAAGCTGACTTCCAAATGCCTCAGTTAACACTCTCTTCTCCTTCTTCTACTTCTACTTCTCCTTCTCCTTCTCCTTCTCCTTCTCCTTCTCCTTCTCCTCCTTCTCCTTCTCCTTCTCCTTCTCCTTCTCCTTCTTCTCCTCCTCCTCCTCCTCCTCCTCCTCCTCCTCCTCCTCCTCCTCCTTCTTCTTCTTCTGTGTTGCCCATTAAAATAAGGGCACCGATATAATTGAATTTAAGATAGATAGTGAATATTTTTAAGCATAAGTCTGTCTCAGATGTTATATGGACACATGCTAAAATGTTTTGTTGTTTATCTGAAGTCTGGATTTAACTGTGTATCTTTTTTTTTTTTTTTTTGGGCAGGATCTGTCAGCTCTCTGTCACTCCTGTGCAGTAACTCAGGGCTGAGGGAAGCTGCTGAGGACATGCAGGACACAGTGCCCACTACAGCCAATCCATCAGCAGCAACATCCACAGCTGAGCTAAGTCAGCATGACAAAACGATCACATTATCATCATTAAATAAAACACCCAAGCCCCACCAGAGAGTGTGTCTTGTCTTCTATCTTTAAATGTTTAGAATGGAGAGCAAAGAATCTTTACTTAGGAAAGTCACACTTTCTACTTCATTTTTATCCTTCTCTGCAGAATATTAATTGTTTTAAAAATTGAAGTGATTACCTAAAACACATTCCGTTTTTCAGTAGGAAGCTGGGTACCAGGAAGTTAATTGTTTTAAAAATTGAAGTGATTACCTAAAACACATTCCGTTTTTCAGTAGGAAGCTGGGTACCAGGAAGTTTACACAAGGTGCTCAAGGGCTCAGTTATTAATGCTATTAATGCTATGAACACACAGCTGACACTTCTGGTCTCTTTCATGCTAACTTTTCCCGTGCCTGACAGTTTACTTTGCCACTCTGTTCCAACTGGAATTCGTTTCTGTTTAAGGAACTCATCTCCACTTGCTCTTAAGCATTGCTCACGATTTTGTCCAACATTGCTTTACACACATATTAGGAGTGTTTAATAAATTCTACACAAACACATGTTAAACAGAACAGTCTCATTAAGTGCCTATTTTTAAAAAGTGCACAAATGGTTCTTCCTTATCTAATTTATTTCACTGTGATTATTGTGTAATAACAGTTGCGTCTTATTTAGTGAAAGAGGATGTTGACAGTGTTCTGTAGAGTAAGTTCAAAACTGAAACTATATTACTTGCAGTTCCCTGTCTAAGACATGAATAGAAACATGACTTCACTTCATGAATTAGGTTGACTGGTAGTTCTGCTGATATCTGAATTTTATTATATTTGATATCTTTATCAGTTGATTACATTAGGTTTATGTCTGAAGGTATTTCTTTTTATTTATACTGTTTTAAATGGATATGTAGCAATTGTGATGCATTGCATTGACAGAGCAAAATGTGATGTTTGCCACAGATACCCAATGTGATGTGATTGAATCAAACTCATTAACATGCTTATCACCACATTTCCTTGACTTTTTTTTTTTTTGTAATAGTACATGCTGCTGAAGTTGTGCCTATTGGCATAAATAAGAACTTTACCTTAATTAAAATATTAATTTATGCTAAATTGGGGTAACTCAAACCATTAATTGCATGGTTAAATTTTGCAGAATTAACAGCTACTTTGTGCAGTTCAAGGCTAATTAAAATATCTGCTGATTTACTTAGGATAAACAGTTATTCTGTTTATTTATTGCAGTGGAAAATGGCAAGATAGGCTACCCAAAGTCAGATTATCTTGTGCTGTTGGTGTAGTAGATGTTCACTGAACTGAGATGCTCAATAGTGTTTAATGACGCTCCACCCAAGTGCCACTGTGGAACACAATGACTGTCTGGCAGGGAGCAGGATCTAAATGCAACTGGTGAGAGAAAGCATAACAGGCAAAAAAATGCACAGTATTTATGCTGTTAGTTTCAAGTTCAAGAAAAAAATCTTAAAACGCCATTATCAAGATAAGCAAATAGAGCTGGGTGTGTTGTTTTACGAAACATACTGAAGACAAAGCTTCATAGAGAGCGCTCTCAAAGTCCACTGAGTATGTGCTATAAGAACAACTAAACTCATCCCTGGACAGTGACAGGAGCCTTAGAGTTAACCAGTTGAAGCTGTAGTTATACTGTATAACTGCATTAGACAAGAAATCTTCAAGGCTAGTGAGAAAATGGTCAGCAAAACTGGGACACAGGACATAAGACTCAGTTTGGGAAAATTATCTCATCCCTGTGGAAAATTATCTTGTGCCCTTCCCCCTCCTACCCTCAGTGTTCAAATATATAAAGATGTAAGTTAATGCTTTCAAACATCCCCTACTGGAGACACTCACGCTAACACCAGGGCTTTAAATACATAATAGTGTCTACTCTCCTATCTCCATCATGCAGCGGGGTTTGGAATAATCATTCCCTGTCTCAAATGGGATAAAGAACCTTGATTGTTTTCGTAAGCCGGTAGATAGCCACTCCAATCATTAGCCCTAAAATTATATTATTAAATGAGAAGCCATCACTAGATTTTCTTTGAAATCTGGGTTTCCACCAAAGTCGGTCACACACTGCAACATCTGAGACCACCAGCCAAATCAACCCTTTCCTCCTTGTAAGTTGATTATCTCACGTGGAGCGACAGAACAGTAACACAAATTGTTGGATAGTATGTGCAAAGTAAACAAATCACAAATTATTTGCTCATTTGATTTCAATGAGAACACGTTTGCTTTGAGGGAGGAGTGGTCCCATTAAGTTTACTTACCCATGGCTATTATATGGGATACTAAGTTAACGTTTGTGCTTATACCTTACATATTTATGTTTTTATTTCTGTAGGCTAGCTTCCTCAAAGCAAAGCAAAGGTACACAGGCTGCTTCTTTTATAGGAACTCAAAGTGTACCCTCCATGCATTTTGTGCTGAATCAGATTTCAAGCAGTAACAGATACTAGTTCTTTTTTAAAATTTTTTTAATTTTCTATTTTTTTAATGTAAAATTTTTTTAATGAATTAAAAAAACCCAGAATATTATAAAATCATAGTTTTTGGACTTCTGTCCTTACTTAGCTGGAGCAAGCTTAGGTTTTATGATCCTGTTCTAAGGGCCTAATTTTTGCTGCATACTAACTTACTTGGTTTGTATTTGTATTTGTGTTTGTATTTGCTTTATACTTCAAGTTTTTTATTTTTATTTTTTTTACTTTTTATTTATTTATTTATCTTTCTATTATCAGCTTGATACAGTACAAATTCTTATTCTAATAGTGAAATGTTTCATTGAGGCTTGCCCAGTAATTGAGTAAAACCAAAACTTATTACAAGCCACAGTCATCCTAGGGTCCCCCCAGCCTCCCTGGTTCTGTGGATTACAGTCTGATTGTTCTTTGCTTTATATCTAGCAGATACTAGTTCTTATTTTTTTCCACAGTGGCCACTGGTGGATGTTACCTTTTTACTTATTTAGTGTGTGAAATTAAGGATAAAATACAGCCTATTCTAATTTCTACAAAACAATTTGTTTTGGCGCAAGAGTAACTTCTTCAGAAAAGCAGTCGGGAAAACACAGCAGTGTGTGTGTGTGTGTGTGTGTGTGTGTGTGTGTGTGTGTGTGTGTGTGTGTATGCTTGTACATTCATGTTTGCTCCCGAAAAGGCAAGTGACACCACAGTGATGGATAGTATTGAAGACAATACGCTGCTTAAACCTAGAGAAAGCAATTCTTGAGGTGGTAGGGGCTTCATTTCTAGGACCCTATGTCTCTTTGCACAGCCAGCTGTTGAGTCTGGGTCCTGATCTGTGGAAGCTGTAAAATGGTATCTGATGTTCTACTGGTGAAAGGACAGAGGGGAGATTAATGAGTTCATATTGTTGGCCTGTTTGTGGCTTGCTTGGGAAAGGTGCCTTGGAACTTCACTATGTTTTATCATTCCTCCACAGTTTATATAATGCTGTTTAATGCAATGCAGGTTCTTTTTTTCTAAAGCATTCTAAAATTTTACTTTGTGCATAAAAAGAATCTTATTAAAAAAATCCATTGCGCCTCTTATGTAAGATTCATGTTGCTGTTAGATGTTTTCCCAGCTTTATTCCAATAGCAAGAGGATGCTGACGATCTCAATTTAGTGCATTGTTAATTCCAAGTCTGTTCTTTGGGAGATATTGTATCCTGGGATTCTTGGGAGATTAAAATAAATAAATAAATAAATAAGTATGAAGAGATGGTTAAAAAGAGATTTAACAAAGATTTCAATGCTGTTTTTTTTTTTTTCATGGTGATAGGGAACTGTCCTTTTTGCAATAAAAATTTCTCTCTGGCATGTCTGGTCAATGTGTGTCTGTATAATTGTACTGAATGCTGGCCTCTGCTTAATACTACTGAGTATGCAAACTGAGATTTGACTCTGTTAGCATAAAAGGCCCTGGAACGGGTTTCATGGAAAAGAGTAGACCGTCAGTGGGAACACTGGTAAAGTACATCATTATAAGTAAACAGCCTGGGCAGAGATGTCCACAAGTAGATAGGCCTTTGTGCAGACCAGTTCAACTGGTCTTGACAGAGTCAAAACAGACAGTGAGGCCTTCTAATCCTCTTCAGAGGACTTTCAAGTCTGGTTTTCAGTTTCTAGACATGTGCGTGAGTCATGCTTATCATTTGCTGAGTGCTCTGAATTCCAAGGGCAAAATCATGGACAATGTCATTGTATGTGGTGCCTCTTTTATCTATTTTTTGATCAGAGCCACTGTATTCCTGATTATCTTGATACAGTAAAGAAAATGTCTGTATGCATCTGTAATGTGAGCACAGATTGTAACCCAACAATGACTCTACCAAATCCGTCTTATCAACAATTTTAAGTGAAAGGAATTGTTTCCAGAAAGATGGCCAAGGAGGCTACTTTCCTCCTTTATGAGAATGGTATAGCCAAGATCCACAAGATAGTAAGTTTTGGAGGCAGATGAATTCTTACGAGGACCTCTGGCCATTGGCTATAAAAACTTGAAAGGGATTTAATTTTTATAAAACCTCTGTCCTTTGTCTATCCTCTTAAAGTCAGAAGTAAACCCTGGGGTCAAATTTTACATTTTGAGTAGGAATAATTGCAATCATATTTTCTTCACACAGATGTGTTCCTTTTAAGTAGGATTCATCATTTTCTACTGAGTTGCTAAGATAACACTACTTTATGTTATCACTCCTTTGAATTTTAAAGAAGTTCCATTTCTTTTATCACAGTTTTTTTTTTTTTCTGGTTTCTCTGCCTTAGAGCTGGGAATTCGTTTGCAGTGGGGTCTGGCATTTAGAGAGTTTGTCTGGATCTGCTGATAGTTAATAACAGGCAAGGGTCAGACTCAGACTCAGGTCTTACGGTTTTGAATTCGACCACTCTGGCTCTTTAACTTGTTTGCTTTTATCAATCCTGCACACAAGCAGAAGCAACCAGGCCCCTACCCCACTTCCCATCTCATCTTTCTTTTCCTTAAAAAATGTACTTATTTTTATTCATGTATATCTGTGTGTGTCTATGCTTACACAAATGTGGGTACCTGTGGAAGCCAGGAGGGAACAATACATCCACCTGAAGCTGGAGCTTCAGGTGGTTGTGAACCACACTATATTGTTGCTGGGACCCAAACCCCCATCTTCTGCAAAATGCTCCAAAGTGATGAGCCACCTTTCCAGCCTTCACGCCCTATTTTCTAATTGACATTATCAAGATATTCTATATATGCACATTTGATATTGGATCTTTGCATTCTGCTGACCTTTAGATGAAATTACTCCATTAACAAATAGAAAACTCCCAAGTATCATAAAGTTATCAGCTTTGTTACTTTTTTTATCATGACTTTACGTGCTGCTGCTGGCAGAAAGCAAAGGGATTTATTTCATGGTTTGTTTACATTTCTTGTCTTATTCAGTGATGGTTCAAGGTAAAAGGAAATGCAAGCGCAAACATCGGAACATCTCATTTGAATAATGTCCACCTTGGAAGAGAATGCCTTCAAAAGTCTCCAGACCTCAGAACTATACAAACAAAAGCCGTGATTATTCAGTGTACAACTATACACTCTGATGGGAATTTTAAAGAGTTCTCCACAAGCAATCTTTTCACCTCATTTCCAACTTCAATTATTTAATCATATCGAATTCAGTGCCTGCTGTGTATGAGAACTTGTAGGATAATAATGAAAAACATTAAATTATATTTTGAAGGGGAAATATTTAAGTCCTAGTTTTAGTGGTAGAAATTAAGGCTGGTGGTTTTCTCCAATAAATTAGAATATGCACAAAAATGAGTAGTATGAATATGAATATAAAACAGGAACACTGATGAGAGACAATAGTCTCATCTTTATCTGCAGGACTGTTGTGTCTAATGATGGAACCTGTCCAATAGGATCCTCCTGCTGGAGACTCCATGTAGAAGGAGGGAATTCATGCCTAGTTCTGGGGGTTGGGCAACAGTGGGGAGAGGTTTCCTTTGACTATGCTGGACTTCCAACCTTGTGAGTTGACAACAAAAATCTCTGAAGTCTAAAGACTTTCCAAAGAAAGGAAGATTTTCTTTTTGGTCAAGGTTCATAGAGATGGCTCTGCCCAAATCTACTATACACTGAAAAATGCTTCTAGCCTTTTCTGGCTAGGTCAACTCAAAAATCAGTCTCCGCGAAGAGTACAACACGAATCCTTGAGTTGACAAAGCCGGAGAAGGATGTAAACATTTTCTGGTATAAGATTCAAACAGTCTGCCTTGTGTGCAGGATCAGTTTGTGTTACAGGAGGAGAGACTTCTCCATGTGAGAGCCAGTGCATATTCTGGGTCCTCAGTTTATTTCAAAGCTGCTAAGAAAGATTGCTTCTGAAATTTGACCAGAGCTTTTAGATGAAGCAAGGCTTAGTTTTTAAAAGGTGCTAACATGGTCTAAAAGATCAGCATTTCAATTGTATCACCATAAACTGTATCCCTACCATAAAGATATGGCCTGAGTCATTTCTTTCATTCAGCATAGCTTTAGCCTACATGATAATACCTTGTGCTGGTGTAGAAATGGTTTTCTAATGTTCGCTTACTTTCTCTATCTTCCTAAGTATGCCAAGAGCAGCTATGGCCCTTTAAGGATAAAACAGTAAGGATTATGTTGGCTAGAGAGCTTGCTTCAAATTGCAGTTATTAGACAGTAGCATATCAATTTACTAAACCCCTACTTCACATTGTAGAAAGCTGAAGTACAAGTACATGGAGCAAACTCACAGCAGAGCCCTCTGTAACAATCAGGATTTCTCACCTCAAAGGACTCTTGTGTGTTTCTCAGTAGTCTTTTGGTGCATTTCTGTGTTTCTAAGTTCGAGACGTACAATGTTGCCAGGTAGAATAGGTGAGAAAGTCACACTCCATCTAATGTCTATAGCATTCACCCAATTAAATTATTGGAGAGATAAAAGACAAAAAAATTCCTTAGGTGATGTAGCTATCATTTCAGTCTGATGACCGTTGATGTGTGACCTAACAAAGATAAGGAAAGCATGTTAGTTTATTACCATGTGATTAAAAAAAAATCCATCTTCTTGGAAAAGTGACTTTCTTGGAATGAAAGTTGTTTCCACCGAAGCAAATTTCTCTTATCAGATAGTTTTCCTGGGGCTTCCATGTGGAAATGGCAATCCTATGGGATTACTAAAAATCCTTTTTTTTCCTGCATCATTTCCTCCCTATGCTTTCAATTTCCTGTATTACTCTTTTTGTAAACGAAACCTTAGAAATGCAAGACTTAGCTTTTATCAGGGAATTCATAACCATAAAATAAAAATCCCATGGTAAGGTGGAAACTTTGATAGTAATTGAACCTGGAAAAGTCATCTTCTCCAAATAAAAATTACCTGAAAAACTGTGTTCAGCTCTTTAAAAAATGTTACAAAGCATAGCAGGTCACCTCTCACCCTCTTCCCCATAGCTGGGACCTGTTTCTGCCATTAGTACCTAAACAATATCTCCCATTGTCCTTAGAACTAGCTGGTTAGAGTAATAGCTGCCCTTCCACGAGTGAGCTGCCACTAGCTCGTAACCTCATGTGTCAGTAGAAAATGCTCCAAGAGACTAAATGTATGATGATTTCTCTTTTATAGCAGCATAAATGATGTCAGGGAATAAACTAAACACTGTGAGAGGGGAAAGCTATTAACTAACTCTGGCTCAAATATGTTGTCGGAAACGTTGAGGAATCAGCAAAAGTTTTATTTAGCTCAACAGGAAAAAACACTAATATTTGGACTCCTTGTTGCGTCTAATTTTAGTTTCCTAACACGTGGACAATTTCATTTTATTTCTCAACTCTCAGCAAAGTACTGACCAATTACCTTAGCCAACACTTGTTTTTGTAAAAGGTTATTTTGATGGTCTTGGTGGAACTGTTTAAAAACAAACATGCTTTCAGACCTGGGAAAGGAAAAAGCTTTTATGGGACTTAGAAAACCGTTGTGTTATCGAATCCAAATTTCAATACAATGTTGTCCCTTTGGAAACTCTAGATAAAAAACCCTGCTTGAAATAGAAAAGGCAAACAAAAAAATATCCCAAAGGTACAATGAATATACATTCTTTATAGAGTTAAGGGAATGCTTACTAATGCAAACTAATGCTTTTATTAAGCTTTCTTTTTAAAAGTGTTCATGAATTGAATATTGTAATGTTTTGTTGGGCTCTCACTATCATGGCTGAAATCCACTAATTAGCTTAGCTCCCTTCTCTGACTACTGAAGTTTTTATTCTTTTACCTGAAGAATAAATTCAAATACAGGATCCAAAAGAATAAGATTCCAGATCTCTAGTTTGTCTCAAGTCTCATACTGGCTTTAAAGTTGTTAGGAAAGTATTAACATTTATCAATATTCTTAAAGAAGACAGTGGGCAAAGAGTTCTTAAACACTGCCCCAAAATTATTATACATAGAAGAAAAAATATAAAACATATAATTAATTGGAGATATCAAAACTACCTCCTCTGCTTCTTAGTTCATACCAAAATCCTTTGCAGTGAAAAACATTGTTCATAGAATTGGAAGAAAAAAGTTGTGGGAAAAGATTGTGCAGAACCAATAAATGCTCACCATTGTATATCGATCCAACAACTTGCAAAAATTTTCTCCAAAATTCAACAGTTAATATCCAGGCAGATCCTCAGTGGATCTAGAATGATATTTACCAAAGAATGACTTTAAAGATGGCAAATAGAAACTTGAAAATATGTTCAACATTAATTAGTTGAAAATTTAATTAAAGTAACTATGAAATTCAACTATACACACTTGTCCTGGGAGGCAAGTTCCAGAGATATTGGGGGCAAGTGAGACTCTCATGCGTTTCTGGAAAGGATGTAAAAATGGTTCACTCTTCCTGAAACTTTTAAGTACTTAGTCAAAATAAATAATCATTTATTTTCACACATATTTTTTATATCTCACTCTTCAAATGTGTCTTGAGCAGGTAAATGGACACAGCTCATAAATGTCATGTTGGGAACAAACTATTCATATATGAAAAATCAGGAATGAATCTTTTTTCTTTTCTTTTCTTTTCTTTCTTTTTTTTTTTTTTTTCGAGACAGAGTTTCTCTGTGTAGCTTTGCGCCTTTCCTGGAACTCACTTGGTAGCCCAGGCTGGCCTCGAACTCACAGAGATCCACCTGGCTCTGCCTCCCGAGTGCTGGGATTAAAGGCGTGAGCCACCACCACCTGGCAGGAATGAATCTTAAAAGTCATTATGTTGGGTGAAAGAAATCAGTTACAAAAGATTACACAAACAGTGTGTGATTTCATTCATACCACATTCTCCAAAGGTCAAAAACTGTCATGACAAGCAACAGATCAGTATTACTTGGCTTTGAAAGCAGAGGAAGATAAGACTATTGTTAAGCATTGTGTAGAAAGAATATGATGACAGCTTTGTGTTCTTATTGTGATAGGGCTTGCCCAATTCCATACATGTAATAAAATCATAAAACTGTACTGAAAAAAGCATCAATTTTATTCTATGACAGCTAATCATAGCATTGTTTAATATAAAAATTAATAAACAAGTGTTCCCTTTTTTGTTGTCTTTGAGACAGTATTTTGGAATATAGTACAGACTAGCCTTAGAATTCTAACCTCTACCTTAGTCTCTCCAGGGCCAGAACTACCAAGCCTGACTTGAAGGCTTTGAAAAACTTATTTTCCTCTCATTCTTTCATGAGGATATTTGTAGGTATTATTGACAAACACCTGACAGAAAATTCTTTTTCTTCAATCTCTTGGTCTTCCAATGCTGAAACTTCTTTGCCCCGCTTTACAACAAATCTGTGGTGATGACATACATCACCATCAAGTGTCTAGCCTAAGCTGGCAAAGGTGACATACACTTGAAGTCCCAGGTACTCAGGAGACTGAGGCTAGTGGATCACTTGAGTTTATGAGCTCAAGATAACCCTGGACAACAGACCTAGACTCCCTTTAAAAACAACAGCAACAAAAAAAGTATTGGATCCATGCCAGCTTGTTCTAAGCACCCCGAAGGCATATCTATGTCTATTCAAAGCATGCTTGAGGAAGTCCATCTTCCCAAGATCACCACTGTATACTGTAGCACACCGGATCGTACACATGTTAAATAACTGGTCTCTTGGATGACAGATGACTGGCTTCATATTCAAATCTGGGCGGTGTGACCATGGGGTCTGTGCTTTTAACCATAATAGTAACTAATTCTCTCTTAATTCACCTAAGTAAACAATAAGCAGAAATACATTCTAGCCAAAGCCCTTGGCCAGACTTTGTACCTCCGAACTCTTAGATTACAGCAAACACAGGAGCTACAGAGTCTTTCCTTCGGCTCTTCAGTCCCACCTGGTTCCCCCCTTTTCCTGAAAGTGTGTTAATAAGGATGAAAAGGTTTAATAATTTGAATGCATTTATTTAAATATGTAAAATAATACATTTGCTACAGTGTCTAGATTCATCATCCACCCTCTCAGGTGTCATCTTATTGACAGAGGTTAGATTTTTAAGACACTTGAGAAAGGTAGACACTTCATATTTGTCCTGTTATTTTCTGAGCAAATGATAAACATCATGTCATTGCCGGAAGTCTGCCTGAATGGATTTCATACTAAATGGCAGAAATAACTTCTGCCTCCTTTCTGTTTGCATAAAGGAATATCAATTTTGGATCTGTTTTGTTTCTTTCAGCCAGTTATTTCCATTGAGAAGGGAGCCGAGCTAAGATATTTGATATCTACAGATGCAAAAACTTGACTGAGGTAAGATATTTGATACCTACAGAGGATAAAACATGACTGACAGAAAACAAATCATTTCCTTTGGATATTGATACTCCCTCAGCAATGTCTTAGTTGCTGCTGAAATGATTTGCATCTCATCATAATTCCACAGGCCAAACACAGCTCTTTTCACTTGGCTTAATACTCTGAAAATAATAAAGAGGAACACAAAGATTAAAACCATTACCAAGAATAAATCTGCCAACCCATCCCAGGGAGAGCAGAATTTATTGCTGTGCATTTCCACACAGTGACGTATAGTTTGGTCCCTTCATGGGTCTTCGAAAATTGAGCCAAGAACTTTGCTGAAATAATATAGAAAGCCTTGAGCAATGGTAGAGTTTTTAGCTTGGGGATGATGGTAGTAAACCCTGGCAGCATGAAGAGTGAAAAGAAATGAGCATTATAGAAATAAACAAGAGGAAAAGGCAGGGACCAGATCCTGGCAGCTGAATGACAAATTTGTAAACCTGAGCAAGTCCATCTCAGAAAAGACTCTGAAACTGATGCATCTGATTGATGGGTGGATAAGTGGTAGATTCTCCCTCCCCATGCACCTCATATTGTTTTTTTTTTTTTAATGTAGAAACAATGAATGGCCTATTTGGATAATTTTGAGTCAGTACACACACACACAAACAGAGAGAGAGAGAGACAGAGATAGATAGACAGAGACAGAGACAGACATATATATTTGGCATTAACCAAATTAACTAGGCAAATTCTAACAGATATTCTGGGTTTATAAAGATAGTTGAGTTCTGTGGCTTTGTACCCTCAGAAGTAAAGGACAGTTGTAACACACCTGAAAATTCACATGTATGATTTCTCTGTCTGCATCCCTTTAGCTGATTTTCATCAGAATAAGACTGAATTATAACAGGTCCTTCTATCTACCCAAGATAGAAATTAAGACGCACTGTCGTATCAATACAATTCTAGAAAGAAGAAACAGAATACAGAAAAAAGCGATCTTGTTTGACCAGCCAGTTTGTAACTGAGATGTGGTATTAAAAATGAGTTAAAATGATGTTGCTTGCCACAACAGAACTGAAATATTAAAATCATTAGCCTGGTACCAGAACTTGATTACGTAATGTTTATTAATCAGGATTATAACAAAAGATGAAAAAGTTCAATGCTAAATGCTTCCTGCTGCTAACGATGCCTCACTTTTTTCATTATATCAGAAACGCATGCCTGCAAATGGTGCAGTCTTTTGACTTCTTTTCATAATCATCAGCCTTTTGAATTTATATTAATTTTTTTCTAGATCATTGACTGGAAACACTCCCAGCATAAAGAGTCCCGTCCCTGCTCATATCATCCTTTATTCTAGAAAATATCAGTCAGCCCTTGAGTAATATCATCAGAATGAGGCAGAGGACAGGATCCTGGTCTCTCTGCTTCGTACACTGCATTTGATCGTTGAGATCCGTTTTGCAGCTAGGGAATTATTTTCTACTTCTGGGTTTCAGAAATGCCACGGGATCACTGCATTTCCTGCTGGATCCACATCAAACACTGGTTATGCCTTTGTCAAGCTGCAGACATTTGCTCTGTGGCATTAGCATGCTGCACACGCCCCAGCAGACTTCCTGCTGCCCACAGAGTCCTGGTGAGCAAGAAAGCTTCACATTTATGATTCATGAAGGGCCATTAAACAATCCCAAATTCTGAGACCCGCCCCCCAAATGTACCCTGGCTCCATTGAGGTTACATTGTCAAGAACTAAAAGCAATGCATGATGGGAGCTGAATGGAAAAAGAAGCCTCCCACATGCATTCACTATTGATGGGATAAATTGGTACATCCTCCCTTGAGGACTCTGTGTTACATGTGTCAAAATCACTTCAAGCAGCTTGTTTAAACCAGGTAGTCTCACTTCTAATAATATAGTCTAAGGGAAGAATCACACAAATGAAAAAAAAATGGATATTCACTCTATCCATTGCAAGGTTTATTGTAGCAATACAATTAAGCACAACAGAATAAATGACAAGAGATTTCTTAAATAAATTCTGATGTATTCCTACCAAGGCCAATTACAGCTGCTTAAACTCTTGTTGCATACCTGTTTTTACTGACATGCAACAATAGAATGTAATATCAATTTGCAAAAAAATACATGTCAGAATCAATACTCTGCTGCCATTAGAGGTTTTTAATTATGTGTATATAATATAATGTGCATAGGTAACATTTTAAAAGGATTGTGTGCACCAAAATATAGTTAATATTGGGCAGTTATGACTGTTTTCCTTTTCCAAGACTCATTTTTTTATTTTTTTAATTGAGTGTGTGCATGTGCCTGTATGTAGGTGTGCGTACATGAGTATAGATGCCAGAGTAGGCCGGAGGTGACAGATAGCCCTGCAAGTGGAGTTCTAGTCAGTTGTGAGATGCCAAATGTGGCGGCTGGGAACAGAACTCAAGTCCTCTGCAAGAGCAGTATCTACTCTTTCCCATCAGGACACCATCTATCTATACACACACACACACACACACACACACACACACACACACACACACACACACACACATATATATATATATATATATATATATATATATATATATATATATGAGAGAGAGAATATACAACATACATTGATTTTCTATAATGGAAAGTAGTGGAACAAATAGGATCTATTACTTTATTTTTCTTCACTTCCAGATCTCTGATTCACAATAAGAGTGGAGCTCTTCTCCATGGCAGAGACATGAGTGAACATTTGTCTCTGGTTACATTGTCCCTTGTCAATAAAATGGCTTGGGGATACCTTTGGACTAGTTAGACTTAGAGGAAATATTGGATTATTTCCCTTAGATTTCAGATAATTCATGATGTTTCCAAAAAATGCTACTCGGGGCTTGAAGTGTGTGTTAAGTGTGTTCAGAGTGGTGTGGAGTTAGAGAGCTGCCTGTGTGAAGGTGTGTTGACGTTGGACAGCATGTAGGTGGCTGGGCTCTAGGGGCCATCAAGATTTCAGACCAAAGCTGGTCAGTGAGTATGGTTTTATCTCATGAATTTTCTGTGGATCGATTTTAAATTTTTCTAGTGTTGAGGTTAGAAACCCAGACTTTGTACATGCTGGGCCAGCATTCTACTACTGAGGCAAAATCCCAAACTCCTCTTATGAAGCCTTATGAAATAATTTCCTCACATGGGAGATTCCAGCCTCTAGATATGTCTTCTTGCACACTATTTCCACTCAGAAGCATGTCCCCGGAATTTGGGGTGACTCTGCAACCCTAAATGTCAGCGATGATGATGCTTACTTGTGTACATTAGATAAAGAATTATAAAACAGATCGACTGTTTTTCTTGCATAAGAATCATTTTCATGTATCAGAACATACCAGTGATTACTTTAGAGTTACTTAAGAACAGTCGTTGGAAAAGGGACATCGTTTGTTTGGTGGTGTAACCACATGTAAGTTGCCCTTGATCTACAAAATACCACTGACCCATGCCCCAGCAAGCAACTTTTATTAAACTCAAAGTGTCACACACACAAAGGGAACATGGAAGTAAGAGGGGAATGTGTTGAGAAGAAGAATTCCAGTGGGGGATGGAGGGAGTGGTTGAGGCTTGAAATTCATTCTAGAAATGTACGACACTGTCAAGAAATAAATATAAGTAAATAAAAACACTTCATCAAATACAAAACTAATCAACTTTGTATTTTACTTGTCTTGATGTCTTTTATTAGAACATTGCTTCAGAGACGACTATGCAAGCTTTTAATGAGGAAAATTGGCAGTATTCCTATAGAAGCAGCTTGTTACCTTTCTAGCCATTTGAAGGGGAAAACACATGTAGTTCACTGTAGCCATTTACAAGGTATCTAGGGATACCTTGATTATTCTTTTCAGTAGTAAATTAGGCTGATCCAAAAATATTAACTTGGCAGCAACTATTACACTCAAGAATATGAAAATTGGTGTTCTTAAGTATGGTCAGTATTTTACAGCATTTTAAATAACCCCTTTTCACCACTGCCCCACTTCACCACAAACCCTCAAATCGATACTTAGGTTGAAATATGAAATTACTTATATTTGAATTTCTGTCAGAATAAGTCAGTGTCTATTGAAAATGTTTTGGTGGCTATATCATGTAGACAGAATCCCAGCCACTTCAAGCATTACCTCATACTCCAGGAGCAAGAGGACTCCAGACCTTGGCCATCTGGTACTACAACACACAGACTCCTTTCTCATGATTTCTAGAACAATTTGTTAGTGAACTTTAGGGTCCTGCCTAACTTAATCTCTGCTATCTCAATGAGTGAATGCAACCCTGGCTGTGCTTTAGACCCTGGCCCAGCTGTGCCTACTAGTCTGACATGAGGGCTTTTAGTAAATAGCATTCAAGATGGACGCTTCCCAGGGCATGGTCAGCTTATGAGATCTCAGACTGTATAAGCCTGAGCCAGCCCTGAAGGGAAACTGATAGAAAATGTAATCACAAACTGCGGTTCAGATGCACTCTCGTTTAACTCTAGCTCAAATATTTCCCCTTGCTCAAAATCCTCCAGTAGCTTCTTTCACGCTCAAAATAAAGTCTTCACTATGGCCAGACTTGCTGAGCTCTGGATTTTTGTCCTTGTTGAGTTGGCCTTTTGGGGGACCTTAGCAGACACTCTCTCCACATGCTCGCTCATCTCTCTATGACTTGACATGTTGACTTGAAGTCTCCTCCCCAGAAAGCCCCTTCACAACCTCCTGGATTTAAATGCACCCTTTAATTCATCCCTTTTTACTTCCTTGTGAATTTTTTTTGTCTTGATCATCATGTATTCTATGGTTTGGTGTATAGTTTCTATTTTCTGCATTATAATGTAGACTCTTTTAGAGTAGATGCTTTATTGCATTATATCTACAGTGTCTGCAATGCTTTCTCATGCATAACAAACACTCCTCAATAAATATATGCTGGATTATCTATTGCCTAGAGGTATGGGTGAGAATCTCACTCTCATCTATTCAGATGAATGTGCACAGTTGTTCTTTGTTCTACTAGACTTTATAGATGAACCACAATGTTGCTAACATCATTCCAACAGATGCACTTTGGCTACTGACTGCATGAGGAAACAGATGTCTTGGGGTAGGAATTTGCTTCTTCCTTACACTGTGACATCACAGGAACATGGTGCCTAGATTTCCAAAGTACATTTCACCAACCAGAGGGGCTTTAGTTTGTTTCCTGTCCCTCCCAAATGCCCAAGTTAGAACCTAATTTCCACTGTGACAATGTTCGTGGGGCATTGAAGAGGTGATTAGGTTATGAGGATGAAGGCAATTTAAATGAGATTAATGCCTTTCCTAGAGGATGGCCTCATCCTTTCCAGATTGTGAAGGCATAGGAAAAAGACATCCAGATCTGAACTGGAAAACAGACCCTCCTTGTACATGCTGACACTCTGAGATTGGATACCAGTTGCTAGAACTGTAAGAAATTTCTGTTGTTAGAGGAATGCATAATGAAAATGTGGTTCATCTACACACCAGAATGTTGTTCAGTAAAGATAAGTGAAATTAGGAGGAAAATGCACAGATATAGAAACACTTCTATTAGGTGAGGTCATCTGGACTCAGGAAGTCAGATACTGCATATTCTCTGTCATGAGCAGATCAGGTATATATTTTTATATGGATATAACTATATGGGGGTGTGTGTATGGGTAGAAAACTGGAAAGGAATCACAGAGGAGAGTAGAGGGTTTAGGGGAGGCAGGTAATAGACCACATGGGACAAGAAAGGAGAAGAATGCTGGGAATGGGAGGGGACAACATACAAGGACAGCAGAGGGGAGGGGACAACAGAAACAAGATATATGTGAAAAGAGCACAGTGAAGCCTATGATGATATACTCTAATAAAAATAAAAGTGTAAAAATAATACACTGCTTACAAGTCACCAGTTTGATTGTTTTGCTAAAGCGTCTTGAACTTAGATCAAAGACGATTAGAATCTGTGCATTGGATATGAAGAGGAAACCGAGACTTGATTCCATCTACAGTAGTCGTTGGAAGTCTTCAAGTGAATATTCTAATTGACAAGAGGTTTCGATTCATTTCTTTTTAAAATGCTTATTGCATTTACTTATTTAATTGTGTTTTGGGGGGTGTCAGTGGACAACCTTCAGGAGTTGATTCTCTCCTTCCACCGTGTGGCTCCCAAGGACAGAATCGAGGCTTGGTGGCAAGAGCCTTTCCCTGCTGAGCCACTCGACAGAGGATACCTAGCATGCAAGGAGAGCATGGGTTCTATGTCCAGCACCAAAAGATTAAAACTAAAATGAAGTAACAACCTCTTTCTGCTTTCTCAGCTAGGCTGCATGTTCTCTAAACAAGTTGGTTGTCGTATCATGGAACCCCCCCTAAGTTTCTTGTGTTGCTCAAGATTCATATAAGGACAGAGCTACATCCAAGTTGTGCAAATGGCTGGTCTTCAGATACAATGAGCACAGGAGGTACGTTTCCTATGGCAACACTTTTTCTCCTGTTTTCTTCCATCTGCACAGCCATATGACCATAAATAACTGAAGTATTTGTGAACAAGGTAGTACATGCTTGTCTCCTTAAGGGAAGCTGGGTTTTCAGCCTCCCTTTCCCAACCACCCAACTGGTAGGTGTGTCCTCAAACTTCCCCATTGCTGTGTCACAATGTCCTCTTTATCAATCTCAGCTGACACATGCAAACTTAGCGGTGATGTGATCCGGGGAAATGGGGAGGTTGCTGATAAGTATATATGCCACAAGACTTTGCAAGCTGTCACTCTTCGGATTTAGGAATTTGGTAGGCTGGGCTTGCAAGAAGGAACTGTTTCTCGGACAACACTCCTGTCTCATGACACTATACCACTTGCTCTTTGGCTGTTTCAGTGCACATGTGACTTGCATTTCATATCGTTAAAAAGGTACCAGTAAGGAAACAGAAAGCTCCCATGCTGTCACCACACAGACAGAGCCAACGCCTTTCAGAGACATTGGCCTTGAGGATGCAGAGCCCCTCTGCCCTGTTCAGGCACTAGCTTCCTCTGTGGTTTGTCACAAACTAAAAGGAATCTCCTACTTGCTTCAACTATTATTTTAAATACTTAGTTGCCATTAGCCAATTCTATAAACCATAAGTTATAAATAATGTAGAAAGCTAAAAAAATGAAAGAAAATGAATCCCTTATTACTTTATAGTTTTTCAGAGCAGGTTTGACACTGTCCTCTTTCAATGAGTGTGTGTGTGTGTGTGTGTGTGTGTGTGTGTGTGTGTGTGTGTGTGTGTTGTACACATGGACATGTGTGTGAGTGGGTGCATCATGTTTTTAGTGGTTGTAGATACCACAGTATGTGTGTGGAGGTCAGAGGACAGCATCTGGACTTGAATCTCTTCTTCCTCTTTATGTACAAACATAACTCACCCATTTTAGAATAGGCACTTTAAAAGATGTTAAGATGAACAAGGTGTATTCTCTGGTCCCAAGGTTCTCAGAATCTGGCAGTTAAAGAAACTGTGCAAGCTGGGCGGTGGTGGTGTACAAACTGCCAGATTCTGAGAACCTTGGGACCAGAGAATACACCTTGTTCATCTTCACATCTTTTAAAGAGCCTATTCTAAAATGAGTGAGTTACGTGTTTATTGAATGGATGAGAACAACCTGGAATCCACCCTAAATGATGACCACGATGAAGAAGTGTACACAGTACTTTGTGCCTTGCATGGCAACATGAAAGGGCTCAGGAAAACACTCTTGATAACGAAGTCTGACTTGATGGCAATACTGAAATGCCATAAGGGCTCATTGTGCATATGAAAGCAAAACCTAAATCATAAATGGCTACAGAAAAGACTTAAGTATGAAGTTTAGAGATTTAGTTAATCATTTTTGTTCATAAAGCTATCTACTTATAATATTTTGCTTGTCAAGAGGAAGAAAGTCATTTATCATTTTTTATTACCTCTTTCTTAGCTTTCAAAGAATCTTTTTAAAATACACTTTAAGATGGAGATGAAACAAAAATACGTTTTTTTAGATTTTTTTTAGTCCACAAGTTCATTTTTATTTTATGTATTTATTTATTTTTATTGAAAATATATTTTTCATATAATATATTATGATTATGATTTCCTCTCCCTCAACTCCACAACTCCCCACCCATCCAAATCCACAACCTTTCTCTATCTCATTATAATACAAATAAGCATTAAAAAATAATAAATAAGGTAAAATAGAAACAGACAAGCTGGAGTAGGATGAAATGAAAATCTTGCAGAGGAAGAATCAAAGAAAAGGCAAAAGAAAAACATACAGACTCAGAAGCACACATGTTTACACACACACACACACACACAGAAATCCCATAAAAAGTACAACACTAGAAACCACAGTATATATGAAAATTGTAAGGATTTTTTAAAATTTAAATATAAAATAACAAAATAAAAACAATGCCCAGATAAAGCATTATGAGGCAAGAACCCTCCAAAAATACCATAGAGTTCATTTTGTGTTGGTCATCTACTGCTGGGCATGGAGTCTGTCCTAAGGAGTACTTTGTGTACCCGGTGAGACTCTGTTGGAGAAAACTAATCTTTCTCTTGCAAGTCGTTATCAATTGGAGATGGCTTCTGAGTTGGGGACAGGGACTTGTGTCTACTTCCCCTCTCAGCACTGTGACTCCTTGTGGCTTTAACCTGTGCAGACCCTGGACATGTGCCACAGTGTCCGCGAGTTCCTATGAGAATCAGTACTGGTGTGTTCGGAAGACCTGGTTCCCTTGGTGTCCTTCATCCCCTCTGACTCTTAAAATCTTTCTGCCTCCTCTTCTGCAGAGTTTCCAGAGCTCTGGGAGGGATGGATGATTTTTAAGGATTCCAAAAGTAATTCTGTGTGTCAGCCGGAGTAAACTTTGATTCAGCAGACCACACAAAACTCTTCTATGAACATGGTGACCATCACCCCATGTGGCTTACCATAATTTCAAACTGACCATACTTTAGTTAGAATTTTAACTAAATGGAATTACTTTAAAAGAAAACAATAGTTTCCACTTCTTTCAGTGGTTACAAAAGAAAGAGCGAGCTGAAATACACCATAAATCATGGTAAAAGACTATTTCTGTGATATATTAAACCATTTCAATCACTACTACAGTGATAAACGTGGAACACTTAAATTATAGAATTCTGAGATCAAGACTCCATAATTCAGATCCATCACACCACCACAGCCCTCCTGAAATCCGCCTCCCCCTGTGCTAAGTACTCTACAAACAGGCGTTTTCAAATACAAAGGACTAATGATTAATAAATAAACAAAAGCAGTATAGACTTAAACATGTCATAGCAGCATAACTTAGGAATCTTGAAAAATGAATTAATGAATTTTAAAAAGCATCTGCTAGGATGGCCTTGAGCAGAATTTCAAAGGCTGCAGTCTGTTCGGAGACCAGAATCCAGGCGGACTTCCTCATCACCGACCTCCTCCTCAGCTGCCTCAGGCTTTTCTCCTCCTCTGCGTGAGGTGCTCCTCCATTTCTCTATTTCCCAGGGACCCTCTTTGCTTCTTATTACCTTCAGAAAAGGATTGGAAACCTTCACACTAATCCACTGAACCTTAAAGGATTGCTGCTTTCGGGAAGAATGACAGCCAAGAGCAGAAAGTGGAGAACGTTGCATAGAATTCAAACTCCTGCCTCAACCCTGGATCTACCCGCCCCACCCCCCACCCCATCCCCCGCACCGACTGGCTCAAGCCACTTATCATCCAAACCAAGCTAGGCAAATGATATGGCTTCTCTAAGCTTGTTTCCTCGAGGATAAAGTGGGGATGAAAATCTGGTTTGTTTTGAGACTCTAATGAGAAACCATGCATATCACCCAGCGCCAGGTAGGAAGTGCGTGGATAGTAGCTGCTATTATAATACCAGCTGTTTCCAAAGACGACGACAACAACAACAACAACAACAACAACAACAACGACAAAAATTATTCTCTCCCTGAGTGAAGTGCAAACCATTCTGTGAACTACAGGTGGGACCTGCTGATGTCATACTCTTACTAAACGTTCGTTTATTACAAGCTTTGTTTTTCTCAAGGTATTGCTTTATTTCCTGAAAAAGTGATAAGATTGATAGAAATGATTCAGGAGGTTGCAGGAGTCACCCTAAGGGAAGTGTTCTGAATCTAATTTACTGAAACAGCCAAGTTGCCAATGTGAGTCTGCAAACAGAAGCCAACCTTCCTTGCTTCCCGGCTCTGCCCATTCTGACCCACTGCGGCCTTAACTTTTAACCCCAAACGTGTTCTTTGTTTTCTGTCCTGCTCTTCTACAGACAGGAAGTACCTTCCAAATTAATTCTATAAATGTGAATTTACAACGTTTATTTTGACAGACTCAAATCTTTTTCTACTCAGTCAAGTTGGCACAAGTGAAGTCCGGGGATCTGGCAAAATGGCAAGTGTTTTGGCCTGTCCCCCCAGGACAGAGATCGGACAGAGGTTCTGTTCTGCAAGTGACTCCCATTGTTTCCCAAGCTTGAAGTTTTGTTCTGAAGCCCTCCATAGGGTTGTGATCCACCGTTATCAGCTCAGAAAATCATCCCCAACTGTTGTTGTTCGGGAGCTTTTTCCCCTGTGGGCCAGCTCTCCTGACAGCACCTGCTGGCTGACTGAGGAGGAAAGGTCATGAGAAAGTAAACAGCTTCACAGCCATTTCCTGAGCCATCCCGATCTTATCCTTGAAGATGGATGGCAGTCTGCAGCTGAACCTGTTATTAATAGCGCACAGACGTAGCTGGGTGGTACCAATGAGCCTTAGAATAAGACAGAGGTTTTGGCTATCTGCTGTTGGCCCTGAGGAGAAGCTGCTTCCTACTTTGGGCCCAGCCTGACTCTCACAGTCTCCCTGTCCTTGAATCTCATCTCTGTCTGTCTTTACATTCTTGTAGTCAGGTAAGATTCTCTTAAGCTTGACTTTCTGTTGTTTGTATTGCAGGAAACAGTGTCAAGCAGATTTTATATTGCATTTGATTTAACATAGATTGTCAAGTTACATTCCACCTCATTTGAGGTGACTTCCAGCTGGGGTGCATCATTCACTGCTGGGCTGTCACTGACACGAAATCCTTACACTGACATCAGTTATGTGATTATTCCAACCTTTACATGACCAAAGGGCCAAGTTTATCAAAAGAGTTCTTTCCATCCCAGTTTATCATCAAGGAAATGGAAAACAAACCCTTATGTAGCTTTCTCTGATCATCAAAATGGTTCTTATAAACTCATTGCCACGAAAAAGCACAGAAGAACAGACAGAAATTTCTATCTGAACCATCCATTCGATATCATACTCTAGAAAATGCCAAGGGGTTATTTTTAAAGTAGTGTTTGGTGGTGATATCATGACTTTTGTTTGGTCTCTTCTATCAATTACAGATTCTAAGAAAATCTCTGAAGTGTTCATTGGACACTTAAATCACACAGGAAACTGAGTAGCTGACATAGATAGAATATCTAAATATCACATAACAGGAGGCACACACTCACACACACACACACATACACGTGTGTGTGTGTGTGTGTGTGTGTGTGTGTGTGTGTGTGTGTGTGTGTGTGTGTATACAGTACTGAGGATTGAATCCTGGAATTCACTCCTATTCTAGGCAAGTACAGTGCCACTGAGGTATACATCCTTTGCCCTGATGAGCAATTCTGAGCATCCATTGTGTACTATGGACCATTCAGAAAAAGCATGAATCTCATCTTCATGTACATTGAGTCTAGTGGGGAAACATAACTTTGAAATATTGGAATGGACTCTAAGAATCAATGGTACTTTTAGAGACAAAATCGATACCTAGCATTGTATCTATTGAAAATAGGTACAATTTAGCTAAATGAGCTTTGCTTAAATTAAAATCCTCTTAGAGCTTGACTATTTGACAAATTATCTCTGGGGCTCAGTTTCATCATTATAAAAATAAGGCATTAAATAATGCCTGAGCTTCCTTCCAGATTTACTCTTCTAGGTCCATTATGATACATTTTCAAAATTCATAGAGTCAGAAAGTATTTACTATTCATCTAAAAAGTGTACACACACACACACACACATACACCTGTAATTTGTTTTACTTGTTGGAGTCCTATCTTTTTCTCATTTTTCTAATGAGGACTTTGAGGGAGTTGGTGTACTTGTCAACAGCGTGTGTGTGTGTGTGTGTGTGTGTGTGTGTGTGTGTGTGTGTGTATGTGTGTGTGTGCGCGCGCGCGTGCGCGCGTAATAGCCTGTGCACATTTACACAGGTGCACATTCAGAAGGTAGTATGAAGGACAGAGGGTGTCCCTGTGTCTCAGACTTTCCAAATATGCTACAAGCATGTTACCCTTGGATATAAGGGAAGGGCTAGTCCTGCATCACACTCTGCCTGGGGAGGGTAGGAGGATGAGGGAGGCCCCACCCTGTGACCTTATCAGCTGCCTTCAACCTGTGAGAACGGTTATTCCCAGTCCTATTGTTCAGCATTTCCTGATCCTGCTTGCTCCCTCTGACTCACCAAACATGAAATCATAGCTAAGAAAGCTTCAAAGGGACCGTGGAAATCCTTAGCCACACACTGTTCAAATGATAGTGTCAGCCATAGAGTGACCGTAAACAAAATCATGTTGATTATGAAGTTGTACTCTGGTGAGACCCACTCTCCAGATAGAGGTCAGGCTCGGGGCAGGGGCGGGGGTGGGAGGCTCGGTCTACTTTTCTTGAGTCCAGACCCACCCATCTCTTCAGTCCTACGTAAATGTGATGCTCCAGCAGTGAAGAGTTCCTTGTTCTTTTTGTATGTGGCGTGCTTCTGAGCTCTTTCCTCTAAACTTCAGTGACGTTTGTCCAGCGAGTCTTCCTTTACCAGTGACACCTGACACAGCCCATGACTGGAAACCTAGCTGAAATACCAATTTGGGGATAAGCCCTCTTCTTGACATCTCAAAGCTCATCATGCTTTCTGTGTCTTGAAAGGTATTCAAATCCACTGTAGCCCCTTTTATAACACCATGCTGGCATACCCCTCCCTACCTAAAGCAGAGAGAGAATTCCTTTCTGGGGAAGTAGAGGACAGGTTGGGAAGAGTCTGCCTTTGCATTCCACCAGCTTACACTCACTAGGTAACTGAGCCTGACCTTGACTTCACTACATAGCCAAGGCTGTCCTCAAATTCGTGGTCCTCTGCTCTTAGCTTCTCATCTTTAGTAGAAGTATGTGCAACTGATTGGAAAATGAAGACCGTAATTAAGGTTTGGGGTGAGCAGTGAGGCTGGATGGTCACCTTGGCCACACTAGAGAGGTTCAGAAACCCCCAGACTATACCCAGCTTGTAAGATAAGCCAGAAACAAATGCTAGCTCCTTCCTCTTTCCATTTACCACGCTCAGAAAGGAGCCAGGGCATTTACGTTCAATTCCCAGATCACACTAAGAAAGAAACCTCCTGGACAGGCCTCCATGGGCCCCACCCCTCCCTGAGGGACTGTGGGCAGTTAAAGGTTGTTGGGGAGAAGGTATCATTTTCTCCAGTGGTGGAGCCACTTGCTCTGGTAAACAACATCTCACCCATGCTTAGGCCAGAAACTGATCATACTCAGTGGAACACACAGAAAGAAGATGTTAAAGTGGGAGGAAACTTGGTCAGCAGGAGGGCTCTGGGGATGCGAAAAGAACAAGGAAAAGCAATATGGAATTAGGAAAAGTCATTATATAAATGTATGAAACCATCAAACAACTAAAATAAAAAAGAAAATGCCCCCCAAAAAAGTAAAAGAAAAATCAATAGACTGCCAAATAACATAGTTCAGGAGGAGGTAATGGCCTTATATAATTGTGTAACTGGTTTTGTTTCTCTGATACTTCAGAGTTACTGAGGAGGTGCCCAGGCCCACTTATGAAGACCTGGGTTTGATTCCTCCAATTATGCCATAACGGAAATGAAAACTTAGGACACAAAGAAAAAAGCAAAACAACTAAGCTAAAAGCAACTTTATCTTCTTCATGTACATAGGTCAGTTCCAAAAGTAAAAAAGGGATTCATGTGAGAGCAGCAAGAATAACACTCCAGTTATCCAAGTTCATCTTACCTGGCTCTGGCTGTAGTTCATAGGAAAAACTGAGGAGGAAACAAGGTACCTTATGGAAAGGAAGTTAAGATTAGCTCCAATAACAAGCATGCCCTCATGGTTCCACTGACTTGACACTGTCAGACTGATGCTTATCATGTCAGCAACGAGAAATTCCAAGTCAATATTCAGCCATGGTCCACGGAGTGATAACAGGGAAGTGATTGGAATACAGGCCTAGAAGCATTGCCTATCAATTCCCTCATATGCCTTTGTACAGAATGCAATAGAATGCCCGACTTCCATCATTAAGGGGCTACTTACAGAAATTTAGCTTTCCACATTAAAAATTTTATTTGTGTGTGTGTGACATGTGTGTGTGTGTGTGTGTGTGTGTGTGTGAATATACGCACAAAGACACATGCGTGCCATGTCTCTAGGCTCCCTTGTGGTTGGCTACTGTGTGCACTGGGATTGCCAGCCCTTGAGGTCCCTGGGATTCTCATCATCTTTTCTCATTGTAAGTATAAGATGGGATTACCCATCCTCACTCTCTTATTTGGCGTTTACTTGGCTTCTAGGGATCTGAACTCCAGTCTCCAAGCTTTGACGGTAAGTGCTTTACACACTGAGTCATCTTTAAAAGGAGGCGAAGTCAGCATTCCCTTACATAGGAGTGTCAGGAAGAAAACTGCAGAGGTGGAACCAGAACAGACGGAGACCTTCAGAGAGGACTTAAGAAGTCCGTACTGTCTGCATTCCTCTTACATACACACCTGCTGTCTTGGACCGTCACAGGGCTGAGGAATAGAGCTCTTGTGGGGAATGGCTACAAGTATGCTTGCTATGGTTCGGGTCAGTGGAACCTGCAGGCCCATGTGCAACCTAAAGGCTTGGTCCGCCATAGAGGTGCTACAGAGGTGGTAGAGCCCTTAGGCAGTGAAGGCAAATGGCAGGCTTTGACTCAACGTGGGCAAGCCACTTAAGGGGATGTTGATCATCTAAGGCATTCCCTTCTTCCTTCTCTTTGCTTCACAGACATGAACTGAAAAGCTTGGTCCACTGCATTCTTCAATATATCATGTATTCCCTCTCCTCGGGTCCAAACCCAAGAGACTGTAACTGAAACTGTGAGTCAAAAGCAACCTTTCTCTCTTATAAGTTGATATATGTCAGGACTTTGTTACAGTAACAGAAAGCTAACTAGAACAATATGCATACATAGATGTGTACATATGCACACACATACATAGGTACATATATACATATGCATGTGTATATGTGTATCAGAGCTAGGGCACATAGTGTCAAAAGGGAAATATGTTCAAATGCATAAATTGGCTAGATTTGAATTAGCTGTATGTGGATTACATTTGAATTAACTCTGCTCAATTTTAGCAAATAAAACTCGAATTCTTTGGTTTGTGCATTGTTTATAGTATCCCATACAGGTGATTTTCTGTTATAGCACTTCATGTTGGCATACACACTTTCTTCTCTGTCCCTGGCTTGTAATAAGAGAAAATAACAGATTTACTTTTGCCATTTAGTCCCTCCTCTTTCATCTCACAGATGATTTCTAGTCTTTTTCCAAAACCTAGGCTTCTTCTCTCAGCAACTGGCTTTCCCTCCGCTGGGCCATTTATCAACAGCGGTAGTTTTGTGTCTGTGTTTGTTTACCTTTGGAAACCGTGAGTTTCAAAGGGTGACTTTTCCGAAGACCAGAACTTTTTGTATGCCCAGTGTCTCATAGAAATCTCAGACCCAACAATTCAGATAACTACATACATTATTGACAAAACACAGGAAAATTTTGGGTGGTAGATGAAATACTGAAAAACATGTGACGCAGGGCTGGGATATTGCTCATCGGCAGTATGCTTGCTTAGCCTATACAAAGCCCTAGGTTTGATTTCCAGAACCATAAAAAAATATTATATGACAAAGAATTAGTAAACCAGAGTTATGCCTGAGATATAAGGCATATAAAGATTTTTTGTGGATGGAAATGCAAGCTCTGGTAATCAATCATCTCTTTTGTCTGCTTTGTCATATTCCTTATCACCTTCATCTTGAACTGTGAACAGTAAGATCAGTAGCTGCACATCTGGGAGAAATCTGAACCCATCCTACACCGTTATCTTACTCAAGGCAAGAGCCTGGTCCAGAACCTGCCGTCAATTGTGTTCCATGTTTCTATGCATGTGTTCCTTCAACAGTTTACCTAGCCAGTCCCAGTGGTGCATACTTGTAGTCGTCTCTGATGCCTGGAGATGGAGACCGGAGGATGGCTGGTGCCCAGGTGGTCAATGCCAGCCTGAACAACATAGCAAGACCCCCATCTCAAAACAAGAAAATAGTTTTGTCCAACACAGTGGACATCACGATCCATCCGTTTTCAGTAGCTCTGTTAAGATCCTAAGCGTCCCTTCTGATGACAAATGGCACATGTCTGTTGCCCTTAAAATGAAACAAACCTGCCACAGGCCCAGCTTTAATTTAGAACTTTTGTCAAGAGAGCTCTGGCATACGGATGCTGGTTCTGAGAGCCATCTCTGATCGTGGACTGTCTTCCAGATTTGGCTACAGAGCCTAGTAGCAGAAGCTTAAGAAGCAGGATGCCTCTTTTTGCTCTACACGGCTGTCACCTAGAAGCAGCTGCTGCCGGAGAGGAAAGATAACCTAAGGGATGTCTGGGGCCATCCCAACCAGAGGAAGAAGAGGAGGGCTGACTGAGTTGAATTGGCAAGTTGTTAAAGTCAGTCTGAGTCATCAGGAAAAGAATGGATAAATGTCAGACACGAAAAACAGTGCCCACCAGAACACCGGAGCGATGGAGGCGAGTTGGTTGAGAGTCTGTTGGAAGCCTCAGGGAGGAATCCGGGAAAACGACCCCTGAACTGGGGCATGAATTACTTCTGAAATGAAGCTCAGAAGTATCTGAGAAATGGAGGCTATGCACTCGAGCAGGAAACTCCTCCCGAGAAGCCCACGTGACCATCCTTCTGGGCAGATTATGGGGAGGAAGTTCTGTCTTCCACATCTTAATTAGCGTTCGTGGTCTGACAATGGTGGCTACGGTCGTAAAATTTCCTCTCCGGTGTTGTTTTACGGAGGATTTCACGAGAAAGGACCCCAAGCCCAGTTCCTTCTCAGTTTTGTTAAAGACTGTCAGCAAATTACAATGGTTTGGGATCAAAATCTCATGAGCGGGGCTGCGGAATATTTACGACACAAAAACAATCACAGAAGCCTTTGCTCCAGTGCCTTATTGACAGAGCCTTCCTGTCCCCACATCTTGCTTCCTCTCAGGAAAGTGGGACGTGTTGGATGATTTCCCAGATTCTATTTGGAGAGGAAGTCTATAAGTTTTTCACCATCCAGACCCTGCCAATCTGCACACTCCAAAGAACACCTGCACCTAACAGCTACGCCTGCTCCCTTTTGTGTGCCTGCAGCTATCAAAATAAATGAGCTACCCTGGATGGGAAAATTACATCTCTGTTCAGAGGAACCTTGCTCTCCACACGTGCGCAAGGACTCACGCACCGTGATGTTGTGCCCAGTGCTCCTGACTAGAATTGTAACGCAGACATTTTGCATTCAGTCACGGTCAGTAAGTGTAACAACAAGAGCGGTTAAGACCTCATGAGCTGGCCCCTTTTTTACTGGCACTTCACTCTTGTTTTGCACACAGTCGATTCTTAAGCTAATATAATAAATGGGAAACAAGGAACTGCATCCTCTGCCTAGATATGCCACGGATGAAATACTAACAGTTTTCTAAGATTATGAGTCCTTCCTCCCACCCACTCTAACACTCCCACCCCAAGCATCTGCCTTGGAGGCTAGCACTCCACAGAGAATGGACAGTCGCTGTGTTCTTTGTACATCTGTCCAAGTCCTCAGGGTCTGAAGTTTGGCTCAGATACACTGAGGACTCATGGCAGCTTTATGCTCAGCCTTCCACACAGCACAGACATAGAGAGGGAGCTGTTGCTCAAATGGACAATTCATCTACTGTTTGGTATTTAGACTCCTGCCTTTGAATGTAGCAGTATCCATAGGATATTCTTTTGGTGGAAAAATAACAGAAGATACACACACAGGCAAAGAAAAACCAAAACCAAACCAAAACAAATATCCAAAACTGGTTGCTAAATCCAGGAGATTCTGCTTCTTCTGTGTTGCTGTCATGTGCTACTGTAGACAGTCCCATTACATCCCCTTGCTCAGTAGCTATCTATGTTGGTGACAGTGACACAAGGTGGGGGTGTGTGGAGGTGCACAGGTCTGTGCCCATGAAAAAGAGATCACTCTGGCTCATAACCCACCTCCACTTTGGAACTGCCCCAGGCAGGACAGCTGGGTTTGACAAAATGTGTTCTTGACTTCCAGACACTGAGAAAGGCACCCCAATCCCACAGCAACGACATCCTGTGTCGTCAGTCACTCCCTGGGGACTGGTCACTTCCTTTAAAGTGACTCAGTGTCAAGGGTTCAAAACATTCAGATAAAACCATTTTGAAGTGTTCTTTTCTGGCCAGACTGACTTCATACCCCTTCCCTCCCTGCTGTTCATCTCCTTTAAATACCCCTGAAGCTTTTAGTCATCTTACAGAATATTCAAGCCTTACGCCTTCACTGGGGCTTTCTGCTTATTTTGAGAACATCCTACCCAGAACAGGCCACAGCTCCTTATGCTGATTTCTGCTGTCTGTCTGTCCTAAGCTCACCTTCCTTCTTCTTGTCTGGACCATAACAATTCTTCAAGAGACTAGCAGCAATGGTCTTTCTTCCATAAGCAAGTCTCAAGGGTCTCACACTTTATCACATTCAAGGAGCACTTGCTGACTGTGACCTCACCTAGCCATCATGATGTTGTGCTTTCCCTAACCATCATGATGCCCCTCCTCCCTTTTTCAGTCTTGCTCACATGCACATACCTTGGCAAAAGCTAGATTCAGAAAGTCCCTTAAGGCTCAAGAAGTGACCTTTTAACACGATATTTCCAACAAATTTTAATATGTGATAACATAACTAAGTTTTCCTTTAATGTGAGATGAAAAAAAGTCACTATTCCTATGCCACTATTACCTTGGGGTTTTCTATATTCTGTTGCTAATCCTGATGTGCATCATGTAACCACTAGCAACCAGTGGTCACTAGTGATATGGTTACAGAAGGGAACTCTTACCATTTGCATTAGGAAAACAGATGGAAATTTTGACAAGAGAAGGTGGTGAGTAGTGGCAGCTATGGAATTTAATGCTGTTTTTCTGTAAATCTTAGCTTGCATTGAGGCAAATACATGTTAAATTAGTGATTGTTACTATAAAACATCCAACAGTACAAGCAGGACTCTCATTTAAGGTTGTAGATTTGCACATGTGTAGACAGCTGCATGTTTCACAGTCAAGGAAACATGCAAATGTCTGAGTCACATTTAGTTATTCATTTGTTTATTCATGAATGCATTCATTAAGACATTTGCATGTACCCATTTCATAGTATGGGCTTTCAAAGTTGCAAAGTAGAAAAAAAAGTCCTTTATTTTAAGAGCTAATAACATAAAGAAAAGACATATATATATACATATAAATATAACTATTAATTTTTTTTCAAAGCACAGAATTACAAATACAAGACCCGCAGCCTTCCATGAGCCTTGATTGGCACACACACATACACACACACACACACACACACACACACACACACACACACACACACACAGGGACAAGCAGGAGCTCCTGGCAACTCCAAGGTCAGGAGGAAGCCAGGTTCCTCCTGGTGTATTACTCTGCCCGCTGGATCAGAGTCCACCATGACTGTTGGAGCTTTAGCTATCACATCTGCATTCCAAACAGTAGGAAGGAGGAAGAAGAGAAGGGCCCCTGGCTTTTAAGGATGCTTCCTGGAAATCCCACACAATGCTTCTATTTATATCCACACTAGCAGTCAGGATCATTGTAAAATATAGGTTATCTGTTGGGATTTTAGCTAGTGACAAAGTTGGCAATCAAATAAACACACACACACACACACACAAAATCTGGACTTTACTTCTAATTGGAAGTGGGTCTGGGTAGTGATGCAGGCACCCTGTACTCCCTGTCACAGTCTCTAGTCTGACTCCATAGAAAATACAGAAATCTTCAAAAGAATAACTTAGGAATGACCTATAGGTAGCTGAGTGATGAACTGGAGATCATCGTTTAACTGGTGAGGCAGAAAATAAAGCCAAGAACAAATCAACAGTGGACGTCTGGCCTCACGAACTGAAGGTTGAGAACAGCAGATTCACTCTACTGAGCCAAGATAATGTTTTGTGGTCCTTCTGCCATGGCTGCCCATACTATAGTCAGGCCAACTGTGAAGCCCAAGTCACGATGTACCCCACAGGGACAGGGACACACCGGGGGGTGCCGCCATTGCTCTCCAGAGGTCTGTTTTGAGGTTTTAGAGTTTAGGAGTTTTTCAAAAAGGCTGACTGCAGCAAATACCTACTCAGTTTTTTTTTTTTTTTTTTATCCTGGTTTGCTGGTATTTGATTGCAATGATTTTAATAATATGATTCACTTTCTTTAAAGAGAATGTACGGAGGAAATCATTTAACTGGAAAAAATTAAATGTGGTGAAATTTATAATCTCACTGATATGCTATTTTGACCCTAAATGATTACCCAAATGTGTAGCTAGAGTTTTCCTGCCTGCCCCACAGTCAGGACAAATCTCTGTCACCTGCCAGTCCCACAGCCACTCAGACCCAACCAAGTAAACACAGAGACTTATATTCGTTACAAACTGTATGGCCATGGCAGGCTTCTTGCTAACTGTTCTTACAGCTTAAATTAATCCATTTCCATAAATCTATACCTTGCCACATGGCTCGTGGCTTACCGGGATCCTCACATGTGGCTTGTCATGGCAGTGGCTGGCAGTGTCTCTCCCACCCAGCTTCCTGTTCTCTCAATTCTCCTCTCTGTTAGTCCTGCCTATACTTCCTGCCTGGCCACTGGCCAATCAGTGATTTATTTATTGACCAATCAGCAACACATTTGACATATAGACCATCCCACAGCACTTCCCCTTTTCTTTTCTTAAAAAGGAAGGTTTTAACCTTTACACATCTCCAAAGTCAGCTTGGTATATTTGGGAATTTGGGCGTAGCTTCTCTTACTACTTCCTGCTGGAGGGGGGCGCTGTATCTTATGGGGACACAAAGAATATTTTAGGATTATGGAGTAGTCCATGAGGGTGTATCATCTGAGCCAGTTGCCTTGAAATGGTTCTGGATGTTGGATCATCTGGGCCATGGTGTCATCGGAGACCTTTCAGGTGGTCTTGGCTGGTCAAACCTGATGTATCTTAATCTGGAACAAATCCATAGCCTCTGGCTTTCTGTGGAAACAAAAGCAGAGCCTCCTTTCCAAAGCAACATATCCTTACATCCAAATTTTTAAGTCAAGGTACCTTTAAAATATACATTTTGGCATAACTCAACAGCTTTTGTAATCAAATGTTTTTCTTCAGTTACAAATATCAAAGAGAACATAATCCAGATTCTCTGTGTGGTAGCCATCTTTACGTGGCTTATTTTTTTTTTATATTAGCTTGAGCCTATTGCTTTAAACCGCAGCCTTCTCATTGGTTGTTAACCTAAACACGTGACTGCCTTGTCATTGCCTGTATGTACCGCCCTCCAGGTCCTTAAAGGCGTGCGCCACCACCGCCACGCACTTGCTATGGCTCTAAAACTCTGACCCCCAGGCAACTTTATTTATTAACATACAATTAAAATCACATTTCAGTACAAGTAAAATACCACCATACAAATGTTTTGATCCACAATTAAGTCACTTGGCATTCTTGTGTTTATGAAAATTAGTAAAGTACAAATTAATCTGTGTGGAAAACCAACCACCTTGCACTTTTGAAATTAAAGGCCTTTGGAGATACAAATTCAATTGAAACCATTTTATGGTTTTATTCAGATTCATTTGTTAATTTCATGAAATTATAAGCAAAAATTATAATTTATAAATACACACAAATTTTAAATATCTGAAAAAGATATTCAACACTTCTGTGTTTTCAAACAATTGAAAAATTTCTCCTTTTGTCTTCCTTATTGTGATCATCTTCATACTATGTGCTGGCATTGTCTAGTGATGTCTGCCCGACCTCACTCTGAGACTCTACATACAAGCCACCAACAGCATTCAGAAAGCTCTCCAGTGTTTGCCAGAAGAAGATGTTAGTACCAATTCAATTGAGTTTTTCTCTGCACATCAAAAGAATACTGATAACCTGTTGGTCTACATCATAAGCCTATATATAAAACCAACTTAAAGCCGGGTGTTGGTGGCGGCGAACGCCTTTAATCCCAGCACTCGGGAGGCAGAGGCAGGCGGATCTTTGTGAGTTCAAGGCCAGCCTGGTCTACAGAGCGAGATCCAGGAAAGGCACAAAGCTACACAGAGAAATCCTGTCTCGAAAAAAAAAAAAATTAAAAAAAAAAAACAACTTAACGTCTAAAAGATGTCTCATGTCTGAAAGCATCATTCAAGAACTCAATAAATCATTACTGAGCATATTAAGGATCAATCATTATGGTAAATTCCATGGGGAATTCAAGAATAAATTAGGCAGCAGTATACACTTTGAAGTCAGCCTTCCTTAGAATTGAGCCTTGGGTCTGCCTATTGGCACATATATATGACAGGTCTCACTCACTATGTAGCCCCTGCTGTATTTCAGGTTGCTCCTAACTCATCGTGTAACCTAAGTTAGCCTCCAGCTTTTGATCCTCCTGCATCCATCCCTCAGAGTGCTGTAATACACATGTGCTAGCATAGCCAGCATTATTATTGTTCTGCAAGAGAGCAACCCTGTTTCCTCATTTGTCGCTCCCTCATTAGGGTCGTGAACATAGGGGAGATGACTTGGTGGTGATACTTGCCGCACTAGTGGGAAGATTTGCACGTGCATCTTCAGCATCCATGTCTACAAAAATCCTGAAGTAGGCTGAGGAGATGACTCATGCTGTGGATATCGCTATATGTAAATAAACTCTGATTGGCCAATAGCCAGACAGGAAGTATAGGCGGGACTAACAGAGAAGAGAATTGAGGGAACAGGAAGGGAAGGGAGAGACTGCCTGGAGCTGCCGCCAGGACAAGGAAGATGTAAAGTACCGGTAAGCCATGAGCCATGTGGCAAAGTAAAGATTAATAGAAATGGGCTAAATATAAGAGTAAGAGCTAGACAATGATAGGCCTGAGCTAATGGCCAAGCAGTTTAAATAATGTAAGAGTCTGTGTGTTTATTTTATAAGTGGGCTCTGGGACTGGCGGGACTTGGTAGCGGGAGCTGGAGAGAAATTCTCCAGCTACAGACTCAAGAGTTGCCAAGCAAGCTGGAGCAGCAGAGCTTGGATTCTCAAAAACCCAGGTAAATTTGGGGATGCTCATCTATAATTCTAGCCACAGGAGGCTGAGGCACGGGATCTCCAGAGCAAGCTGGCTAGCAAGACCAGCCTTATTAGTGAGCTGCAGGCTTGAATAAAAGGTCCTCCTCCAGTGAATAAGTAGGGAGAGTGATTAAAGATGATTCATAACATAACTTTGGGCTTCCATATGTAACACATGCATGTATGTGCATCCATAGACATGCAAAGAAATGTATGCACACATTCACACACACCACCAACACACCCCCCTCATGCTGAAATCTAAAAGTAAATTTATTTGTTCTACTTGTCTCTCAGATGGGTCTCGATAATACATTATATATTCCAAGTTACTGGAACTGTCAGTTCCAAGGTAACCAGGGAGCAGAGTCAGTAGAGAGTGATCTATGCTCCTTAATACTTTTATCTCTCTCTCTGGTTCCTTTAATTACCTCCATATCAAAATTCCTTTCTAACAGACAACGTAGACTCTGCTGGTCATCTATGGCTGAACTTCTCTTTTATGTTAGTCATTATACACGTGTCTGTAGTCTGTCCCTGGCTCCTAGTTTTCATCCAAGTTTGTATCTTTACTGAATGCCTAAACAACCCTTCTTAAAAATGCCTCAAAGAATTTTTGCCTCTAAACACGACTTATCTTTCTAAACCCCAGTAGGACATTTTAATGCCTTCCTTAGATATTGATCATCACTATAAACTGAAGTTCAAATCTAAATTTAATTTGCAGTGAATACAAGTCTTTGGTCTTCTCATTTTTCTTGGCATTACCCTTGCCTAGGTCACACACACACACACACACACACACACAAAAAAAAAAAAACCCACCAGAAAAACCCCAAGACAAGATTATAGACTGCATCTGTCTTATCCGCCCTTTCTCCCACTAAAGCCAATGCAAGCAGCTACAAATGACGTGCAGTTCTTCAGTGTATCCCACAACCTTTCCAAAAGCTATGTATCTAGCTCAAGTCTAGATACGTCCTTACTTGCATTACTACTTAATAAAGGTTATCTCTCTGCTTCTTCTCTCTGCCTTTCTAAGCCCTCTTACGATTTTTACCCCATTGTTGTCCTAAATGAAGTCTTGTGAAACAGTCCTTGCTTCTTCAGGACTCCTCGCTTCCTTAGACTGAACCTATGCTTTGTTAATACTCTACCATGAGTATTAATGTGGAAACCATCTGTATCCTTGTCACTTTCACACGCATACACAAACACATACCACACAGACACACACTATACACAAAACACACAGCACATACATCACACACAAACACACAGCACATACATCACACACACACACACACACACACACACACACACACACACACACATCCCACGAGCTCATTAACCTTAGATATTGTGTCACAATTATATCCACTTATATTAGGGGCAGTGCCTGAACATAACAGGCACATTATGGCTGCTTCTTAAATTAATTTCCTGTTGATTAATAACATCTTTCTGCTCAAACATCCTCAGTGATCCTGTGTGTCTTATGAAGTAAGATGAACTCTTCAGCTTAACTCGAAGTCATTCTCCACTTAACCCCTTTCTATCTTCCTATCTATCCTGTCCAGGAAAACAAACACCTGTGTCCTGCCCATCCATTGCTTTTTATAGCTTTCCCCACAAAATTCTCCTATTTGGAATATCATTTTGTCCTTTCTTTCCATAATTAAATCCTATATAACTAAAGCTCTCCTTTGCATTTAACTTTTTTCTGATTTTTTTTTCTCCTTCTTCAAAATCTGTTCTTTCATTTTTACAACTTAGTCCTCCACTCTGGCAGTGGAAAAACTTCCTGTATATGGTGGTTACTTTGTGCTTATCTCATCCAGGTAACTGTGAGCTTATTCACCTCTTATCCCTATTGTTCTGAACCCAGACTATTGAGTGCAGTTACCTCATATCCCAATATTCTGACTGAATAGAGATGTCAGCATGGACCGAAGTTTTAGTGCAGCATTTGAAAGACTGAAATCCGTGTGTGCATGAGCACACAGCAAAGGAGTAATAGATGAAAAAATGCTGGCAAAAGGAAGGACAAGGAAGAACAGGAAATTGGAAAGGAATCTTCAAGGGAATTGAATGGTGAGTATGTAGATAATATTAATGAGCTCAATATAGCAAGGTAAGGCATGGTATGGACAAGTGGTCTTTCTCTCTTGATGCCCCGAAGGATGATGAGCAGAGCCTGAAAGGAACAGAGCAGAAGGGGCTTTGGGAAGGAAGGAATGCCAAGGCTTTGGCCAGGGACCACACACCTCAGAAAACAGAAGCTTGTGTGGTAGTAGGTCTCAATGCTTTGACAGAACAATGCGGAGTGAGAAACAGATTGAGCCTTTGACGCAAGCGACAGAAGGTCAACTCTACAGTAAAAATAAAGCAACATTAACCCATCTTGAAAAATTAAAGCATATAATGAGGCAGGAAAACTAGGTAATAAAAAAATAGAGAGAGTCAGATCTTACAGGGGAGGGGAGGGAAGGGTGAGTGCCACACCAGAGCAAATGAAAACACAAAGGGAGCATTAGCTAGCCCTGAGAACAATAGGGGTTGGAAATCAGGACTACATGAGTGAAAAGTTGGTCATCACACCTATGGCTCTAATAATACTCCCTCCCCTGGACAAAAGGAAATGCAAGTAGGCACACACAACCCAGCACAGCACACACAACATAGCACACAAAACACAGCACACACAACACACACAGCATAGCACACACAGCACACGCTGCACACACACCACACAGAGCACACAGCACATAGGGCACACATACCACACAGAGCACACACACCACACAGAGCACACAGCACACAGGGCACACGTACCACACAGAGCACACACACCACACAGAGCACACAGCACACACAGCACACGCACCATGCACTGTACACAGCACATACACCATGCACACCATATACACCACACACAACATTGTGAACAGGAAAGAGAACCTGTTCCAGGGCTTCTGCCAGGGTTGTGACACAGCCTTACCATTTTTTCCCACTCACAGGCCACATATCTCCCACTGCTTCTAATTGCCTTTAGAATTTGTCTATTTAAATAACTGAAGGGCTCTTTCAAGTTCCAAAACCATTCCTGTCTACCCTCATTGTTTCTACCAGCGTTCCTCCCCTTCTGTCCATACAGCTTCAAAGAGCTCTGACTTGCACTGTCCTTAGCTGAAAACAAAATTATTTCTCTTCTAAAAATATCCACGGTCTAATACCTGAAACCAAGAATGGCAGCTTTTGTGATAAAATAAGACTCCTGGTACATGCGATTAAGGAAATTGGAAAGGAAGATTTTTCACTAAATTATTCAGATAGGTCATAAATGTGATCAGTCCTATCTTGATTAAATCTGGAGGTCCCCTGAAGTTTCGTGGTTGCTTACTGATGTGGCTTTGGTAAAGTGATCATCAGGAGCACTCGACTTCATGGCAATTTGATGACTTCATTGAAAGATGGTGGGAATTAGGAGATGGGGCCCAGTTGGAGGAAGCAGATCACTCTGAGAGTACCATCTCTTCCCAGCCCTTTCCTGTTTATTTCTTTTCTTTTCTTTTCTTTTTTTTTTCTGAGACAGGGTTTCTCTGTGTAGCTTTGCGCCTTTCCTGGAACTCACTCTGTAGCCCAGGCTGGCCTGGAACTCACAGAGATCTGCCTGCCTCTGCCTCCCGAGCGCTGAGATTAAAGGCGTGCGCCACCACTGCCCGGCCTCCTATTTATTTCTTCCTGTTCTCTGGACACTAGGAGATAGCAAACTTCAGTCTGCTAAATGTTCTCTGTGTCATGGTGTTCTGAACACCTCATCACAGACGTGCTAGCAGTGGAATCAGCCTACCCAGGACTGAAACCTCTGAATGCTTGCACCAAGGTAAATCTCTCTCTCTCTCTCTCTCTCTCTCTCTCTCTCTCTCTCTCTCTCTCTCTCTCTCTCTCAATGCTGTCCTCAGGGATTTGTAGCAGTGAGGAAATGTCTAATGCAGGACATGGAGGGATAGTTCACATATGCAGAGAAGACAATATGAGAACAACAGAGAGCTGGAGATGCTGGACTTCAAGTCTGAAGGGCTGTGACTACAGTCAAAGAATCCTAGCAGCTAGCAGATGCTGGGAGATATGAGGATGGGGTCGTCCCCCAGAGCACTGGGGAGAAGTGTGGTCCTTCTAACATCTGTACTTCAAGCAGGGCTACTGACTTCAGACTCTAACCTTTAAACTGGGGCAGAAGACATTTGCATTACTGCACTACATTGTTTATAGTCGCTTGCTTCAGTAGCGACCACGAACATACTTACTATGCTATGCCTGGCCTCGTTCCCCATAACTATGTGTGGGGTGTATCTCCCAGGAAACCAAGAAAAGTAGGGGTGACATTAACTTACCAGGATGATACCCCTTTGCTAGCCTGGAACTTGGAAAGACATTTAACCCTTTAGTGTCTCATTTGCTCCATTAATAAAGAGAAGAATTTAGATAATATTTGAGGAGCTGAGGAAAAAAAGACAGATGTGCATATACGTGCATGTAGTACATACACACACACACACACACACACACACACACACACACACACACACACAGAGTCCATTAAATAACTGACCAAAAATACAAAATAAATGACTATGATTGCAAAAAGAAGGGTACGCCTCACCTTTTTCTACTCTTTTTATCTTCTTAACCTGAATTTCACAGAAAAATGGTTGTTGATATTCCCTGAAAAATTTTCTGTAAGTAGAAGGAAAATTCATACTCTACAGGTAATTTAAAAATGACTGACAAATAAAACAAGTCATGGGATTTCCCACCTTAAACCAGATAGTAGAAGCTTGTGTTTCTTACAGGGCTTGTTACATGCTTTATCACTTCATAATATCTCTTACAAAATTTGCTGGGCATTTAACAAAGAATAGGGAATATCTCAGTAGATATATAATGTGGATGCTTTATACATACATACATATATATATGATAATAATTTTTCTTCTGATTTAAAGGTATCAAAATGAAACATTTTCACCGGCTTCTAAGTGCTGTGATACCTCCCCTGCTTCCTTCATGCGTATTTGGCCTTGTACTTCAGAGTTATGTGTGATTATTTCTGTATATGCAGCCTTGACTTCCAGGGAAAAGGCTTTAAGTTGAGAAGCTTTCAAACCCCTTCAAAGTGGCATTCTGACCAAAAGTTTCCTTACTCTTATACAGTCTCTTAGAGCCTTCAGGAGAAAGACTGCTCAAGAATGCACTGGGTTGAATGTGTACTGAATCAGCATGACTACCATTCTTTAGTCTGACTAATTGTGATTCCTACTTTTTCCAGTGATAAAACTCTGCTATTATTGTTACACCTAAATGTTCCTATTTTTAATGAAGTATAAAAGGAACAAAGTTAGAAAAAAATGAGTTATGGGGGACTCTGGAGACTTGTTTCCATTTTCAAACTTTCCTTTGCTGATTAGACTCTGTTTTTAGACAAGGGTGTGTGAGGGATGTGTGTTTGTGCTGTGTGTGTGTGTGCACACACATGTGCATGTGTGTATGTGTGTGCTTGCATGCTACTGCATGAACAGCATTCTGAAAGGAATCATAAATTGAGACTTCTTTTCATGCTTCCTTCTGAGATGACTGAAAAGGAGTCAGGTCTCTGTGTTACCACCTGAAATGTATACATCTATGTCTATAACAAGATAGAGATGATAGTACTGTGCATCTCCAGGAAAAACAGTGTGAGCAAGATTTTCCAGTATCCTTTCCACCATGCGGCTCTGCCTCTGAAATCCTTAGTGATGTAAAATGAAAACTACAAAAGCCTGTGGCTTGAACGATGATCTTGGCCAACCCAGGTTTTGATGTGATTCATTTCACAGACTCAGCTTCTCAGTCCTTCAATGGTCTCATGGTCAAGGTGGCCATCAACAGGTCACCTCAAAAGAGAGGGTACAGACATATGTTTCTTAGATAAATTTTTCCTGCTGTGCCACATGGCTGGCATGGAACATTTAATTCTGAGTGTCTTGATAATGGATGTAGTAAGTGTATGTTTCCTTAGCACGTGGTATCTCCAGAAATTTCCCAGAGTCATGAAACAAGCAATCTCTGTGGCAGCCTTAAATGAATTTGGTTTCAAGTCATGGCCACTTGCTTAGACCTTCTCTGGAGGTATTTGCAGCAGACATTTGGAGAAATGGTACACATGAGAACAGCAAGGCTGTTCAGAAGGCTCTGGGTTACCAAGAGTTGCTTATCATCTTGCAGTACTTAATCAAGTCTTTATCATGGGAACACTGAGGATCAGCTTTGTGAAAAATGTGGGGCTCGTTGCTTATTCTGCTCTGCTGGGGTCTCACTCAATGCTGCACTGAACTGTATTTTTAAAAAATGTATTCATGAGAATAGTGATCATGTTCACACACGTGCATGCATGAAAACGTTTTTGGAAACTTCATTTTTGTTTTAGAGTACCAACCAATCTAAGTGAAAATGGTATCTTCATCATCCACAGGGAGCTTCAAAATCTAGCCATCAGCCAGTACTCTGTTAGGTAGCTGGCTGCCTGGGCCTACAGCTCCTCTACTCCAGTATGTGGATATGAAACTATCATTGTTTCTAGTTGTCTCCTCAAAATATAAGACATACTATTTCCACTTGAGAATAAAAACAAGCAGAACTGAACAGAAACATTAAGTTCAGAGAAGAGAAACAAATGTAGAATGATATAAGCTTCAGAGAACAGCACCTGCTTGTAAATAATTCAGTTAGGATAACAGCTAGTTTACCCTGAGTTCATGTCAGATGTGCCAGATTCCTTCACAGGGACTTTCCCAGGTGCAAATGGAAATGACATTCAGTTACAAGTCATTCTTCTGGAATGTGGATTGTTTAGGTGATCGCAGTAGCCACGGAAGCCACTTTCCAAGGGCATTTCCAGTTCCTCCTTCTCTCCGATAGAAGGAAGTACATTTGTGCTGCCTCATTGGCCCTGTGATCTATGGAGTTCTCCTTAAGTGCAAGCCAACTGTGAGTCAGCAATGTGGACTGCCAAAATCGTAACTGACCTGATGATGCTGTAATATGAAGTATGAAAGAGGAAGGAGGAAGATTAAGATTAGAAAATCCCCCAATGCATCCACCCCGCCTCTCCGTCATGCTGGAAGATTTGATCAAGAATGCAGAACACCTACTTCCATTTGACTTTCAGTAAAATAGAACATGCAATAACCAGAGGCATGTTACTCCTTCTACATTCTCACATTCTCCATGAAGACGACCTGGCTCTCTTCCCATTGAATCAAAAGACAAAAATAGTATCAGCTAACAATATCCACAAAGATCTCTATATTTTTGAGAGAACTTTTCATACGCATTGATTTTTTTCAAAGTTTATCTTTACTACTTTCAGGAAATTTTGATGTTACTATGGCTGGTTGATTGATGCAACTTGAATTTTTCCCAAGGTTCAAAGCACTTATTGATTTAATAATAATAGTAATAGGTGGAATGGCAGTTGAATCTTATACATCATCACACTACCTCTCCAACGCTCATTGTACTCCTCTGGTTAAAATAGAAATCACACACTTATTCCGGAGACTGTACTTAATTTACATTGTTTTTGCCTCAGGCCTGCTGTTCGATAACACATTTATTTATCCGAATTCAGTGAAAAACAACTCTTTATTCAAGAGAACTTAGATTCACGTCAGTCTATCATGTTCATCACATTACTGCAAACTACAGGACAATTGTGATTTTGCCCGATATATTTGCTAAAGCGAATGTGGTGAATTATAGTAATCTGAGAATGAAGTCCAGGTATCCTTTTTTAACTTGGTGCACTGTGATCCTGTTTTCATCCAGTTCTCCTTGTGGTCCCAATACACCTAGATATCAGAAGGCCCCAGAGACCCCATGATTTAGACACAGGTCTTGAACAGATGTCTGCAAAACTAAGAGATATCTGAGAAAAAGTATTTTCCAAATTTCAAGTATTAATCTTATGACTCAGCTTTGGAGCTAGTATTTGTGTGGTTGCTAAGTCTTTCAAAATACATGTTAAGGTTCATAAGCCTGAACATCCTCTGTGCTGTTGGGTCTTGGCTTCTAACATTTAAAACTCATATTCCCATTGGTATACCCAGTGATGGAAATTAAACAAAATGGACAGAAATTAAAAGGCACCCTTTTCATGTATGGTAGAATAGCCAATTTCTTTAGCAGGCTCTGATGTATTTGCCTAGACATTGTTTATGCAATATGGTGCTTATGGAAAGCTTGCTTTATCCAGTTGGGAACTTAACACTGGATAAGTTCAGCTCCTGGACCTACCTAATCTCTTTATCCATTGTTAGCTCAGTGTTCTCAGTTCACAAGACTTGGAATTCCTACTTCAACAAGCAAGATTGCCACAGTTTTAGACAGTCCCATCATGTAACTACAGGCCCAGAAAGAAAAGAGGTTGTCTTCAAGCTAGTGGGAACCCATGAACTTTAGACCAACCGCTGTGTAGCCTCCATGGGACTAGACTAGGCCCTCTGCATAACCAAGACAGTTGTGTAGCTTGATCTGCTCAAGGGGCTTCCTGGCAGCAGAATCAGTATCCATCCCTGGTGCATGAGCTGGCTTTTTGGAGCCCATTACCTATGGTGGGACACCTTACACAATCTTGGTGCACAGGGAGGGACTTGGACCTGCCTCGACTGAATGTACCGGGCTCTGCTGACTCCCCATGGGAGGCTTTACCTTTTTGGATGATAGGATGGGAGGTGGGTTGAGGGAGGAAAGCTAGGTGTGGGAAGAGGGAAGAGAGGGGAATCTGTGATTGGTATGTAAAATGAATAAAAAATTTTTTTAATGAAAAAATAAGTAAATAAAAGGGAAAAAAGAAAAGAAGTTGTCTTAAGTTGTGAAGCTGATATTAGTTTCACATTCTGCCCGAGACATTGGGCAAGCCACTTGACTCCTGAATCTTCAATATTCTCTTTTGTACAGGAAGTCTGATACTTGTGATCATAGAATTATAACAAAATTGAAATAAAATGCTATTTGACATATTCCATAGCTTATAGAATATCCCACTCAAGTACATTATTCCCAAGTCATTCCTAGAAACATCTACCTCATAGCATAGAGAACAAAGCGATATCCCACTCTCTGCTGATGAGACCCAGTGACCCAGGCATTAGTCATTTAAGATATCTAAGTGATTCTAATATGAAGCCATTATTGACATTGACAACCCCAGAACAAGAATGATATAAAAAATATGTAGATGAATGTCAGGCACCCACCAATCAGAAAACATTCTGGCAGTAAACAACCATGTGGTGAATGTCAATGAATGTCAGCCAACACTCAGGCATGAAAATAAATTTCTTGGTCAAATAAGTTATGATATTCTTCATGATTATTTCAGACCTTGAAAGGTCATACAATTAAAAATAAACTTCAGTTCACAAATCTTTCCAACTAAGCAGCCTATGGAATCTTTTGTCCAAACAAAGTGCTTCTCCACTCACACAATTAATGGAAATGTTGAAAGAAAGGAAAACACTACCAGTATGGAAAATTATTTGACTATGATGAGTACCTGGACTGTGATCCTCCTGCTTTTCCTATCTGTCTATCTTCAGCATTTTAACTCTTGGAAATTGAATTGTGGATAAAATCTGCAGGTGTTCTGTTGTCTTTGGTGTAGAACCAGCCTTGTGAATATGAGCTAGCACTCCTGTGATTGGCAAAGGAGAAGGTAGCTAGAGTGAGCTGGCCTCGTCAACTGAACTCTCACCTAAAAAAATACTAATTAAGTCCCTGAGGATTTCATATAATGTATTTTTATCATATTAATCCTCCACTCCTCCTAACTCCTCCCAAACTCACCTCGTCATCCCTACCCACTCAACTCCATGTCTTCATGTTCATGGTTTGAGTCATCTGAACTCTTCAGCAAGTTTTACTGGCTGACAATAGAGAAATAAATCCAAACAGATATTCTCCATGGTTTCAATTCCACCACAGCTATGTAGACAGCTGCTGGGAGAGAAGTGGCTTCTTGGAGTTGAGTATAGTCCCTAGACAACAGCTGTCAGTAAAATAGACATCTCAAACCTACAAACACAAGAGCTCAAATTCTACCAACTGGACAAAACATGAAAGGAGGGTCCAACCCTGACATAGCACCCAACTCTGGTTTGTATTATTTTATTCTTTCTATTCAAAGCCATCCACTACTCAGTGATGGACTGGCTGTAGGATGATGAATGCAAGGTTGCAATATGAGAATGGCCTGTTTCTACAGGAAAAAAAGGATATCAACTGGTTTTAGGAAGAATTAATTCACAAGATCTTGCAATGATAAAGGAACAGTGAGAAATTAAGAAAGAAACCAGGAAAACTACATACAATTAGCTATGTAAGTGCAGGTCCTTCTTTGGGTTGGAAACCAAAAGGTTACACTATGAACAAGATGCTTAAGGCTTTAAGAGAAAACTACAAAGCAAGGAGAGGGAGCTAATTATAGGGAGTGAAGCATCCTCACATTCTCTTCCCAGCTTTGCTGCTCAACAGTCACATAACACTACAACTCAGTGACTCAGCTTAGGTGATAAATTGTTCATTCTTTCAGTTATGTTATACTGGGCGTCGTCTGTCTTCCAGGATTATTCTAAAGCCAGGGGCACAGTAGAGAACAAGGTATGTAAAGCTTTGGTCCTCCAGGGGTTTATATCATAGTGTGCTGACAATGATTCCACCAGTCACTGTAGCTCCACATAGACGAGTCATGGTGAAGACAGAGTAGGTTGTGGAGTGGGAGTCAGGGCTAGCATCTTGGAAAGATGGTATTCTTGTGTTGAGATGAGACATGAACTGAGACTGGCTGATAGGTTGGATGCCAGGCTCGGAGAGGAAAACAAGACTCAGGGATGGCCTGAGGAATTTTGGCCTAAGCATTTGAGTGCAGGCTTGTGACATTTGTTTTATCAGAAGCACTGTGGGAGGAACACTTTTGCAGAAATGTCGGAGTTCATTCTAGGACATGTATGCTTAGCGTGCTTATGATCAAGGGGGAGATTATGAGTCGGCTGTTCTACTGGAGACTGGGCTTGCCACAGCTATATAATGCATGGTTGAATTATATCATCTGTGTTCCTCTCCAATTCCACCAGTCCATGATTCCATGAACTAGAAATAAAAGCAAAAAAAGGAAAATACAATAAAAGGGGGGTATGACATAAAATCAAATATATTATGTACAAAAATGGAGAATGGTCACTTAGGAAGCAAAAGTAACAGGCCAACAAGAAAAGGGACCTCAGTTCAAATGGATAAAGAACAAAATAGCTTTGCTTTGACAGCTGTGAAAGATAGAGCAAGATCTCAAAATTATAACTGGCAGCAATCAACTACTATTAAATGTCACTTGGGCAATCTTCTTTACATGAGTATCCTTCAAAGTGCTTTGTTTAAGGCGATTTGGGGAAGGAAATGTATTCAAGGTCTGTGACTCAGAAGCAAATAGCTTGACAAACACGTGCTTACAGCACATGGCCTGTGTAATTCTGAGTCTTTTCACAGAAATCACCCCTCTAACTGTAGGTCTGAGGTTGATGCCTTCCCCCACGTAAACTTAAGGCACTATGGGAAAGTAATAACTCATAAAACACAAATGTTTTCCATTTTTATAAAGAAGCAAGAAGCTGTTGAATATCTGAAACAGCCATACTTACCTATATTTAATAGTTTTAATAAAGCATATTTCAGTGACCAAGAAACTGGCTGGGTGATGCACATGCCTGCAAATGATTACACTCACATTTCTGCCTTCTTATAGTTTCCATGGCTACAGGCATATTTGAATCGCATTAGTCACACATAGCTTAAAGAAAGAACAAAAGGAGTTGAAGGGACAAATGACATCAGGATGTCACAGAAAGGTAGAAGTGATGAAAGCTGCATCCAAAGACCCTAACTACACATATGAGGACCTCTGTGCTCTGGACTCCATCTCATTAAGTAGGACGTGTAAGCATCCCTATGACATGCTTACAAAGAGCTCCAGTGTTCTAAAACAAAGTTAGAAAAGATTGCCTAATGCTAAAAACAAGTTAGTTTACTGGAAGTTGTGTGGTAATTAGAATAATCATAACATTCTGACATATCCACAGTAGCATAAATTTGAAGTATCCAAAGGATAAAAACCATGCCCCAAATGAACCAATTTTATCGTTTTTCTTCAAGTTGTCTTTATATATCAGGATTATTGATACAAATAATGTGTTGATTCTTGTTATAATAAGTAAACAAATTTATCATTCACAATATCAGCACGGACTTTTCTACCCATTTATGCATATGCATTTTCTGAAAAAACAAAATCAAAGTAGTTACAAATTAAAACTCCCTATCTTTCAACATGGGGCAGATACAAAAACATAAGTATGAAACTATTCCCTGGAAAGATCAAGATCCTACACACAAGAATTCTCAACACTTCCTCTCACACAGTGAACTGATGGTCAACATCACCTTGTAACAGAATGCATGAATGAATGAATGAATGAATGAACAGATGAATGAAGATAAATGTGAAGTTACCAACTGCTACACTTCTATTCCTTTTCTTAGTTATCAAAACCAGAATAAAGCTCTGTTCACTAAACTTTCCTCCCCTTCTCAAACCTTGGTTCCCTGATAATGCTAATGATATGATGTCTGGTAACCCAAGACCCATCAGTATTTTCATTTGAGATTATAATTCTAAGTAATGGATTTGGGGAAGTTAAGGCCAGAGGTTAGCCTGGTTGTAGAATTTCCTCATTTGCAAACTGTTGGGGTCTGAATGGGAGACACCTTGGCATGTCTGAAATCATACTTTATGAAATCATTCACAAAGAAAAACTACACGAGTAACTTGAAAACAATAAAGGTTTTATTATATTCAATTGTTCACAGCTCTTGAATTTTGTATTAGCCAACTCTCCACTAGCCTTATCCTATTAGACTAATAGTCATCCTATTAATTAAAGGCAGCTAGGATCTGAAAAGTACAAACACTTAGACTGCGTATGCGCCAGAGTAATCACACTGGTCTCTGCTGTACTGGATATTGACGCTGCAGTTCTGTGTTCAGAGAGGGAGTTGAGCAGTTCCAACAAGCTTCCTCTACGTCACTACTGCAACCTGTTTCCTGCTCACCTTGGCCTCTGCCTAACCCAGTTCAGGGGTTGGCAATTGTCCACACCTGGATGCAGATGTTTCATAACAGCTTCCGTCTTCTGCTCCCGGCTTGCCCGTGTCGTGAGCAAACTTGCAACGGTGACCTCTGATTTTTCCAGAGGGACTAAAGAGCATATAGATAAATCTGGCACAGCCTTTAAGTAGTTTTCCATGAGTATTGCTGGGTTCAAATGAGAGGCAGAAGCAGACTTTGGTAACCATCCTTAAATGATTGCATACATTGGAAACAATGTGCAATAACTCTCCGTCACCCTCAATCTGTTCTTTTGTATAGTTCCTGACATTTAGGAATTGCAGATGATAACACAGTTTGTAAAAGGAGAGCTGTAGAGTACCGAAATACCAAGAGAGGAAAGGTATTTAGAAGGTGGAGAAATCCTTTCTTCCTTACTAATCTATTTTTTTTCTCATTTGGTGATTGATCTATCTACATAAAATTATTATAGGACAAAACTTACTTTATTGATTGTAACCCTGGGCAATATGCAAAGATCGCTCAGACTTTTCTTCTGAGGAGTTTGTAGGCAAAGGGAGAGTACTAAGCGAATGAAGATATTGGAGGCTACACACTATCCAAAGTGCACAGTGCTGAATGTGCCAGCCAGAGGAGTGACGAGACAATGATGAGAGCTGCAATGATGGGAAATTTCTCCTTGTGGTTAAGAACATTCCAGGCCGGGTGGCGGTGGTGCACACCTTTAATCCCAGCACTCGGGAGGCAGAGCCAGGTGGATCTCTCTGAGTGCAAGTCCAGCCTGTTCTACAGACTGAGATCCAGGACAGGCACCAAAACTACACGGAGAAACCCTGTCTTGAAAAAAAAAAAAAAAAAAAGAGTTAACATTCTATGCACAGAAACTCCATCGCATCTGCTTAGAGAACGTTGTTCCGAAATGGAGAAACAACATCAGTAATGTGTCATTTAGTTGATCATCTCACCCAGTTATGGTACAAGGGTCCTTCAGTGGCTCTCATTCCCAATCTGCTTCACAGTCTCTCTTTTTCTGATGTAATTTCAATGTTTAGAACTGTTCTCTTAGTGCAGCTGGGAGTTTCTAAGGTACTTTATATGTGTGTGGTGCTCATCTTCAAAGCCGCGTTTCACGCACTTCCCTTGATCAGTTTTATATTTCTGCTTTTAAACAAATTAACTGGCCAAACAAATTGAGAAAAAAAAAGACTAATGCAACAATTTCAATGAGTTATTTATTTATTTAATTGATTGATCTGTATCAATATAAAGATCAAGGAGTTATTAATTTCTACTTGTGCAAAGAACACTACTGATTGGGTATATGTTGAGAAATGGTTTAAGTGGTAAACTAGAGTGTGTTTAAAAGAACACCTTGCTATTTGTGTATAGTGATATATATTAAATTATATTATTAATATCTTTAACATTTTTACATTTACATTTGGTTTATTATTTTTTTTTTAAAAAAGCCAACTATCTGTGTTTTAATATCAGTGGAATCAAAGTCCCAGAGAACAACAGGCAGAGATGATTTTCATTGCTGAGAGTATGGTTCTATATTAAGCTAACATTAGAAAATGATTTATCTATATTCACGGTGGTAAAGAATAATTCAAAGGGGCAAAAGGGTAGGATTTCTTTGGTTAAGAATGCTCATGGTTAGGGTTTGGGAGTCACCAGAGACATACGCTGGAGTCCCCTGAGTACGGTAGCACCTCTCCTTTCACTCGGTGGGAAATTTCTGGACATTGGCTTGTCAGGAACGCAACACATGGTCACCCAGGGAAGATGCAAATCACGCCCATTTCTGAAACTACAGCATTTGTATATTCCAGCATTTGTATATTCCATCTCGTTCTTTCCACCACAGGGAAAAAAGCGTGTGACTTCTTTTGCTGCAGTCCGAGGTCGCACAATCAAAATATGTGAAGTAGGAGAGCTGAAATACTGTTGAGTATTTCTTTCTAAACCATCCCCTCCTTATCATGTCCTCAAGACAGCTCTGCTGCCTTTCCTCCTAGATGTCTAGGAGGACTGAATCCGATTTGGTTTTATGGTACAAGTTTGTTCACAGGTTAGTAAGGCAAGTTTGAAACAATGACTATGATGAAGGAAGGCTATGGCAGGGCTCTTTCTTGAGCTAGTCCATAAAATCCCGCAGTTGGGTGTTCTGATGAGAATGACATCACTCTTCCCATGACTGAAAGGAAACAGAACATTTTCTTACAGCTCTTTACATTAATCTATTAGAGGGCTGCTTAAACTTTCAAAGAATAAGATGCTCCAACAAGAAGAGAAGGTAAAATCCAATTTGTTTTAATGAAATAATATAATAAGTATAATATAGTAATACAATAAATATAATATAACATAACAAATACGTTTCACGAGGCAAGGTCCTATCCTGTGTGGAACAGCCTGTCATGTATTGTTGAGGTTGTGAATAAGCAGATAAAGTCTTTTCTGAAATAAAATATATACATGCTTCCAAAAAGTGAAGTACAATTATTTTAGTGTAAAGTCATGAGAGCCTGAGTGTATCATATGCTTCCCAAAAGTGAAGTACAATTATTTTAACATAAAGTCCCAAAAGCCAGAGTGTATCAGATCCAGATGTCTGAACATCCTTGAAGTGCAATAATGCCAAAGATGGAAACAAAAAATCCACAGAAACATTTATTCTGAAAAGAAAGACATTATAAATGAACCCTCTACTTATGCCAGAAAATTATTTATTTTAAGGTACAAATATAATTTAAAAGCAGAAGAGTTGGTGGTGGGAAATTGTGGGCTTCCTGACCTTTTATCGCAAGACATCAAGTTCTGACTGTTGAGTTAAAACCACAGATTCAGCGTAAATCTTACGAATGGATTTTGTTATACACTTTACCTTTCAGTTGTCATTGGGTTTGACCTGATTGTGGAGGTTTTAGTGGATTTGGGGGTTGGGGGCCACTCACTTTAAGGAGCAATTTCTAACAAAATAAGATTAAGAGAGCTCCTGCTCTCTTCTTTAGAGGAAGGGGTGGGGCAGTGAAGGGATGTGAGGAGGGTGAGCGCTGGGGGTTGTTTTTCCTTCTTAGGCAATCAGCATTTCATAATGAAGGGGGAAAGAGAAGCAAGCTGATCTCTGGCAGCCAACAGCGTTTCTAATCAACTTCATCGGATTGCTGCGAAGAACATCTGCTGAGGCTCAAAGCTCTTGGGTTGACAGAGAACGATTGTCACCCTTCCAAAAGGAATTCCTTTTCCTCCTAAACACACACACACACACACACACACACACACACACACACACACACACACACAAACACCGCTTTGAGAAACCCAGAGAGATCTGGGAAAGCAAGGAGTGAATTTGACCCACCCTTCCCGCTCACCAGCTCAGCAGAAAGGAAATGCTGCTCTGCTCTCTTTGGATTACACACGCACGATGCCGCTGCCTCTGCCGCAGCTGCTCTTCGGGAGTCTGATGTCAGCACCTCACACATTTCCACCTTGTGAGAGATTTAGCAAAAACATACAAACAGAACCAAAAGGGCACACAAGTGGCATGGGCATGAGAGGTTGGTGGGGACAGGAGAGAGATAAGAGAGGACAGAGGGGGGAAGTGTGATGAGAATGTATTATGTAAGAAATGGTTAAGGAATAAATTAATTAAAAACAAAAAACAAAAAAAACCCCACAGGAACCAAACACTGCAATTCTACTGGAGACAGTCTAGAGAAAAGAATCTCTGTTCCTTTGTCACTATGTCACATTTATTTATGTTATGGACAACTTTGGTATTTGACAGTAATAAAGAGTCTATGTGGGCCCTTAAAGACACAGTCTGAAGAGCTAGAGTTTGAAAACGGACACAAGCCGGGTGGTGGTGGCTCATGCCTTTAATCCCAGCTCTCGGGAGGCAGAGGCAGGCGGATCTCTGTGAGTTCGAGGCCAGCCTGGGCTACAGAGTGAGTTCCAGGAAAGGCGCAAAGCTACTCAGAGAAAGCAAAGCTACCCAGAGAAACCTTGTCTCGAAAAACCAAACCAAAAAAAAAAAAAGGGCAAAAGAAAGAAAATGGACACAAATGAGCACACTCAGCATTCACTGTCACTGCATTAAACCTACTAAGTGCGATGAACTCAACACGCTGTGATGTCTGGGCTACACTTAAACATATAGAAATAACAAAAACAACTGAAAAAAACCAAGGGCTCCAAATGTCATTGAGTTGCAGATCCTTCATGACAATTGAGATTGGATTATTTTCCCTTCTGCATTTCTGTACTGTGTGAGATATATAAACATGCAGGACGCTCTTCTCTTCACTTGAGAGAAACTAGCCCACTTTGACTTATTATATCAAAGCCAAAGAAAGATCCAGAAACAGCAAGCAGGGCTATTTATAGCCACTCCCTCCAATATCGGATCCTTGTGCCCTACTGTCATCTGGGGACTATGAGGACATTGTTGTCACAAGGGCAAACTCTCTACAAAGCAATTGACCAATACATCAGTAGTCTCAAAGATGAATATGCTTTGCTTCAGTGATTCGGTTTCAACAAATCATCGAGAAGGGCAAACAATAATATCCTTCAATAATTAGAGTGAAAAATTCAGAATTTACACACCTAGTGATGGGAAAACAGGCAATCCATTGTGGATAAGCCACAGTCTAGATTAAATATCACCACTTAAAATCATTTAACGAAATGGAAACCAATAAATCTAAAACATGTATGTCTGAAACTATGAAAAGGTCACTGTGCATACACAATTAGAAAAAATATTAAAATGTTAAAATATTAAAATGTATGTGTTTGATTTTAAAAGCATACTTTTTTTGTATTCAGAATGCAAGTAGTATTTTAAAATTTACCCTTAAGGAAAATAGCCTTAAAATACATCCTACTCAGAGAATTAAACATGTATCATCTTGTTTTAAAATTCATTTTCTCTCACTTAATTCAGTTTTCAAGCAAAATATTAAAACTTCACAATTAAAGAAATTGAATTTTTTTTTTTTTATATTTTACCTATGATGGTACTTCCAGGAAAAGTGAATGGAATTTTAAGTATTACCACTTGACACAATTTTTTTAAAGTTTTCTAGAAAAATTTTCCAAGTTATAGAATAAGTAATAAAGTGTTTCTTGGGTTATCTTGGCCTTTCAAAGTTTTGGCATTTGAGTAGTCTTTAGCTCTTTCTCAAATAATTCTGTGAGATGACCTCATCAGAAAGGTTGTAAGTACACAGCATCTTTCTAGCTGGACTTGTGGCTATTGATCCCAGTTTCCCATCCCTACTGAAAAAGGAAGGTACAACAGAGCTCACAATTGGTGTTCTAAGCAGTAATATCAATTTAAAATAAAAGTAAACAGCAAGCCAGTTGGTAAAAACATAAATCCTCCTTTTTTCATGTTTCTTTGAAAATATAATGATTTTTTAACTAATAGTTTGTTACTTGCATTTTAATGAGGATAGTTCAGTTGAGAAATAAAAACAAATAAATATTAGTATGCTGTTCTTGTAGTGGGATTCACAAAAATTATTTTTAGGCTTGAGATGGTGATATTAGGGTTGATAATGTAACCTGACTCTTAATTCTTTATTCATCAAACAGAATGAGGCAAAGATTCAGCTAATGTTTTCTGTCTCCCTTTTAAATGAATTAAGCAACTAGCCTCCTGCTTCTTACTTTTCTATTATCAGTTAAGGAAGAAATTGCTATCAGGTCTCCAGAACTAAGTTTCATCTCCTTAGTCTTAACCTGTCAATGCCCTGCAAATGTTCACACACTTAATAGATTTTTCCACTAAAACAATTATCACAATGTCTCTAAAATGGAAATTCTACAGAACTGATGAAATTTTTAAGAAGTAGAAAAGAAGCAGAATTTCAACCCATGCTCATGGGTGAGATATTCATAAATATCCATACTAAATCTACTCAAAATGGTTTAAAGATTTAGGGAATTTTTTTCAAACACTAATGATGCTCTTCACAGAACTAGAGAAAACTAGGTAATCTGAAATATATAGATAACCACAAAACCCCTAAAGAGGCAAAGTCATTTTTGGCAAAGGAACAAACTATTAACTGCCAGCAGAACTACCACAAGATGGTACCAATGAGGACTGCACAGCATTGGCGTAAAAGCTAACCCATAGACCACTGGGGCACGCTGGAGGTACACAGTTAATGAAGCCTTGACAAAGAGGCCAAGAACACATTAGAAAAAGGACAATCCCTTTGATAAATGATGCAGTAAAAATTGAATGTTAAGTGGAAGTATGAAACCAGATGTTGTATCTCATAATTTATTTTTTTAAATTCAAAACGAATTAAAGACCTAAATGAAAAGCTTGAATCTAGTAGAGAAAAACCATTGGAGGTGTGTCTTGTGATAGTAGAATGGGAAAGAAAGGTTTGAATAAATCACCAAATCCAGGAAACAGAGGCAAAAATGGACAGATGGCATTGCATCAAATAAAAATGTTTCTAGATAGAAAAACAAGCAGCAGAATATTTTATACACATAACCTACAAAATTAGAATTTGACGAATGATATATTGGTTGAGAGATTGATTTCTAGACTAGCAAAACAATTACAAAAATTAATACCAAAATAGGAACAACTTGAAAAAGATGAATGTGTTGGTTAACTTTGCCAATTTGACTGAATCTGGAATTAACCAAGAGACAAGCCTCCAGTCACATCTGTGGGGGATTTTGTTCTATTGGGTTAGTGAAATGGAAAAAATGCACCCTAAATATGGGTGGTACCATCTGGTAGCAGCCCAGATAGGAAGTTGTCCAAGGGAAAGGTTTTCCTCTTTGTTTACTTGACTTCACATCTTCCTAGAGAGCTCAACTGCTCTATGGCTGTCACTGCTCCAGTTGCTGCTGCCTCATCCTTCACAGACATCAGAGGCCATCTTTGTCAGCCTTCCAACACGGACTGGAGAGCAGCGCCTGGACAGGAACCCTCTGGACCTTTGAAGGCAGGTTGGGACTGCTGAGGCACCCAGCCTCTTACATTGAGAAGCTACTGGTTCTTAGTCTCTAAAAACGGGCAGTGTCAGACTAAACACATAGATGCTCAGCAGCATTAATCCCCAGGGACACAAATCCCATGACAATGCGGTCTCAACTCATCCCAGCAAGAATGGTTGTTATCAAAATGACTACAGACAGCAAGTGCTAACAAGGATGTGAACACAAGGAAACTCTGGACCCAATTGGTGGAGATGGAAATCAGTAGAGACACACACACACACAATAAACAACAACATGGAGGCTGCTCACAAAAATAGAACTCTTATGACATAGCAATCCCATTACTGGGTACAGAATCCATAGGATGGAATCAGAGAGACATTTGCATTCCCACGATCATTGCAACACTTTTCACATCAATTAAAACAAATTGTCCATCTGCTGACAAACATGTTAATTATATGTTATAGATACAAAAGAATTATGTGCAGCTACCAAAAAGAACGCGATCCTAGCGTACGTTTGCAACAATGTGACTGAAACGGGGGTGTTGCTGGAGAATTTTTCTCCAGCTCCCGCCACCAAGTCCCGCCAGTCCCAGAGCCCACTTATAAAATAAACACACAGACTCTTACATTATTTAAACTGCTTGGCCATTAGCTCAGGCCTGTCATTGTCTAGCTCTTACTCTTATATTTAGCCCATTTCTATTAATCTTTACTTTGCCACATGGCTCATGGCTTATTGGTACCTTACATCTTCCTTGTCCTGATGGCGGCTCGCAGTGTCTCTCTCTCAGCCTTCCACTTCCCAGCATTCTTTTCCTTGTCCCGCCTATACTTCCTGCCTAGCCAATGGCCAATCAGTGATTTATTTACTGACCAATCAGCAACACACTTGACATACAGACCATCCCACAGCACGGGGGCTCCACTCAGTAATTCGAGCAAGTCAAGCTCAGGAAGTCCAAGATCTCATGTGTGGAATCTAAAACTTAATCATGCAGAAGCTGGAAATAGTATGGTGGGTGTGCTGGAGTAGGGGAGAGGGCTGTGTGAACGTTACTCAGTGAGCACTAAGCAGGAGCTGGAAGTAAGAACGTCCCGAATGTTATCACACAGGCATGTGGCTTAGATCATAGTAACACACAGCACACTTCAAAAAAAAACCAGTGAAAGGATTTTGAACTTTTTCCACCATACGGAAATAATAAATGTTTGCAGAAATATATAGGTTTAACTTGATTTAACTATTACAGAATATATCCATCTATTGTACAGGGCACTCTGATAGTATGTAGTTTATATTATTTTATGTCAGTTAAAAATAATGGAAAATTAAATATTTAAATCTCCATAGCGTATTATGGAAATACTAAATCAGTACATGTTATGTAGATGACTTTCTCTCCCTGAATTGGAAAGGGCCTGGTAGGTGCTTCTCTTCTTTTATGTTAATGAAATTCGGATGAAATTGAGATGGGAGTGTCTGGTGAGAATTTACCCATTACCTCCTCTCTCCTCTGTGGATCTGAGGCTCATAAGCAGGTACAGAATTACTGCATCTGGAAAGGCCTTGGTTATGACGAGCAGAAATATGTTACAAAAAAAAACAACAGCCTTTATAAAACAATTTTGAGTTACTTAAGGGTTTTTGTTTTTTGGTAGGACTAGAGAATCAAGTAGGCGCTATGTACCAACTATGTGCAAAACTTATTACAGAGAGCACACAATGCAGACCCCCATCTCACTTCTCATGTGATGTGTTGAGGAGAGCCTCACTCCATCCCTTTCGCTATCAGCTCAGAAATACAGAGGCATCTGTCAGTGTGCATTCCAGAATACAACCTCAAGGCTTATCTTTCCTAGAACTTCTAACTTCCATCAAGAGATGAGCTTGGATCTGATGGGCGGGATCGTTGACCTATTGCTGAGTTTCAAGGAAATGTGAACCTCTTGTGGATGTTTTCTATGGTAAAGGGCAGGAACTCTCACGCTGGAGACTTTTGAAACACTGTAAAGTATAAATAAGCAGGGGATCTGCCTTCAGTGTCAGGCAAGACTAGAAACTTTGAGGTCGTCTACTGTTGATGTTATTAGATCGTGGTTAAGAGATATCATTTAAGACAGTACTGTGCTGAGGTAAGTAGCAGAGGTCTCCAGCAAATTCTCCTCTGCCCAGAGCAAGAAAGGGAATGGCAGTGGGGCCCAGATTGGGTCAGGGATGCTCCTGGGACTAGTCCAGCTAGGACTCTGGACACAAGAAACCAAGCTTGGAACACGGAGGAGCTAAGATAAAAGCTCAGAGGGTTTTTGTTGTTGTTGTTGTTGCTGCTGTTTGCTTTTGTTTTTAGCAAAATACTCCTGCAGCTTCTGGGATAAAAGGGACCCGAACCATCAGGCACCTGACTGGGGTGTGTCGGTGAACCCTTCCCAGAGGTGAAGCCCTATGAGGAAATGGCTTTGATTAGAATGAATCTCAGACCAACTAGGAGCTGGTGAGTTAGAATGTGGCATTCCAGGAGGGGTGTGGTGGTGCACACCTTTAATCCCAGCACTCTAGAGGCAGAGGGAGGTGGATCTCGGAATTAGAGGGCAGCCTGATCTATGGAGTTCCAGGACAGCCAATGCTACACAGAGAACCTCTTTCTCAAAAAGAAAAGGAAAAAAAAAAAAAGGACTTCAGCAGAAAGAAGAAACTACAAATTTTGTTCAGCCTACAAAATGACAGACAATGGGAACTGTCAGGAGAAAAGCGGAATGACTTCTATATTAGAAAAAAAAAAAGACAAACACAAAAATAATTGACAACAGCAGCCCTTCAAAGTGAAGATATAAGAAACATTAATGTTTCTAGAACTGAAAATATAACTGTTGCAATTGTTTAAATGAGTAGGTCAAATGGAAATTACCAAAATTAAAAGAAGTTAATAAACTGAAATATATTTGAATTAATTATGTAAAATGGATATGGCAAAGTAGGTTAAAAGTAATGAAAGTAATTTTATAATTCAGAGGGAATTAAATATAACCTACAACTAATTAGAATCTCAAGAGGAAAAACTACAGATAACAGAAAGATGATAATGATGATGATGATGATGATGATGATGTAAACTTTATAGGTCTGGTCAGAAATACATTTTCTCAATTGATGAAACACAACATATTGAAACAAGGTAAAAGAAATTGTATCTGTAGACACATGATAGTGAAAAATATATTAGAGAAAAGAGGACATTTAAAGACAGACAAACAGAACACAAAAGGACAGGATACATGCAGAATTCACAGAAGTAGAAAGCTGGATATAGTGAGATACATTCATCTTCACTTTATACCCGTGAGTCCAGAAAACTCTCACTGAGGAATGAGGAAAAAAATGTGATTTTACAGATAATGAAAACTGAGGCAAAGACCCTCAAGACACTGACTGCAAGGGAACTTTTCAAGGAAGTGTTTTAAGAAAAACAAAATGACTTAAGAAGTTTGGTCTGCCATGAAAGAAAGAAGGTGAATAAATGTCATTTACTGAGAACAATAATACTAACTCTTGCTGTCTAGTAAAAAATGCAGAATGAAGTTCCAGACAGTAATACGCACATTAGAAGACAGGAAATGAGATTAATGTTCTAAAGAGCTTACGTGTTTAAGGAGGGAGTTCCAGATATAATAAAATACACACACACACACACACACACACACACACACACACAAAATTAAAAAGTGTGATGGTGTGATGGCAGAAAAAAATTGAATCCCTAATAATAATAAATACAAACAAGTCATCAGCTCTATAGACAGACTTGCAAACATACGTGTAAATTAAAAATCACCAAAAAAGTTTTTTCAAATCCAGCTTAACCTTGTCTACAAACAATACTTTTATAGGATAAAAACAGTAACAGGATGAACCAATATAGGTGAAGAACGTGCATGAGGCAATGAATAACTAAAAATGAGACATATTAGCTATTTCAGTTATAGAATAATATCATTTAAACCAAAGAGAGTCATTAGTATACAGCACATGACCTCATGACATCTGAACAGGGCATCTATAGCAAAGCAACCTTGAAATGTAAGTATCAAACTCCATGAAAACGCCATGAAAATCTGCAAAACCCATTGACATAATGACAAACTATAAAACAGCTCTTTCAGTTCTGATAGCGCACATAGATCATTGAAAACACAGACTGGGACACATCCAGGCCACTTCATCGAACGGCTATATATAGAAATCACCATCCAATCACTGTCAAATACTTGTCCTGCTCAAGGACGTATGGGTGATTTTCAGAATAGATTGTGTACAAGCCCATAAAACAAGTGTGAACACGTTCCAAAGGATAAACCATGCAGCAGCCTCTTTGGGGGAATGCAATTAACAGCAGTCAATAACGAAATTATTTAAATAATGGAACTGAGATGGAAAAGATAATTAAAAGTTGTATTGACAATTTAGAGCCTTTATTTTCAAATTTATGCTTAATAAGAGAAATTTTAGTGGCAACTATAGAAACACCAAGCATACAAACCTAGAAATAAAAGTGACAGAAAAAAGTCAGTCTTCCCCAAACACATATATGTATGAGCAACATTAAATGGACTCAGCAGATTGCATTTCTCTGTCTCTCTGTCTCTGTCTCCACCCCCTCCCGTGTGTGTGTGTGTGTGTGTGTGTGTGTGTGTGTGTATGTGTGTGTGTAACAATAATCAGTGAAGAGGTCATAAAGTTCAGTGGGAGTTTGAGGAGACATGGTAAGATTTGAAGGGGAAATTGTAGTATAGAAATGAGGTGAATGCAGCACTCACATATCATGTCAAAAATAATAAAGTAAGCTGGGCGGTGGTGGCACACGCCTTTAATCCCAGCACTCGGGAGGCAGAGACGGGCGGATCTCTGTGAGTTCGAGGCCAGCCTGGGCTACCAAGTGAGTTCCAGGAAAAGTCGCAAAGCTACACAGAGAAACTCTGTCTCGAAAAAATAAATAAATAAATAAAATAATAAAGTAGAGGAAAGGTAAGGGAGAAATGATTTAATTATATTATAATCTCAAAAAGAAAAGAAAAATATCTAAAAAAAATTCTACATGGAGTTTGCCATTTTTATTACTTTCTAGACATCTACTACCCTTGAGCAAACTACTGATCCTTCCATTGTCTACATTATCGGTAAAAAGGGAAACACGAAGAGCACACTTTTCAGTATTGTAAAGAATGAACGATCACAGCACCTGGCCAGGATAGTGGTCACTCCATTAGGGATGCAGTGGAGCAAAGAGAGCCGGAAGAATCTTGTGATGATGGTAAATTTGATATGTGTTTAAATATAAAATAGATGTGTATATCTATTAAAACTCAGGGACTACATACTGTGGTGATGTATTGTGCTCCCTAATAAAATTTGCCTGAAGATCTCAGAGAACAGAACAAGCCACTAAATTAAACACAAATTCCAGGCAGTGATGGCACACACCTTTAACCCTAGCACTCAGGAGGCAAAGATCCATCTAGATCTCTGTGAGTTCAAAGCCACCCTAGACTACACGAGACTGAATCAGTCTAAAAGAGAAACAGAGCCAGGCAGTGGTGGCACACACCTTTAATCCCAATACTTGGAAATCACACAGGTCTTTAATCCCATGCCTTTGCTTGGGAAGCACAGACACCTTTGATCCCAGGAAGTGGTGGCTGGGCAGAGAAAGTTATATGAGGCACGGGGAGACAGGAACGAGAGGCTTTTCAGGCTGAAGAGTGTAGAGGTAAGATGTGGCAGTGGCTTGTTCCTTTGTCTCTCTGATCTTTCAGCATTTACCCCAATATTTGGCTTCCGGGTTTTTATTAAAAGATCATTTAGAATTCATGCTACAATACACTTAAAAGCTTGAAAGGAACAGAAAACAGTAAGTTGAAGCTTGCATTGTTTTATGAGATATTACAAGTAGAAAAAAGTTACAAAGTCAGTGGTCTAACATTAAAGGCTATAAAAGGAATATCAAAATACACAGAAATGCAAAGTTCTAAAAATCTAAGACACTTGCTTTTGCTCTCCTGATTACATGATGCACAGTACAAAGCTGTAATGGTTAAGGTTGTATTGTAAAGGGAAAGAGACGAAAAGGTCATGAAACAGAGACCTACTGACCTACCTAAGTGCACAGCATAATGGGAAAGAGAAGGCATGGCAGTTAGATAACCACTTGTAAATGAAAAATTATTCCTCACCAACAGAGACTCACAGGGCAAACAAGCCATTCTTAAGAGCAGGCTCCATACTTGACAGTAGATGGCCAACACAAAATGAACTGAATGGCGTCTTTGGAAGTCCTTTGTCCCATAATGTTTCATCAAGGCATTTTTTCTAACTTTACCGGATTTTTTGAGCACAATTAAAGATTCCAGTTTTGTGTTTTTATGAGCTTCTTCCGTGTATGAACATGTGGGGCTTTGAGCCTAGATGTGTTTCTCATGCTTTTGCTTTGGCTCCTTTTCTTATGTTCATTCGTCTGTTTGTTTTGTTCTATTCAAATTTGGTAGTTTTTATTTTATCTTATTTTTTTTAACAATTATTCTTTAGAAGCTCATTTGTTACCTAATAAAAGTCAAGAAATGTTGTACATTCAGATGGGGAAATGGGGAAGATCTTGGAGGAGTTGAGGGATGGGAGACCGTAATTAGAAAATATTGTGTGAAGTCATCAACACAGCCCTCTTTAAAACAAAAAAGAACAACAACAACAACAAAGAAAGAAAACAATCTGTGAAAAAAAAATCTATTTTCAATGAGAGAGAGAGAGAGAGAGAGAGAGAGAGAGAGAGAGAGAGAGAGCGAGCATGGTAGATTAGGAAACTAAGAGAAGTTTAACAAATGAAGCAAGCATCTTCCAATGTTATCTTTTGCATAAAAGGACTTCTTAATGAACTAACACAGAGATGTCAAGTGTAAAAACATTTAAAATCTTAGGCAAAATTTTGTGTCTATATCGAAGAAATGATTTCTTTTAGAACAAGACATAAAAAGACAAGAATGAAGCCGGGCGTTGGTGGCGCACGCCTTTAATCCCAGCACTCGGGAGGCAGAGCCAGGTGGATCTCTGTGAGTTTGAGGCCAGCCTGGTCTGCAGAGTGAGTTCCAGGAAAGGCGCAAAGCTACACAGAGAAACCCTGTCTCGAAAAACAAAACAAAACAAAACAAAAAAGACAGGAATGAGATTAATTAATGTGATTTCCCTGAAGTTAAAGCTCGTTGGACTGCAGGAACTTAGTGGGTTTTCTGTACCCCATACGAGGTTTCTCCAACAACACAGTAAGCCAGACCAAGCCGAATTAAAAAGTAAAAAAAAAAAAAGTTTATTCTGAGCAAAGCAATCCGGGATACTCCTCCAGCCCCCAGAGATCTGGACAGGGGAAGGGGTGGGAGAAAATGACGAGAGGGCGGGGTTTGGGTGCTTTTGCAAGGGCCAGCTGGAGCTGAACAGTATTGACCAATGGTATAGGACTTGCCTGATGCTCCAAGCCCTAGGTTTAGTTCTCATCACACACACACACACACACACACACACACACACACACACACACACACGGCCTTCATTGAAAAAGGGGGGTTGGAATAAAAATGCAAGTACAACCCATAAGAAGTTATTTCTAATGTCCATTGAGAGATCAGTGTCCTGGCCTGGTGCAGTAACCCACGCCTTTAATCCCTGCATTTGGGAGGCAGAGGCAGAAAGATCTCTGTTAGTCTGAGGTTAGCCTAGTCTACATAGTGAAGTCCAGGCCAGCCAGTGTTAGAGACTGTGTCCTGATACCTAACTCATATTTCCACAGGAAATTACCCAGCATTCAACACAAAAACAATCAGAGGATATAAATGAGTTAATAGCCACGGGACGTCAATATAAAAATGTAAAGATGTCTTCAGCATCAATACGCAAGTAAAATTCTTAAGACGAAAATTAAGTAGGCTGATCTTTCCCAATACTGGACAGGATGTGAACCAAGGGAATTGGGTATTTTTTGTGAATGGGAGTGAAAATTATTGATTCTACAAATAAGTTGATAAGCAATTGAACCCATCTTGAAAAATTGAAACTTGGTGTTCTATTGTTGCCCATACCCATTCCTCTTAGCTGCTGAGTCATCTTTCTAGCTCTCATTTCATATTAAAACAAAAGAAGACATTAATCAAAGTAAAAATAAAAGTCAGAGAATTGAGCACATGTACCAGAAACAAATAGACCAAAGAATGAAGCTTTCATGGAAGGTATCGGTAGCAGGCTAGCACTTTACAATGGTCAGTTGACTCCAGACAAGTTGAACTAAATAAAATGTACTGATTCTGTTTCCATGAAATTATTTAAGGGAGTACTGTAAAACATACATAATACAGGCGAAGAGAAGATTTATCATTCTTCCAGTTTCCCTGCACCAGGTTCAGGGATATGTCTAGCTTGGTGATGAAGGGCAGCAGCTTCTCTCAACACTCCTCCATCATCAGTGTTGGAGGCATGGAGGGAATGGGAGGCCGATATTCGTGGATTCCAGCTTGGTCTTAAAGGCTGCAGCTTGACTTACTTCCTTACCTCCATATTGCTCTGCCGTTCTGTACTGTCTGCTTCTGAACTTAAGGCTTCAGCATCAGGCATATCCTCATGCAGCATGTGAAATCAGCTCCTGAACATTGTGCCCTTCAGGTCCCCACAAAATCCCATCGATATATGCACCCCCTGGCTCTTCTGCTTCTCTGACTAAAGCCTGATTAGTACAGAGATCAATCAGGATGATGGGTCTTTCCTGTGTGTCACTAATCCAATTTTCTGTGTAGTGGTGGCCTCGTATAGAGTATACATAGCTTTGTGAGAAAGTTGACCAGAAACCAAACCCTGTGTCTGCAATGTATGTCTTCATTTCTCTAGGCAACAACGTTTCCATGTATAAAATTCTGTTGATAAGCCGGGTGGTGGTGGCGCACGCCTTTAATCCCAGCACTCGGGAGGCAGAGCCAGGTGGATCTCTGTGAGTTCGAGGCCAGCCTGGGCTACCAGTGAGTTCCAGGAAAGGCGCAAAGCTATACAGAGAAACCCTGTCTCGAAAAACAAAAAACAAAAAAAACAAAAACAAAAAAATTCTGTTGATAATTCATACTTCCTAAAGTGGTGGGGTAGGTCAAATATAACACCATGTAAAGCCATTATCCCCATGTCTGGGTTTAGTAAACACTAATATTCTTTCTTTCCATCTAGGATTTTTCAGTCATTAGAAAACAGCAATGTGCCTAAATTCATGTATCTAGCCTTTTGAGGAACTTGCTCCATAAATGATTAATTCAGGTCCATAAACTGTCTCTTCTATGTATTTTAAGTTACAAAAGAAAAGGGTTACTTATTTTAAGCATGTTGGAGTATATTTAAAATCTACATCACTGTTTAATTCAATGTTGTTCTTTGATATGACTTCTGAATTAGAGCAGAAATTCAAATATTTCTTCTTCACATCATAATTAAGAAACTGAACCCTAGGAATGACCAGTAAGCAAAGAAAACAAAGAAAGAGAACAGTTGGAAACCTGGAAAAGCTCAAGAAACATTTCAGGATAGTGACTTAAAATGTTTCCATGTGTGTTTTACTATTCTGTTGACAATCCTTTGGGGATGGACCATATCCATGTCCAAAGAGTCTCTGCTCATCATTGAGGCCACTGCCCAGTAAATTTGGAACCAAAAGAAATGAAGAAATTCTTTCCTACAATTAGGAGGCTGTGCTACTTCCCCTTAGAGTGATATGAAAATCTGCCTCCCTTAGACTTGAAGCCATCTCTAAGCTACTATTTTAGAACAGCACAACCTTAAGAGATAAATAGTGCAGAGAAGTCTCCACCCTTTTGGGGTCAGGAAATACCACTCATTAAGGAAGAAAAAAAGAACTTTCATAGACTAGTTTCAATCCTATGGAGGTGAGTGACCTTTAGAAATAGCTCAAGGATACACCTACCACAGGGTGTTTCAGCCTGGAGTCTTTGCACAAGTTGAGGTTGGGAAACTCCTTGGACAAGTGAAGTAATGGGTTAGGGCTATGTCAGCAAAGGTGATCTGACCAAATCATCACAGATTCCTGCCTCTCCAGCCTCTTTTCCACCTCTTCTCCATTTGGTGATGGCTTCTTAAGCTTTGCAGGTTCCTGAGGACTCTGGGAAATTTCACTGGAAAGCTCCCCTTTGAGGACGACTAGCATAGAAAGGCAGGATGGTGTGCTGGGCTGAAAAGACAAAAACATTTGTATTTTGTTTTAGTTGTGTCTACCACTTCTTTCTGAGCCCTAGTTCTCTGTTGATACTGCAGAGTAGGTGGAGAAGAAGAAATAAGGAGGAAGAGGAGGAGGAAGAAGAAGAGGAAGAAGAGGAGGAGATCTATTTGGGATTCAGGTCCTGAAGGCTGGAAATCCGAAAGCATCAAGGTACTGACATCTGGCTGGCTCTTGGTGAGGACCTCAGGCTGCTTCCACTCAGGGAAGAAAACGGAAGGGTGGCAGACTCACTCACAACAGAGGCAACCAAATTCCTGACAGTAATGCTGGGGATGCTGTGAATGTGTTCCTCTGATTGATTGATAAATAAAACGCTGATTGGCCACTGGCCAGGCAGGAAATATAGTGTAGGCAGGATAAGGAGAGAGGAAAATTCTGGAAAGTAGAAGGCTGAGTCAGGAGATGCTGCCAGCCGCCACCATGAGAAGCATGATGTCAAGTGCTGGTGAGCCATGTGGCAAGGTATAGATGTATAAAAATGGGTTAATTTAAGATATAAGGACTAGATAGCAAGAAGCCTGAGCCATTAGGCCAAACAGTTTTCCTAATTTCCAGTTTAAATAATATAAGCATCTGTGTGTTTATTTGTATCTGAATGGCTGCGGGTCTGAGAGGGATTGGAGATAACTTCAGCTACAGAGCAACCCAGTAATCCATTCCTGAGAGCCTCTTCCACTAGGCTCCACTTCTCCATACTATTGCTTTGACCTTTCTTAAAAATATGCATTTTATTATTTTATATATATGGATATTTTGCCTGCACTTATGTCTGTGTACCATGTACAAGCCTGACCCCCATAGAGGCCAGAAGGCATTGGATCTGCTGCAGCTAGAGCTACTGATGTTTTTGAGCCACTACGTGGATGCTGGGAATCAAATCTGGGTCTTCTGGAAGAGCAGCTAGTGCTCGAAACATAAAGCCATCTCTCCAGCCCCTAACACATGAACTTTTGGAAGACAGAGCCCAAGATTCTGGCCTTTCTTTTCTCAGAGTCAGTACCTCTTAGGGTTATTTCATTGATGAAATTAGGAAATGCAGAGGAAACACTTTTAACACTTAAATGAAATGTGAGCTCTTTTTTTTCTTCAGCCAATAAGCATTCTTCAAAGTGTTTTCTTCCCCCTTAGGTCATTATTTTCCTACAGCATGTTCATGTCTCTTGAACTTTCAGTAACACTTAAGTCTTAAAATACCACCTCAAGGCATATGATTCTCAACTTGACATCGATACCCACAATTTCTTTTTTAAAATCCACCTCAGAGCTTCTGTGTTGCCAACCTCTCAGAGGCAGCTGCTTAAAACAGCGATCGAGAGGAGAATTGGTCTTCTCTAGCTCCAGCAATGAGCCCCTGATAGGCTGACCAAGGGGAGAGCCCTAAATACAAGTAGAGGCAAATAGCCCTAAACAGACTCAGCACGTTGTATTTTTACATACATAGATATATGTAAAATAGTCATTAAAGAAGAGGTCGTACATTTGAGATGGAGTGAGGAGACATAGGAGGAATTGGTGGAGGGTAGAGAGGCAGAAATAAATACTGCATTCATGTAAGCCATTCTCAAAATTTTTAATAAGAAATGACTTTATCATCTCACTAACTCCCTACCTCTTTTTTCAGAAGTTCCACTTATTTGAATCATTGGGCTTATCATAAAGGATAAAATGTTCTGGCTGACCATTTTCTTTTGCCTAAGTTCATTTTCGCACACCTATGTACACGTTTGGTCAACATTTCCACTCAGGGCTGTCTCTTCCATTAATCCTACTAAACAGTTTTATGTAAACACTCAGTACCTCCTGCCAGAGTCACTGCAGAGATTACTGATTGATCTGCAGAATAGCCTCCACTCTGTGCATTCTAGGGAACAGTTTCAAATAATTCCCTGCAACAAACAACACTGTTCATGATGTCCTTTGTTCAGAGACATTTAACTTTACTCTCCAGCCTAGAGGATAAAGTGTGTGATTTTCTTTCAGCATTGTTCATATAATCTTGGCAGCTTGTTTCCTCATCTCCCATAGGTACTTGGATTTGTATGCTAAAGACAATAAATAATAACCTCTACATATTGCTAATTTCTGCTAATGCTCGCTATTTCTGGTTCTGTACTCAAAAACTGTAAAGAACAGCAAGCAAGTTTTCCCATATGTTATATCCAGTTGATCTTAAATTTAAATCCACTGATTTCTCTCACATAACTAAGATGTTTTCTTTGCTATTTTTCCTCCTAGGGCTGGGGATGTAGCTAAGTTGACAGTATGCCTTAGTAGCATGCATGAAGCCCTTGATTTGATTCCCACCACCCATGGTACAAGCCTGAAATTCCAGCACTAAGGAGGAGACAATATGATCAGAAGTTCAAATTCATCCTCAAGTACAATAGTGAGTTTGAGGCTGCCTAGGATGATGATGCACAGTGTAAATTGTCAACTTGAGATTTGGATTCTCTTAAGAAATAGGAAAGGCTCTGAATGTGCCCTTGGTGGATTATTTTGATTAGGTTAATTGAAGTGGGGAAACTCGTCCACTGTGGGTGGCACCATTCCTTGAGCTGGGATCCTAGATAGGCAAAAAGCAGAAAGTGAGCTGAGTACAAACATCCATCTCTCTCTGCTTCCTGATTGTGGATGTGACGGAAGGGGCTTCCACTCCTGATTCCCTCGACTTCCCTACCATGATGAACTACACCTTTGAACTGTGAACTGAAATTAAAAAAAAAAAAAACTTCTTTCTCTTCAGTTGCTTTTGTCAGGGTGTAATAGCACAAGAAGAAAGGGAAAGTGAGATGTCCAGGATATAAGAAACTCTGTTTCCAAAAATGTTATTTTTCTACTCAACAATCTAAGCAATTCGTCTCTGCTAGCTGTTACCAAGTGAAAATGTCCCTATGAATTTCATGAGGAAATATTTGTCCTGTGTTTGGAATAGAATATGCTTTAAATCTAATCCTGGAGCTCAGGCATATACTTGAATATGTATCTGGGAATGCAGACAAAAAATCAAATGTGTTCTTACAAGGGAATGGGGCATACATCAGCATTCTATCACTTCAGTCTGTTTCCATACATATAAAATACCTTAGTCATAATTATTGGCCTGATACATTTTAGAATTTAAAGTGGAAAAGCAACTCCCTTCTAAACTCTTCTGTACCAAAAAGTGTTATCATTAAACTATAGCAATAAAGATCCAAAAGCAATACATTTACATATTTTAATAGTGTCGCCACAATTATATTTAGAAGATCTCATCAGGTATATTTAGGATGCAAATGGAACACATACATCTCTACTGAAGAACCAACTAATATACATCAGCATATATAATAATGCTATTTTGAGGTTTTCTTCATGCTGATTTCCTAGTTGCAAGGAGCACTAATCAAGGCCAGGCTCAGAGGTCACTGATGTGGGCTTGGTTAGGGAACTAGCAATGCACTTTGACTACCTGGTGACCAGTACCAACAGGTAGCTGTTAACCAGTCCTGGGATCTACAGCAACATGAAAACAGACTAGTTACCAGACCCTGTCCAGGAAGAAATGGAAAGTGGATCTGCTTGGTAGCAGCTCTGTCTAAAGAGACCACTTGGATTTGTTGCTTATACCTGCCGCTAGCCAAACCCAGAGGGCAAAAGATACAGGAGGTAAGAAGTGAAGCTGATGATACTCAGCCTCTGCAGTGGGGTAGTGAAGGGAAATTATGAGTGGTGGTAGGATTTAAAAAAAAAGACAAATGATATTAGGAGGTACCTATTTGTCATAACAAGTATTAGTAAGTCTTAACCATTTGGTCTTAAAAATACAACTGATATTACAATGGACTGACTTACAGCAGGAACAGTAGATTGGCTGCTTGAAAGAGCTAGGAATATATTAATTCTTATGGGATAGATGTTTTGCCAAGTCTTAGGCTATTACTACAAGTGCCATCCCATGATATAGTCATTCATTGTGTTCTGTGTGTCCACTTATACTAGGTTCTTCCAGACCTTAAATCCATCAGAGAAAATAAACACCCCAGGAGACTTGCATTTCACAGAAAGTCATAGAGTAGTTAAGTAATTTGTACAAGGTCATATCTTCAGGAAGGTAGTGGGAGCTGAACATGAAAAAAAAATCCCATCAGCTGTGTTTAGTCTGTGTTCCTAACTATTGTTCTCTAGTGAACTGGGCAATTTTGTATATCCTCAATTGTTTAGAATTTGGAGTAAGACAGAAATGAGATGTTGGAAGAAGTCTTCCTTGCAGCACTGTGGATGTTCGTTATTTCTCTGGCTGCAAGGGTAATAACACACTCATACCCACTCTGAAAACCAGCACGGCTGCCACTGTGAATACGAAGGATAATGTTGACAAGACTTTAACACCAAGAATCAAACAAGTGCTTAAGGCAACTTTTAAATTATATAGAATCAAATGCGATCCTGCATTATTTAGACTGCACCAGCCCACGTAATACAGCAGAGGTATTCAGACGACATAGAGGTTAAAAGATGCGCAGAAAATTGCATAGTTAGGAAGTGATAGACTCAAACGGTAAACTTTGCTGACATACAGAATTCTCTTAGAGCTTTTTATTTTAAAGCAGAAGATCCACCAGGTTCCACCCTAAATCCAATAATAGTAGCATTGGGTCGAGTATGTGCGGTAGAGATATGGCCACTGGTGTGTCAGCTTGTAACGGCCTCAAAGCAGTGCTGGTGAACTGGCTGGTCATCATGACAACAGATGTAAGCTGGCAGACACTGTCACAGCAGCTTCAAAGTGCCTGCCTGTGGGGCTACTGCACTCTGCTCTTTAAAAATATCTTATTTATTAACTTATTTTTTTGAGATGATAATAAAATTAAAGCATTACCCCCTTCCCTTTCCTCCCTCCAATCCCTGTATACACCCCTCCCTTGCTCTCTTTCAAACTCATGGCCTCTTTTCTTCATTAATTGTTGTTATGTGCATATATGTGTATGTATATGTATATGCATATATAGTTCTAAATATGTAAATACAACCTGTTCAACCTATGTAATGCTGTTACTTGTGTGTATGCTTTCAGAGTTGACCATTTGGTATCAGTTATCCAGTTGGTGTGCTCTTCCCTGGGGAAGATTATTTCTCCTGTTCTCGGCATCCCTTAGCTGCCTCTAGTTATTTGTGTAGGGTTATTTCATTATTTTATATGTATGGGTGTTTCCTACATGTATGTCTGTGCACCCTTTGCATGTCTGATGCCCGGAGAGATCAGAAAAGGGTGTTTGATCCCCTGGAACTGGAGTTACAGACAGTTGTGAGCCACCCTGTGGGTGCTGGAACTAGAACACAAGACCTCTGGAAGAGCAGCCAATTCTCTTAACTGCTAAACCATTTCTCCGGCTCCTGTGTTTCTCTCTTTTTATTCCTTCCATCCTTTCTTTCTCCTTTCCTCCATCCCTTCCTTTGCTTTGACTCAGATAATGTTTCTTCACTCAGTTTCATTGTTCGCACTAAGTAGCACTTCATTAGGTCAAAACTCCAATAGGATGTATGTTCAGAGTCCTGCTTTTGACCGGTCAGGTCAGGAACGCTGTTTAACAAAAGCTTTTCTCTAAGATTGAATAGGGGAGTTTTAAGCCTTATTCCAAGCTTCCTTTGCACTTGAGTTTGTACAGAAAACGGGAACAGCAAGGGAAGAGGCTTCTTTCAAAGCAGTTCAGCCGCGCTCACCTCTTCACCTCTGCAAAGGGACAGAGAGGAAAGCTCTACTTATCATGGTTCACCTGTCCCCGGTCACCAAATATGCATCTTCTGTTTCAAACTTAGACCTTCTGAGAGCTGAGAACACAGCTAAAATAATGAAAGTGAGGTGGGAAATACGACCTGGAAAACTGGGATATCCCTTGGCCTTAGACGAGGCAAAGGCACAGAAGCCGTCTGAGTTCAGTTCAACAGCACATCTCTGAAGGTCTACAAGACCTCTGTGCCTCCATTTCTGGATTCAAAGTGATCTTAACTGACATTTCCCTCATGTCTCTTATTTCTTTAAACAAGTTGCTGGATCTCTTCCTATTGATATAATTATGCTTATGACAAGTGTTTCGAAAAACAATACCTTCTTTTGAACTGACTTAAAATAACCAGCGACTTCTACCTGCTTGTGGCATAGCTTCCCTACGCAACACTGTTAAGTTCTGAAATCAGGTTACTGATGGCATAATCAGTCACCATAAATACACCAGGAACTTTGCCTGGGTGTGAGTCTATGTGGTACTGATGGTAAGTTAAAACAAAAGGAAAACCAACGACAATCCATTTTCCCTCCTAATCGTCAGTAACAACTTTCTAAAAAATTGGTTTTGTTGATTCAGAATTGTTCTGTGGTGGGGCTGATGATGTGCTATGATAATTCAAATGGAAGACTATGATTATATGAAAAAAGCATGTCTTTGAACAAAATAGCTGCTCACACACAACAGGTGTATCAGAGACACAGCACACCCCTTAAGCCTGGTGGAGTATAAAAAAATACATGGTCATTCAGGGTTCCTATCAACTTACAAGTCTACCCTGGTGCCTGGTTTCTTTCTAACCACAGTATTCCTACTTAGCTATTATCTCCTAATTGGGATCTCATAGAGAAATAATGAGCTGGGCCAGGTAGAAGCCCTTCTGATTTCTCTCTTGTCTGATTCATGGATTTCTTCCTGAGATTAGCAGAGCAATTTCCCTTTAAATATTGTCAGCTCTGAGTAACTTACATAGGAAGTTCTGTTGGTTTCATCCAGATCTAGAGAATGCCAAAGCATCAGTTACATACATATATGAAGATCTTGTAAATAATGTCAATGCCCTGGAGGATATACAATTACATATGATATATATTTTATTGTGTTATATGTTCTCACAATCCATATTGTACATGTGTATGTACAATATATTCATTATATATGTACATATATTGTATGTGTATATCTATATTAATTATATATATATACATACATATATATATAGTATATGTGTGTATACCTCATACACACATACACTCACAGCATGAAGAAGCATGGTCACAGTGGAAAAGAAACACTTAAGAATCAAAAGGATCTATCCGGGTTCAGATCTCACTGTGACAGCCACTAAGAAGTCATTTCTCCATTTGGCCTCTCAGCTTTCACACTTGGAAACTGTGATCCCAATGCCAGCCAGAAAGTTTACGCCTTGAAATAAATTATTATGCATAATAATGACTCTTAACTAACATTCCGATGCTGATTGGGTGACCTTTCTCCTGCTGGGCTGCGTCCCTAACATAGAAGCTATTCTCAGTGCCACACTGCAGCATTTCCTGTCTCAAACGATGACAGGCATTGTGGTGATGAAAATGTGTTTATCCACAGAATAACACGATTTGCATTATTTCAGAGAATACTATGATTCTTCAATCAGCAAAGTACTGTTTTATACCCCCAAACCTCAATCTCTAGTTTTTTGAGTACATTTAATGAGATTGTTTCTGAAATGTGCACAATTTAAAGGTTACTTCAAAGTAGCTTTTAAATACTCTTGTCAGATTTGGGCAAATTAACTTAAATTCATTTTTTCCTTGACAATTAAGCCATTGAGTCATACACCCCTGAGAAACAAATCTCAACCCCCTACACTCATATTTTTAGCAATTCTTACATAATGAAGTCATAGCCATTATCTTTTCTTTTTGCTTGTGTGAAAATAACTAAACTTGAGCGCCTGACCAAGATATAGTTTGCATTGGAAATCACATTTCCATGGATTTCTCATGTCAGTCCACATGCTCTGCTTTGTCTGCACGTGCTCAAATAGGGGCTTGGCATCTGAAGCTCAGTGTGCCGAGGCTGGCAGCAGAGGACATGTGGAGCCCTTGAGCAATGCTCACCACAACAGCAGCAAGCTGCAGGCAAATTATAATTATGCAAAGTATGTTTCATCCTACATCCTTCTCTTAAAACCCTGACGATCTGCTGCTTTAAATGCAGTTGTCTTAAGACTCGTCTGTTGTGTACTATTGACTGGAACACCTGAAGCAGGGCCGCCGATGCCCAACAACCAGTGTTGCTGGGTAGAATGATTTTGTGAGAAATGCAGCGTGTGTGTCAGTCAGCACTGTCCCCGGGACAAAAGATCCGAGACAAGCAACTCCACGAAAGAGAGGTTTATTTTGACTTCTGATGTCTGAGGTTCCAATTCGCGATGGCTTGGTCCTTGGATACTGCAGTGTATCTTTACCGTAGCGTTTGTCAGGGGATGCCTGTTCTCCTGGTGGCAGCTGAGTAGCAAAGAAACAGGAAGGTTCTGACTCCCAGTAGCCACAAGGGTCTCTCTTTCTTCCCCAGGGCTCCATATTTTAAACATCTCATCACCTTCCAAAACTGTCATAAGAGCATGACCAAGGCTTTAACACATGGGCCTCTGAGAGACACTTTCAAATGCCAACATCATTGAACTGCAAGTCTGAGGGCATCTGCCTCTTCTCCTTAAGCAGCCATGGCAAAGCTTATTCAAGGTGGCTTAGTCATCCTGGAGGACAGGGGTTGTCGCGGCTTTGCATTCTTTTCTTATTCTGTTTCCATATAGAAGGAAATGAAGACAACAGCAAAATCACCCCTTTTCTGCTGAAAATAATAATGAAGTACTGGGGCGAGGCTTGGTTGCAAAATGAACCAGAAAATCATCATACTAACTACTGGCAGGCCTGAGAAAAGTAAAGTGGGTTCCACAATAAAGAAATGTTTACGACTCAGTGGTAGAGTTAATACATTTAATTTGAAAGAAAAAAAATTACTGCTTTCCTCCAAGTTAAAATTTAAATTTCATACATACATACAATGTATCATGGTAATATCCACATCCTACTCATTCTATTTAACATCTCGTACCCTTCATCACGTATTCCATCTCCCTGTCAACTTCATATCTCTTTGTTTATAGCCCACTAAGTCTAGCTAGCGCTGCCCATATGTGCATATGTGGGGGATGTGGGTTGGGGAACAGGGGGGGTCATCCAATGGGGCATGGGCAACCTATCAATGCCTATGACCCCACAAAGAAACTCTCCTTCCCTTCGAAGCCATCAGCTGTCATGAGCTCCTCAGCTGAGAGTAGGTATCTAGAACCCCTCTCCTTTCTAACGCTGGAATTTGTAACTCTTATGGTCTTATGAGGTCCTGTGCAGATAACCACAGCTGTTGAGTTCATTCATGTCATGGACATGTCCTATCCAGGGGCTGTAGCTAGAGTTTTCCTGCCTGGCCCACAGTCAGGACAAATCTCTCTCACCTGCCAGTCCCACAGCCGCTCAGACCCAACCAAGTAAACACAGAGACTTATATTGATTACAAACTGTATGGCCGTGGCAGGCTTCTTGCTAACTGTTCTTACAGCTTAAATTAATCCATTTCTATAAATCTATACCTTGCCACGTGGCTCGTGGCTTACCGGCATCTTCACATGCTGTTTGTCATTGTGGCGGCTGGCAGTGTCTCTGACTCAGCCTTCCACTTCCCAGCTTTATTCTCCTCCTTGTCCCACCTATACTTCCTGCCTAGCCACTGGCCAATCAGTGATTTATGTATTGACCAATCAGAGCAACACATTTGCCATACAGAACATCCCACAGCAAGGGGCCAGCTTTTTGCAACACTCTTCCCTATCATCTGGCTCTTACAACCTTTCCAACCCATCTTTCATGATGGTCCCTGAGCCTTGGGCTTAGGGAGTTGATGGAGATGTAGCCTGGCATACGCATGTAAGCCAAGGAACTAGTTAGTAATGGGCCTCTGGACGGGGAGGTACATTTATGGGGGAGCGATAGAAGTTTGCAGTAAGATGAAAGTGAAGAGGGGGAATATTGGGGTAAGGAAGGTTCAAGGAAGGTAGTGGAGTCATGGAGATGGGAACTGGTGAAGGATTAACCAAAATGAAGTGTGGGTACAACCTGTGTCCTTGCAACCCAAGTAAAAGAAATATAATAAACTGGACAGTGGTAGTGCACACTTTTAATCCCAGCGCTTGGAAGTAAAGTGAAGGTTGTATTTTCCTCTCTATGATTCATAACATCACTAGCCATGGGTATCTGGCTAGGTTTACAGTACTAGGCATGGTTTTTCTCTTTTTGTTCAGGTTTTAAGCCCAATTAGAGAGATATTGCATTAAAGTATGTATGTCCCTACCATGTCCTTTGGGTTATTGTGCCCTGCTGGTTGTTGTGGTTCATCAGTGCCAGAGTTGGGTAGGACTATTGTTTCTCTCCATTGGATGCTTTCATAGCAACCTCTGGTACCATGAGAGCTAGTCCTCAAGGAGAATGCTTTCAGGTCAAATCCAGTTCCAGTCCTCTGGGCTCTGTCTGAAGTGCATGGTGCTTTCAGTAAGAAATACTTTCCTTCAGTCTCTCAGGGGGCAACCAAGGGCAATAGAAAAATGCTGGTGGGAATACCATTCCAGATCTCAATGTATATTATAGAGCCATAGTAATAAAAACAATGTGGTGCTGGCCCCCAAAGAGACATGTAAACCAATAGCATAAAATCAAAAACCCAAACACAAGTACACATAACTTCAGACATTTAATATTTTACAAAGATATCAAAAGCATACACTGGAGAAAAGAAAGCATCTTTAACAAATGGTTCTGGCAAAACTAGACATCCACGTGCAGAAGAAAGAATTTAGACCTGTGTCTATTACTGTGCACAAAACTAAGTCCAAGTGGATTGGAGGAGCTTCTTATGCTGTGAGCAGTGGTTAATGCAGAGACTCATAGCTGTTTAAGGTTGGAGTATGAACAAGTTAAGTCTTAAGACTGAAAAAAAAGAACTAGAATTCCACTCTCAATTATTCTTCACTGGTGAAAATTTTGCCCCCATACCCCATAGTACGTATAGAAATCTCTGGAGATGGTTTTATTTGTCACAACGGGTGAATGTGAAACTGACTTCTGATGAGTAGAGACTAGCTAGGTACTCTGCTACATGTCTCAGAGTACGGAGGGCAGCCTCTCACATCCAAAGCTTACCCTATCCAGATGCCTCCATTCGCGCATAGCAGAGAACATCTGGCCCAAAGAGATAAGCTCCCATTCTTCCCACTAGGCCAAGATTTTCCATAGCACACTTTGAACATCACAGCTGAAAAGCAGCAGTAGCTCTGGAAAATCCAGAATCCCCAATTGCTCATCCTCTACCCTGTTGCTCATCTTTTCACAATATTTTCTTAAAGAAATTCTTTACTTAATAATAGTATAAAAAGGGGAAATGTGCACATCACCAATAAATGAATGCCTCAGATGGTTTCCACACACCAGACGCATGTGTGTAGTTAGCATTAAGACTGGGATAAGAAATGTGTCTACCACATCAGAGACTTTCTTTCATGGCACTTTCCAGGCACCTGGTTCCTCTGGGGAGGAACAGTATTCACTGTCCTGACTTTTCAGAACATGGAGGACTTCCGGCAGTCTTTGCACTTGACACTGACAAAATGGGCAACACAAGTGACATGGCTGTCAGGTCATTTCTTGGGATGGTCACTCACTTATTTTCAGTGGTGTATTTACATCCTGTTGTGTATCTATGTCATGAGGCATTTCTCTATGTACAGTTTTCTTATGGTTCTTATGGAGGGTGGCCACTAGTAACAAGAAGTTGTAAATGTGTGGGCACGTGTCTACTGGTGAACACACTAATGCCTTGTGGACTGTAATTTCAGGGTCCTAGGATGTAAGTTCATCCATTTGTCAAGACAGATGGCTTTCCAATGTGTGGTACGACTGTGCTTTTCTGTTACAGTGTATGAGCATTTTAGTTGTTCTGTGTTGTGTTCAGCTTTAGAAGAGTCCTCTCTCCTCCTCTTCCTCCCTTTGTCTTTCTCTCTACTCTTCATTTTAGTATTCATTGCTCCTGAATCTTATCAAGTATACATTTGTCATCTATTCAAATAATCATCGAAATATACCTCATTGTTGTATACATAGTAAATCATACTAGCATTCGGTACACTTGGTCACTGTGTGCTCCCTAATGTGTGTATTATTGAATTTGATTTGCTAATGTTTTTATCAGGGATTTTTATTTCTGTTGACATCATGGAGCAGGTTGAGGAGGTGCTTTCTGTTCTGTTCTCAGGAAGCCTGTGTGATGTAGATTTTCCTTTTGAGCTAAATGTTAACGAGAATCCACAGAAAAAGCCACTGAGCTTGGTATTCTTCTGAGAAAATATGTACATGTGTGTTAAATATTAAACATATATGTGTGTGTAACATATTTGTTATAAGAATATTCTAATAGTTTTTCAAATTTGAAATATATTTATTAAGGAATATCCCTACCTCTCTAAATCTTCAAATGTGTTGTTAAAATCATTTATAGCATCCATTTCTTAGTATTTTAGTGTCTGTAGGATGTTCATAGAACTTCTGGTGTTTTCCTTCCTTTTTAAATAGACCTCTTCATTAATAAACATAAGCACTTTGAATATTCTAATTTACATTATTAATGGCCACCCCCGGATTGCTTCTTATCATCTCCTATTCTTGTTTAATAACAGACTCAGGGTCTAGGGTTATATCTCATTGGTAGAGCATTTATTTAGTACAGGCAAGGCCCTACTGCCTCCTGTAATGAATAGACATTTAAACACAGTGGCTCATACTTATAATTTCTAGGGAATTGAGTTCAGGCTATTCTGTGCAACATAGTAAGTTCCAGGCTAGCCTGAGTTATACAGTGAGTCAAAACTTTAAAACACTTGCCTTACACACACACACACACACACACACACACACACACACACACACACAAATTTTATTTTATTTTGGAGAACTTACCATGAACCAACGTTCTATGTAACAAGTGAAAAAACTACTGAAGATCACTAATAAGAGCATCAGCAATAACTGATAAAACGCTTTGTAATATCTGTAATGACTATAGTTTGTATGGAATTTTCACATTAAGTCGTTTTGTTTAATCATTTAAAACATTCAATAAAAATGTCCAGTTTTGCTTTTTATTCCTAACATTCAGATGAATTTGTGCCACATGTCTGTCTTGAAGTGGAAATATAGAATTTTGGACAGATCAATTGAGCAAACAATCTCTGTTTGCATAACAAGGAAATTTTTGTGACATATTAATTTCTGAAACTCAATCAAGGAAAACACTACTGTGCATATTTATTATAAATAAAAGTCTATATAAACCATGACTTTGATAAAAATTACTCAGAAATGTATGTAAACATGAAATTAAGGTATGTAGATATGTATAAATAAGTAAATAAATAAATGCACACAAATGTATGGTTATATATACTATCATGAGTAAAACACTCTATCAAGCATTATGAGAAATAAAAAACTTGGAAATAAGCCACATAATACACAAAACATAGTGAACTATAAGTAGATGCTGAAAAATACCTATAGAAAACAAAAGGTGTATCTACAAACATTCATTCCAGAAGAAAAGACACAAATAAGCTACAAATGCTGACTAGAGTCAAAAGGTTTGCTAGAGGAGAGAGAATGAATACAAAGAGTAAGATATGAATTGCCTGCTATTTACAGAATGTGTGGTATTTTCTATGACTGTACTGCTTTATATTATACCATTGTATACAGTAATTATTGAATAGAAATGTAATCAGTCTAAACTGGGATGTATTGTAAACATAAAATGTCGAGCAGATTTTAAATACACAGTATGATGTAAGAAGAATGTGTACCATCCCAGTAGTAACTTTTTCCATTTTCTTTTGACAGTGTCACACAAATATACAATGCATTTTGGACATTTTCACCTCTGCCCCCTTTTCTCATCCTGCTCTTTCCCACTAAAACCCTTTTTCCTAACAAGACCCCTCCTACTGTCCTTGTGTGTGACCCAATGAGTTTGTAGTTGCCTATGACAGCATGGGTAGAAAGGTGCCATCTACTATGACAGACCCAATAATACTTTTATATTGATTAAATGTTAGGCTGAAAACATTTGATGCATTAAAGAAAATCTTGTCTAGATTATTTCCACTTACTTTTCATACTTTTTCAATTTAACTGTAGGAAAACTTAAAATTTCACATGTGGTCCACATCTGGGGCAAGTTTAGTTTTCTTGGCCAGCAGGCTAAATCTAACAGCTTTAGCAATGCACTGTTCTAATTCAACCTTCCAACTTATCCTGAGAATAAATAACTGTGTTTGAGACAGATCGGTTTTTAATAAGGTATCTAAAGTTGCAGCAGTGAGTAGAGAACTGAAAACCAACTCTGGGAGTGTACAGAGGAGGTTGTACAGTGGACAATGGTGATGGCCTACCTACCAGGTAGCTGGTTAAACATCTTACTTAACCAAGTTGTGCATGAATATGGTGAGTTCTAAACTTAGTGATTTTCTTTTTTTACAATCTGCAATGTTGAAGATTTCTAAGCAATGGTAAATGGGAAAAACGGTAAAAAGGGAAATGATAAAATATGTTGCTAGGCATGCTTTAAAGAAGCAAGTTTATCTGTTGGGCATTATCAACTCATCACATGGGCATTTGTATTGCCCATTTCCCACAAGTAGCCCTTTGAGGAGTCCATTGGGTCCTGAACTTCAAACAATAAGACTAAATGCCTGAGCACGGTTCAATATTACTTTTTAATATAGATGGGAACAAGCATTGCATTCATTAGCCCTTGAATTTCTGGAAGCCACCAAGTTAAACCATTTAGGCTTCCCAGGAAGAGAATATCTTCATTTAAGTTTGAATATCCTTTTCCATCTCCAGGTGAAATGCCAATCTCTGCACAAAACTCCTGTGAAAGGAAATAATAGGACTTTGATGTGAGGCCAGTCCTGCCTTAGGCCTGATAGTGTTTAACCCTGTAACACAAACTCAGGCCAGAAGGATGTCTGAGCATCTATCTCAACTGAATGCCATAAATCAAAGTGTAGGGGCTAGTTTTAGACATACAGTTAAAGAGCTTGGCTCACTCCCTCAGTCTAGGAAGACAGAGTGAGATTTGATTTAGACCAACACACTATCAGTTACTGAGAATCCTCAGCTAACAGTAGTCCAGTCCAGCTTCGCTCTTAGAGCTCAATGTAGATGATTTATCTGAGTGGTTGCAGAAATTGAACTGTCACTTAGGGGACAGTGCTGTCCTTCTAGAAAACATGGGACAAGCAATTCTTGGTATCACCCACAGAGGCCTCAGTGTCTTCTTACAAACTCTGCATTACCCTAGGCCAAAAGATAAGGGTCTCTGTTGTGATGGACTTAGCAGGTAAAGGGGTTCAAATGACCTATGGAACCTTCATGGTCAGGTTGTCAGAAGTAGTAATAGAACTGACATGTACAGATGTGACTGACCTATGCACCTCAGATGCTGTCTGCATGTTAGAGACTAATACATCCTTCAGGTAATCTCTTCAAGGATCCATACAGACATGAGTAGTTTATAAGAAACTCTATTTCAGACAAATATTTTCTCTAAAATTCTCACTTGTTGAATTTCCAGACATTAAGAATTAAAAGGCAACCACCTTTAACTTTTTTAATTAAAAAATTTTATATGCTTGAGAACTTCATACCTGATAATGTACTTAACATCACCTCAACCTTTCCCTCTTCCTGTCAACTCCTCTTGGGGGCCCCTGTTTTCCTATCAAATTTATAACCTCTTCTTCATTGGTTATTATTGTAATGTGTATATATATATATATATATATGTGATTATATATATATATAGAGAGAGAGACAGAGACAGAGACAGAGAGACAGAGACAGAGACAGAGAAAATTCTTGTGTTGCTTAGCCCTAAACATTTGTACATAAAAGCAACACACATTTCACTTTTTAATACAAATGCATGTCAAGTCCTTCTGGATATTACCCTTTCTCAGAACATTTATAATTTACTTCAATACCAATGGTATCTGAATCACAATTAACAGCCAATTCAAGATCTAACTGATGGGAGAAGACACTGAAACCTCACTATTCTGCTCTATGAATGTGTGTTCAATGACAAAGTTATTTAAGACCATCCTTTATGAACATAACTAAAGCAGTCTATTCAACAACAAAATTTACTTTCTAGAAATATAACATAAATATGTGCATGTATGTGAGGCGCCATATGCCTAGTGGTCTTGGCTCCAGCAGTGGCTATTATAGAAGGGGATAGGCAAAGAACTGCATGTGCTGTCCATAGCTGTCCAGTGAAATTAATCATTGTACGGTTGTATAACAGGGCACTATTCAGTCATTTAAAACAAAAGATCCTTACGTAGTAAAACAGAATCGCATCCTTTAAAACTATTGGTTATTTTAAAAACAAATGGCTTTAAAGTATGCTTTATTTTACATTGAAAAATAAATGTATGTGCTCAAGTCTATCTGCCCTAACACATATCCAAACACTAACACTGTCCACTTCTGGGTGACCTTTGGCTGCAGTAGAAGGCAGGCACTTTCTCTACAAGCCAGATATATTTTGAAAATTTTATAATGTCCATTTGTACTACCTACTCAAAAAGGTAAATGCCTTTTTCATAACAAAGATATGGGCTGCCTGGAGATGGAACAAATTTTACTTTAAGGGAAGAAAGGTTTGAACAAAGAAACAAAGGAACCCCATTGTTTTTAATTCACTGTCAGTGTAGTCCTTTATAAGAAAAGGCTCAGGAAGTCTTGCCTTACTTTGACCAGTGAAGCTCCTGATGAGGACATCACTTATGGAAGGGCTGAGAAAGTGCTACTTGTGTTCATTGATATGTTTAGTCCAGGGTACTAGATAAAAGGCTACGTGTGCCATTGAATGGGAACTTCCCTGCTGTCCAAATCCTGTCATGTATTCCGGACAAAACAGTCTACAAGAAATCCCACTCTTGGGAGCTCTGGGAGCACATGCAGGAAATGGGAACTATAAGTCAGAAAGGCAAATGAAACATAAGAGTCTGGAGGCAGCAAGAGGAGGCAAGGAGGATACAGAATTGTTCAAAGAGGAACCAGAAAAACAAGACTGTTTAGATGACATCAGCAGGAAGAAAATAACCTGGGACACACCAACAGAAGACATTCAAAGATGACTGGCCACCCTGTCAGTGCTGAGAACCAGACAGCGCAGCCTCCATGCTTGTGTGCTGGAAGATCTGCAGTTACAGCACACTGTGGACAGTGTGTTCAAGAACAAATGCTTCCTCCCAGACAAACTTTGGATTTTAATCTCTCAGATGGAAAATATTTACTGGGCACCTGCTTTGCAAGGCACCCTGTGTAAAACAAAGATGCCTAAGATAAAGACCTGCCATCACGGAGCCTGCCATCCAGTCTCAAAGGGAAAAACTGTCCCAGTCCAACAACAGCTCTCAATTATTGAGCTCTTTTCTCTAGAGTGTATGCCTCCAGATCTGCACTAGAGAAGGTTTCCTGTGAGCAGTTATTCCAGTTCTTTTCAACTATTTATTTCTCTGCACCATAATCAACAGCTTATATTCATTAAAAACTTTACTTTGAACTATAATCTACTTTGCCACATTATTTAAAATATCTGACCTCTACAGCTGAAGTTTATTAGCATTTTACTCAACAATATTTCAAGAAACCTGGGATCATGACATGTTTGGTTAAAGAGAAACCTCTACTCTAAAGAAATAGATCCCAAACTCAGTATCTGCCCAATCAAAACAGCTTCTCTGAAACCCAATTAAAATTCTTGGTGCAGAAATCCTGACTCACTTACTTGGCCTCCACATAATTTTGTTCATCCTTTCAACAGAAATATTTTTGATGCAAACTAAAATCAATTTTTTTCACCCAAACTAAGCAAAAAGCATCAATTCTACAAATATCAACCCATCATGCTTTTGATTCTTTTTATAAGACACATAACTTACATGCAGGTGTTAGAAAAATACAGAGCACCGGGTTAAATTTGAATGTCATGAGAAATTAAACACTGTGAGTTTGTCCCAAATATACTGAAAAAATTCTTTCTCTGAAACTGAATATATATGGATGTCTTGTTTTCTTATTTGCTTTGTGTAGAAACTCTAAAGTCTTGAAGCAGCTACTTAAAGAAATGCTTGTTATAAAATAGACTTCAAATCATTTGAGTTTTAAGTATGAAAGAATGGATATTATTTGTACAGTTAGCACATTTAAATTTTCTTTGAAATAGTGAACTGGTTATTTAGTAATTCAATAAATCACAAGAAAAGATTACTATCTTGAAAACATTGTGGCCCTTTTGACTTTTTTGATATATAAAATCAAGAACATAATGAACTCTGGCTGTAACATCAAGCACTAAGAGACTTTCGGGCCAATTCATGTCTTTGAATTCTTCATTAGAGTAACGGAGAGTCGAACTGTCCTAGTCAGGTAACACGGTAGAGGCTGTAGGTCCAGTCCATACTTCACAAACCATCTAACCTAGAAAACACTTACCTTGCACTTTTGTGACTCACATTGGCTCCTTCTTGAGAGGAGTGTGTGTACCATTTCACACTACCTAGAGACTCTCTTCTATAGGTGTGTGAAATGGAAGTGGGAAAGAATATGACTACAGAGGAGACAAGATAGCAAGATGAGATCTTGAAGTATATACCAAGAAAGAAATGTGCAGAGAGAGGAGAATATGAAGTAATGAATAAAGCCCATTAAATATGTGCACAAGAGGAAGCCAAAGTTAAGGAGGCCAATCAGGCAACAACCACCAAACATCTAGAGGGAATGCAGAAAGACTAAACGCTGGAAACAAGTATGGTTCGCACAATGACACGTAATAAAAGTGGGCAGCAGGACAGAGCAGTTGTAAAAGATAGTGGAAGCTGGGTAGGGTGCCAGGCATCTGTAATGCCAGCTGCTGGGAGAGGGGGGAAGGACAGAGGATTGTGAGTTCCCAGTCTTCCTAGACAAAATAGGAAACCCTACCTCAAACAAAAGAAAATAAAAACAGAAAACACCAATTCTTTGAAACTGTTCATTCATTTGTGTTCATTCATTGTGTCATTGGTTTTTTTTTTTTTTTGGTTTTTGGAGACAGGGTTTCTTCTTGCAGTGTTGGTGCTCTGTAGACCAGGCTAGCCTTGAACTCACAGAGATCCGCCTGCCTCTGCCTCCCGAGTGCTGGGATTAAAGGTGTGCGCCACCACCGCCCAGCAAGACATTGGTATTTATTGATGATATTATGTGCCACACACTTTCCAAGTCCTGAGATACAGCTGTGAACATGATCTATCTAGTTTTATAGAAACTGAAAAATAAATGCATTTAAAAGAAAACGTGGGAATTCTGATCCTGTGCTTAAGATGTCTGGAAGTCACAACTCCATCTTAACAGTGAAAGAATTAAAACAAACTGAGAATTTATCATTGGCTCTTCCTTCTTTTATCTGTTTTTGTCTGGTTTTTTGTTTGTTTGTTTGTTTGTTTGTTTGTTTTTTTAGATATGCTTTTGCCATGTGGTCCTGGCCAGCCTGGGACTCATTGCGTAAATTCGAACCAGTCACAACTTGCTGAGAGTCTCCTGCCTTAGCCTTCCAAGTGCTGGAATTACAGGTGTGCTACCACCATGCCCCGCTTTCAATAACTCTTCTTAAACCATCATAGAAGTGAGATCGTGAGGTTAAAAAACTGCCAGAAAAAAGAATCGGAGGAGGCAAATACAGGAAGTCATAGTCTAAAGGAGCAGACACAGGAGGAAATCCCCTGTAGGAACTAGTGTCGTGGGGAGAACATGTGTGCTCCAGTAGACAGAGGGCTCGAGGCTCAGGATGGGGAGGGCTGAGTTAATTCCAGAAGGAGCCAGTCCCCAGGAACCTCAAGCAAGTCTTACTTCCAGATCTTGATCAGTGTATGTGAGAAAATTCCCTCACTCTCCAGCCAAGAGAAGAGAAAGATCGCAATATTGACCAGTTTTTGTTTTGGTTTTGTTTGGCTTTGTTCTTGGGTTTTTTTGTTTTGTTTTGTGGGTGGGAGTGTCTTTTTTTAAGTTTTTAGTTACATTTTTAAAAATACTTATTTAGATTTATTTATTTGTCGTGTGTGTGTGTGTGTGTGTGTGTGTGTGTGTGTACTCACACCAAAAGGCACATGTGGAGGTTAGAAGGTAGCTTGCTGGAATAGTTTCTCTCCTTCCATTATGTGGGTTCTCAGGTCACCAAATTTGGTGGCAAGTGCCTTGACTCACTAAGCCGTCTGACCTCCCTTTCTGTTTCGAGGCAGAATTGCTACATTTGGTACAGGCAGGTATTGAACTGGTGATCTTCCTACCTGGGCTTTTCTGACAGGTGTATCGTGTTTTGGTGTTTTATTTGCATTTCTGTAGTAAGAACTGACATGGGATGTCTTTTCAGATGGATACTTGCCATGTTTGCTAATGTCTTTAGTCCAGGGGTTCTCAACCTTCCTTTCAGTTCTTCACGTTGTGCTGACCCCAACCATAAAATTATTTTTGTTGCTGTGTTATAACTGTAATTTGCTACTGTCATGAATTGTAATGTAAATATCTATGTTTCCCAATGGTCTTAGGTGATCCCCGTGAACTCTCAAAGGGATGGAGACCCACAGGCTGAGAACCACTGCTTTAGCTTAATTTAAAATCAGATTTTTTCATTACTGTTGATTTAGAGTTCTTTGTATGAATAACATTATACAGACTGAGCAGGTTTTATATATATATATATATATATATATATATATATATATGTTATTTATTATAAACATATAAAAATATATTTATGCCTATGACAACAATCAGTACAAAAAGAGGCCATGAATTGAAAAACAAAACAAAGCAAAACAAAACAAAAAACAAAGAGGGGAGAGGTATATGGGGACATTTGGAGGGAGGAAAGTGAAGGTAGAAATTATGTAATTATACTATAATCTCAAAAAGAAAAGAAAAACCGGTTTTGTGTATTTTGGATAATAGTCCTCTGTCAAATACCTTTTCCAAATATTTTCTCCCAATTTACCCAGATTCTCGTTTTCTTGACAAATCTTTCATAGAATAGGGAAGTTTTCTATCTTAATTAGCTCAGGTTTACCAGTTGTTTCATTTGTTGGTTTTTTACTTTTGGTATCATATCTAAACTAAAAATCATCACTATACCCCAAATCTAGTCTTTTCCCTGTGTTACCTTCTAGCATTTTTCCTTTTTACAGTTTACATTTAGGTCTATTACCCATTTTGGTTATCTGTGAAGGGTAAAGGGTTTGTGTTTGTTTAAGTCCACTTTTTTACACACAGATGCTCAGTTGTTCCAGGACCTTTGGACAAAAAGTCTCTTTTTGCCTCTGTCAATTTGCCAAGGCAAAAAACGTTTAGAAAATGATTGTTCTCCAAATATCGATGACAAAATTAAAGTTTGAGTTAATGAAACTTGGAGATACTTGATGAAGATTAAGACAGGTTTTGAAAAGTAGCCATATATTGTAATCTTTGCCCCATTTAGAAGCATTTAATTTTAGGAGATGTGGGAAGTGTCTGTATTAGTTACTTTTCTCATTGTTGTGGTAAAAATACCTGGAAAAAGCAACAGAAGGAGAGAAGGGAGGGAGGAAGGGGTAGGGAGAGAGGAAGGAATGAAGAAAAGATGGAAGGAAGGAAGAAAAGACGGAAGGAAGGAAGAGATGGAAGAGATGGATGGGGTAGGGAGGGAGGCAGGGAGACCCGAAGGAAGGAGGGAGGAAGTGTAAGAGGGAAAGAGGGAGGGACAGAGGGAGGGAGAAAGGGGAGGAGGGAGAAATGAAGGAAGGGAGAAGGGAGGAAGAGAGAGAGAGGGAAGGAGGGAGGGAGGGAGGGAGAAAAGGAGGGAGAGAGGGTTATTTTGGCTCACACTCTGAGGGTTCAGTCTGTGAAGGTGAGGAGATCAGGGCAGCAGGGTGTGAAGCAGCTGATCACAATGCATCTGTAGCCAGGAAGCAGACTACCCAAATGATGCGACTAGCTAGCTCACTGCTTTTTCCTCAGCCCAGGACCCAGCCCACCGAATATCACCAGCTACATTTAGTGTTGGTCTTCCCATTGCAGTTAACCTAGTCTAGATAACTTCCCATAGACTCATCGAGAAATTAGTTTCCATGGTGACTCTGAATCCCATTAAGTGGACACCCAAGGTCACAGCGCTCACGGTCTAGGACATCATCAATCAGTGATCCGCTAGTAGCCAGGAGAGAACTTCTAAGTAGTTTTGTTTCCACAAGACAATCTGGACCAGAGGGGCATTTCCAACTGCTTCTGCCTGTTTTCTGGTGTAGCCAGCCCTCAAGAACAATGATTAATGCTTAAACATATCTGAAGACACATTGCATAAAGGAGGTCAAAGCTGAGGTGGATACGGGTTTCTAAGATTTGCATTTTTAATGGTTTGTTTTGACTAAGGGAAACAAAGAAAAATTGAGATGGTTGGAAACACTGGGGAGCCCTATTTAAAAAAAGAGCAACATTAAGGTGTTAATTTATCGTTATTGAAGTCAGGAGATATATTTGAAAGAGACAGTAATTCATCTTGCAACTCCCTTTGCCTGGGACGTCTGTGATCAGTGTTGCAGTGAGCGTGAAGGTGAACTGGGTTCCCCTTTCCCAAGACCCTGCCTTGTTTTCCATCCCTAGTAACCTGATCTGAAATAGTCTAGAGACTCACCTAGACTTCATCTCAGGAATGCAGACGATCCAATGAAAGCCTTAAGAGATTTTCAGAAACATAGTTTTAAGATGAGAAACATCAAACAACTAATGAGTAAAACAGTCTTATCCATGTATTTAAAAAAAAAATTAGATTCTTTCTTCTTAAATATAAGCCAGACTCAAATCCAAAGACACAAGGTTTATCTTTGTTCACTACTCAGAGCAGAGAGATAAGGCAATTTTCTCGAGTTTTAGGATATTCTCCACAGAATGATGGCAGTGAAGCCCCAGGCTAAATTTTTGTTTCTTCCGGTTTTGTTCATTGTAAGAATATCAAGAAATTCCAAAATGATGGGCTACTAAGAATTTTATTTTCTCAGTTTATACATTTAATTCTGTGTCTTCATTTCTTTGAGTTAGTTAAATATCCATACCTTTTGGAACATACTGACTGGGGAAGGGCCAACTCTTGAGGAAAGAATATTAATTATCAGAATTAATATTGTAAAGTTTGGATGGTCGCTCTTTAGAGATGCAAATGAGGCCAGGCTTTGAGCCAAAGCCCAAAGGAAGAAGGTCTCTTCCACTCAGAAAGGCATGGGTGTTGCCCAGAGGAGCCCCTGTGTTTGGGTTATACTCTACATATTACCTAACCAGGAGGGGAGGCCAGACCTCCTGAGCTCCATCGATATTTCACCCAGGGAACTCCCACCGAATGGGACCCCATGGAGGCACCCATGCAGTGGACAGAAGAGGGCAGCTGGTGAGGCAATTTATCCTGCCTGGTCTGTTCTTAGTACTACATGAACAGAAGGGCCCAGCAAACTTCCTGTTCTACCCGGTCGATTACAAGTTGTTTGGAAGCACTTCAGGGGAAGCCGAAGAGACGCTGTGCACTTGTCTATGACAAAAAACAGTGCATGGGTCCCTAAGACGCAACGAAACACCATGTGCTCATGTGACCCTCTTCTGGTACAGAAGCATTTGCTATGTTTGTCAGTTTTTGAAAGAGTTTTTCTGTGTATCTCAGGCAGGTGTCAAACTGATCACAATCCTCCTTTTTCAACCTTCTGAGGGCTGGGATTACATGAGTGTGTTGTTATGCCCAATTTGAAAAAAAATATTGGTAACAGAATAGCAGTCACAAAGGGAGTTAATTTTACTTAACTGGAACATTTTTTAGTTCTAAAAGTAATACCTGGAGAGACCATCAGGGTAACTTAGATGTTACCCTGTCCTGTGAAAAGGCCACAATTGGGAATGTAGATATCCTCTAGGAGTTGAGAGTGGTCCAGAGGACAGCCAGCAACAACCACAGGCAATGAGCACAAACCTTGCTTTCAGAAAACACAGCTAAGGTGCTCTCAGATTCCTGCTCCATGGAAACTACCAGATCACAGATATGCTGCCTAAAACGGCCAGGAAACACAACTGTCTATGAAAACAATACATAGACTTAAAGGCACGAGCATTCTTCACCTTTGCTCTACTTAGAAGGCCACTCTTGGAGGTAGGTTTGTGAGAGAGACAAAATCTTCTGTGTCCTACTATACTCAGGAATGTGAAGCACAGGCTGGGAATAAGAACCAGGAGAGTGAACTCGAGGAGGGGTATACAAAGACGCTGTGGGCTGAATGCCGCTTAATGATACTGTTGGATTAATCTGCCCAGATAGAGAGAAAAATCACATTTCACAGTGAAGCTCAAGCAGAGGGTGCAGCAGGAGATTAGGAAGTTGAGATGATCTAAGGCAGAGCTGTCGAGGATCCTTTCAGACATTTTCAGACAAGAACACATTTTAATTAAAGTAGTGTATTGGCACAGTTCATACTGGCCGATGACTTACTTTTGCATTTGATATTATTTGCATCAGGCACCTGGCCAAGTTAATTCTTTTGATAGTTTGATCCAAACTAGAGATACCTAGAAAGAGGAAACTTCAACTGAGAAAATGTCTCTATGAGATAGCCTATAAGCAAGATATACATGATAGAAGCCACATACATATGTATATACACATATATGTATATGCATACTTATGTATGTATTGATAAATACAGTGGATTGTGTACATGGTGCATGCATATATGTATGTGTATACATCCATATGCAAATAGGAAATTGTGGGTAAAGACTGGGGAAGAAATCTCAGCTCCTCTTCTCCTAAGTCCCGTGACAGTATCTGTAACAGTGATCCAGGCATACCTTCTCTCTAGACCTAATTTCCTCAGTTCCCCCATTTCAGAATGGGAAAGCAATGCTCTCCCCATCTGCTTGAGGTATTGCTCCACAGACAGTGGAACAGTTACAGAGTGTTTGGGGGTAAGGCTTGGGGAGGCTGATTCCAAGGTATGTCACCTCCAGTGCCTTGGTTTCCTCTTCAGTGAAGTGAGATAGTAACAGCGATCCTTCCTAAGATTGTTGGGGGTGTTACATATTTAATAGCCACACACATTTAGGAAAACAGTAAGAACTCATGGTGACTTTGTCTCCACAGCTCTCACCAATGTCGCCACTATTCCCATATCAAAGCACCTGGTGACACACTTAATATGCAGTACATTGAATTTTGGATAAAGATCCAATTTCATGCAGGGATTTTTTTAATGGGGTGTGCCGTTCTTATTCTTTATTGTGAATGAATCACTTTCCCATTGTGGGAACAGGAGGAATCTTATTTTCCTGTCCCATGAAGTAATCCCATAGTCCTCGATATTGGGCTCTATGGGCTGTCTATTCACACTATAATACAAACTGAAATTACGTTTTAAATTAAATAGAAACAGGAGGCTGTATCACCAGAATCAGTGGAGATGAGTTAAACAGTCCTTCTCAATGTCTCCCCCCAGCACTGAGATTTCATTCACCTTTTATTTTCTTAATTTGTACATGGTGTTAACTTTCTAGATTACATTTTCACTATCTAATAAAATCAAATTTGATTAAAGAAGACAGAGGCATTCTGTGAAAAAGAGTTGAGTGTGGAGTCTTAAAGAAACAAAAAAATGTGTATTATTCATATTCAGACAATATGAGCATGTCAGGACCTTGATGTTTTTATGGCTGAGCTAAGCAGTTATCATTTCAAATGAGATACCTGTGTGTTTAACTAAGAAGTCAGATGATTTTTCCCTGGATCTGCCACCTGGTCAATAGCAGAGTTAAAAGAATAACCTCATCTGTGATCAGTTCCTGTTTTCTTTCCTTTCCACCAAGCTAATGTACTTGTAGCACGGAGAGACATGTATCTGCTCTGTGAGGGTTGCTGCAAAAATATCTTGATTTTTGTTATTATTGACAGATAACAGGAATTAATGTTCTAAGCCCCTAGAGATGTTGCAGACTGAAGTTACTAAAAACAAAGTCACAAGACTGTAACAGACGTGTTGTGAGTGCACTACGCCACAATCACAGAAGAAGATGCTGTGGCTTTTGACATCAGGATTTATTGAATAACAAGAAATTCATGACATTTAGTGGTTTCAGGGATAGCCAATTGTCATAAAATCCTCCTACCCTGGTGGCTTGGCCAAGCAATTTTATTCCAATCTTAATTATTAATATTAACTACTATATCACATAACACACAAGTCACAGTAAACATAACTGTATATATTTATATATGTTACACATATATGCATACTTATCTGTGTATATTATACATACAACATATACATATATATATATATATATATACAGGTTATATATGCGTGTTATACACACATGTACAAATATATGCATATTAAATATATGTACTATATATGGGTTGCATATATAATAGGACCTATACACACATACATGTATCTATGCATATGTATATATATGTATATATATATATATATATATGTATGTCTATATACATGTGGGTTATAGAATGAATACAAAGTTAGAGAGGCTGCAGCAGAGTTCAGGACATTTCAGAAGAGCCTAAGAAAGAGTCAGTGTAGATGAGACAACAGCCCGTGCCTGAGAACTGCTAGTAGGGACGCTAGACCCAATTTGCAGAGCAAAGCTGTGGAATTCAGCGGCAACGTGAAAGGTCTAACCCAGACCAGAGCAGGAAATGAGTCAGGAGGCAGGAAAGGTCAGTCATGTCTAGGTGCAAAGGGACAAACAGGTGGACAGGCAGGCAATTAAATAGGCTATGTCAACAGTGGGGCTACTAAGCCAACTCGGGGAGCCCTCAGTCCTTGATACACATGCCAAGCATCAGATGAGAGGACGGTGTGGGTCCGTGACATCTCAGTGTGAGGTGACCATCACTCTGAGGTCCCAGCTAGGGAGCTGCACCCATTCCTCCAGCTGGTATGCCTGGTAAATTGTTGACCCTGGTTTCTCTGATAGGATTTAAATATGTCCATGTGCCCCTCCTCAGTTTCAATCCTCCCTTTCTAGTCCCAGGAATATGGCATGTGTACTCTGTGTCCAATGGAAGGCGCTTGACACAAGGTACAGTTTCTGTGTCCACCCAGGGGGCTGTAGTCATCCTTCTCCCTCAAAATGGAGTCAAAAAGCTGCTTCTAAAATGGAGTCTCCTAGGGCAAGGCACAGTCAGAAAAGCCACTGTTTATACAGTGGAGTAACTCTGAGTAGAGTATAGTCCTATCTCAACAGGACACCAGTGACCTATAAAGAAAAGCTTTTCTTCAATGAATGATAATTACTGCAAATAAACTAGATGGTCATTGAAGCTTGGAAACAGTTTTAATATGCTGTTGTTAAATCAATATATATTTTACCTACAAAGTATGAATGTAAACTAAGGAGGCTTTGTTTTCTAAAGGTATGTGGGTAGTATATGTTCCTTGCACATTCTGTAGACTCCTCAGGTGATTTGTTTTCCCTGCCTTTTAAGAATTAGCTAGTTTTTCTAATTCCACTACAACCCTGCCCAGGAGAGTCTAAAGCGAACAGGAATGCACGGTAATAGCTCCCTATAAAAGGTGAGCCCATTTGTCTTCCCAGTCGTAATGAGCCAGTTTCAGAAAGGCCTTTGAACTCACTTCTGGCAAGTGGAAACATTAACGAGCTGGTTTTGAGAGGATCTTTTGAACTTCTGGTGAGTGGAAACACCAGTGCTACAAATCATCGGGAAAGTTCAGGTCGAAAGTTCAGCAGGAAAGTGTTGCCATCCGTGAGTGATTCGGGAAGATCAGCGGATATTCCTGAGATACTCAGTCTTTGCATATTTGAATCGACCCTCTAAGAGCCTTACATCCAGGGATGATAACGATAATATCATCCAGGGCAATAGTTTTTCAAACTGCAGACCGCATCCCACTGATAGAGAGCATGATGTGGTAGGTTTCAGCCAACATGTTGAAATATGGCATAGATGAAATGAAATAGAACTTGGGGGAAGTAGAGTAATAAAGATGAATATCTGCTGTGAACTTGTGCTCCAGGTGCGTGTTTTTGCTGGGTCCCATTGTAAGTCATTGTCAAATTCGGAAAGGATCCGGTCTCAAGTGTGCGTTCTAACAGTTCTGGATAAACACGGGCGACAAAGGACACTGGGTCTAAAGTCCGAGCTAGAAAAGCTTTGCAGAGTTGGATCAGTTGTATTTTGTTTTCTCTACATTGGGATGACACATGGAAAGACAAATGGCGAGATGAATAAGTTACACTCTCTTTTCTGTCTTACACCACTTCCAAGAGGCATGAAACACCTTCCTCTGCTTCTGACCATAGCATCAAACCGTTTTCTTCTTCAAAAGGGCAGCGATGTTCAAAAATCACAAAAAGACAACAAATAGGTCCACCTGCCACAGTAATGTCGTTTTCAGAAACCCATGCAAGAGATGAGTTATTTTGACAGACGTGGAGGCTTGTATTGTCTTGCCGCTTAAATATTACCTAAGCCTTCAGGAGAGTTCCACAAAAGTAATCAGCGCTCGCCTTTGCCCTAGTTACCTCGTGGAATGAGAGAGAACTTGAACTCATGCTAGCTAATCATTTCAAACAAGTGCACTTGAAAGGAAAGTTTGATAGATCAAGCTAAAGAATATAAATTTCAGTTAAAGCCACAGTCTGCTATCCCGGTCATGTGAGCTTACTTTTCAAATTCTCCTAAGGAAATGGTTGTTGGCTGCCTAGTTTTGTCCACTTTCTCTTGTCATTTGCAAAAGGCCATAAAATATGCATGAGTTAACTAGTATATAGCTGGCACATGGCACTTTTAAGTTTTGTTCAAACATGATTCAGAAGCCTTGAGAATACACTCCTATTCCAGAGTAGTCAGCGACCACAGATTTTGCCACACGTGGATGGGAGCACTTGAAATGTGTCCACGGTAAGTAGGAAAATAAAATCTATTTAATTTTCAGTTAGCTTGAAAACCTAAATAACTATACAGAACATGGACTAACATGGTCAATAATGTAGTTTTGGAATCATCAGTTTCCATACTGATGTATAATACCTATAGGACAGGACAGGTATGAAACTGTTCAGTATTCGTATGAAAAGATGATAGTATCAGGAGATAGGGCCTTTGGGGGGAGATTATTGAGTCAAGAGGGCAGATTAATACACATAAAAGCAACTTCCTAGAGCCATTCTTTTTTTCAGAGCTGAGGACCGAACCCAGGGCCTTGCACTTGCTAGGCAAGCGCTCTACCACTGAGCTAAATCCCCAGCCCCATTTGTGACACTTCTACGCCTCATCTGTTTACTAGCTCAGCAGTGTCTATCCCAGAGGACACATCATTCACAATAACACCTTGGGAGCAATGACCAGGTCTTCTGCAGACACTGATCCTGTCAACACTGTAATCACAGACTTTCTAGGCTCCTGAGTTACAAGGTATGTTTCTGCTGGTGATAACTCCTTCCAGCTCAGGCATTGTGTCGTAGTACCACCAACAAAGACGGGTGTAGAAGAGATGGTGTCAAACTGAGAAATTCATTTCCCACCTAAACCAAAACGGTGACACTCAAGTCCAGCCAATTTTGGGAAAGTCAGACCTTGTATTTCTAAACTTTGGCTTTTTAATATAAGCCAAAAATTTAGATTTTTTTATTGGTAGTGAAATTATACTTATTACGAATAATGAATTATTATGGTTTAATAATAAAATGTCCCTGTGGGTTCCTGTGTTGAAGGCTTGCTCCCCAGTTGGCAATGTTGAAGCAACTGTGCCAATAAAGAATCTCCTCCACGTGCTGCACCATTCTGTAAGAAAGAACGTGCATGGCACTGAGTCTGCCCTTTCACCCAGGCAGCAAGTATCTGGATGGACAAGTTGTCAACAGCCTAAACATTATCAGCCCAGTAAAGGAAAAGGATTGATATAAGAAGCGAATGAGAGTTTAAAAGGAAACAATGGAGGTAAAGGGAAAAAAATGAACAAACTCTGACTGAGCACGTAGGATACTAAAGGGGCCAAGGAGACACTCTGCTCTATAGACTCTAAGTGTCTTTCAGGATGCTAGCGCATTCCCAAACTCTCATTCCTTTGAAAAAATGTAGAAATACCTGTTGTTTATGTTTATCTGGAAATCGACAAAATTCTAAACCATGAATAGCAAGTAGTAATTACAAACTATGGTTTTTAATCTAGCTTCTAAGAGATGAGGATAATGATCAACGCAATGGCGTGTTCAACCAGCCCTGAATCACCCAGTCTTTCAGGTGCCACATTAGCATTTCTGCAAAGAGGGGTAATTACACCTGGAAGGTACCAAGTTAGCACCTGAGAGCTCTATGTCGAGCCAGATATGGGAGTTCAGGATTAAAGCCAAATTCAGAGGTGAAGGACTATGTTTCATTTTAGTTACACTTTTAAAAAGCCTTTTTCATCCCAATTCTACCCCAGACAAACATGAAAATGTAAATGAGCATACAAAGACTATTAGGTTATGGGTTCTAGTAAATGTTATTACTACTGGGTAAGGATGCTGTAGATCCAGGGGAAGTGTTCTGCCCAGCACCCATGTGACTAATCCTCCGGAAATCTGGCTGTCTGTTCAGACTTCCTCTTCCCAGCTGCTTCATCTTTGTAAACATAAATGGACTTTCTTGTCTTTGGAAAGTTGTGAAAGCCATTTTTCCTATAGTCTTCCAAAAGAGAGAAACGGGGACTACAGTTTTTTAAAGAGAGAGAAAAGCTTTTGGTCTCCAAAGCAGAAAATGATTAAATTTAACTAAAATGTTAAGACTAAAACTATTAGAAACAGAAAAAAAAAATGGCTGTTTGATTCCTTAATTTTATGCAGCTCAATTTTGCATTCGATCTTTGATATGTGACTTGAAAGACATGTATTCACCACAACTATATGGGCAAATCATAACCCTTCTGTCCTCAAAGATTTTTCTCTTTCAGGCTCATTAAGAATGCAAACTGTACCATGCAAGGAAATGCATTAAGAGAGAATTAAGATGGGCAGTGGAGATTCTGGGACCACACACAGGAAGAGACGTTCCATGTGCTTGACCCAGAAGGACACATGAAGTGTATCCATCAGAGATCATGTGGTCCGTTTGCTCAAAGGGATGAAATAGAAGTACAGGCAGATTGAGGGGTTATTCTGGACTCCCTGTCAGATGGTCTGCATAAACCACATGCAGGATGGGTGAAAACTATGTGTTTGATGCTGGTCTTATTCTGAGTTTAACATCTTTAACTTGCACTTGTTCATACACAGCACATTCACGGGACTTTGTGATTGGAAACAACACACCTCAGGGATATTAATCTTCTTTTATCAAGAGAATGTACGAATTTGAAATTTATACCACAGGGTGACCACAATTAAGAGTATTGTGTTGAAAAACTCTTAGTGTGGATTTCAGGCCAGGCAGTGCTGGCGCACGCCTTTAATCCCTGCCCTCAGAAGGCAGAGGCAAGCAGATCTCTGTGAGTTCAAGGCCAGCCTGGTCTATGCAGTGAGCTCCAGGACAGCCAGAGCTGTTACACAGAGAAACCCTGTCTCAAAACTCAAAACAAATAAATAAGTAAATAGACAAGTAAATAAATAAATAAATAGTTTCGAGTGTTCTTGCTACAAAGATGAACAATGTGAGATGATACTCATGTTAATTAGTAAGGTGGTCACTCCACAATATACTTTATGCATTTGAAATACATATGCTTATATATATATATATGTATATATATAAAATGTTATGGTAGTAAGTACATACAGGCTTATTAAACAATGTAAAATAACAAGTATAATTTGCCCTCTCTCTTATAACTATAAGTGTTATGTGCTCACTTTCACAGAGACATCACTGAATGCTGTACGTAGAGCAGGATTGAAGATCCACAGGACTGTAAGTCTGCCCTGGGTATCAGACCTTCTGGAAGAAAAACCCTGCATCGTGAACAGATGATGCTGTAGTTCCTAAGACATTTCATCAGTTTAAAGTCTCAAAAATTAAAAACGGCTGCCGACTAAAAGTGAGCCCATGCCTTTGTGAGGAGCATATTCCACACACGAAGGGCTCATACAAACCTATTTTGTTTTTTAATTTGTTCTCGTCTGTTAGCGCCGTGGCCTTTTCCTGTTGGCAGCTTTCATTCTTAGCACGTGAGGGATGCTCTTTCCCACATCCCTGTCACCAAAGAACAGAGCTTCACCCAGCTGCATGTGAGCCCTTTCCTATTTCTTTTTCCTCCCCAGAGCACCACTCCTCAAAGGTTAATGGGCATGTGGGTTGCGATGCCGTTGACCACCAAGCTTTTGATTTGGGGTGTCTGGGCGGGGCCTGGGTTTCTGTATTCCTAATAAGTGCCCAGTGCTTCTGCTGCTGCTGCTGCTGGCCTGTGAGTCACACTGCAAGCAAGGCCTGAGAGAGCTGATGACTGCTTTGCAATAAACAGGACTGTGAATAGTCCTTAAATGATGAAGAAGTACTTCACCAAAATCAGGTGACACTCTACTGCTCTGCGTAAATGATTCTGGTTCAGACTTCCTCCTCTGGTCAATGATAGCAGCATATCATTAAGTTTAATATGTGAGCGATAAAAAAATGTAGACATTAGTGCTGGTAAAATAAAAGATTCCATAAATCAATCATTGGGTTGTTCTATGTGAAAATTTAGAGCAGGTTACCAAGTAATTACAGAAGAGACCAAGAGGGTGACACCGGGCTTACACAAGACACCAAGAAAGCACACAGGAAAGGCACCTAACTCAACCTTAGATATGAGGATTTCACAATAATCGTTGTTCATGTATTATCCAGACACTGGCAAGTTTAGACCTGTTAAACCCAGGGGGATACTTTGGCCTAAGTCAAGATCTAAAGGATGCATTCCACACATGTTCCAATCTGTCTGCAAGGCCAGAGCACACATAGTTTCCAGTCTTGGACAATAATTTACTATGACCTGGGAAACCAGGATGAGCTGGAACTTAATTTTGCAAAAATTATACCTAAGTTTCAAATGTGTCTTCTTAGAACCAAGTGCAGCATTGGAATACAGCAGTGACCATAGTTACTTGAGATGTTTACTTGTTTTATGTGCTAATTAAATAATAGCACAGGCATATCTATGGGTACTCTTTTCTTTCAATTCCAAAATTATCAAATAAATTGAATTTTTTCTTACCTTTGTTGAGATTTGCCTATACACCCTCAACCTCAATGTTAGGACTAAATGCAAAAGGTAGAGATAGAATTATAAACCAAACCAGGTGGCAAGAAAATCTACACATTGTTGGCTTTGAACCTATGACTTTAAGGAAAACTGGTCACAAAATAAAAGCAATTGACTTTGGGACAAATTTTCTCCTTTGTGTCTAAAAGTTTACAAATGGTTATATTTATACATGTATGCATATATGTTATCCTAAATGTCTGTTATTTAAAACCATACTGATAAATCACAAATATATTTCTATTTTATATTCACCTAGTGTAATGGAAAATTGATTGCAGTTTTACAAAATATATCTCAATTTCTGTCTTTCCAGTGAAATAATGTTTACATAATTAGTTTGGTCTCTTAAAAGGAGGGCACATGGAAATTGTGGTGTGTGCATCAGCAGTCAACATCAAATAACTTTTCTGTGTATCTTGTATTTGTGTATACACAAATGTACGGCTGTGTGCACACGTACATACAGGTGCACAAAAACGTATGTGTGCATGCAGAGGCCATACAGGATGTCTGCATCGATCACTCTCCACCTTAGTTTCTGAGACAGAGTCTCTTGTTGAATCTGGAGTGTACAGTTCTGCTAGGATCACTGCCAGGGATCACCAGGGATGCCCCTGTCTCTGGCTCTGCCATGCTAGGATTACAGACAAGCATCATAGTGCCCTGTTTTTTATATGGAAACTGGGGATCCAAAGTCAGATCCTCACCCTCATGTCGCTAGCAGTTTACCAACTAAACCACTCCCCTAGCCCCTAAAGTCAAATCATTACAGAACTTCACCAAAAATGTTTGTGCTATCTGTTTTTTAAGTGATAAGACTATTCCAAATTTCAACTTAATGTTGAAAGGGATCATAATAATACCTAAGCTATGACTACCATATTAATTTCAGCTTGCTTATTAACAGCATGTGTCATAGGCATATATGTTTTCTCAGCAGAAGAGAAGAATGAATAGCGTGATTCCCACTGTCCCTTTCTGGAGAGAGGCAATGACTGCCTGTTTTGCTTCTCCAGGTAAGGATTACTCATTTCCTCTGACATCTTCAAGTGCTCTTCTAAACATCAGATGACGTCACCTGTTGCTGTGGCAACTTCTCAAACTTTATCAAAAGCCTCCGGATAAAAGCATTCAGCAACATCCTCATTTTGCCATGGCCTAGAGCTGCTGTGCTCCAGCTTCCTAAGTTCTTGTTTAGAAAGCCTTGCATGTGAGGTTGCCAACCAGCAATCCATTAAAATATATTAAGCAATCACTCATCTCCCTTAATGGCCCAGCTACAGACATTTGCTTCCTGCTGGGATCAGAAAGTGCTCTGGCTGTAGAAAGCGGGAGTTATTTTCCATGGCAGAATTCTTTGTGTGGCCCATCTTTCCTTACAAGTTAAATGAGGTGATAAGTAGAAGCCTGGAAAATAGGTAACAAGGGAACAGAAAGGCCAACTTGGCTATTGAAGACGATAGAATTCTTCTTTTTTGTGATGTCTCACAAAAACGCTTCAAATGCCAAATTTGAAAATAATATTAAAACGAGTTTTCCTTCAAATGCCTCCCCCCCTCAACGCCTGCTAGCAGTATTGCTTTGAGCGTGCTTTGCAACTGATAGCAAGACAGATGGCAATGTAGAGCTGGTTTGTTTTTTTCTGTTCTTTAATAACAGTAATTCAGTTTGGGGTAGCAGTAGGTCTCCCCTCAAAGCGTAGCGATTCTTGGAATCAAAACAATGCCCTTGTGAAATTACAGACAATGAATTTGTTAGGATCAAAATAGAAACAAATGAGATGTGTCTATTAGGCATAACCGTATATCCATTTACTTTTCCACTGGTCTTCTGCATTTTCTTTCGGAAAAGCCGCGTCTTGGATTAGCAAACTTTGTTCATGAGCAATGTTTGAAACCGAACCTTTGGATTATCACTAACACAATGAAGCACCACATATCATCATGGTTCACATCAGTACCTTGAGAACCCACACTGCTGTCAAGCATTATGCTCCAATAGGGACACGAACAACAAATGGACCTTTTTTCTCAGGGTTCAGTCTACTGAAAGACGTATCTTGACAATAGTTTATAGGGCTCTGAAGTCCTCCTCTTCCTCTTCTTCCTCTTTTTTCCCCTCGTTTTTTTTCTTATAGTGTTGAAGGTTGAACCTGGGGTAGGTTCAACCCAAAGCTAACTGCCAAAGAAGGTTCAAGAATGTCATAGCAACCTTGTCTCATGCTCGGGCTACTGGGCCCATCCCAGATTCTCTACACAGTTCTCAAGCCATGAGAGGAAATAAGCATAATAGTGATGATAGCAATAATAATGATTCCTGTCTTACTCAAAGCTAATTTATTTGTTTTCTGTTAACTTCAACTCCTAACCAATAAACTATCTTCACAAAGTTAAACTCCATTCATTCTAACTGGAGTCATATAATGTTTTCTTGGACAGCTAATCTACAGTTGTTTGAAAATAATTTTTCTCTTCCTTTGAATTCTTAAACTGCTTATTTTGCACCTGTGTCTCTAATTTGTAATTCAAGCGTTAATTATACCTGTGAGATTTAAGCTTACTTTCCAGAGTAGGACTATGAACTCTGAGGGCTCAGGAAGCTTGTCCTATGTGCCCACGAGATAAGTAACATGTAGTACCCACACTTGGAGCTTTTTGTTAACTACCTGATTGCTGTATGAAGGAGTTTAAAAAGTTTTTTCTTCAACAAGTGACTCTCCAGCCAGAAAAGTGGAGAGATAAATTTAAGTGACACTTGTGAAAAGCTGTTATCTCCCAGCTGTGACCTAGAATGTAATTTTTAGCATTGTGTTAAAAAAAATGCAGAGACGTTTAGTCATTTCCATGCTAAGGCTAAGCCACAACTGAATCTGCCTTCTGTTCCCAAAGGCAAAACATGGTACATAATTTTATTCTTAGGTTCCATTAAATAGATAAAGACATTTTTGTTATGGTGGATTGAATACATCTTTCCTATTTGATAGGTGGGCAGTTGCATTCTTCAGCTATCAGATTTTTTATCAGAACTATCTTTGAAAACATATTTTATGGATATATGTTCATGTTTCTATCACTCATATTTATTTGTATGTAATCAGCCTATTAAGGGCATTGTCACAGAGTCTGTGATTTTATTCAATGGGGTGACAGAATGCTCAATTATTCCAGAATTTCTGGAGCATTTTTTTTGCAGTATGACAATGCATCCTGTTGCAAAGGAAGTTGAATTATTTTCCTCTAAAATAAAAGAAGAAAGAGCATATTAGAGAGCTAACTCTAAAGGAACCCAGATCCCATTTCCCACCATCAGCTACATCCATGTACAGATCCCTTGCACACTGGAAAGTGGTAGCTAACCATTTAGGTGCTTTTTGAACCTAGGGGAAAGTTAAGCATTGGGGTTGGTATCCAGGGTCATCATCTAACCAAAGGTATTCAACCCACAGCCTGTGGGCTGTGTGGAGACCAGGAGGGCTCACTGTATTGAAATGTCACTCAAGATAAACACATGTATGTTCTTGAAACCCATAGCCAAGGGTTGGATACCCCTTGGATTTAGTGTGTGGTCCAAAACTATTCTTTTTCTTCCATTGTACCCCAGGGAAACCAAGATAACCATTGTAAACTGTTCAGCGACAGCTGCATGTGGGAAACTAGTAAGCAATGCATGGAAATAACCAGCTCCACTCACATTTGTTCAGATAACCACATCCACCTGTAGGATACCCTGGGATGGGGCTGGCATGATGGCTGAGCTGCTGAAAACACTTGAGCTTGTTGACTTGAGTTCTATTCCTGCAATCCAAGGTGAAAGGAGAGAACAACTCCGATTTATTCTCTGACCTCCATGCTCACACGGTGGTACATTTACTTCTGTATAAAATGGAAATAGAAAGGCAAAGTTTCTTTCACATAAATTCCATTTTCCCACGGCTCTAAGACAGCCATTCATTAACTCAATAAATGTTTATAAATTCTTGATCCATTATTGTTTATAATCTAGCTAAGGGGAAACATATTAATTACATATTCATAAACAGAATATAATTACAAGCTGAGGTGACTGCATAAAGGAAAAATACAGAGTGCTATGAAATTTTATAACAGGATGTCTGACGGAGAGGGAGGCACTGGGTGAAGCATGGGGCTGTCATCTGAAGGACAAGTGCCCTTGAACATCAATTCCTGTAATTTGTTATGTAACAGTGTTTTCCTCATCTCTCTTTCTTTAATTTCCTTCCTTCTTTCTTTCACTTCCTATATAATTATCCCTGTAGTTTATAATACAGACAAGATAAAGATCGCATAATGAATTGCACACATATTCATCTCTCATGACTTAGTCTCCACTGTGTGCTTTTCAGAATAAAAACATGGACCTATTCATACTACCTTCTTCAGATCAACTGCTCTCCAATACCCAACAGGTGAGTCTTACGTGATTTAGAAACAGTGATGAGATCATGGAGAAAGATCCAGACAAAAATAAGGCAGTACTGAGGACTCTCAAACACAGCCAAGGCTTATGGGAAATGGAATTATGATTTGGAACACAGTAGACTGTGGAGTCTGCCTTCAGCCTCCCAATGAGTCTCCTCTTAGGTTTCATTTCTCTGCCCCCATTGAGGGTTGGTCTCACCACCACCTCTTAGTACCCCCTTTCTTTACTCCACGCTTCTTTCTTATCCATGACTTCTACTGACATGGGTTTTCTAACTGTTCCTTCTTTCTGAATATTTATTAGCATTAGATACTTCAGTGTCTATGCTGTTGCTCTTTTTTCTACCAATGCTTGTTTGCAAGTTTTATATCCATTGTCTTCAAGAGAGAACACTGAAAACACTACTCATTGTAGTCATTGTCCTTTGGCCGGGTTAGCAGCCACTACCTTAGGATCATAAGCAAACCTCTGATGAGTAAGTTGTATGTAACCAAATCAGAGTATAGCAGCAACTCTTGGTACAAAGTCCCAGGGCTCATTTTCATTTCCGGTCAAAGAATACCAGATTTGTTACCCCCACAGCTTTTAAAACTGGACACATGACTAAATAACAATACTCAAATATTAAGCACCAGCAAGTGAGGAACAGTGGCTCCTTAAAAAAGAGGAAAATGAGATGAACCCTACAACCGCCCTCGTTTACCATGGAAAGAGAGTCACCAGCCATAGCTCAGAGTTCAAGGTCCCAGGCAGAGCTCAGTAAAGTTGGGGATAATGAAGATGGGAATTTAGGGAATCCAGAGCAGCTAGAGCTAGCCTGCAAGGAAGAGAATGGGAGAACAGAACCAATGAAAATAATTCCAAAGACACAGAGAAGAACTCCACCTTGGTATTAAACTAAACACTAACGAAAGCATGCATGTGAGCGATTGACTGAGGGTGGAAAGACCTTTTCTGAATGAGCATAGGAAATAATCCCTCAGCCTCACACCAAGTGAGGGCAGGAATAATCATTCAGAATGATTGGGAAGAAAAAAATCAATCCCTCAACCTCACACAGACTGCAAAAACAAAACTACATTTATACCAGCCAGACTGAAAATCTTCATACTTAGCAGAGCATTCCAGAACAAAGTTTGGGAAAGAATACAAAATATCCACTCTCTAACAAGGTAAAACTCATGCTATCTGACACTTGATCAAAAATCACCACTCATGAAAAAAGGGAGGGGGATACAATCCATAAGGAGGAGTCAATTCACTCAGTAGAAATAAAGCCAGCAACAAGACAGGATAAAGAAATAGCAGATGAATAAGTTCAAACTTATTTAACTGTATCCTGTATGTTCTAGAATGAAGTCTTAAGCACTTTAAACAAAACAGAGATGAAAGTCCAAAATTGAGTTTTTACAAGGGAAAGATAATACAGTAGAGTGAGGGTCAATGAAGAAGATACTTTTAAAGAAAATATGAGTCACTTAGCTGATACAGTGATGGAAATTCTCTGGAATGAAATACCCACAAGAATAATAGAAGTAAGGAATGCCCATGGACTGGGACAGCATCAAGCAGCCAAAACCATGTGTAACAGGAACTTGTGTGAGAATAAGAACTTGTCCAAGGCGACCCTTCTGCTCACAATCATACAAGGAAGAGCCAATTTCTGCAAGAACTTTCCTCTTCTCACAGCTTCTGTTTTTCCAAAATGTGAAGTCATTCTTGATTAGGAGACTTGGCTTCCTAAATATACGATGGCTGGTTTATAAGTTTGTCTACTGAACTAATTTGAACAAAGATAACTGATTAGTGGGCAGAGATCCACAAAGTAGGGAAACCTCACAGTCTTTACTATAGTTGAAGGAAAGAGGTAATGGGGTAATGGGGAGCAGGAGGAAATGGAAAGCCCTGAGTTCCCTAGTCTGGATAATGAGATTTCACTAAATCCCTAATGTTCTCCCATCTCTATGAAATGGAAGCAAACTTGGGGTCACAAATTTGAGCATTTTGAATCTCCCCATCTTTGTTTCTAGTTGATCACTTGTAAGGTTTTTTTTTCAATGAAAGTCTAATAAAGAGCCAGGTTTCCTGTCTTGATGAAGTAAGGAAGTGGAGCCCAGAGAATCTATTTTGTTCTTTTTTTTTGGGGGGGGGGTTACTGTAGAGAAAGAAACAAGGAGGAAAATCCAGATGCCCAAAGGGTAGAAACAGCTCCAAGAGCACCTAAGCGGTATGGTGAACCATTGCAGAGAGAGGTGAGCTGTACTGCGGGAAGCCCTAAGAGAAAGGAGCTTGTCGTTCTCACCAGGACAACCACCTCAGAGGATATGAAAGATGCAGCAACCAATTATATCTCCTGCTCCTTGGTTGCTTGCTTAAATGCAAAGTCTCAGGGTCTGTGAATGACTAAATAAATTAGAGTCCCTGGGACACAAGGTCAGAACTCTGAACTTATTTTTAACATGAATTTATATTTATTCTTTGAGAATTATGTATTTATAAATTATATATACATATATATGTATATATATATATATACACATATATATTCAGTGTATGTTGATCATATTTGATCTTTATCTCTCCCAGACAGTACGGCACGAGTTTCATGGGTTTCTCCAATCACTTTCTGATTTATCTGAAGCCTGCTCCATAGGAGGGAACTCATTCCTAATACTGTATTCCTGGTCATGAACCAGGGCTGGGGAGACCATGGGGCCTAGGGGAGAACCTACCCCTATTATTTTGCTAAATGCACAGAGTATCAAACTGCCTTCTAAACACCTAAGTTAATACCCACAGCTAGTGCAGCCCTCAGCCCTCAGCAGAGAAGCTGTAGACAACAGTGGATACAGAGACTCACCTCTGATCAAAGAACAGAGAAGTGACTGTGGAGTACTTTCCCCTAAGTTGCCTATCTATACCACACACCTTCCAAGCTCAAGACATATCACCCATGGAAGAGCGGGAGGAACGATTGTAAGGATTAGATGTTGGAGAGCAGTGCTCTGTAACAATGTCTGTTGGACATGACACAGGTATCGCATTCATGCATGCTTCACAGTTGCGGCTGCCTGCAAGAGACTTCACAGAAGCAAGCCCATCAACATTCCAGCATAGATAAGCCAGGAGCTCAGGAGGCCCCAGCCCTGGCCTAGGAGCCATTGGTCGTTGATGGCAGCTGGCAGAGAGAGGTTTTTTACTTAGGAATCTGAACTTTTAAAATGAGTGTCCAGCCAGTTCTCATGCATTCTCTAGTTGGCACCAAAATCCGAGAAATCAAGAGAGACTGAGCCATGATCTTTGAAACAGTCATACTGGTGCCCTTGGAGTCAGTATTCTTTATAGCATGGAAATAAAAACAGGATGCAAACAGAAACTCAAGACCTGTTTTAGGTGGTATGCATCTTTCTAACTTCATCATCATGGTGGATATTTGAGAAGATGTTTCTCCAGAAATCATTCTAAAGCTAATGGTGCCCTGTGGATAAATGTGCATAAGTCATTGAAGGACATAAGGGAAGGAATGCCTCCTCCCGGGGCTCTTGGAATCAGGACGGAGTGAACTAGAACTTTTCTGAAAGTAAAAAGTAGAAATTGCAGCCAAATCTTTTGATGCATCGTATGTCAAATGTCAGAGCTGGCTTTGTACCTGAGCCCTGGGCATTTGTAATGACTCCAAGAATCAGGATGAGTACCTGCCAATAATCAGTTCTTAGGCCTAGGACAGTTCACTGTGCTTCTTTTCATTTCTTTTCTAATTAAAGGGCTGCAAAGACTACAAATGAGATTTATTTCCTTTGTAACTCACATAATATCGTCCAATTTCAAATGCCACTCTCCAACTGTGGCAGGAACTGGCATGTCAGTCTCAAGATCCCTGTGAGCAACTCTTTGTTTTAATGAGTGGAGTGGAGACCTGGGGGCAGAGGAAGGATGTAACTGTTAGTAGCAACTAATGTGTTGTGGGGTATGTGTCTAGCCCACAGGGTTTTCTTTTCTATCTTCTTGCAATATTCTTAGAAAATTGAAGTTACAATTATTGAATTATGCTTACATGCCTAACTTTTGCCCATTTTTTCAAGTTTCCTTTGGACAGCTCACAACACATTATTTGTAGAATTACTTAAACATGGACACTTTTGTTGAGGCCAAACTTACAAAACTCCATCTTGCTCTGGAAAAAGAAATGCCGTATTTCAATTGTCTCTCTTGCTTCAGAGAAAAACAATGGAACTTTTGTGATCCATTAGCATCTCGTCTCCGAAGGGCTAAAACCAGAAGGAAGCAAACTTAACCTGAGGTCACTCTTCGTTACTTCCTGACACTGCCTTGCAGTTGAACACACTGTACCGTACACACCTCAGTGCTGTGACCCGTTGATCAGACACTGGTTCCTGGAAGAAACTTAGGAGATTAGAGAACCGGTTCTTCTCTTCAGATTATTAAAGTGCTCAATGGAAATCACAATTGTAAATCCCTTCCCTGTGACTTCACAACCCTGTAACGACCAAACTGAAACTGGAATTCAGATTCCCCCAGTGATTTATCTTTAGCCATGATTTCAAAATCAGAATGGATAGCAATTTCCTTGAGAGAGGCAGTACAGCCAGCAGGAGGAGGTGGGACCCTTAGCAATCTGACGGCTCTGAACACAGAGTTTCATTTCATTCGCCAGTGGCTAGACTTTGGCAAGTTACTTCCAACTTTTTTTAGCTGTGAGTGGGGCAGCAGACACTTGGTGAGTATAGTCTCCTATTCAATAAATACTTGAGTGGCTCATTGGAGTCAGAGTCAGTTATCAACCCAAAGTACGGGAAATGAACAAGATGGTGTATTATCATATAATATATCTACAGGTAAGCTCATAATTGTAGTGTGAATCCTAACTGATCTTAATAATAAAAACCCAGAGCCAGATAGCAGGGTAAATGCTAGAAGATCAGAGAGAAAAAGGAGCAAGCCACAGTTACCACTTACCTTGCTGACTCCTCAGCCTGAAGGGGGAGGGAGCGAGCTCCTGTCTCTGCCTGCCTTATATTCCTCTCTCGGCCCAGCCATATCACTTCCTGTTTCCTCCTCCCTAGTGCTGGGATTAAAGGCATGTGCCTCCAGAGTACTGGGATCAAAGGCATGAGATCCCAAGTGGTGGGATTAAAGGTGCATGCCACCACTGCCTGGCCTCTATGGTTAACTAGTGGCTTAGCTCTGCACTCTGATCTCCAGGCAAGCTTTATTTGTTAGAGTACAAACAAAATATCACCACACATAAGGACAGCAAACACCTGAAGATGTACAGGATGTAACACTGCAGACAAAAGTAAGTGGTGTGGAGAAAAATAGTAGAGAATTGGCCAAGCATTAGCAGGGCAGGGAAGGTCAAGTACATCGGTGTGGGTGTGCCTCATCATAAGCCAGAGAGTCTTGGATGACTATATTGATAAAGGAATGACTGCAGAGGTACGTGAAGAAAGTGAGGGATGAGAACACTATAGAAAAATATTAAACTTCCCTCCTTGGTGTAACCTACTTGGAATAGCAGCTCAGAGGGATGGACAAGGGTAGAAGTACACCAGACTGCAAGAGACACAGTGAAGCTGGGTGCCCGTGGAAGTTCAAGGGCATCCCCTGGAAAGACACTGTGAGAATTTTAGCTCTTATTTTAGATAAGATAGGTGTTTGCAGTAATGCTTTGACCAGAGAAGCCACTGGACACGTATTTTGAAAAGACTGCAGGTGCTTTGGAATAAATTATTAGAGAAAACTTTTTTTAAACGAGTAAGAAATAAATCTCCACTACATACCAAGTCCTCCCATGGGAAAAGGAAGGACTTCTATTGACATAAACATTACTCTTTCTGGTACATTCTTACTGGGAAGTGTGCACAGTTCATAGAGCCAAAATTGTGGCAAATAAAATTTAGATTGTATCCATTAGTATTGTTGTAAGAAGAGATACTCATATTTACATTTTTATTCCAGAAACATTTTATACATACTAGAGCAAAGAAAAGAATTACATTAATATTATAGGAAACCAAGACTTTTAGAGGAAAATGATATGATAAAAATGAAAAATCAAGCCGGGCGGTGGTGGCGCACGCCTTTAATCCCAGCACTCGGGAGGCAGAGCCAGGCGGATCACTGTGAGTTCGAGGCCAGCCTGGACTACCAAGTGAGTTCCAGGTAAGGCGCAAAGCTACACAGAGAAACCCTGTCTCGAAAAACAAAAAAAAAAAAAACAAAAAAAAACAAAACAAAACAAAAAAAAAAAACAAAAAAAAAAATGAAAAATCAAAGGAACTAAATAAAAAGGTTATAAGTTTATATTTGAATTGAAAAAAATAGTAGTATAAATTTAAAATGTGTTTTTCTCTTTTTTTTTTTTTTAAATTTGCTCCACATTTCCTAATTTTGTTCACTTAAGAAGTCTGGGAGCTATGAATCTCTGGTTGCAGTGCCCAGTGTGGTCTCAAAATTCCATTTCCCGTGATGGAGCCGGGTTCCACAGAGAAAAGTCTCTTTCCATAACGGAGGCAGGAAACACATAAAATGGGCCAAGGATTTTTTTTTTTTTAAAAAAAAACAAATTAGAAGGAAATAAGAGCATCATGTTAAAGACACAAGAAGCAAATTGAAGAGGCTTTCACTAGGGAGAAGTGATACAAGCATGAAACTGTAGAAGAAAACGATCAAATATACAAGATCTGTACGTTCCTGATAGAGGACTTGAAGCAATACAAATATCCGGTTGTTTGGCAGACAGGTAGCATAATTACTGAGAAGGATGGGTGGAGCAAAGAGAGATCTATTAGTTTTAGTTGCGGGGGGCGGGGGGCGGCTTTTACTGACGGCAGTGATCAAGTAGAGAGGAACACTGATCAGGCAAGACACCACCGGAGAGCCACAGCAGCTGGAGAAATCCCCAGTAGGTGAGAGGTGAGGGACTCCCTGTACAAAGGGAAGCCGTGGCCTGGGCAGGTGTGTGGATCAAGTTCTGTGGGACAGCAGGGAAGGAAGAGAATGGGAATACAGGCAAGGAATTGGGACATGAGTTGGAGAGGAAATAAGTGGCTTCTTCTGATTCCTTCAATTTTCTCAGAGAAAAAGAAATGGGGAGTATGGCGGAGGAAGTAGTATTGAGGGTTGGCAAACAGTGAAAATGTAAAGCAGTTGGGCGGGTAGAGCCAAGTGAGGGAACAGATCGGGGAAATCTAGAGGAACTGCCAGTCAATCAAAATCCTAGTGGGTGTGGCTCCTCCTGAGTTTGAAAGGGGCAAAGCGGCTGCAAGGTCTGCTCACATTCAGTCAGTGTCCACACAGCTGGATGCACAGGAAGATTCGAGTGTGCTGAAACAGCGTCTGGAGAAGACTAACAACCTAACAGTCACAGAGTAAAAATACAAGCATGCAGTACTTCTGTATTGTACCTCTGCTCTACCCCATACAAATTACAGAAGGGTAGGAAAAAGGAGAAGACTGAACTCTCTGAGCATCATTCATGTATGACATCTGATAGTAAGCTTAAAAAGAGATGGGCGTAGGCTAAGTAAGAAAACAAAAGGTATACATACTTCAATATTAGCCGTTTCCAAGTTAATGTATACATTTCAAGCAGTCTTGAAAAAATTCAGAATGAACATTTTGGAACTTTATTTTCTTGTGCGCAGGTATGATTTTTAAAATAGATTATTCAAACCCAAATGGTTGGCCCTGAACACAAGCAACAACTACCTAAGTGAAGGCAGTAGGGTGTATGTGTGTGTTTGCAACAACAATTAAAGAAGAGATTATAATGTAGAGAGGGATTGGGGGGTCATGGCAGGAGATGAAGAAGATTGATGCAATATTCATGAATAGAATTCTCAAAAAAAAAGAAGGTTAATTGAAGTAAAAGGGTGTACTGATTCTTATGAAGTCTTTCTGAGAGGAGGTGTTCTACTGTGTTGCTGAGCGCTGTGGCTCCAGAAATGCTCAGGTCAGATCCTGAATTTTCCCTGCTCTCTTGTTTTTGAGTTCTGTGGTTTCAGCTTCCTCATTTGTAAATCCGTCTTCTATTTTTACCATCCATGAGCATCTTGAATACCTTAGAACAATTCAGGGCTACAGCCACAGTGACAGGTAGTATTTACTGGCTGTTTGTACATGAGGCATTGTTCCAATCACTTTGCATCTGTTTATTTTGCTTCATAACAATCCCACAAGGAGGCTGAGGCACCAGGAGGGTAAAGAATTTTCATAAGGTCACATGGTTACTAAGTGAGGGAATCTGGATACACAGACTCAGGTCTTAGCAGCTACATTATACTGTTTTGGGGATTATCACAAGAAAGAACAAAGAGAAGCCACGTTAGCAAGTACGTTTTGTGAAGTAATAACTTTCAAAACAATTCAGTATTGTTATCAAAATCTGTATGTGTGGCAAATGGAAAAATCTGGAGTTGTGTTACATGATCTTATTATTATATAATTTTTTTCACTAAGAGAAGCAAATTTCATAAAACAATTAGAAAGATTTATGTTGATCTCATTAATATGCATAACCTATATGTTAACAGTACAGGAAAGGGGCAATGAGGCATAGAATGTTTGTAACTGTGAATTATTACTGCAGATTCACTCCAAAATTCTGCAAAGTGATAATATAGGGATCCATTTCTTTTCAAAATCAAAACAGAATTCATTTAACCGAGAAAATCTGATTGCTAAGCCCATATTGGAGAATTTTCAGTATACAGAGTTGCTATGTCAGTTTGCTGTCTCTACCTTCCCTAGCAAAGAACCAGAAAGTTCTTTGCTCATGCCCAAGGAATTTATTGTCTCAAAATTCAAGAAAGCAGAAGATGCTGGCAAAACCAGGGTTGTTTCCTTTTGAGACTATGACAGGACGACTTGTAAGGACCATTTTCTCGCTGTTTTTGTACCATTTCCTCTCCATCTGTATGTCTCTGTAGTCATCAACCCTTTTGATAAAGACACACTTTATATTGAATTAGACTCTTCTAAATTTATTTAAATCAATTGCCTTTACTAGGGCTTTATCTATTGCATTCTATGGTATTGAAAGGTAGCACAGCAATATTTCTTTCTAAGAAGCATTGTCATTTAACCACAATTGCTTCATATAAACTAAAGTAGCCATTGGACCGTTCAAAAACTATCCTGCGGGCCTCCTTGGAAACATAAAGCTGGCCTCTCTCTTAAACACGCATGTCTAATTGTTTCTGTTAATTAGTCACAGTATATTTAAAACCTCAGCCCCACATTTTTCTGGATGACATTTTAGATTAAGACAAATTCTATCTGGAAGAACACATTTTCTGGATTTGGTCCCAATATCTCTGCACTTGTACAAGAATCACCTTCATGTTTAAATATCCCATCACGGGGAAACAGAGCTGCAATCGCATACAGTCCACGCCTTCACAACAACATGGAAATCACGACACGGAAACAACTTCTTCGCATGCAAGGAAGAAGGAAATGGTTAGGGAAACAGATTGGGTGTGGGAAAGAGCCAGTGGAAACACAAATAGGAGGTAGAATGATTGTCCCACAAACATAAAATGTCTGGCATCACAGCCCCAAACCCAAACAAGACAACTCCTCACACTACTTAGTAAATTAGCTCTGTGTCTTGAGGCTTCTTTGTGGCCAACACAAACGTTGTGTTTAGCACCACTGTAGAAATAAGTGTCTTTAACTGAGTATTTCTCGTTTCATCTTACTGGAAATGAGTCCCTTTATTATCTCCGCTCTTGAAACGATCAGTTTCTCTACACTTCTACCGATGTCACACTCACTCTCAGCTACTATCTTTTCCCTAGACTGCTGCGTATACTCCTACACTTGGTTTCTAGACAACCCAAGCTAGCCTTTTTTGCCGCTGTCGACTCACCCGTTTGAAGGGCTTCAACGAGCCTGTGAACAGAACCCCATGTACAGGCATACACTACCTAGTCCAATCTTCCCTTTAGTTCATTCTGCCCTTGCCAATTACACCCAATCTCCCTGACCTCTAGTTCCTTGAATATTTCAAATGCTTTCTGGCCTCAGGCTCTTTGAACTTCTCTCCTTGCAACTGAGCTAATGTCTATCCAGTAGGCTGCTGTGGAATGGCCACTGTTACAAAAACAGTGAAAGATTGTTTTGTCCCATTGCTGAAGAGTCACAGCCCCATGTTTCCTTCCCATACACCTCTGATCATTCCCTTTTCCCAGGATTCTCTAGGCCTCTGCACTGCTCACATTAATGCAATAATGCCCCACTACATACATGAAATGCAGAACCATCTATCAGTGAAGGTTCAATCAGATAAACAAAATCATTGTAAGTTATATGTTAAGGGATTTGATGTGAGAAATGGCTCAGTATAATTGTGAGAGTTGAGAAGTGATAATATTGGGATTCATTCATCAAATGGGTGGGATAGGTTATCTCATACTAGAGTCGAAGTGACTAAGAGACCATCGTCAAACTTCTGGTGGTCTTTCGTTCTGCTCTTAAGGTCTTTTGATTTATGGAATCAGAATCACCGAGATTGTGTAATCAGTATTACTTCAAGTCCGCCAAGTATGAACATGAATCATACCTGCAAAACATCTTCCCAGCAACACCGAGATCAGGTGTGAATTAGTCAGGCACTGCAGCCTAGGTAAGTTGACATAAAATTGGCCACCGAGATGTCCTTCCAGCCCTGTTCACTATTAACATCCCTTTTCAGAGCTACTTTCTTCCTCTGTTGTTTAGATGGTGAACTCCATTTTATCCTTTTTGTCTTCAAGGCCCCCCTAAATGTCACTTTGCAGAGAGCTTGCTTACCACTTCTCTGAGTTAGTCCCTTCTCAGTTGGTCTCCATCACTGGCCGTGTTCTCTCTCTCCACTTCTCTCACCCCCAGTTGTTATTCATAAGCTGTTTTCTCCATTCACTAGTTTTACCTGTCTTTTCTCACAGAACTGCATGCCCGATGAGCACTGGAGCTTTTGTTCCGGGAGCACTGTATAAAAAGGTTCATTACCTTGACTCACACACAGCAGTGGTGCCACCAAATGCCAAAGGAGCAAAGACTAGCAGAGGTTATTATTATTATTATTATTATAACAACAAAAACCCGACTTTCTATACACTTATTCATATTTTATTCCCTCACTCTAAAGCCTTCATGTTCAGAGTCCCAGTTAACCACAATGGCTTATCCTCACAAGAGCCAAGGTTAATTTGACAGGCACTTTGGAGAATCATTTATGGTAGGGATAAAAAAAGCAAAGAACTCTTAGAGAGGCCCTGCCTTGCCTCACATCTACAATGAAGGCTTCTAACATGCCCACATCCTACTTTTACATAGCTATATACCCCCCAGATACCTGCCCCAAGTCAGGCCTTACTGGAGTAAACTGAATTTATTGAAGTTGCTGATTTGATGGTAGCCGTTTTCTGAGAAGAGTATAAACAATTTGTGAGCATATGTTCCAGAGATAACTGTCCCTCCTGGAAACCTCTGGAACAGGGTAATGATCAAGTGAAAGGCACACGTGTAGACCTTTACCAACTGGCATGGTTTCTCACCACTGTGTTAGAAAGTCCCAGGTAGGACAGAGGGAGGCTCCAAATTACTCATAGGTTCATTTATTCATTCACTGTCCAGTCTTTCTGCTTTTCCCCCTTCACAGCGGGTTTAGGCTGTGTCTGTCCTTGGCTTCCCTATTCTGTGGTGGGATACAGGATAGCAATATCTACTCAGAGTAGTAGACTTGCTCATAGGCTTTATAACATTTCCCCCAGTCATTTGCTGACAAATACATGCTTTCTGAGTGGCCAGTAGGGAAAAAAAAAAAAACCCTGCTGGTATTCATGCAATGGAGGTTCTTTGTAGCTGTTTCACTTTCCAAGGTAATGCAAGGAGAAAGACATGCCATCACAGAAGAACTTAATAAACTGGACGAAAGCAGGCAATTTTAGGAAGGGCAAAGCATTACCTTCCACAGCAAAATCCTACGTCTCTGTTGCAGACACACTGATGACCCAAATCAGGAATAGAGAATGATATATTCATCAAGGTTATTAAAAACAAATTACTGCCGGGCGGTGGTGGCGCACGCCTTTAATCCCAGCACTTGGGAGGCAGAGCCAGGCGGATCTCTGTGAGTTCGAGGCCAGCCTGGGCTACCAAGTGAGTTCCAGGAAAGGCGCAAAGCTACAGAGAAACCCTGTCTCGAAAAACCAAAAAAAAAAAAAAAAAAAAAAAAAAAAAAAAAACAAATTACTAAGCCGGTCGGTGGTGGTGCACGCCTTTAATCCCAGCACTCAGGAGGCAGAGGCAGGCAGATCTCTGTGAGTTCAAGGCCAGCCTGGGCTACAGAGTGAGTTCCAGGAAAGGCACAAAGCTACACAGAGAAACCTTGTCTCGGAAAACCAAAAAAAAACAAAAAACAAAAAAAAACAAAAAACAAAAACAAATTACTAAGCCAAAATAGGCAAAGAAAACTCCACCCATATTCCTAATTTTGACCAATCACAACCCCTAATCTGTTTTACCTGCTGTAAGAATATTAAATATTACAGTATTTTAAGGCCAAAGCCATCTGGAAGAATAGACGTCAGTTTTGTTGTTTATGTTAAACAGTGTAACAGGGGAGTCCATAAGTGGCTTCCACAGCTGCAAACCCTACTTCCTCCTCACAGAACAGTCCATCTACCATGAGATAAGGCTCTTCCCTAAGGCATAATGAAGTAACATCTGAACGGGAGGCCTCTGGCCCAAGCAGCTGCCTTTCTACATTTCAGTCCTTGGAATTTTCTCTTTGCACTGAAGTTCCCTTCATTTTAGGGCCCAGTGGATGCCTTCTCTTACTCTCCTCGCAGTTAAAGAGTCCTTCTCTGAGTCCCTATGGCACATGTGGCTGCTAGTCTCACCAACTTGTTCTGCTACTTTTCTTTATAAATGAATTTCTTCCTTGCCAAAATAAATTCTGAACTCCTGGAAGGGAAGGCTGCATCTTCTGCTCTGTTTCCTCCCATTTCTTCATACAGTATTTTGACATTGCCTGGTGGACTAAAGGCAAAGTGATAACAGTGACTTCCGGGTTATTTATCAAGATTTGCCTTCTTGTAACTGTAGTGGTGGCTGGGTGGTTAAGAGCATTTGCTCTTGCAGAGGATCTGGGTTCAGTTCCAAACATCCACATGGCCACTCAAACTGCCTGTAGCTCTAGTTTCAGGGCATCCAGTGGGTGTGACCTCCTTGGGTACCAGGCATGCACATGGTGGACTTACAGACATGTAGGCAAAATATTAATACACAAAATAAATGAAATAAGTATTAGAAATTTAAAATGAAGGGTCCAGGAATACAGAAATGCAAAATTATAAGCTCAAGACATAAAAACTGACAGTCATCAGCTCTGAAGGTTGACTGCTAACAATGGCTGTCTGCTTATAGCCAGCTCCTCTGTCAACAGCCAAGGGTTAACTTTTAACCCCCTTGCCCCTTATAGCCAGCAACTGTCTGGACTAAAGTTAACTTTTAATAGATGTTTCTCCGTGACTCCTAGCATGCAGCCCATGCCTGATGTTTCTCCGTGACTCCTAGCATGTACCCCATGCCTGATACTATAAAAGGGGACCAGTACCCACCTCCATGGCCACAGCCTCAGAATTCCAACTTTGGCTGTGGTCTCAACTAGCTGATAAGCTTTTGTGCCCCACGGTGTTTTGGTTTTTCTTAATTTTTAATTTTTATTTTTCTGGAATAAAGTTTGCCTCTGGTTTAATAGACTGTGGTGGTCTGTCCCCCGTCATTGCAAGACCCCAGACCCAACAAAAAGACATACTTTCTCTTCTCTTTTTGGTTACAGGCCTAAACAATCCATCTCAAGATATGAAGATCAGGGACCATGCCACTTTCCACTTGTTCCAAAGAAAATGTGAGTGTGCATTCATGTATGTGTGTATGTGCATGTGGGGGTATGAGTGTAGATGTGTGTGTGCATGTGTGTGTGTGTGTATGTGCATGTTTGTGTGTATGAGTGTGTGTGTGTGTATGAGGTGTGTGTGTGTGTGTGTGTGTGTGTGTGTGTGTGTGTGTGTGTATCTGCCTGTCCTTCTGTATCTTTTTCTGGTTAGAATGAGTCTTAGTGGTTAGGAAAGACAGTTGTGGTACTTCTAACAGAAATAGCGTGCACTGATTCTACTGCTCCGCTAGACCACGAGGACTAAATTTTGTAATTTACAGAAAGTGAAGTGATTTAGTAATTTTCTCAAGTATAAAATATTGATAATAATGGGAAAAACCTCACTCAGATTGTTAGGAAAGCGTGAATTTGCTGAAAGCTGTCTGCCATTTAGCAGGTACCAGTGAAGGTCAGTTCGGTCTATGTATGTATGTGTTTATTTTGGGTTAGTTTTTGGCAAACAGAAGCTATATTACAAGAGTTCATAAAAATAGCATCGAAATCTTTTGCATTCATTTTTTTTTTACTGCAATTATAGTAGAAATGTTTTGAAAATATCTTTATCAGTGTGGGCTACAGCAGGGGGTGCTGACAGGACTTAGGCAAATCAAGCAAGACAAAACAGTAACTTTTAGAAAAATGTTCTTTGTCTTCTTGGACCTTCTCTCCTGGTCAAAGTTGGAGATTTTGTTATTTTTAAAGCCTTTACAGTGGATCAAACTGTGTCTAAGCAGAAACCCAGGAACCAATTATGGTACAGTTATTTTAACGAAGCTATTACTCTTTCTAGGCTCACTATTCAGTATGAGGGAATTTCATCTGGTTCCCAGTGAACTTTGATCATTCAAGGCAGATTATTCACCTACAAATATGGGAGAAGCTGGCATTTTGTTTTGATTTGCTGAACTCTAGTTTTGATGAAGGAGCAGGGTTGTCCTCATCCTGTGCTGAATAGAGCTTACTGGACACAGCAGGCTGTCTGGCAGCAAAAGAAAAAAGAAAAAAACTTGAATGGACAAATTTTTAATGAAGAATATATATAAAGTATGAATAAATCTTAGACATCTGAATTTAGATGATTTTGGTCTAATTTTAGACAATTTTCTTCTTAAATAAGCATATTTATTTGTTTTACTTAACATCTCAACTTCATGTTGGAAGTTTAGACATATAATTTATTATCATCTCCCAAACACATTTTTCATTTTCAAGAGAATATTAACATTGTTTTCTAAATAATGAGTAGAAGTTGGTAGAAATATGTCTTAAGAAGAAGATAGTATAACTGTAAAACTGAAATGATTTGTGGTCACATCATCCCTGATGTATTGTTCTATCAATAAGGTCACAGAAATTTGGCATTATTTAATGTAAGGGATAAAATAAAACAGTTTCTGTTAAAGGCCTGCTTTCAAAGACCCTTTCATATAGAAGCCAGACAAGAAGAAATTCTTAAAATAAACCAGCTACAGGTATATAGATCAATATTTAGTACAGAATGGCTTATAACTTCATTGACAAGCAAAAGAATTGCATCCAATGTCTGTTTAGAGGGGAATGCTTGGGTAGATCATGAACATGTGTGTGCACACACAAACATACACACATAGTAGTACAGTATTCATCTGTTAAAGTCCATGAGATGAATCTATATTTAGCTGCTAGGATGAACTTTTAAATTTAAAAATGCTGTACAGTTTATGTATACCACAATTCCATGTGTGAAAAGAAAAAACAAAAGCATAACAAACTTCCTACATATATACATGTGTGTGTGTGTGTGTGTGTGTGTGTGTGTGTGTGTGTGTGTGTGTACATGTAAAGAGATCGTCAAACAAAGAAAGATAAAGAAAAGAAAAAAACAGAAAGGAAAAAGAAAGCTTTTCACACTAGACACTCCAGCCTGGCATGGATTGGCCGGGGTTAGAAAGACATTATACTTTTGTGAATTTTAAAAAGAAATAAAATATTAAATAACATGAAAACATAACAATGACCAGTGTCTACATTTTCAGTCTTTATGGAAAGTATTTGTGAAATGGAGGAGGACAGGGGTTACCACAGAAACAAGTCTTTTTATCCATTTTAGCTCTAGGGGTCTCTGATTCTACAGTCTTAAATCTACAGTGTGTCCCTGGCACTGGCATTCTGTCAGAAATCATCATTAATAGAAAGAACCACATAAGCAGTATGTGCATATTTTAAAGAGCAACATAAGATGGAGTTGACTGAAGTTTTTGAATATAAGCATGACCTAAATACTTTGATGCTAAATAAGAGGAAAAATGTTCTATCATTGCTAAGAACAAGTAGCCATGTTCCATTCACTGAATCGGTGGATGGATGGATGGATGGATGGATGGATGGATGGATGGATGGATGGATGGATAGATGGATGAATAAATACACAGATGCATGGATAAAAGAGAAAAAGAGAAGTCAACAATTAATCAAGATGGATTTACTCTTCTTTTTACTATGAGGATTTTGGAAGATCTGAAGAAGTCACGGTCAATGTGGATAAGGTACAGGATGAAGGGGAGGATATAAAACTAAAAACATCTGGGTTACTCTGTATCTCCTCCTCCCTCCACCAAAGTATGATTAATTTAATTGCTGATAGAGCTCTAGAATGGCTGTGGCCCAGCAATTGGGTTGGCCTTACTTCTACCTCCATTACAGATGTGGCCTCAGCCAAGGGCATTGCACATGAGCAAGAGGTAGACTATCAGCTGGAGTGGAAAATTACAGTGAGCCATAGAAGATCCCAGGTACCTTGTGAGTTCATTGAGTGACTATGGATGCCTCACTGATGACATTTATCATCTGTTCATTACTCCAAATATATGAGTAGCAACCACTGAAACTAGGCACCCGCAATAGCACCATAATGAAAAATGGAATGTAACCTGATTAAGAAACAAAAAATTATAAATGTGGCAGAATCAGAAAAGCATCCTGAGAGAATATCAAAAGTGAATCTCAGCCATGCCCACTTGTCCTTACTGTTCTCAATAGTCTATGAAGTAGGTGACAAGGAAAAATACAGATTTGAGGATAATCTTAAGGAAGCTAGGCACTTCAAAAAGAAAGTACATGCCCAGAGAATTCAGAAATAGTATGCCTCTTATTCCTACATTGTGGATTGTCTGACGGAGAAGTACATTTTAAGAGCAGGCCAGTATAAAGAATTGGTCCAAATGTAAAAGGTCAGATTTTCGCATTAAACTCTTTATCTTGCTGAAGGAGGTAGGGTTATACAAAGTGAAAGAAAATGAACATTGTTCAGAACAGGCTGGCAAAGAACCATGCCCTGTGGGATGTTTAGATTTCCTTTCCAAATCTCGTCTGTTTGTATATTTGAGGCCAGATCCAACCTTTTGTTGTCAAACAATGCTCCATTCTAAAATAAAGTCCTCTATTAAGTCTCTGATTACATCTCTCCTAGGAGAGACTTCTGCCTCCTGGTTGGACTTAACCTCTCAACTAAGTGAACCCAGAACAGTCTCTCCTCAAGACACACAAAGTGATTGACAGCCCTTCAGTCTTCCTGGCTCCTTTGCTGATAGCAGGGGCCTGAACAAGGAATCTAGAGCCAATGTGCCCAGCCAATTCAACATGAAGGACGGCCAGATTCCAGTTGCCCTATAGCCAGAGTCTCTGAAACCCTGCCCTCTTTCTGCTAAAAATTCAGGTACTTGTTGAATACTTCCTAAGCCCTAAGAACATGTCCCTTTTATGCTTGTCCCCTGCTTTGTGTTTACTGCTCATTCTTACAGGAAATAAAATAGGGTTGTTTAAGTTGTCTACTTAAAAACCAATGCAGATGGGGATCTAACAAAAATGATGATATAAAATTAATGATCAGATTGTGCTGTGCTCATTAAGATTCTGTCTAAATTCAATGGCCGTTAAGTAAATCTTCCCCCAAGGCTCACTCTGAAGCACAAGGAAGTGTAGGCAGAGATGCAGAAAGAATTTGGTGAGATGCAAACCTCTCCAGCCATGTCAACAATCTCCCCTTCATCCTCCTACCATTTCCTACCTTCCACTGCTAATTTAAAGAATACAAACCTATTTTGAATTGATGACCTTAATCTCACCAAGTGTGAAGGAAAAGAACATTGAAGACCTACTTTAAACTAAGGTAGTAAATGAAGGAAGGTGAAACTATAAAAAAAAGAAGAAGAAAAAGAAAAAAAAAACAACACTGACAATGTTTAAAACAATAGTAGTTTTGACACAACTGGAAGAACGCAGAGAATTTACTCAATTACCTGTCTCTGCAAATGGAAGTGGCCCTGTGAGCTCATAGCTGCTTAGTTGGAACAGAGCAAACCTTAAGACTCAGCATCCCAGTTCATCCCTATGGCATTGGGAACATTACTGAACTCCTTGCCTCAGTTTTGTAGATTGTGAAATGAACACTAGTATAACATCCAAGAGCATAACTGTTCTATGGTATGTCAGTACTTTTTAAGCACCTGCAAGAGCAGCCAGTGCTCTGTAAACACTAGACATCATTACTTATAACCATGTTTTATATTCATTCTCTATTTAAAATAAACAACCTTTGAAATTAACGTTTTAAATTAATTATGAATATATAAAATTAAGTAGTATTCAATGTTGGGTGGGAAATGGGATTTTTTCCTTCCTTCCTTTCTTCTTTTCTTTCTTCCTCCCTCCCTCCCTCCTTCCTTCCCTCCTTCTTCTTTCTTTCTTTGTTTTTCTTTCTTTTTCCCCTAATTCTCAAAAACGATTTTGTCACTTGTCTTCTCTTTTCTTACTCTCATGACTTCTCAGGTAATCAATAATGATAATAGAGAAACAGATGCAAACCTATAAAAGGTAGAATATTTCTCTATCTACTTTTCATTGAGTCCTGGGTGTGACATTCACTGTCAATCATAATTATCATGACAAACTGATCAGGAATAAATTGAGTTGACAAATTCAACAAGGGAAAAATACACACTCATTACTCATGCATTGTCTCTGATGCCACCTCCTCAAGAAATCTCTCCAATCTCACCATGAGCATGAACTCTCTTGGTGCCATAGTCCAGTGTAATGTTGGACTTCACTTTGAGACAAGTCTCCCCAAGCTTGTGCATCATTCTCTTGATGTGCTGTATTATAAACTCCTGGAAAGAAGGTTATTTATCTCTTTCCCTTTGTATCCCAACTTCAGCTACCTCATGACAGTAAGTAAATGGTACTTATTGAATCAAACTGATAGAGCTTGCTTAGAGGTATGAGAAAATGTAAGCTCCCTTTCATAAGACTATTAGTTCATGGAGATAGATCATGGATTAAACTGATAAATCCATAATGGACGTGTGAAAAATATCATCATTATTTTCATTTCATAAGAAAATTGAAGCTCAGAGTTTCTCAGGCTTACTTGTATACAATGTAAATAGAAGAAACAAAATGTCAAATCTACCTGATACTGCTCATGGGCAAGGAGAAAAGAAGGACTTGGTGATGATTACTTTATGGTTTAATCCCGTACAATCCCTTCGGAAACTGCTTCTGGCTGCAGGAATGTATCCTCATTGCAACAGCCATTTTATAATATCCTAACGTTACTTCCATCTGCAAACACCACAGCATCAACAAGATCACTAATACTATCCCATACGGGGCAACATAGGAATCTCCCATGGAGCAGCCTAATGAAAAACTTCTGTGGACAGATGGGGTTCTATGGACTGTCCTGCTTGCTTGGATGTTGTGGGTGACCTGCTCCTTCATCTGTTATGATGTGTCTTATGTAGGCTATCACAAGAGTGCCCATACTGGTTCAACTTGTCTGCATGTGATCACAGGATTGGCTTCCAACTTCTCCTTTTCAGAGCTGTGAGATGAACCAACTCTTTTCCAGACAGAAACTCAACCAGCCCTGCATGAATGTGATGCATTCGTGTCTGAGGCAAGTCTGTTAAATTCCATCATGACCTTTTGGGGTAAGGGCTGTCATTTGGATAGGCGTTCTGAATCCTTTAAATACTTTGCCCCTTCTGGCTTCTTCCATCATGTCATCATGTTTGTAAATTTTTAGTCTCTTAGCAATTTTTTTTTTTCGAGACCAGGTTTTTCTGTGTAGCCCTGGCTGTCCTAGAACTCGCTATGAAGATCAGACTAGTCTGGAGCTTAGAGGTCTGCCTGCCTCTGCCCCTCAAGTGCTAGGATGAAATGCATGTGCCACCACCACCCAGATATCTCTTAGCCATTTTATAATTCCCATTTTATTAACCTTTGCAAAATCTCTAATGTAGTGAGTAGCCATTCCAACCTTGACCTGGAAGTTCCAACCCCCATTGAGGCTTCGGTAACTGTCACGCCTATAAGGCAGGGCCAAGAGAGGGCCCTGAAGACCCAAGATCCGGATGCGCCATCTCTCTTGGTTCCCGGACCCTGGACGCTGGAGGTAAGCTGAGCAGAGGTCTCCAGAGAACACCACCAGACTGCGCTACGTCTTTCCCAGACCCTGTGATCTACCTATCCCTTCATTTGTAAGTTATGCCACAAAATAAACCTCCCTTTTAGCTACGTGGAGTGGCCTTAATAATTTCACCAATACTCTAACATAGCTTTTACATAATAAGAATGATGCCCATTTTAGTTATGAGCATGGTGGGGGCTAAAAGCCCATTCATTGTATACTAATAAATAAAAATAGAAAGCATAAAAATGAAATATATGTTTTAAAATTACTGAGTCTCCTAATCTGGTGTTATCAATGGACAAATGAACTTTGGAGTTAAATGCACAAAACTAAACAGATATGGATGAGTTTAACTGTTTAAAATGAGACCCTTTAAAAATTAAGCCTCAGAATTTCAGATTTTCAGTTTACAATCAGTCAGCCATTACACAGTCAAGTCATTTGAGCAATGGAAGCCACCATGGGAGGAATCTAAGGTGATTGCCATTGATAACAGCATAGGAAACACGAAGTTACATTCAGTCTGCACCCTGACAAGTACAAGCTACTCTCTAGAGAGGTGGTTCTCAACCTTCCTAATGCTGCAACCCTTTAAGACCATTCCTCAGGTTGTAGGGACTCCCAACCATAAAATTATTTTCATTGCTACTTTATAACTGTAATTTCGCTACTGTTATGAATCATAATGTAAATATCTGTGTTTTCCGATGGTCATAGATGACCTCTGTGAAAGGTTATTTCCACCCCAAAGGGGTCGTGATCCATAGGTTGAGAATCACTGCTCTGCATGGACAAGGGTTTATCAGAGGGTCTGAGCATCAAAGCCCATCCCCTTCTCCTGTCAACCAAGACTGGACCCAAGCTAATAGTGATGCTATTTGGGTTGAAGATTCTCACTACCATTTTTCTCCTCAATTTTAACTGACTAAGTAGCCTATGGTACAGTTACCTTCACTGGCAAAACTGGAAGTGGAGATGGCATTCCATGGGAATGGAGGACCAAGACAATTTATTGTGGCACAAACCATCGTCACGTGGGGGAAGCCTCTGATGAGGCTCACATCCAGACTAAAGAGAGAGCCCCAATAAGGCCCACAAAAGTGTATTGCTTACCAAGGACATGTAATGTCTAGATATTAAAAAGGATACAGTATCTGAGTACTTGTGGCTAAGATTCCACACAATTCTGACAACATCAATTCAGACACCATGGCCTCATTTCTGCTTGACTCTAAACTTCCTTCAGTCCTTCATGGAGCTACTCTCTCTCTCTCTCTTTTCTTCTTCTGCGAGGTCTACATTACCTTCATCATCAGTCCTAATCTTCCCTCTACATGGACTTCACCATGAGCCTGTCAATGAATACTGACTAGATGTCTTTCCTTTTTTTGCTTCATTTTTATTTCTCTTTTAGACATGAAGATAATGTTGCCGCTATTTTGATTTTACCTAGATGTGCCCATTGCTTAGTTACATTTGTGCTCCCCAAACAGGGTGATGCTACATACACTCATGAGAACAAGAGGAGGACGAAGAGGACTTGTATTTGATACCACAGAGTACACACACTAACACATGTGCACACGCACATGCCCACACACCAGTACACCAGTATCTGAAACAGCCTACTACCTGAAGGGTTCCTTTTTCTGAGACAGAGTGGGATGTGATAGGAGTTAGAACCCAGCTACTAGGGACCCGTGTATCGTAACGTAGCTGCTTTCTGCTTATTACTACCTGAGCTATTTCAGAACTTGGTATGGGATCATACTTAAATTCCACAGTGATAGATGTCATAAGGTTGCTTAAAGATATAATTGTCTTTTAACTAGGTGGCTCCTTTTTTTTTTTTTTTTTTTTTTTTTTTTTTTTTGCTCCTCTTAAAATACCTGGGTAATACAAGAGGCAGAGAGTGATGTACTTGTATTGACTCTTTTGCATGATAAAAGCTCATGAGACACAGCAAGTACCTCCTTGCCCTCACTGTCCCTGAGCTGTCCTGTCTAGCAGGTGTCACCACCCCCTCAATTACAAACAAGGAGCTCACAATAGGTCTCCAGTAATAGCTCTGTTGCCATAATCACTGCGTGAAGATTGGAGCAAGCAGCCCAAATGTCATTGTAAGTTTGGAAATCACACAGGTACCCACCAGGTGGAGGTGATCCTGTAGAACCCAGCACACAGGCTCTGCAACTGTTAGGAAGCCCAAGATGTAACTCATAAAAATTAACCATTTGACATATCTTAAGGACAATGAAAACGTGTTGATGTACTCAGTTGAGAGAGGGACAGGGTGATGATCCTGGGCAGATTTTTTTCCATTCTCTTGATTAATCAGATCATCAGATCCAGTCATATCCTACATAATACCCTGAACCCATTTATCATCCTTATTTGCATTTCACAGGCTGTTGGTTTTTAACACAGCTTCAGCATATTGGGATACCTTATGGAAAAAGTTAATGAAATGACCGTTGATAAGGCTGAGCGTCTCGGAAATAAGTGTATACAACTCTTTGAAGGTATCCGAGTGCAACAGCTACCAAAGCATGAGTGACAGCCTGCTTGGCTCCCATGGTTACTTTGTTACCATGAAACTTCCTGCATTTGGTCACTTCAGAGCTTTAATTCTCTGTGAAAAACTAACCAACCTAGTAAATGAGCATATTTTCCTGATTTGTGGCTAATATTTTGCCAAACGGTAATATGTTTAAAATTAACTATTGATTGCATAATTAAATGAAAAGCAGTGTGCTGAGTCTGAGAGCATATATTATGCTCTGTGATAATTCCCTGGGAATGTACAAATTGAACTGAGTGTAAAGGTACCTGTCAGAGTATTGTTCTATCTGCTGGGACAGTTGTAATTTCAGTAACACCTGTGGATAAATTTTAGTCAGAAATGTGATTCTCTAATTGTCATTTTAAACACTTTAAAAATTACTATGATACGCAGAGAAAGGGGAAGTTATTAAATACAGAAGGCTTTCCCTCACTAGGCAATGTAAAATCAGCCAGTGGAAATCACCAAGCCCTTAAAGGAGAAAACAAATCCCCCAAGTGTGGGGAGATGGATGGGATCCACAAACAAGCTGGCTAGGATTACAATCTGGGGAGTGAGCAATGCCAAGAGCTTCCAATGGAAGTGGAGAAGAATACGTTTAGCTTATAGAATTAGATGTCAGTTCCACAACACCAAACAACCATCAAGTTCAAGAGAACATGAAAAGCAATTAAAAGGCATGCACTAACTTCAAGGGTATTGACAGTGGTAAGAATTTCAAGACTATCAACATAAGCTATGATTAATGTAGAATAAACTGAAGGTGAAAAGTGCTTGAAAATCAATGATGCATCTTTGAAGTACTGTGAAGAGGAATGGGAGAATGGGAGGAAAACCTGTCCAAAATATTCTGGCGGTCAGTGGGGTGCAGGGAATATGATTACCAATCTCACCTTTAATTTTGGCCTCCAGGATGAGTTAGAAATATTTGCTTTAGGGCATGAATGAGAATATACATCCTCTGTCGCATGCTTTATCTTTCTGGATTGTCCTTCGCTGTGGCAACTGAAGTCAAGTGCTACTGAGTGCCTTTCCTATAGTTCCAGAATTATTGCACAGCTTGGTACATAGGCAAAAGAGAAGAAAGTGGGGGAAACCTTCATATATCCTTCCTGTGTGGTCTTGACTCTGGTTTTTACTTAAAACAAATACTATAACAATCTATAAGCCTGGAATGACCAACAAGAGCAACTCCATCTTTAATGGTTGAGAGGACAATACAGTTCTCCACAGTATCTCCCATACACCGTACATGTCTGAAAGTCTCTGGCTTATTCCCTCTCACGTAAGATGACCTGCAGTGGTTTTCTGTCTAGAAAAGTCCAAGTATGTACCTAAGTGTTCCTTTTGCGAAAACTTCCCCAAGTGAGTAGAAAATTATACAGTGACTTGATTTTGTGTGACAGCCCAAATAGAGGGAAGAAATGAAAGAAAAACTCAGTCTCTAGCGAGTAAATATCAGCTCTTTCAAATTCTTCCTCCACAATCAGCCAACAGCTTAGAAAAAAAATGAGGCACACATCTTGCCTATCAGTCTTCTCATGACAAAGGTGTTGAATGCCCAACACTTTATTATCTCCAAAGCTTGCCCAAACTTTGGGAATGGAATGTATGCTCCATTGCATGCTACATGAAATTCTATTTAGCACACAAGGCAAATTACCATGAATCATTGTGGGATGATCCTTTCTCAAAATGGTAAGAGGATATAGCCTTCATCTGCCCAGGTGAGTCTCAGAATAGGAATACACAGCCACCCAGCATCCTGAAGGTGGTGATACCATATTCCCTCCCTCCTTTAGATGACACATAAATTGTGTTGGGGGAAAAATAAGGTGGCGATAAGGTCATATTCCTGCCCAAGGACACTAAGTAAACAGCAAGATCTAAATACCCTTTTCCATGAAAACAGCATATGCCTCCTTCTTGGAACAACTAAGCAACTCTCCTACTTACAGCTGTATCAGCAAGAACTGCTGTGGTGGAATAAATCATTTCTAAACAGTCTAGAGCAGTTATTATGAGCAGATGCAGGAAAATTAGTCTAGATTATCCGGCAGGGGAGAAAAGGAAAATAAAGTCCCCACATCGCAGTTATAGGAGTCGCCTTTGTTTCCATGATGCCATGGCTGCACGGGAGGACCATTTATCTCAAAATAAAGTTAAATTTGCAAACTGCGTTTCTGCTGTGTATCACCAAAATAATACAAATAAGTTCAAATCCCATTTGTGTACAGGTGGTCCTTCTATTTTCAAAAGTGTTTTTATGATTATAGCATCAACTGTGTGGAGCCATGCTTGGTTAGGAATGTCTAGTTCACCCTTTTGTACCACTACCCTGTAAGAGAATTAGAACTCGGGGATTACATGCTACTGGCCAGTTTTAGACATGATGTTGTGTGCCTGGATAGCTTGTGACTGAAGGACACAGATACATCCACAGTTCCTTCTCTCTAGAGAAGGTTTAGTTACAGACACATGGCACTAAAATATCAATACCTCTTACAATGCCTTCTTTGGTACCTAATCCTACAAACAGATTTACAAATCTTGTGCTGATCAGGACATGGCTCCTGAAAGCAGAACTGATAAGTGGAAAAGACAGGGGTGGTATTGCTATCCTAACACACCTCAGAATCCTGGCCTCTCCCTCCCCAACCCAGTCTTAGATAACCGCACCCTCTGCATCCACCCTTGCTTGGCATTTTCAATGTCTGTGGGATTTTCCACTCCCTGTGTGGCTAGTGGAGACTACTTAATTAGGTATCCACCAATGGCCTCCTGCCGAAAGGGGCTTAGGAATACAACCCAGGGAGGGAGAGTGGAAAGAGCTCTCTTTCTTGACTGTACTGGGAAGAAGCCATTTTGTAAAACAGAATTATATGCTCTTAAAGAACTTTTAAATGTCCTAGTACCCTCTTTTACCCAAAGATAAGCACACACGATGGTGAAGCTTCATAATCTCTCAGTATCTTTCCAGTGTGTGATGGTGTGCAACCCTCTTACGTTTTCTATTCTGTAAATTTTATTGTTACTATCTGATGAGCTTATGCTAGATAAGTTCTAGTAATGCTATTCTATTGTTCTCTCTCTGTCTCTCTCTCTCTCTCTGTTTCTGTCTCTGCCTCTCTCTTTCTCTTTCTCTCTTCCTCCCCCTTCCCCTCTCCCCCGTCTCTCTCTGTATGTCTATCTGTCGATCTCATGATGTCACTATGTGGCCCAGGCTTGCTTGAACCTGTGATCTCCTTGCTTCCCCTCCCCAAGTGTCTGAGATTACAAATGTGTAGAACCTGGCCCAGCAATAATGCTATCATTTCTACCTAAATCTGGGATTTAAAGAAGTAATAATAAAATAGAGATGGAATCAAGCTTTCAGAGTAGAACGGGATTAGACAGAACTTCACTTCCTCATATCCGGTTCAGACAACAGCTCAAGCTCATGATGAACATACCCTTGCCCATGGTGATGAAGAATGGGTAGCTGTCACGGCTATGGTTACGTAGTAACCAAGTGTCTATGGCTGCTAAATCTAAAAACTGAAGTCCACCTTCTAGAAGACATGACATAAGAATAGATACTTGCAATGGCAAAGCAATTCCCTGCTAAGGGTGGTTATTCCAAATGTACCAAAATCCTTGAGCCAAGACAAGTAGAATGGTTTCTGAAGAATCTGAACTTTTTGTGTGATTTTCTTATGTTTATTTTATGTGTATGTATGTATGTATATACCTGTGTGTGTATATGTGCACTTGAACAATAAGGTACAGTGTCATGTTCCAGATTGACTAGAATACAGAACCTACCCAAAGAGAAATGCACTAATTACAGGGATAATTCTTTTATAATCTAAAACTTAACTCCTTAGCAAGAGACTGGAGTGATATAATACTAAATCACATTCTATCCTATTACATCTAGAATTAAAATGAGCATCTTGACCTATGACCTTTCTAAAAGCCTTTACAACTTAGGGTCACTGACTATAAACTATGGCATTCACTCTTTAAAAAGTTATACTTAGCCGGGCGGTGGTGGCGCACGCCTTTAATCCCAGCACTCGGGAGGCAGAGCCAAGTGGATCTCTGTGAGTTCGAGGCCAGCCTGGTCTACAGAGCAAGATCCAGGAAAGGCACAAAGCTACACAGAGAAACCTTGTCTCAAAAAAAAAAAAACCAAAAAAACAAAAAAAAAAAAAAAAAAGTTATACTTGTCAGTACAAAATTGCTAAAAACATATGTTTAAGTGAAGTTGGCACTTCTTCAAACAGTTGAAATAGACTCGGGTTATTTGTTGTCAGAGGCATTCCAAATTAGGACTTTTCAATACCTCTACTGACACACAATAGGTTGAATAAGTTGTGATTAGGTCTCAAGAGTGTGGAATATTTGACAACATTCCTCATCTCTACTCACAAGATGCTTCTCTTGTCCAGTTGTGATCATCAGAAGTACCTACAGATAGTTGGTAAATGTGGGAAGAGTGGGCTTCATGGGCAATTACTTTAACACATAGGATGGGTGAAACCTGACAAATATTGGAGGAAATAGAACTAGCCCGGTCCTAGAGGCAAGAAATCGTTTGATATGAACAAAAGTGTTCCTTGTAGCTGCTGTCTAAAAGTCATGGTAGACGAGGATAGGCAATCATTTAGAGAGAAGGATAGGCAGGCACCAGATCATGGAAGGCCAACATTGGTTTGCTCCTTGAAAACTGAATATACTTTATATCATTCCTTGATTGTGGAGTTTCTAAAAGCCTCACATAAGGCGATAGACAACAAAATACGCAGGAGCATCTTTGTCAAAAGTGAATTAAGTCAAATTCATAGCTCAGGTATAATGCATAGCAGAAATGCACCTAGTAGAAAGATTCGTTCTTAGCATTGCTAATGTATTACTTCCTTTTACATACATTTGTATAAGCCTAGTTCCTCACATCCTCATAAATCCTTGCCCCAAATAATTTTCATTAGCATCCTTGTTGATTTCTAGCTCTGCTTGCGTTGCATCAAAACTCTGGGTTTATCTGGGCAGTGCTCAAAAGAAATGATGTATCTGTCTGTGTTCTATTTCAGGCACTGCCACTGACTCACACAATGAGACACTTGACCTACTTAGGCCCAGTAGGAGATCTGAAGAAGCTGGGCCTTATATTGTAACAACCACAGCACTGACATTTCTTAGTAAAACAGCATTTAAATTTAAACAGAATGGGGCTCCAACACCATCATCCTCTTTGCTGATCCCCGGTAAGTTAGTGTTGAAGCCATATTGCCAAAGGTTAAGTTTCAAAGTGCACAATCATTGACACCCCAGAAACAGCCTGTCTGCTTTGCCACAAAGCCCAAACATTTTATGAGAGTGTGCTGTCTATTTTTGATCTTCTCTTTCATTAAAAGATGCCGGGAAGTTTCATTTCAGGCCCCCAAATATTTATCCCATGCTCTCCGAGCTGTGCCTCTAATATGGATACTATGCAGCAGATGAAAAATTGATGCAGATCTAACATAGTGGAAGGGTGGTACAGGTCATTTGGAGGCATTGTGCTATGGGCACAATTTCAGAAACACGGAGGAGACAGCCACGCCATTTGGGAGTGACTTGCTCTTGAGAATCACCTGGAAAGAGAAGCAAAGCCTCCTAGAAGTGGTCCATGAGTGAGTTCTACAAAGGTAGAGCTAGTGAACGTGGTGAAGACTAGGAAGAAGACCGACAGAGAATGACCGAGGAGGCAGTGGAGGGAAGCTACAGCAGTGTGCAGAAGATGCATTCCAGAGCAAGGTGGAGGAGGCCCAGAGTGATTCTGGAGGAGCTGCAGAAGAGATGGCGCTTTAACATGCGGGCATACAGGAGTGTAGAGGGTTTGAGCAAGAACATGATGCAGGTTGGTATTTTTGTGAAGTTATTGAATAGCTCTGTAGAAAACTTATTTAGCAGAAAATAAAAGTAGGAGTTAGGAGACAAGTTAGTGGTCTGTAGCAGATGTCTAGTTGAGGGAGGACATGGGTCTGTGATCCTATAGTGCCAACAGGGATAAAAGGAACAGCTTTTAGGGACTAGTGGGACAGGTGGGCTGGTAATTTGGTGCAGTTTAAGCTGTACAGGATGTGAATGAAAAGGTATGTTGGGAACTGGGCTTCTAATTGAAGTTATTATAATTACCCCACCTGAAAAAAAATAAAAATCTATGATATCAGGTAAGTAGTAAGTCAAATATCAAGAATTTAAGGTAAGCTCTCCCAAAGGCAAAAGGTGGGGCAGGGAATAGTGGACAAAAGAAAAAGAGAACATAAAAAGCAGCTCCCAAACAATGTAGGCTACTGCTGTTGCCCTTGGTTGCCGCTCAGAGGACGAAGGTGAGTCTGTTCCTGAAGACATAGAACATTGTGAACACAGGACTGAGATGATTCAAGCTCAGTCTAACTTGAAATAGACCTTCTTCATGGGGTCTATCTTCCACGGTGCCACTAAATACTATGCAAGCTGCCAAAGGATGGAAATAGTTAGGAGTCCTACCCAGTTCATACACCTATGAACTACAACAATGACCAGCATGGGAAGACATCTGTAAGGTACAATCTGTAGCTCTCACATGTTGGTAGCAAGCAACAGCTTTCTACTTGGACATCAGGACCACTCAATAGGAGGGAAATCATGTCTGGTACAAGGAACCTAGCCAACTACCCAGGCCTAATGAGGTCATTGACCTTAGAAAAGAAAGTGCTACTTACTACACACTTTGCTAGACCAGCATTAATTTCTTATGACATTCTAAATCTTATCCTTCTACCCACAGATAAGTATTGCTACCAGCCATCTATCAAAGAAGCTTCTCTTGACAGCAGGTGGAGAACATCACAGAAAAATACAACTGGACCGAGTGAAGAGATAAATAGATAGTGGGTAGCCCAGCACCAGGGGATATTTCTCCATCCCAGATTCTGCCTCTACGGCTCAGGGAGCATCATTGGATGGAAAGATTGTAAGAACTAGAATACCAGGAAGTCTGCTGTGAAGCGATTTCTCCTAGAAATGGCTGCATAAACAAGACCAGAAAAATGGCAATATCAATACAATACACACACTAACTAGGAAGGGGGAAATTTTCAAAGGTCCCATTCCTAGACAAAGTACAACAGGCAACTAATAACTGATGGGAGACAGAGAATTAGCCTCTCCCGAGGATGAGTCCCCTGACTGGTTATCCATCACAAAGTTAGAGCAGCCTTATACACAAACAACAAAAATGGACTCAGTAAGTTGTACTCATATGTTTGTGCACACATACATGTATGTAATGATCACAATAAAAGCAAAATAGGCTATCAGTTTGAGAGTGGGAGACACGAGGAATTAAAGTCAGAATACCTGGGAGAGCAGGAGACATGGGAGGAGTTAGAGGCAGAATACCTGGAAGACGCCAAAAGGAGGAAAGTAATGTAATTCTGTTTTAATTAAAAATGCATACAATTTTTCAAAGGAGAAATAAAAACAGGAGTCAGAAAAAGAAGGAATTAAAAAAAAAAGTATGAGAAATCACGTCATACCAGAAATGCAAATATCATTGTAAGGACAATTACCAATAAATAAATAAATAAATAAATAAATAAATAAATAAATAAATAAAACCATGCATTCAGAGCTTGCTTCTTGTGTTTGTTAAAGAACTGTACATAGGGTAGTGCTTAACAAATTGGCATTGAAAAAAAAAACAACAACAGCCGGGCGGTGGTGGCACACGCCTTTAATCCCAGCACTCGGGAGGCAGAGCCAGGCGGATCTCTGTGAGTTCGAGGCCAGCCTGGGCTACCAAGTGAGTTCCAGGAGAGGCGCAAAGCTACACAGAGAAACCCTGTCGCGAAAAACCAAAAAAAAAAACCAACAAAAAAAAAAAAAAAAAAAAAAAACAAATGGGGACTGGAGACATGGCTTGACAGCTAAGAGTACTTGCTGCTCTTGCAGAGAACTGGAGTTCAGGTTTCACCACCACATGGAGAGGCACACAGTTGTCTGTAACTCCAGCTTCAGAGAATCCAACACCCTGTTCTGGCCTCATCAGGTACAAGCACTCATGTGCGCACGCGCGCGCGCGCACACACACACACACACAAATAAAAATATGTTATTTTAAGATCATGAGTAAAGTATAAAACCTGAGACGGAAGGCAGATATCAGTGAAAGAATGCATTTTATTTTAAAACCACAAAACATTTTTACAAAACGTTTCTCAGACCCCAGAAACCAGGAGAAACCTTAGTTCTGTGTTCAGGAACTGGAAGCCTGGAGCCCTGTGTCTATGCTGACCCCAGCTATACAAGTTAGTAAAATATGGTCTTGGGCAACCTTTTTAACTGCAATGAGTCTCAGTTTTCTACCTGTAACAAGGAAGAAATAATTAGGATTGAACCTATGCTGTTAGGGGGTTTCAGAATTAAAGGAAGCTGTCCACAGAAACTAATTACTAGAGTATTTGGATTTTTTTTAAAAAAGTAAGCATTGCTTGGTATGAGTTATTATTAGTATTATTCAACCTAGAATTTGTTGAACATAGTATATTTTTTTGTTTATTTTGGGGGACAAAGGGACAGTGGGATGAGATTCTGGTTCTGAGTTGCCATGCTGATAGTTTGAGAGGTTTATCAGTCTAAGGAACTGATTTATGAGTAAAGCCATTTGAGAGGCTTACCTATGACCTCCAGTCACAAGGTGCAGATATTTCAAAGTGACAAGCCACCCACCAGGAATGTGGTTTGCTGGCAGCAAGGTCCCTTGTGCAAGAGAGACTCCCTGTTCCTCCATGGGGAAGGTACTTCCTTCCCAACTATTTTGCAACTGCATCTGTAGGTGCCTTTACTGTCTGAAAACCCTATGTCCTATTCAGCCAGTCAAAATCCTATCACTGTAGTTCTGTTGACTTGGATTTAGCCCAGTTTAGCTCAGAAAAAAAAGGCCAGTTTGACAGCTGTAAACAGAATATGAAATGTGAGGATGCAGAGGCTAATTGTAATTCCAGTGCATGCATTCTGCACAGTATCATTTAGTTTTTAAATGAGCTTTGGAAATGGCTGCCAGACACATGCAAAGAGCCCAGTTCCCTGAGATTCTTTCTGCACTGAAAAAATGGACAGCATAACTGGGTGCTTTAGTGGATGCAACTGTCTTAAATGAAACAACAGTCGGGAAGAAAAGCAGCCATTTCATAGTATTTATAAACTACAGTACCAGGGAAATCATGCTTTCTGCTAATGAGCCCTTTCAAACACAGAAAAATAGAAACCACATTTTCAACTGTAACTCACCTTAGCTACGCCTCCTTCACTGAATACAGCTAGAGAAAACTCTTTAGATAATGTGGTTTTAATAACAGCAACAACAAACTCATTACTTTGGCTCCTATTACAATTAAAGATGTTGATTGACAATTTCATTTTGTTTTATAAATTAGTCTATTACCTCAGTGGTTAACCACTGCAGTGCCAGAGTTCTATACACAGCTACAAAATCGAACATGCTTCTAATTCCACTGCTACATTAGATGTTTTCACATGTGTATGGTCTGGTCTGGATTCTGTTTAAAGCAGCATCATACATTATACATCCTTCCCCCTCCCCCTCAAGACAAGTTTTCTCTTTATAACAGCCCTGGCTGTCCTGGAACTTACTCTGTAGACCAGGCTGGCCTTGAACTCACAGAGATCCCCCCTGCCTCTGCCTCCCCAAGTGCTGAGATTAAAAGTGTGCACCACCACACCCAGCCAAGTATATGTCTTTTTAACGTGAACATTGTCTTGTAGATATCACAGAGCAGAAAATGGAAAAAGCCAGGCTTGTTTGTGACCACGTATCTCTGTGTGTTCATTCACACTTGAGCATGCCCACCCACACTGTTTGCACTTAATGATATGTTAGGTACCCCAACAGACTATAATAACAAGGACATTTTATAGTGTTAGAATGTACTCAGTAACCTAGTCTTCAACCTAAAGCAAATAGTCATAAATTTCCCATCTACTGGGACTCATCTCTCCTTTTATGCCCTGTCTCCGATTTCTCTCCTTTCTATAACCACACCTCATTCTCATTCTTCACACTAGTTCCATACCACTGCTTTAATTATTCTTTTTCTTATAATTATTTCTATGTGTATGTGTGTGCCTGAGTAAGTTCATTTGTACCACATGCATGCAGGAACCAGTGAAATCTGGAAGAGTGTATCAGATCCACAGAACTAGAATTACAGATGTTTGTGAGCCACCATGTACGTGTGGTGACTGAATTCTGTTCCTTCACAAGAGCAGTAAGTGCTCTTAACTCCTGAGCTGTCTCTAGCCCATTCTTCAATGATTGTTAAATAGGTATGATCAAAAAGCATTTGTGCATCGACCTTCCTGAATGTCTAAGGCCCAAGCACTTAATAATTTATTGAGATCCCACACCGTGCCTAGCATTTCTCAGTTTTCTAAGGAGCAATTAATCCTTGTGCTGAGGAATTTGACACCTTGGAGGAAGCACAGCATATGCTGAATGTCAAAATCTCTAAGTTGAAAGCCAAGAAGCCATCTAGTCAACCTCTGTTTACAAAGTATTTCTTTTAATTTTGAGATGATGAGATAATTATGTCATTTTCCCCTTCCCTTTCCTCACTCCAAACCCTCCCATTTACTCATCCTTCCACCCCTTTTTTTAATCAAGAAATTTTCTATTCATTTTACACACCAACCACAGACTCCCCGCCTCCTCCCTCTTCCTGCCCCGCCAGGCTTCCCCTCTAACCCACTCCCTATTCCCACCTCCTCCAAGTTAAGGTCTCCCATGGGGAGTCAGCAGAGCCTGGTACATTTAGTTGAGGCAGGTCCAAGCCCCTCCCCCCTTCACCAAAGCTGTGCAAGGTGTCACACCTTAGGCACTGGGCTCCGAAAAGCCTGCTCATGCACCAAGGATGGATCCTGATACCCCTGCGTAGGGGCCCCCCAAACAGTTCAAGCTAAATAACTGTCTTGCATATCCAAAGGGCCTAATCCAGTCCTGTGGGGGCTCCACAGCTATTGGTCCACAGTCCATGGGTTTCCACTAGTGCGGCTGGTCGTCTCTGTATATTTTCCCACTTAGAGTACTAACAATAGTTGAGAGAGTGCCGGAATTGGTCTACTCCAGTAACTAGATTAGTGAATACCCTAACTGTCATCATAGAGCCTTCATTCAGTTACTGATGGAAGCAGATGAAGAGATCCACGGGCGGGTACCAGGCCGAGCTCCAAGAGTCTAATCGATGGGAGGGAGGAGGGATTCTATAAGCAAGGGACATTGAGATCATGATGGGAAAACACACAGAGACAACCAGCCACACTAGTGGAAATCCTTTCACTATTTCAAATGTATAGGCTCTTCTGTCATTAGTTGTTGTGCTGTACATATATCTCTATACATATGTATCGCTAAATGTATAAATACAACCTGCCCAGTTGGTATAATGTTACATGCATGTGTGCTTTTAGAGCTGACCACTTAGTCAACCTTCTCATATCATGGAAGTCATCTGTAATACACTGATAAACAGTGATTCTAGAGTTCTAAAGAACAGTGACTCCAACTATGCTCCTGAACTTTCTAGAAGAAGACAGCCATTGTCAAGGATAGCTCTTCTCCCTCATATGAAACTGAATAGGATTCCCTATATTCTTTCTCATTAGCTCTAATTATATGAACTTAATTCTTCTTCTCCATAAGTGTTTTCCTACTGGGTATTTTCTAGTGATCTTAAGACAACGTCTTCTACTATTTTTTACTAATCCAGATAACTATCTTGGACAATATGTTCTATCTGTGGACACACAGCTCTCTACCACATGACTCCTTGTTTCTGACAGCCAGCTCACAACTTCCCGGTGCAGTTAATGGGAGCTTCTACTTTGCTATCTCAGTAGCTCAGAGGTCCTGTCAAGTTAACTGCTTTCTCCATCTCCTTCGGATGCCAAGCTGGTCTGGCTTCTGGATCCCCAGTGTTGGTGACCGTTTCCTTCTCCAAGTTACTGAAATCCCCATCATCGTTGACTCCTCATCCTCTCAGTCTTGTGATAGAAATGGAGAGCCCTAAAGTATTTGAAAGTATTTGAGTGTTATAGTAAGTGAATTGCTTAAAAGAAATAGAATATATATCAAACATGCTGAAGATTGACTGTGTCAGGGGACTGGAAGGGGTGCTGGTAGTTCCCACAGTTTCTAACATAGGAGTGAATGCATGAGTGTTTGAAGATGACCTTTGGAAATGCAAGGAGAAAAGGAGAGACAGGACGTGATAAAGAAAAAAGTAGAATACACCTGTGAATATAATACCAACTAAATCTGAGGCCTCAGAATAAAATGGAGAATCTAGTTGTGTTTTAATCTTATTACGAACAACTTTAAAATCATCTTTCCCCAGTTAAGAACTCATGTCTGCAATCAATTTAAGATGCTTAAATATTCTTTACCAAGTCCCCCGGCATAACAGAGGGAAACAGCAGGAGCAGTGCTCTTGGTCCCTGTCATCTTAATACCATGGTTCAGGGTGTGACTGAAAGTAGTCTTGCTCTTTTTTATGGGCTGTGAGCTTCAATGATACTGCTATTTCACTTTGAAGATAGTTTCATTTGCAAATAAATCTCACGGGAAGGGAATTCTATCATACATTCACACCTTAGCTTTCATGAGAACTAAATAATTGTTATGAACAAATAGTGTTGGTTAACTTGAGGTGTGGTAATTATGATGATCCCTAATAGATGCACTGTGTTTAGCTAAAGGAGTCCTCAAAGAATTATATGAGGAAAATAAGCTGGAATATTTTACAAGATTTAGGCAACAAAGAACAGTGTGGTTGTTGGCTTAAGTTTTGAAGAAACAAGCCCCAACTGGATATTTTAATTGTTCTCTGAGCTGCTTGGGAAATAGGATTAAGTGCAAAGGAACTGAGGTATAACAAGGACAAGAGGGCAAAGACTTTCTTCCCATTCTGAAGAGGTGAGATTTTCGTTATTCGACATTTATCATTGTTTTCTGTTTCTTACCTTGATACTGGGGAATACATTGTAAAATTAAGTGGTAGAAAGAAAATTGCAGGTATCCCCATGTTGTACATTCTGGGATGTTATATCATGGAGTTTTTAATATAGATAGAATCTAATTAATTTTAGCAGTTTACCCTAACATCAAAACAAGAAAGATACAAAATTCAGAAATTCAGTTGGTTGAATTTTTTAAATGTCCTGTAAATTTATCATTGGTCTAAATGATGCATGCCATGTGTTATTTATTTAGCACTGAAAAGTCTATTATGTGAATTATTTTATTTATTTGTTCTTATGAGATTCCTATAAAATAGTTCAAGCAGAATTAGAAGTCCCAATCATAAATGATTAAAATAGAATTGAGAGTTGCTTAATTTCCCCAAACTCAAACTAAATAAATGTTAAGACAATAAATTCTAAGGTAATCTGTGCTTCAACCTTGTAGAACATACTATGTCCAAAGTAAATTTAATACGAACCTTAAGAAATTCATATGATTGGGATCTGGAGAGATTACTCTGTGGTTAAGAGCACTAGATCCTCTTCCAGCAGACGCAGATTCTTTTCCTAGCACCCACATGGCCACTCACAACTGTGTATAATTCCAGTTCCAGGTGGTCCAATGCCCTATTCTGGCCTCCTTGGACATTGCACATGGAAAGTGCACAAACATGCATGCAATCAAAGCACCCATACACATGAAAGTTTTAAAAAGAAGTTCCTATGGTGGTTTACTATTCAAAGCGAAATACAGGAAATAAAGGACCACTAAGAAAACCTCAAGGCCAGCGTTGGCAGTGGCATGAACATAATGCTTATATCAGTTACTCTAGAGCATCCCTAATCAAACCCAAAACTGTAACTTCAGCGGCTAGTTCACTTCATTCATCTGTCTCACCATGCTTTGCGGCATCTGTACTATTATTCTCTGTTACACCTTGAGATCTATAAGGAAGGAGTGAGTGAGAGCCTTGTTGAAGGCCTCATTGGTGATACAAAGCAATGTAGGGATTTGAAGCTAAGTTGATACATGCTATACAACAGTATGTTCATGCTAATCAATAATAAAGAATATATAATATATATAATATATTTATACATCAGTATAACAAAGGAAAAAGTTTTTTCTTATTTTATTACTGATCTTTATTTAACAAAATAAATCCTGTGTTGTTTCTTTTCTTTCTTTCCTTTCTTCTTTTGTGGTGCTGGAGATTGAACCCAGGGTCCACAGCATGCAAAGTAAACGCTCTACCACTGCACTATCTCCCCAACACTCTTTTCAGCTTTTATTTTGAGACAAGGTTTCAGTAAATTGCCTAAGCCAGCCTGGAATTCACTTTTTAACCCAAGAAAGACTGGAACTTGCTATCCTCCTGCTTCAGACTCCCAAGTAGTTTGAATTATATGCCTGTAACACCAGACCTAGACCTGCTGATCTCTTAAGAATGAAAGATCTCATGTAATTACCTCAAATTCTCAGTCTGTACCTCATCTCATATATAAAGTATAACAACTACACTCTGCTTTTGCCTTTACAACCTCATTTTAAAGGCAGTGCCTAGGGTTTGCCTTTTAAAACCTGACAGAAACTTACAGCGCTGATCAATGACTTAAAAAAGTTATTGAAGCTGGAAAATCATTGAGGAAGAAGATCAATGAGAGGAGGCGTGGGGGAGCAAATGGAAGCAAAGCATAGTGATAGGCACATATTAAAATATGATGAAACCCACTATTCTGTGTACCAACTAAAAGCACAATTAAAAAAGTAATTGAAAATCAGGCGGTCGTGGCGCATGACTTTAATCCCAGCACTCGGGAGGCAGAGCCAGGCGGATCTCTGTGAGTTCGAGGCCAGCCTGGGCTACCAAGTGAGTTCCAGGAAAGGTACAAAGCTACACGGAGAAACCCTGCCTCAAAAAACAAAAACAAAAAACAAACAAACAAAAAAAGTAATTGAGTCTCAGATAGTACAAGGAGAGAAAAACAATCAAACAAAAATAAACACAAAGACAAACAGTCAGGTGAAATAAAATAAATGAAAGCTACCAAGTTACAGTTGTATTGGCTCAGTGGCACATTTCAACCTCATCTAGAAACTTAATCAAATGTGGATCTATTTTTTTTCCACATAAGAAGCACTTTGTGGGTAGGCACTGGCAGGCGTGACAGTTCAAACTTGTCACTAAGAATCTACTGTCTTTCCATGCTGCTGTCCTCTGTGAGTTTTTGTCCTCATGCTCACAATACACGTGCTCCGCGCTCCCGCCCCCGGCCCCCACCTTCGCCCCTTGCTCCCTCCCCCGTTTCCCCTCCCCGGACACCCGCCGCTCTGAACATGACATCCATATTTCAAACTGGAAGAAAAGGAGAAAGCAAAAGACAGGAAGAAGGACGCCTAGTAGAACAGCGTTTTCGAGATCTCCGAAGGCTGCTACATTTGTGTTCATAAAAATCTCGTCATTGCCAGGCGGTGGTGGCGCACGCCTTTAATCCCAGCACTCGGGAGGCAGAGCCAGGTGGATCTCTGTGAGTTCGAGGCCAGCCTGGGCTACCAAGTGAGTTCCAGGAAAGGCGCAAAGCTACACAGAGAAACCCTGTCTCGAAAAACCAAAAAAAAAAAAAAAAAAAAAAAAAAAAAAAAAAAAAAAAAATCTCGTCACATCTATGTAAGCCCAGCACCTACACTTACAAATCCGTGTTAGAACATGGAGCTGTGTGGCGTCCTTAAACAGCGTTAGGAAGACTTCCTGAGGTCAGAGAAAGTGAATATGGAGGTGGTAAACCTCAGCTTCCATGAAAAGGTATGATTCATGGACAGTAGATTTGCAGAGTAAAAGAATCGAAAAGTATGAAGAAAATACTTGGCCTAAAAATATGTGGTATAAATATAGGCAGAAGCATGCAGACGACAAAATTGGTGTCCATCAGTGTCAACTCGAAAACAAATAAAGAGACATTTATAACAGCAACAAAATATATTTTTCATCTAGAAGTAAATAAGCCTAATAAAAGTTTTAATCCTATGGAAAATCATGCAAAATTTTATTAGAAAACAAATATCGGTATAAATGGAGAGCTAACTCATACTCATGGATGCAAAGAGCCAATATTATTGACAAAGTAATTCAAATAAATTTACACATCCCATGCCACAGACATTTTTGTGGAGTTGTGCTCTACAATGATGCATTTTGTTATGATTTTTACAAAGCCTAATCATAAAATTGAATTTTATAATATATTTTATTTTATACAGCTTGCTAATATAAACGAACTAAAATCTGCCTTTCTTTTCTTGTGTGGCCAGTGATTTCTGTATTGGATTATGAACTGGGGACTTAAAAAGAGTGGCAATGTCCTGCTTAAAAGGTCTTTTCTTTTTTTCTCCGCAGTATAAACTGTGGCCTTTTGGAACATAATGAACAAATTTTATACTGTGAGATACAATTCCCGCAGACCAGAGCACACTGATGAGACATGTCTGCAGAACCTTTTCCAAAGCCATCTAGATAGATAGAAACCCCAGCTGCGTGCCCCCAGGCTCTCAAGCAGGCCATTTGCCTAGTTCAGACCACCAATCTAGCCTGACCTAGCACTGGAGGGGAAGGTCCTGATCTGCCTTTGGCCCACAGGGATGCACCTTGGAGTTTTTCCACATTCTTCTGACTGTCTTTCAGAGTGCTCTTTGTAGTGGAATATTCTGAATTAGAGTTAGGCTATGCCAGTTACAATTTGTATTTTTTGTAAATGTTCTCTTTGTCACAGGATTTACAAACAGTGCTTTTTCTCCAAACCCCTCAATATTTATCTGTGACTTAAGTTTTAGTCTTTTCCTTGAGTGTCTGTCCTTCTTTTGAAACATATATGTATGTGCACACATGCCTAAATACATACATTTATTTTGGGGATTTGATGTCATCTTCTTCCATCTTGACTTCCACTGACAATTATAAAATTATAAAAATAACTGCTGAGGCAGCTATCTCAAGAGGCGAGAGCCACAGAGCCATGCTGACTGATGACCTGACATTGAGAAAGAAACACTTCCTGTATCCTATCCTAGCAGTATGGTTGTTATTCAGTATTGTTGAGATAATAACCAGTTAGTGCAGAAATTAGCCCAAACAGTATGATTCTTGAATCTTATGTTCTCCCCACACCCAATAGATGTCAGAAACGTTTAGTTCTAAGGGAGAAATGGTAGCCAGCATGGCCAAATGCTGTAAAAATAAGACACTTATAAAACATACCATTTTTGAGTACTTGTTCTGCAAGTAGGTTGGAATTATAGAGTGATGCCTTAGCTAGTCTACTGACGAATAGCTGGCCATGATGTTTCACACAAGAACAGTCAGGGTGGCAGACAAACAGATGTCTCTAGAAAGAGACCTCCACTTAGACACTGGCAGATGGGGAGCTAGCCTGCAAGTGCAACGTGGCTTCCACATGAGCACAGATCTCAGCTCTGATGCTGGAACACATGGGAAAAAGCCTGGGGGAGGAAGACAGCTAAATGACAGCGCGGTATAGGAGCCGGCCATGAGTTCATTTGCTGCACAATAAAGGTCGCAGCCGAGAAAATCCTCATCTGGGGATGCATAGCCCACATCCAATCGCCAGGGTGAGCAAAGCACACTCATCATCGAGCCACATGTGGCTTATTCTATTCTTTGTGTTGAACCATCCTATTACTAGATAAAGCCATGTGATCGTTGTTCTTAACTGACTAATAAGGGCATTTAATCCTTTGAGCACAATCTTCACTAACATATGATACTGCCCCAAATAGATAGATTCCTATTTGATTCATAAGGAATATCCACATAGTTGTGTTCAACCAAAGGCTATGAGGCAAGAAAATCCAAATAGAGCAACAAGATGCCCAACCGATCCTGTTAGCTGAGCAAGAACATTGGCATGGCTCTAACCTCCAGAACGTCATCTAGAGAAGAAAACACCTCAACCACAGTGGCTTTCGATTTGCATTAGTTATGCAACAACCTTGACAGTTCAAAATTAAACAAAGCCCTTTACACTGAACTTACATGACCTGAGTTTAGAATGCTTTGCTCAAGTAATGTAGGAATTTGTGAGAGATTGCAATATTTGGAACATGGTGTTTTTGATTAAAATTTCCACAACAGCAGCAGAAGACCAAGGGAGAAATTTTAACCTGAAACTTTTTCATGACCACGGGTTGTAAGAAACTATGATAACCCCTCACACCAAATTTGAGGACTTTGGTCAAGTGCAATCGATTTAAAACAGTGTGCAGAAACTAAATAACCAGTCTTGTGCCCGAGAGAACAGAGCAATATTACAGAAAATGATTAAGGTAGCTCTGGGTGTGGAGATCCCAGCAGAATATTCTAGAAAGCATTTTTGCAGAGTTGGGCTAGGTCCTAGAGGCCACCAACCAGAAGACAAGCATCTGCAGCATGGATATGGAGCAGCATGAGCCTCAAGAATAGAGCTTTGGGAGAAAGTGGCAGCTGTAGCTGACAGGATCGCACAGTTTCTCTGGTGCAGATCTGCATGAAAAATCACATCTGAGAACAGAAAGGCGACAGTCTGAAGAGCATGGATCTGAAGGGCAGAAGCTTAAGACAGCCTGGACTGTGGAGACTTAGTATTTCCGGGGGTTTCTGCGGGTAAAAGAACATTTAGAAACCAGTGTGCAGAAGACAGAGCAAGGTCAGTGCTTCCCTGAGGCAGGGCTTCTTACCAGTATGACCAGTTCATCCTGACTTCGAAGGAATGCTTCTAAACATAGAAGCATCTCTGGTATGAGGCAGAATGGTTCTCTTGAACTGAAAGTCTGTATAGTCCCATGAAAACAACCCACAGGCACACTGTGTGTATGAAGAACACATGGGGCAAAATTGAAACCCAAACTCAAAAGGCTGGGCAGTGATCTCAACTCAGAAGAAAAACCCACACCTAAAACACGCCAAGCAGCTAGTGCCCTTTGAGACTATGTTCCATCCCCATTCCTTTGTCCTTTCTATCTTGAATGTTTCACAGGAGAGCTGGCCCTACCACTTAAGGTGTGTTTCCTTAGAGGCACTTTGCCCCTAACAGAGAAGCCTTGATCAGAGTTCAAAAGCAAAAAAAAAAAAAAAAAAAAAGTCATGCTGACTAGCAGGGACACAGATTAAAAAAAAGTGAATTTGGGAGAGAAGACAGATAAACATACACTCTGGAGAGCAGTGATGAACTGTCTAATGGACAGGGAATTAAGTCCAGAGAAGTTCACTGGCTGAGACTCACAGTGAGTGTCAGTGTTGGGCCTCATACACAAGTCTAATTCCAAGTCTTGGCACCCAGCGCTGTTATCGACTGCCTTGTGATTTTTTTCTAAAGATTGAAATTAAAATTTAAGAACAAGCCAAAAGGAGAAAAAATAATGTACACACTATAACTCTTGGCGCAGAAGGAATCCTCAACCGTTTAGAAACAGTTTAGATTTCACTGAAGTCTTCAAAGCAGGAATCATTGGCTTTGAAGTTTTGGAAACTTCGTGTTTAAGTTGCCTAGTGTTTAATCTTAGTCATTAGTGGAAACTATGCACACATCATTAAGCATAATGCAGAATCAGCACTTACCTAGTTACATAAAAGAACACAACCAAATCAGGTAATAGTTACCCCAAATGTAAGATAATTCTTATGCTGACTTTTGTTTTAAATGATTTTTTAATATGTTACATTAATCAAATCAACTGAACAACTGTGGTCATTTTACCAGGAACAGGCTGGTGGATGTAGTCTCTGGTTTTTCCTAGGAACCTAACTGCATCATTCATTTCTTACTCACCAAGTCTTTCCATTTCATTTCCATAGAAGTAGGAAATGCATCTCTACAGTCACATCCACAGTCTGTGTCTCCTAGGCTGCAGCAATACTTCCTTAATTCCTTCTTTGTAGTTACTCCTGCATTGTATCTAGTCTGGTTTCGGTGTCATAGAAAGGTAACCATTTAGTGAAGGAAAACGTCATCATGTGATATTCTTCTAGTAGCAATTTAAATGCCTTTTAGAAACCTACAGAAACAACTAACCTGGGCTCACAGAGGCTCACAGAGACTGATTTAACAAGTAGGGAGCCTGCATGGGACTCACCTAGATACATATGACAGTTGTGTAGCTTGGTCTACTTGTGGGACTCCCAACAGTGGGAGCAGGGGCTGTCCCTAACGCTTTGCCTGGCTTTGGGGAACCCATTTCTCTTACTGGGTTGCCTTGGCCAGCCCTACTACAAGTGGAGGAGATTAGTTCTACCTCAACTTTGCCATGCTTTGTTGATACCCATGGGAGGCCTGCCCCTTTCTAAACAGAAACAGAGGAGGAGTGGATTGGAGTGGGGTGGGGTGGTGGTTGGAAGAAATGGGAGGAGAGGAGGGAGGGGAAACTGAGGTCAGGATGTAAAACAAATAAATAAATTTGATTAAATAAATAAATAAAAATTCTGAACAAATTAGCCCTTCCTAACACCTACCTATAGGTCTTAGATCTCCTTTGGGAAGTCATCCCTTACTTAATGTCACACATTTCCAAAGCATAGCTACAATGGCAAAGGCTACTATTACTTTGTTGATTGTTTAATTAATAATTTGTCTTTTCCACCCAATTGCAAGCATCAAGAAGGTAGGAATCATTGTGGTCTTGCTTACAGCCCTGCTTGAGACAATGCCTGGTATTTATTATATATATAGGCTGATTTGACTGACTCAGTTTTAGAGGTTTGCAGTTCATAGTAACTTGATTATCAGCAAATTTTTTTCTGATATTTTCATTGAAAGATCAAATAAATCTTTGAGCTGTATTTTTACAATCACTAGCCAACATTTATTTCTGGCAAAGGAGGCAAGAACTCTTATAAAAAAAAAATTGAGGATGTAAGCACAGCCCTGCTGTAGAGCTGTTGAAATCTCCAGTATGCCACACCGTCTTCAGAAAAATAACCAGGGCATCCTTATCAACCTCAAGGAAAACCCACCTGTGCCAACAGTTAGATTAAAACAAGCTATTTCTAGAGTGTTAAGACTCTCCTTATCCTAATGTCTGCCAGGAATTGATTATTTCAACAGAACCCTGTGTTCTGAAGCACGGAGTCTCCGACGCAGACTTAAGCTAGATTGTAGAAAAGCCATGATGGCCATAACCTCTTCCTTTCTCAAGTCAGATTGTTAATATGTCAGCATTTTAACTCCAAGTTTTACGGATTTCTGAATTTATTTGGCAAATGCCATGTCACACTTCCTTTATAATCCATGTTAATACAATGTGAATTAGAAATGTACATTAGACTGCTCTCGATTTTCTTGGTGAAAAGTGTCATTAAGAAGAACATGCTTAGGGGTTGGGGATTTAGCTTAGCAGTAGAGCGCTTACCTAGCAAGCTCAAGGTCCTGGGCTCGGTCCTAAGCTCTGAAAAAAAAAAAAGAAGAACATGCTGTGCTGGGCAGTGGTGGCACACGCCTTTAGTCCCAGCACTTGGGAGGCAGAGCCAGGCAGATCTCTGTGAGTTCGAGGCCAGCCTGGTCTACAGAGTGAGATCCAGAACAGGCACCAAAACTACACAGAGAAACTGTCTCGAAAAAACAAAAAGAAGAAGAAGAAGAAGAAGAAGAAGAAGAAGAAGAAGAAGAAGAGGAAGAGGAAGAGGAAGAGGAAGAGGAAGAGGAAGAGGAAGAGGAAGAGGAAGAGGAGGAGGAAGAGGAGGAAGAGGAGGAAGAGGAGGAATAGGAGGAGGAGGAGGAGGAGGAGGAGGAGGAGGAGGAGGAGGAGGAGGAGAAGCTGCTGCTGAGTAAACAGCATCATAATGATGGCTATCTACGCAATTTACTCAAAAACGATCACTGACTCAGCTAATGTAAAACTCAATAATTCACTTGTCAATGTTTGGGGTAGGCTCCTACCACCTTAAGCCTTCGGTATACATTCTTAGTCTTTACCAGGTGGGCTCCATGTATTGAAGAAATGAAAGTCCCTCAATTTTGTAGCAAGTCCTAGAGTAGTATCCTTCCTCCAGTATCATACCAGGCTCAGACTAACTTAAAGCACACACTTATTGAACATGTTAGAAGGGCCGGTTACTCTCTCTAGTTGTGGTAACAACATCCTTCAAACAACCTTAAGTTGTGTAAGTCATTGTATCTCAGAAACAAGACCATATGGCAGGTTATAGATAACAGAGTATGGTATCTAGACAACAAGGATTGTCATCAAAGCCTTTGGACCCCACTGAATCATGACGACACTGGATTTGATCTCATCTGCCCATATATCACAGATTTTTAGAGAATATAGCATTCTTCAAACACAGCCTGAGTTCTGAACATGGTTTATCACAGGGGTTACATGAGCAGTGACTAGTGACTAAAAGCCTCTGGAGAAGGTCACACTATTATGTATCTTTCACTAAGAACTGGAAAGGACACCCTGCCCTGCCCATGACTCTGGAGCATTTTCTTAGTTAGGGTGACTATTACTGTGAAAAGACACCATGACCAAGGCAACACTTACAAAGAAAACATTTATTTGGGGTGGCTTGCTTACAGTTTCAGAGTTCAGATAATGGTTTAGTCCATTATGATCATGATGGGGAGTATGGTCCCATGCAGGCAGTAACAGTGGTGCTGGAGTAGTAGTTGAGAGTTCTACATCTTTCAGGCAATGAAAAGTCAACTGAAACACTGGATGGTATTTGGGCATAGGAAACACACTTCCTGTACAGTGACACACTTCCTCTACCAAGGCCATACCAACTCCAACAAAGCCACACCTCCTAATAGGGCTGCTCTCTGTGAGTTACATTCAAACTACCACAAGCATCCATGGTCCTCTTATACATACCTGGCTTTAGGAACTAGATACCTGCTCCTTTTCATAGCTCTTTAGAACAGGTCCCTTGGATGCAGCTTTCTTCTTAGGCTTAGCTGAGCAAGGGCATCTTCTAGCCACAGTGCCATTGGGAACAGTCCAAAGGCATTTCTCTCCTATATTTTGGCCCAAACCCAACATTATCAAAAGTGGACAAAAATGAAAAATAGCTTTCTTTTCTATATCTAAGTTTCATCTCCTCTGGCTGAGCCACTTACCGAATTCTGAAAGTCATGGATATAAAAATATCTCAAGGATAAGAAGAGAGAGCCTTGGTATTTTAACATTCTAGAGCATTCTGGCAGGCAAGATGCTTTATGTTTATCTTAATGTCTTGTCCTACAATGGTATAGCTATCCCAAAGATTTGAATTGTATTTATCAATAAAACTCAATTGCCAGAATACACACGTTTTAGAATTTTATGACAGATCAGTTGTTTAAGCATGTATATAAGAAGGGCAAAGCCCCATCCCCACATCTGCATAGCTAATAGGGAACTAGTCATTTATAGGCATTGACTAGGAAGATGAGGCCCCAGGAGTCGCATTGGTGCAGATGTGAACTACAGGAAAAGGAATAAAGCACTGCAGAAAGAGAAAGAGAGTCTTGTCTTCTGTTGTTAATTGCTTGTCATGGAATTCATTTGGTCAAATCCAAATTCTTCAAGTTTATTTATAAATCTGTTCTGTTTTATGTGTACATAGTTGCCATAGAGAATAAGCCACTTCTACATAATGAATAATTAAGAATACTTTTCTTTGTTCCTTACCTTTTGTGGCAGCCAGAGTGGTAGAATTGACCTAATGTTGCCTTGAGTGAAAAAAAGAGGACTAAAACTTTACAGACCAGCATTCTAGCTCTCACAAGACCAGGATCATCAGTCTTACTAACTCATGCAGTGGTTTTGTTTTCTCTGCTGCCTGACTCGTCCTACACTCAACTTTCAAAGGACATCTTGGGAAGCTAAGTTATCTCTTGTTCCTTTCTCATTAAGTGATCATTTGAACTACCTGCAAGCCATGTTGATGGACTACTTTGGTAACCTGGATTCTGCCAGCCCTCCTTCCCTGACTCCCCACCTCGCACAACATATAACTACAGGTCTCTTCTCAATAATCTAGACTATTTATCCTTTATAAGTAACTGAACCCCATTAAGCAACTTTTGAGATTTCTTTGTTCAGGTAAAAGACTTTCATAATCTGCAAGTCATTAAGATGTATAACTGCAGAGGACACTGCACAGGGAAGACTCCAGATCTCTTAGCAACGAGGTCAGAGGATTCCTCTATGGCCTTTTGCCACCCTATGCTAAGAGATCACAAGATCGTCTACCCCTGTGGTAGTATTGTGTTCCCCAAAATATTGTGCACCCTAATAAACTTATCTGGGTCAGAGAACAGAACAGCCACTAGATATAGAAGCCAGAAAATGGTGGCACACACGCCTTTAATCCTATCACTTGGGAGGCAGAGATCTGTGAGTTTAAAGCCACACTGGAAACAGCCAGGCATGGTGACTCACACCTTTAATGCCAGGAAGTAAGCCTTTAATTCCAGGAAGTAACAGCAGAAAGCAGAAAGGTATATAAGGCATTGAGGACCAGGAACTAGAGCTGGTTAAGCTTTCAGGCTTTCAAGCAGCAGTTCAGCTGAGATTCATTCTGGATGAGGACTCAGAGGCTTCCAGTCTGAGAAAACAAGATCAGCTGAGGAACTGCTTAGGTGAGGAAGCTGTGGCTTATTCTGCTTCTCTGATCTTTCAGCATTGACCCCAGTACCTGGCTCCAGGTTTGATTTTATTAATAAAACCCTTTAAGATTCGTGCAACATACCCCAGAGTCTTCATTTGTGAAATCTTTAAAGATACTGTTTTCCTGACTGACTGGTAGAAACTCCTTTTGATTTATTTCCATTTATTTTTGAGACAAGTTCTTTTATTTAGTATAGACTAGGCTAGAACTCATTGGTAGCCCCATCAGGCTTCAAACTTGCAATCCTCTGCCTCAGCTTCCCGGTGCTGGGATTATAGTTGAACACCACAGTGTTCACCTTGGGAACACTTATCAGTGCTGAACTTACATACAGTAAGAAGGATGACTATTGTTAAAGATTTTTCTGGGTCTCCCAGTGGTCCAGTTGATGACCAATGAGAAGAATAGTATGCTTCATGGGAGGCAGAGAATCATTACTATTAACCTAGATATAATCCCTAAAATGTAGCCCTAACTAACTACCCCAGACTAGCCACCCTTGTGTTATATTTCTGTACTTGCTTATCCTGGAGGTCACTGGTGTAAAGGAGCTTGCCTCTCCCATTCAGGTACAAGAATGACAGCTTCATCATTGCCTAGGCAGACATCCAGATATTTGAGGGCTGGGGAAAAGACTCTTTACATAAATCTCCTCTGCACAAAGAGGAAATGCAACCCATTATAATTTTTATATGTCTGGAGAATGGGGTGGATGTAACGTTATTTGCCTAGCTAAATGAAAGTTAAATATTTAAAACTCATCAATCTTTGTGAGTGGTGAGTAGATTCTCCCTGTGTAACAGAACATGCTAGGACATGAAGCATTATGAAAGTATTCAAATATTCTAATGGGTGATTTTCTAATGGGAAAAATAGATGCAGCATAGATAGTAATCGTGTTGTATAAATACGTATATAGAGATAACAATATCGTTTTGTTTTAAAAATTAATAAACCCAACTAAAACCTCTTTGATGCATAACAGCCAGAAATAGTTTTTACTCTCTTCTTCCAACCCCTAAGATACTCTCAAATAAAGGCCTGTATAGATCTATGTTTTCTTTGTATAATTGTTTCTTGTTTAGTACATATTCACTCTTTAAAGTTTTCACTGATGTGATGTAACTCATTAACCTGTTCTTGATATTCAACTCCAAAGCTTAAAGACAGTAGGTAGCAAAACTCTTGTGTGTATCCTTTACCTGATAAGGTTTTGTAGACAGCCATTATCTGTGGTTCTTGCTCAGTTGTGAGCACGTGGCGACCTGGGTCTGATATATGAAGGTACAGACACAATGTGATCTGACACATTAGGAAATGGCACATTATGCTTTTCTTTGGTTTAGGTTTTTAGTTCTGCTGGACTTTGCTGGGGAATATAAGGAATGTGCCCTACAGTTTTGACTAAGCAAATAAGCTGTCTGCCAACAAGAAAAGGCAAAGCCCCACCCAGTGGAAAGCGTCACTTTGCAGCATGACACGGTACTTTACGGGAAAGGTGATTTTCTACTTCAGCCTTTTAGCCAATGGGGATTCCATAGACCATTGTGAACAGAAGCCCAACCATGCCAGCATCACGTGATTTAAATTGCAGGCACAACTACTTAACCCAGGACACTGCGGAGTACCACAGTTAACACTGTTGAGTGGGAAGAGAAGACATGACTATTCCCTGGTTGGCAACTCTAATTCTGGAGGAAATTTACAGCTAATGTAGAGCAGAGGGAAGAAAGATGGGAGACAGTTCCTCTAGTCCACACTACAAACTTAAAATCTGGGAGCATAGCTTCAGGAAGCTGGTAGAAGATCTCTCACAACTCCCTGTAATTCCGGTTCTAGGAGGATCTGGCACCTCTGGCCTCCACAGGCACTTGTACTTATGCACACACATTCATGCATGGACACACACACACACACACACACACACACACACACACACACATTCACAACTTTAAAATAAATACATAAAGTGAAATATTTGCCGAGTTGGTCTGCATAGCAAATTCCAGACAAGGGTTACACAGTGAGACACTGTCTCAAAAGAAAAGAAGGAAGGAAGGGAGGGAGGGTTGAGGGAGGGAGGGAGGGAGAGAAGGAAGGAGGGAAGGAAGGAAGGAATGATAAAATAGTTTTCTGTGACTTTTTTTTTCTAAGTCCCGGAAGCAGGAACTGGCTAACCTCTGTGGATTGACTTTGGCAGTGAGGAGCTTTTCCTTGTCAGTGGACTCCATCTGTGCCTGCCTGTGCAGGCAGTTACTGACTCCAGTTAGGAAACACACAATGCCTTCGGCAGGGGAAGAACCAGCTTGGCAGTCTTTCTCCCTCCTTCCTCCATTTCCACTCCCTCCCACTTTCTCTACTTTCTCTTCATCCGAGGAAAGCATGACACGAAGCAACTGTGGAGTAACTCAGAGACTGAGGTGGGAATGGTGACTGTGGGCATGGGTCATGGAGCAAGCCACACAACACAGCTGTCCTAGAATCTTGTTATTTCTCTTCTCACTAAAAGAATGTATCATGAACTGTCTTCTTTAAATTCTAAACAGAGAAAACAGTACTACATCTAAGGGGGTGAGGAAAAATTGAATGCAGGTCCAAATTATGAGAAAGGATATAAAGCTAATCCTTTCTCTAGTTCCAATTCTGTCATGGAATTTTTTGTTTTGGGTGTTGGGTAAGTGCATAAAATTTATTTGATATGGAAAGTGTAAAATTAAATGTGGAGTTTCAGAGCTTCCACTTTGAATGCCTATTCTGACTATATAGAACAGTGGTTATCAACCTGTGGGTCATGATCCCTTTGGGGATCAAATGACTCTTTCACAGGGGTCACCTAAGACCATTGGAAAACCCAGATGTTTACATTACTATCCATAACAGTAGCAAAATTACAGTTATGAAGTAGCAACAAAAGTAATTTTATAGTTGGGGGTGTCGCAGCATTAGGAAGGTTGCGAACCACTGGTATAGATGTTCTTTAAGTTGTATATGGATCTGGTTAATTTGGGTGTGTGATATTTTTATTTATTTGCAAGGTTTTTTAAATAATAAAGTTCATAAAACTTTTTAAAAAGACAAGACGAAAAAAGAAAACAGTGTTGTGATATCCAAAGTACACTACCCACCTAGAGCACCCTTCTGAGTGGGTGCCAGAGAGAGTATCAACTTTGTCCTAGCTACTCTTCCTAATTCTATAATCCATAGCTAGATTTCAGAAGCTTGGGGTCTTCAGCTTCTCTCTTCCCTCTGACACATTCTGGTGTTATTTTTCTTATGGCTGCTTAAGATCTCCTGAGCATTGACCATGGATAATGAACTATGAAAAGCTCTATTCTCCTTTCCCACTCAATGTGCAGAGTCATGCATTTCTCAGATTGAGTTTGGAAGCCTGGTCTCCACTCTGCTAGAAACCAATGTTATGACTTTGGGGACATTCTTTACATTTAGGAAATCCAGAGATCAGTGACCACAATATAAAAATATTTTTAAACATTTACCCCATTCAACAAGTCTCTGATAGATGATATTTACTTCTCCAAGTGGGAGAGGGAAGAAGTTAAGTAAAGGAGGAAATGAGGGTAAATATGACTAAAATTCACAATATAAATGTATGAAACTGTCCATAAAAACGCAATAAATAAATAAGTATTTTAGGCCATTTGATTTAATAGGGAAACTTAATAACTCTGCTGAGCTTCATTACTGGAAGAAGCCACAAGAAGCAAAGCTGTAAAGCTGAGAGGAACCGTGTGACCAGCCAAAAAGCACCAAGGCATACAGAGTTGATGCTGATTTGTTTCGGATTCAAGGTCATGTGTTTGCATTTAACCAATATTCTAAGAATTAAAATTCCTTAACATTCAAAATGGGCTTTTTAATGAAATGTCAAGTCTGACAGATGGAAGTCTCTGGCAGAAATCTTCCTTAGACGTTTAGGTGCTGGAAAGCCAATGACAGACAGGCTCAGTCCCATGAAAGACACACCCTTGCCTTACCATTAGCTCTGCAAGAATTCTGTGACAATTGAAGCCCTTTGGCCTTGAATGTAGCCTGAATCACAGGAGAAACTGTTTCTGTCAAGTGACATCTAAGAATTCACTCTGATGACCAATACTCACTATTGTTTTGCAAATCTCATCTGCAAGGTCAGAAAGAGGTTATTGCCATATTTCCTGTTCCCACTTTGAGTCAGCAAAATTCTGGGAACATGGAGTGTAGCTTACTTTCTCAGACATTGTTTTAGGTTGATTACTAATATGATTGAAGTGACTGCCCGATCATCTCAAGTATTCAGTATGGTACACCAGGGTAAGCACCCAGTGACATCCATGCTAATACCATTTTAAAACATTTGAGTCACATTTTAAATGAACAAGAGGATTTTACTGTTCAAGAGAGAATCTACTGAATGCTGGTAAGTTGGGTAACATTCATATTTGTATGGTAGTCAATTGTTAGATATTTTCTTAGATGTTTTGAAAAAGGTTCCATGCATACTGTGATGCTAACCTCAAGAAATACCATTTTTGATGTCCTGCTAGAAATGTTTGTTGAGTAGGCATGTAAATGGATTTGGGGAAATCTTGCCTTTCTCCCTAAGGAGAAAGAGTGCACAGATCAGAAATTCTGGACTGTTGTGCAATTACAAACACCCTAAGACCAAGAGTGATTGCCCAGTACTGTAGCTACCATAGATGAAGGAAACCAGAAATTGAAATGTGGGACTCTGGCCAGAAGACAGAGGGGAGGGATAAGAAGAATTTTCAAGGTGGGTGACCAGATAAGGAGTACAGGTGCGTCTGGGCATAAGTCATATCAAGGCAGAAAACATACTTTTCCATCTCAAAACTACTCCCCCCCTTTCCTATTATTGTATTTCCATCAATGAAAGGATGCCCGTCTAGCTACCCAGGCCATGACCTTTGAGTAATCTTTGAGTCAGCATTGTCTAGAATTTTAGAGCCGGTTGACGCCTTAAGAGGTACCTAATGCAGCCCCTACTGCGCAGACGTGGACGTGAATGTCAAGAGATACTGCTTTCAGTGAGTTATCACAACAAGCAGTAGAGGAAGGCTCAGGTCTTAATCTCTTAAGTTCCTGCCGAGATGGTAGATATGGTGGCGCAGATCTGTACACATGGAAGCAGCAGAAGGGTTGCCGCAACTCAGAAGCCAACCCTGGAGTGCAGAGGTCCACAGTGAATTTCAGGGCAGCCAGGGCTATGTGAAATCTTGTTTCAAAACAAAAAAATCCCATTGAACATTCTTAAGTCACACCGACGCTTGGTTTTTCCCTTCCGTTTTTCTGTTATTCTGTCATACACAAAGTCCCTCGCACTCTCTCATACACAAAGCAAATCTTCTTACAGGTCTCATATCTGGCTTTGCCTTTTGCCTCTACCCTAGCTAAGGTCTCCTCTGAAATTATTTCAGAAAACTGTCCATCATTCTCATTTGCTCCAGTTTTCCCCAACTATTTTAGGCAGTGTTTCTTAGATAAGAATTTCATGTTTCCCAAGAAATCACTGACTAAATTCTAGAATCCCCTGTTAACAAGTATTTGAACTTTAGAATAAAGTAACTTGGGTTCATCCCAACACCAAGCAAGGGAAGTTCTCTTTTGAGTTGTTGGTTAGGATTGCATTAGAAACTCTCCAAATATACAGCCTATTGCTATAGCCCTAGGTTACCCACAAGAGGTAGAAGGTTAATTCTATTGCTGGGGCCCAGAGACCCCTGAGCTGGAACTTACCTGAATGGCTCCTCAGCTTTCATGGTACCATAAGGTGCCATACAAGCTTCCAAAGGAGGGAAGCCGCCAACGGTCCTACCTAATTATGATGCATATAAATCATGTCAATAACCAACATGGCATGATAACCCTATAGGCGCAGTAGTGATATGCAAACCTTGGCAATAACCAACAACTCTCTACTTGGTTTAAAGACCCACTTAACAAGAGAGAAAACATGTCTGGTACTGGAAACCTAGCTAACTACTCATTACTAGTGAAACTATGGTTATTGGAGGAGAATCTACAACCACTACTCTACTAAAACAATGTAATCCCACCAACACTCGAAGCATTTGCCATTATATCCACAGAAAAATGTAGTCTTTACCTTCAGCAAGGAAACTTCTTGATGCAATGGACAGAGACCAGTATAGAAAAACCACAACCAACCAAAATGGAGAGCTGTAGAACCCTGTCCCGAAGGATACATCTACCAAACAGCCCCACACTTGAGGGTCAGGGAAGGTTATGAAACGGGAGTAGTGTGTAAGGCCAGAGGGTCAGTAAGATTGGATCTCCTAGAAATGTCAGAAGCTGAGCATATAAAATCTCACCAACTGCCGGGCGGAGGTGGCGCATGCCTTTAATCCCAGCACTCAGGAGGCAGAGCCAGGCGGATCTCTGTGAGTTTGAAGCCAGCCTGGACTACCAAGTGAGTTCCAGGAAAGGCGCAAAGCTACACAGAGAAACCCTGTCTCGAAAAAACCAAAAAAAAAAAAAAAAAAAAATCTCACCAGCATGACTGCCTAACCATGAGCTGAACTATACCAATAGACGTGCCAATGTGGATGGGAAATATCCCACAAGGCCTCAACCCTACACAAAGAACTACAGGCAATTCAAGAATGCTTAGAGTGGCAGAAATCATTTTCTCCAGGGAACAGCACATCACTTGGTTATCTAATATCAAATGGTCAGCCCTGAAAACATGCATATAAATAACATTATGCAGACTGAGGTTATAGTTAGAAATACATATGTATTCACTTGTTCATCTATGCCTATAACAAGAATTAATGTAAAAGGGGGCCAGAGATTTGAAAGAGAGCAAGGAGGGTTATATGGAAAGGTTTGTGTGGAGGAAAGGAAAGAGAAAAAGGACTTAATTATATCATAATCTCAAAGATAAAGGAAAAATAATGGGTTCAAATTTGAACTTGAGTTCAAATTCATTATCAATTTCTAATACTAGGTAAATTACTTAACCTTCTTTGAATTCATTTTTATCACCATAAAAGGGGATCACAATAATAGTATTTCAAATTAACAATTCATTCCCTTTTTGAATGCACAACCCTTTGGCCTGCACTAACCTTCCAATTTTGTCTTTCCCCCACAAGCTAGGTTTTCTGCTTTCTCCTCTCTATCCCCTGAACACACTGCTCCTAGCAGCTTCTGGAGGTTGTCCCAATTGTGGAAGGTACCCACCCCTTCCTTATCGTTGCTACAAATCCATCACATGTATCATAGTCTGTACCATTTCTAGAAAAAGAAATTGTTGGAGCAAGATACATGGGAAACAGTCCAAAGTCATGAGCTCTGAACTCCCACATGTGTTCCCCCTTTCTGGACTGTAGCATCACATGATCTCTTACATGAGACTGTATCACCCCCTCATCAGCAATATTCACAGTGCTTGTCGCTTTACCATCCCAGCCTCATGTAACAGTGTGTCCTTCTGTGACTGCCCATGTGACACTTTCCATCCCCAGTAAGGCCCCCACAATTTCTTCTTTATTCTCTTTTATTCTGCTGTTGCTGTTTCCAATTGTACTAAATAATCCCAGAGAAACTTGGAGCCCATGAGTGAGCTGAGAATATCACCCCTTGCCTTTCAGATCCTTGTCCCATCAATCCTAAGGACAGCCATTGAAAGGAGGATAAACATGGCTACAGTGATACTGCCCTGAACTTCCTATGATAGTCTCACCATCTTTTTGCTAAGGCTTGCGGTAACTATTGCCACACCTTTTTTTTTATTAGGCTTGCCTTTCCAGTTCATCACAAATCTTACTCCTTTTCTCTCATGCTTATAAACTCTGAGCCTGAGCCCTGATGAACTTCTTGTGGTTCTGCTAACTTCATCCAAATATCAATGTTCCTAAACTAATAGAAGAGAATGTTCTTCTACTTCAGGGTCAGCGGTCATCCCAACTGATACCTAAGAAGAGCCGAGGACATCAAGAACTCCCTCATCTGCCTCCCCCAACTTGGATGAATGACTTGAACTCAGTATAGTTGCAATAATAGTTCTCAAGTCACAGAGTTCTCACTCCCCTGGGGAAGCACTTTAATACACATAGAAAGGCGCTCAAGTGTGGGTGGATGTGGAAGTGGTACTATGAAGCAGAATGCCTTGCTGGAAGAACAAGTGGGATGCTAAAATCCAGCCCACGCTCTTCTCCAGGCTTGGACCTGGGGGGGAGGGGATCTGCTCCAGGGATGAGGGACAGTTTTACAATCTTCAAAAAAGCTACTCTAGCTTGCTGAACTCCACACCCCTCAAGTGAGGGGTGGGGGGCTTTTTGATAAGTTACATGAAGACTGTGTAGGCCAGAGCAGGCCATGACAAAAACATGGTGGGAGTTTGATTAAATATTACTTATGTAACTATGATTACCAATCCCAACTGCCTTACAATAATAGTTTGGGAACAGAGGTATCAAGTAAATGCTAAGGACTTCACGTTAATGGAGAAACATTCTTTATTACTTAAGAAAAAGAAAATGAGTACATTGTGATTTAACTGGTCTGTCATCAATCTCACTTTACCGCCTGTAAACTTGATAGAAATAACTCCTTGATATAGTTTTCTGGTTTTAGTTAAAGCTTTTAAAACAAGAATCACTGAAAGAGAATCTGTCCTTTTATTTTTGCTTTAAAATACAACCCCTGAGTTAGGTACGCTAAGTAACTAAACTCGAGAGTTTAGAGACTCTGTTCACAGTGGTCTTATAAGCTTCCCTTAGGGAAGCAATCAGATAGGTTTCTTTTTCTTTCTTTCTTCTTTTTTGCCAGACTGAGGAATAGAATGGTGTTTCACACAAAGAGGGGCAGAGAAAGCAGAAGGTTTTCTTGCCCACTGGAAATGCTGCATCATAGAATTTTTAGGTATGACATCACCAGTTTCTGGTTGCACAATAAGGAGTCTTAGTTGCTGGAGCTGGTCAGCAAAGAATGCCAGGAAAGGGAACTAGGTATTTAAAATTCCACAACCCTCTATAACTGTAACTTATCTGGACTTAGAAGTTTCAAATCAGCTCCTCACAAAGTCCGGTGTTTCTTTGGGAATAAAGAGTTGGTCAGAGGTGGGATTAGGCAGAGTGAGGCACTCACAATGTATCTAATTTTTAATGTGCTTATGCTAAATGTGAAGTCCACACAGGACTTATTTTTAGCTTCAAGAAAATTAAATAGTTATCATATTTAAAGACATGCCTGCTGGGATTTTTAAAAACATATTTATAGGTAAATTGCACCATTTCCAAAGTAGCTGAGGAAATGAGATGCAAACACTGAAGTTATAAAAAGGGGGTTCAAGACTTCCACTTGGCACTCTGTGTTCACAGCTCGGGATTACAAGAGATGTTGTTGGGGCTAGCGGTAGTTCAAAGACAGATACAGCATACATCGAGGGAGACTTGATGTTCAGGTTCATTGCTCCCAAGACATTTATGACTTAAGAAAAATGCATAGAGAAAAGATGCAGCCAACCTCTGAGACAATTGAAAAGTAATGAAATGTCTCCAATCCTGCAGTGAATTTATTGTACTCAGAATACATTCAGAAGACTCAGGGTGAGAAAATGCAGTCAGAAAATCTCTGAACTGCTTGAATGGATTTTAGGAACCTCTGCGACCTAATAAACAAATAAGGTGTGGTGGGAACCAAAGTGGAAAATCAGGATCCCAGCCACCACCTAGCAGCATGCTCTCTGCAATGGTGCACAGTAAAGCAATCTCAATCAAAATGTAGCAAGCATGGGCCAGACTAACCCTGACTAAGAACTCTCATGCCTTGCCATAGTCAGTAAGGCTGCTACAGAGGCATTTTGTTTTTCTTGACAAAGTAGAAGGAGACATTTCTTTTTCTCCACTTGGGTATGGCAAGGCTCCCTATGCATACCTGTTATGAATATGAATACTCCCTGCTTCTGGCAATAGAAACTCCAACCGTGCCATGGCTTACACAGTTTAGTTCAGTGGTTTTATTTTTTATTTGTTTGTTTGTTTGTATACATGACCAGAGATGGGCAGTTCAAGACTGGTACGGTAGCTTCACTCCATCATTCAGGTACCTAGGTATCCTTTGCTTTCCTTTTGAGCCATTTTTGGCAAATGGATTTCACCTTTGTGCTCAATGCACTGTGGTTGCCAGACCACTGTGTCTAATCAGGAAAAGCAAAGCTATGCCCAAGTGGGGCTACTCCTGTGAAGAATTTCTCACCCATAGACACCCACGTATATTTCATTGGACAAAATGATGTCTTATGCTCAATCCTTACTGCCTGAAAAGTGAGAAATATACTTCTTTGAAAGTATCGTCATTCTGGGCATGATACTTCCCTTTGCTGAACAGTAAGAAAGAGAAAACGGACAAGCAACTGCCATGTTTGTCATGCCAGGACCCAGTGGCCATTCATTGCCAAAATCAGACAGTGTGGTTTGTGTAGGCCAGCAGGCAGCCTCAAGCCCACCTATCCAAATCCACTCCAGAGGTGGGCTTTCAGGATTTGGATGTAGTGTACAGTCTAGTGTTGTTACTTTTATGACCACCTTTCACAATAGTTATAAGCTGTAGCCATACACCAAATGCATCCCGATGCCTGCTTTTGATGTAAACGTTTCTGGATGCACAGGTGAGCCTATTCATTTACCTATTATTTGGGTGGCTTTTCCACTACTTTTCAGCATAGATGAGTAGCCACTGGAGACTATGGCCTGTGCTGAAGAGCCCGAAAGAGTTACCATGTGGCTCTTCATATCAAAATGGGCTGTGGCTAGACTAACTCAGTTATCAGCATTGACCTTGACTTTTTCATTCTCCTGTGAACCTAGAGATTGGCTGAAGAACATAAAGCCAGGAAAACACTGGGGAAGTGATAGGGAATTTCTTTAATTATTCCTGCTTTGCATAAGAATACACAACAAACATTGAGGCACCATGGGAGAAAGGTTAAAAAAACAATCACGAAGACGTTGAACCGGACATTTTAATCCATTAAATCCATGTTCAGAACAGTCTGTCTCCAGACCTCTTGGTTTGTGAAAAAATAAATTTCTATTATATAAACAATGGTGTGTGAGCACTGTTGCCATACTTTATGTTCATTGCAGCTGAATGCTTCCCTAATGACATAGCTCAGGTCCAGGAGGGCCATTTCCATAACTCTCACATAAGCCTTTAGAAAAGAGCAAAACCCAGCCATACTACATAGCTACTTGAAGGGCTGCTCACTTTTCCTATTTAATCACAAACTTCATAGTATTATAAAAAGCATTTGAACACAGTCTGGACTGTGCTTGGACTGAACACTGTCTCCTCGCCATCATAGAACTGAAAACAACACACTGGACTTAGCAGCCGTAGTGGAGCACATTTGAAATCCCCCATACCCAGGAAGCTGAGGCAGGAGGATCATTATTTGAAGACCAGCCTGGTCTACCTAATGAGACAGTGTCTCAAAACAAACAAAATTGCTACTTGACTAACCTAGAACCCTCACTTGTCTGTAAACTGGGAAAAACAGGATCTCTGTCTCATCGGGGTTTTGTGAGAATTGCATAACATTCTTAAGTGCACTGTCCTTGGCTAAAATGGTTTAGAACTATTACTGTCTGGCTAATAAAATACTTTCACTCATCTTAGTTATTCAGGGTATTTCTTAAATACTAGAATCCTGGATGGATTTTAATTGTAGGCTAAAAAAATTAGTCGTCTTATTTTCTGTGCAAGAATGTGTGTTTTTTAAAGATATTCTGCTTACAAGTTTCCTCTACGGAAATTCCACCTCTACAATCCTCATTCACCTGGAAACCTGTTGGGCTTCCTTTGCCACAAGGGCCTATCTTTTCATCCTCATATTTCCACTTATCTTCTCATACTTCATCCCTTTCTTTGCCTTCAGCAATATTAATCAACTATCAATCAAGTCAAGACTATTAACTGAACAGTCCTGAGGAGATGAGGAGGAAAATAACAAAGCATATTTTGATTTTTCCACAAGAAAGCAGCTGATATTCAGTAGGTAACTGTCTCCGTTAGGACAGGTCTAAAGTCTGACAGCTGGCACTTTGAAATGCTAATATTTTATGTTATTACATAATAATATATTCTCACATGTTAATATGTAATAATATATACATAGTACATTCTGTTTACCCTCTCCTTCCACCTTCTTTTAACTGCCACTCTATGCCCTGTTATGCACCCTTCCTTCCCACAGGTCCCCCTCCTACATTCACGAATCCTGGTTTGTTTGTTACAACCTGTTTTAACCAGGATGGGCTATTTGTCCGTGGGTTTGGAACTGACCATTGGGTGCACAACTGAAGGGGGAATCAATCAGAGGCCAAAAGCTGTCAGGGAAGGCTAGAGTCCATGAGACCCTTCCCAATCTGTGACTGGATGTTGACAGACCCAGTCTTATGCAGGTCTGGGGCCGACAGTCACAGTTGATGTAGGATCATACTCTGAATATAATGTTCCCAGTCCTTCTAGCTTGTTCATTCACTCCACTCCCTCTTCCAAGATGTTTCCTGAGCTTTAGAAATGATTGTATAAATGGCCAGTTGAGGACTGAGCACTCAGTCCTCATTTATTCTAATATTCTTCAGCAGCTATGAGACTGCATTCACTACAACTCATACAAAGGGAAGCTTCTCTGTTAAAAGACAAGAGTAGCACTTGTCTCTGGCTGTAAACAGTAACTAGACTGTAATTTGGCACCATGTCAGTTTAGATAAGCAACAGTAGTGACCTTTCCAACCAGTGAGTTTATGGGCTTTCTTGTAGGAGCATGGGGGCAGGGGGGAGAATTACATAGAGCAGTGGTTCTCAACCTGTGGGTCATGACACTTTGAGGGTTGCATGTCAGATATTTACATTATGATTCATAACAGTAACAAAATTACAATTATGAAGTAGCAACGAAATAATTTTATGGTTGGGGGGGCCCCACAACATGAGGAACTGTATTAAAGCGCGGAAGCATTAGGAAGGTTGAGAGCCACTGACGTAGAGGAACAGGGGTGAACCAATGGCAGCTGTATCACCAGGCAGCCAACTGTGATGACAAATCACAATCCTGCATCCCTGGCTGGCTGCACAGTTTGCAGGCTTTGTGACCAACAAGAGTCTATCCTCCCCAGCAACTGTTACTCCTTCTATAACCATGTAGAAGTGCCTAGTAAATCTTGTAAGCTTCAGGATCTTCCAGAGTTTTGTAAGTTTTCGTTTGAATCTAGTGAACAAGCCCTCCTCCAGGAGGGAATATTTAAATTCAGAGGTAATAGTTATGCAACAGTGACATTACCCTACACTGACAATCTGGAATAGGTCTGTCAAAGAAAAAGTTGTCCCTTCTTAATGATTTTGAACTTGTGACAGAAGAGACCAGGATAGGGTATCACCTTCATCTAGCTCTCTGTCCTCTCCTTTATAGCAATGCAACAGATGTGTGCCCAATGCCCAAAACACCTGAAAAGAACCAATTTCAGCCTTTCTTTCTAGCAGTTATGCCAGTTTTAAATTTAGCTAGACATTTGGAAAACTATTCTAGGCTGGGAAGAACATGTACAGAGTAAAACAGTTTGAACATCTCTTAAACCGGGAGTCCACAAGGCTAGGGAAGAAAATGTTCTTCTTAGCATCATTTATTGTAACAGTTGAGAAGCAAAGTAAGACCAGGTTTGATAAAGTGTTCCTCCAGGCTAACCAGAAGTCAAAATCAAAAGACTTCTGAGAATTTTTCTGAATCTATATATTGGTCCCAACCTACAAAACAAACCAAAACTATCATTTTATTTAATTCTCTGCTTTTGCAAACTCTCCTGCATGAATATCCTCAGAGAGTTACCTTTCATTTTGCAGTTCTTTGGGGGGCTTCTTGGGGGGAGGGTTATTTTTGTCCAGTTACAAAATTGTGGTATGGTTGATGGTGAATCAGAGAACTGAGAATAGGATGTCAGTCTGCACCCGCCTCTTAAGCAGCCAGCCTCTGTGTTGAGCACAAACCCACAGCTCTATATGAGACCCAGTGGAACCGTCAGCCAAAGAGATAATACTGCGGGTGACAGGTGCACAATTAGATCTCTTTAAGTCATTATTGAAAACGGTTGTGTTCTCTAAGTCAGAACAATGAGGCAACACATCTGTGTCCCTGTTTAGCTAGCCATGTTAGCATCACCTTGGACCCCGTTGCCTCTCTCCACTTGGCCATCTCTGTCCCAAGGAGGAAGCCAGCTGCTTCCATCCTTCGTATTCAACTGCCACACGTATCTGCTCTGTCCTGGGTTCCTAGAGTGTGACTTTTGCAAACTACAGCATGGATTCTCTTTCTCCTCCAATGGGATTTGATGGGTAGGTGATGAAACAGCTAGAGATAAGGAACAGTAACTGATTCCCAAACCCAAATGCACTCCTCCACACACACAGCTTCTTCTGTTTTGCTGGATTATGATATTCTTCCAGGCTTGTGCCTCTGAATTCTCCCTGTCCCCACTTGCCCTATCTCCAGTTCTTTCCTTCTCTTGGGATCCAATAATACTGTTGCATCCAGTTCCCCTTAGAGCATGGCTTCCCACCCTTACCGTTTCCTCACAGCTCTACCAACCATAGATTTTCCTTTAACTCAACTGACACTCCTGCCGGATTAGAAACCAATTAATACACAATTTAGTTGAACCCTTTGAGTGTGCCGGTGTGCTGCCTTCAAGTTTTCTCTACTGTGGGAAATCTCCGATTAGTCTCGGGTTTCATTTTAATTTTAAACTGAGCATTTAAAGTAACAGGCCCCCTTATGGATTCTCTCTATGTGCTTAGTCATTGTGGTTGAGCACACACATCCACACTCACTCTCCTATTTCCCTACCCTACTCTCTACTTGTATCTAACCCATCTAACCCACATCCCATGCTCTATGATCCTGTCACTATGCTTCCCTTAAAACTTCTTTTCTTCCCTCTCATTGGCTCCTCTACCTACGTTCATTCCACATCAACGTACACACATCAGAATTAGAAGCTAGGGTCTCATATTGGAGAGGACATGTGGTACTTGTCCTTTTTTTTTTTTTAAGGAGGTAACAATAGTATCTTTATTGACACTTGTATTGCAAATCAGTGCACAACATACTTTTGTGTAATAGTGGTGACCAGTAGCAGAAGCTGCATTTCTGGCAAGCCACCAAGTGTCCCGGAGACCCTGGCCCTTCATGAAGTATTTGGACTCTGTGCTCATCCTACTACCTACTGTGGTGATACAGATATGAAGTAACAATAAAATAATTTTATGACCCAGGGGTCTCCACAACACAAGGAACTGTATTAAAGGGTTGCAGCATTAGGAAGGTACTTGTCCTTTTGAGCTTGGGTGACCTCCCTTAGTTTAATGTATTTCACCACTATTTTCCTGAGATTTTTGTATTTTCATTTGTCCTTATGGCTGAGTGAAATACCACCACATATATGGCATCTAGGATGACTTTACATCCTAATTGTTGGGAATAGAGCAACAATAAACATGAGTATACAAATATGTCTGTGGTAGTATACAGAGATTTTTTTCTTTGAGGGATATATATATATACATATCCAGGACTAGTATGGCTGGGTCACATAATAGTTCTACTTTTAGTTTATTTAGAACCCAGAACACTGGTTTTCATTGGCTGCATCAGTTTATACTTCCACCAAAAGTGAGAGTCCCTCTTTCCTGGAATCTTCATCAGCATTTGCTGTCCTGTTTTCTTGATAGTAGCCATGTTGACTGAGGTAAGATGGATTTTTAAAGCAGCTTTCATTTTTTATTTTCCAGATGCTTAAGGACATTGAACATCCTTTTTTTTTAAGCATTCACTGGTCATCTGTATTTCTACTTTTGAGAAAAATTTTTTTCAGTTCATTGATCTATGTATTGATTGGCAATTTTGAGCTTTGGGGTATTAAAGTTCTTTTACTTCCTCATATTCTAGATATTGACCTCTTGTTTAAAGAACGGCTGGCAAGAAAAAAATGTCTACACGTGTTCTACACAGAGGCGGTCATATTTCAGACAGTTTCCATTTGGGGTTGGTTGAATCTGTAGATGTCGAGGGTTCAGGTAGAGAGGGCTGAGTGCACTCTGCCTTATCTCTCTGAGCAGCAGCGTGATGGATGACTACCTGCTGGCAGAACCAATATTCCAGAGCTTGAGTCACCTTGGGGATATTTGCTAAGTCTGTGCAAATATTTAAAAAGTGCCATGGGATGAATACAATAGATTTCTTATTTTAAAGTTGAAAAAAAATCCACAGAAAATTGCCACACACACACACTTTCTCTCTCTCTCTCTCTCTCTCTCTCTCTCTCTCTCTCTCTCTCACACACACACACACACACACACACACACACACACACACACACACAAGCAAGATACAAATAAGAGTCTTAAAAATAAGGAAATCAGAGATTTGTTGAAACGGTTCAGTGGTTAAAGGGGTGAATTTGTTTTTCCCAGCCCCAAGACCTAACTAAGGATGTCATCTTTGAATTCATTTGTATACACTGTTGGGTCAAAAGTCACAAACCACCCTGGAAAGAGAGGCCTTGATGTTAGAGCATGTGGTAGAGCAAGGACAGATGATGGTGACCGTGTGCAGCAGTCCTGTCATGTGTCAGGCTGCTCTGTCCGAGGCTCTGGTGACAACACAGGGATCGCTGATTGCAATAAAACAGAACCGGTTTTGTAATAGCTTGTGCACTGAAAATGATTACAGAAGCAGCCTGTAGAAGGGCCCGAAGGCCAGCACGGTCAGCCCAGGGCGGCTCCAGAAAGCAAATGGGGATGAAAGCAGTCTCACAGAAACAGACAAAGGTACTCGAAGAGTCCACGCTGGGAAGTACAGCTGTTTTCAGGTCCCTTCTATAGATTCCCGTCTATAGAAAGGGATATTGTATACTGCAGCCCTTCCAGTAGTCAGTAACTGGAGGAGCTGCAGATAGAGTCTCAATTCTGCAGCTCATTGTTGAAAGGAGCACAGAAAAACCACTTCCTGAGTCACTTTAGAGCTTTGACTCAAGTAGACCAGAGGGCGATCTCCCCTCTGTTTTTTGGTTGTGCCAATGTGTGTTTGTTTGTGTTAGATAACATCTTGCTATGTAGCCCAGGATGTCCTCAAATACATGCATTGAACGTAAAGGCTGAGAACAGTTGGGCAAAGATTACTTTCTAACAATTCTCTTGATGTGCACTTTTGGAGATTTTACTGAACGCTTAGGTAGTTCTCAGACGTGAGGTCTTTCTATCTTCTTTCGTTGTGACAAAATAATTAGTAAGAAAATGCTGTCCCCAAGATGAATCCAGAGATTAAAATCAATTTGCTGGATGGGCATCTGTTTCATAGCTTCAAGATGAAAACATAATGGTGTAATCAGAAATTTTAATCAGAAATTAAAATGGAGTAGAGCAGTTTTACTCTTCACTCTGCAGAAGAATAATTAAACAGATATTTTGGAAGGTAGCATTCATCACTTTTTAATCATTTTTTCTCAATGTGCAAATGTTTAGTATTTGTGTTTTTACCACTGTAGGTTTGTTGAAAAGCTAAGATTTATTAAAACCATCCCCAGAAAGTAAGCAAACAGCTCTCAGCTGGTTGATGAGAGGGGTCACATGGAAAGATGAGGCTAGGTAAAACAGACCATACAAGTGAAACAGGGGTTGTCATGGATTACCATAAACTCTCAGATTAGCACAATTATTTGGATGAGGGGAAGGATTAGTCATTGATAAATGGAATGCTGAGGGGGAAAACGTCTGGAAAATAAGTAAGAAGACTGTTAATTCAGTTGTGATGTGTTGGATTTACTCTTACTTGAGGACACCAAGATGACTTTTTAAACAAGCTTTGAAACACACTGGTATGCCACTTGGAAAAGAAGCCAACTGGAGGTATCTACATGTTCATAATGGTGGAAGCAGAACACGGGTGAGCATGTGCACGGCTGTACCATGAAGCTACTCAACATTTGAAACATGAGAGGAAAGTCTTGTAGTGAAGACTGAGAGTGACCAAAGAGACAGGTGAAAAGTCAGGACCAAGTGTTGCATTTTGAAAGTCAAAAATAAAGGTTATTTTAGAGATTACAATGTCATTTTGTCACTTGCTGCAGGTAGAGTTTATAGGAATATAATACAGTAGTAATTACTCTGAGCTCCATAGAATTTTTGCAGCTTTTCTCCAGAGACAATTGACTCTTCTCCACCAATTCCCTAAATCTCAGAATGATTGAAGGAACCTCCTGGGGTCATCATCAAGGACCACATGAGGTTCTGTGTTGAACAATCAAACTTGGAAAGAAGAGCAATAGTGTTTTCCCACATGGAGAAAATGGTCCTTGCAAGTTATGGTTTCCCTCAATTATTTAAATTAGGTATAAGTGCTCCCATAGTCATCATGCTGATTTCATCTTAAGTGTAGAGAAAGCTGAGCCTGGTATTTCTAAAAGTAGGACGATAGAAGTGGTAGAAACAAGGTTTAATGGTGCAGATAGGGGGAAAGAGAGGTCAGAGAAGGTTGGAAGATGGTGAGGCAGGTATGTAGACTAATCGATCACCTTTACGTCCTGTGAGGTCTACAGGTGCTGTACGGTACCTGAGCATTCTGTTTGTACTCAGGGTACTCGGTGCTTCTTACATAGCGCAAAAAGAGGACACAGATGTGAATCACAGAAGCCAGAGTCTATACCAAAATATGCATTTAAAAAAATCTACATCTCAAATGGAGTGTTGACTCACTCTTTCCAAGCTGATAAAATAATTACTGATAGCTGGGCAAGCGTGATGCATGCTTTTAATCCCAGCTCTTGGGAGGCAGAGGCAGGCGGATCTCTGATCTCTGAGTTCGAAGCCAGCTTGGTCTACAAAGAGAGTTCCAGGACAGCCAAGGCTGTTCCACAGAGAAACCCTGTCTAAAATAATAATAATAATAATAATAATAATAATAATAATAATAATAACTGATATTTGAAATAATCTTGACTTTTTTCTGATTATATAATTCATTTCCTAATCCTTTCCCTTCATTTCCTTTATTATTTAATATATGTGTTTTTTACTTTGTAGACCAGACACTCCTCCTATGCATTAAAGAGGAAGAGAAGAGAGCTATGTAATAGGAAAAGCTGCCTCAAGGCAAAAAGAGCTAGATGCTATTACACATGTCTCATTCAGTCCTGACAGTAAATGCACGAAGTTAGTCATAGTTTCCCATATCTTACAGACCGTCAGAGAGATTATGAATGGAATTCTTTGGCTCTGGGTGATCAATGACCGGATGTTTTCACAACCTAAGCCATAGTCCTCCCTCTCTCCTCATCCTACATCACACTGCCCACTCAGCACTCGAAAGCTACCTGGAGAAAGGTTCTCTGCCATCCAACATCCTCTTGACTTAGTTATAGACGTCTGAGCTCTTCAATGTAAAGACACAGGTCCATTTAAAATTACACATGAAGGGAAAAACTCATGTTGTGAGGAAATTTACATTAGATGACTGAAGACAGAAAAAGAAAGCCTCATTACACATCTGAGAGGAATGGGAGGAAGAGTCCCAGAACACCGGAGGTGAGCTACTCTCAAGGGTTTCTCACACCAGCACTGCTGAAGGCAGTCTCTGTAGTTACCATGCTGATGACTCGGGAACAATCTCTCCCCTCTGGAGCAGTTAGCAACTTAGTACTGATACTGTTCCCCTCCTATCATGTCCAGACTCTGTCTCTGTTTCTGAAGTACAGCTATAATCCAGGAAACAAGAAGGAATAACAGGTGAATACAGTCCCTTTAAAAAGAACCACACACAGCCGGGCGGTGGTGGCGCACGCCTTTAATCCCAGCACTTGGGAGGCAGAGCCAGGCGGATCTCTGTGAGTTCGAGGCCAGCCTGGGCTACCAAGTGAGTTCCAGGAAAGGCGCAAAGCTACACAGAGAAACCCTGTCTCGAAACCCCCCCCCCAAAAAAAAAAGAACCACACACACAGAGACAGAATGGTCTGGTACACTGTCCACTGAGAAACTGAAATATGGTTTTCTATGGACAGTGATTTAAAAGATAAAAAATAAAACCCAGAAGGACGGTTAGAGTTAAAAACCAGACAATGTCAGTTCTAACTGCTTTCTTTTCCATAATTTTCTGTGTATAAGCTCTGTAAACTGTCACCTTTTACCCAGCAGACTTTGACTTGGAGATTAACAGCTGTCTCAATGAAGAGGTTTTGCCCCACAGGTTAAAAAAAAAAAAAAAAAAGTTTAATTTCCCAAAGTGCTGCTGCCTCTCAACTAAAATCCACGCTCTTACAAATGTAAAACACTGCATCTGTAAGTAGTCTCACAGAACGTGAGCGTGCCAATCTGCAAGGCTATAGTGCCAAATACTAGATTCAATGACTCATCGCCAATGAACTCAGAGTTGAACCTAGGCTTGTTCTACTATTTAATCTGAGCTCAGCACTTTACCTGTCCCTCATGCAGCTTCTTGATGCAGCCATAGAGAAACGGAGGCTTCCTCAGACACTCTGGGACTAGGAGATCTAAGGCCATCTTCTCTCTGTGTGGCGGTCAGGCAGAAGGCCATTACCACGATGTTGCCAGTCAACCTCTGTAGAGATGTCAACATTTTTTTTGAAGTCATCAAACAAGCAACTCATTTTTTTTTTCCAGAGGGGGTTGTTGTTGTTTTGTTTTGTACTGGATTCTTCCTTCTTTCTCTAAGTTGAGCTCTTAATCATTACAGATTCCCATGCATATGAAACAATAATAGACTAAATAATAGAGGTCAGATACCTTGATACATTCATTCACATGTAATGAAACTTCATTAAGTACCAGACACTGTTCTAACTTATACCTCCTGTATCAATGAGGAGAGAAAATGGGTACTGACCAGAGGTTGCATTGTAAGGTTGTATGTGAGAGCTGATGAATGTGTACAACAAAGTCACAATAGTATTTCATGGAAGTGGCTGATGGGGCAGATGATCAGATAATTGATTGAAAGCAAATGAACACTGTTTAGTAATACATTAGAATATTTTCTTGTCTCTGGCACTGCTCTATGTCACATGGCAAGGGTAAGGAGGAGGAGCTTCCTGCCCTTGTCTTTCTTTCATCAGACTTGGCCAATCACAGCACTTAAACAAAATTTAGAAGCAAAGGAGACAAAAAGCCACACGATTGTCCAATTAGCATTAACAAGCCAATGAGTAAGCTACATAGAGAACAGTTGAAGACTTTTAATCCTTTATTTTTGTGTAACATGCAGCTGTGAACTAGATGGTCTTTTCCTGTGGTTATTTGAATTTTCTGGTTCTATGAATAACTCATGGCAAGCCAAGGACTCACAGTATCTTTCTTTGGCCTTTACTTCCTGTAGTTTTTAACACCCTAAACTTTATATGCCCCTTCTTATATGGAGGTCTTGAATACAACGCTCTATAAAGTTTCTATACTGTGTTTTTAAGTCATTGATAAGCCTTATGTCTGGACAAATTTTACTTTATGTTAAACCAACATGTTCTTCCTTGGAATGTTCTTCCATTGTAATGGTTAATTTTGATTGTCAGCTTGGTTGAAATAAGATATGCCTAGGGGGTTAGTGAAGTACACCTCTAAGTATATCTGAAAGTGCTTTTCCAGGCATAATTAGAATACACAGACTCTGATCTAATGAACAGTCTAGTCCTTTGAAGGATTTGTGATGTAATAGTATAATTAGGTGAGAGTTAAAGCTAGAAGCCACAGCCTTGTTGAAAGAACTGGTCACTGTAAGCTTATCCTTAGGTCTCTATCTTGCTTGACCTCCTCCTATGTATTCCTTTCTCCTGTTTTCTGTCTTCCATGATGTGAACAGCTGCCCTGTGCTGCACAGTCTGGCCACCATGATGTCTGGTCAAGTACATGGGGTCAAGTGATAATGTTTGAACCCTCTGAGGCCAAGAGCCAGAATAAATTTTTCTTCCTGTCAGGTCTTTGGTCAGAGAAGCACAGTAAGTAACAGAGTTCATCTTACACTAGTTTCTTCTGGCGGGTCCCTCCTATTCTTGGAAACAGATTTTCCAATGACATAGCAATATGAACAGTAACATTTGTTTTGTACTCTCAAGGCTCAACCATATCTATTATGTCATTTGAGACTTTGAATACATCAGGAAAATATTACCACTGCTACCATTTTATTGATCAGTAATTCTATCAACCTTAGAGAAGTTGTTGACTCTCAATCACAACTAGTATGTTGGGGTGCTAAGAATTAAGCACATCAAGTAGAGTATTCTCTTTGCTCACCAAAGAAATAATCCACGTCTTTAGTTGCATTTTTTATTATTATGACTTGAGTTTCTTGTCCTTCAGAATTTAACCAGGACAATTAAAACCACTGAGGAGGCAAGAGCTTGAGCATCTAGTTACATCACGTCTATAGACAAGAGCAAAAAGAAACAAAGGAGTGCATCCTCATCTGCTTGTCTGCTTGTACTCAGCTTGGCTTCCCTGAAGTAATGGATTGTAACCTGGAAGTGTAAGTTAAATAAATCCTTCCTCTTCACCCTTCTCCTGCCACCAACACACACACAAAACTACTCTACACCTTCTAAATATGACTCTATCATAAAGAATTTCATAGAGAACCCAAACAGTGAATGCAGAGGCAACTAAGAGATTAGGAAAGTTGGGAGCCCTGGGACAGAAGTAGAGACATCAGAGCTAAACAATGAAAATTGGGAATTGAGACCTAGCATGGGCTGCCCTGCCCTGAGGAATGACAGCCTAAGACTCAGAGAGTAGAGGAGGGCAATATTGTTGCTCATCTTCCCTCCTCACCCTCTAACCCCTGGCCTACACATGCCACAGGTAGCTAGGAGGCAGGGATCTGAGGACCTTAGGAAAGAAATATGGTTCCTGAATGGCAGAGGGAAGCAGGGAAGAGGAGTGGATCTGAGAGCAGCCTGGCTGTAAATGCATGAGCATCTGACTCATAGTGAGTTTGTTCTTCAGCTCATGGGTCACTTCACATGAACTAACCTACTGGGTTCTCCCTGTAGTTGCCAATGCAGTTTCATTGCATTTGACTTGCAGTTGACTTTCTAGGTATTAGAAAACGTTCCCTCCTACCTTGCTCTGTATCATCTAGAAGTTGCTAAGCATCATTTACACATCTATATCTAGACCCCACTAAATGTTTTGAATGGGGTGGGGCTTTATGTCAGTAGCTGTAGAGTAACCAGGGTCACACAAGATTGAATATTCAATTCAATAGTAACATTTAAGGGACTGGCAGCAGAATCTGACACTGAGATATATATTTCAGTGCAATAGGTTATTTAAAAAATCAAAATCAATGCCAAATCCCACGATATGGAAACCACCAAAACTATAATACCCGGAAATAATTAACATTCATCAATGTTTTTACTCTAATCTTTTCATCGATTGCTGAAGGATGGGTTAACTTTGTCAAATACCTTTCCAATATTGTGATATACTTAAGAAGAGAAGGAGAACACATGAGGGTCATAATGAAATATGCAAGTTGAGAGAATGTGTTTAAGAAAAAGAGTTCAAGGTTGTTTTCATACATATTCATATGAGCATGTAGAAAACACTTTGTCATGATGCACCCTCCAGCTCCATCTCCCTATGCCTAATGTTCCAAATATGACTGTTCCTCACACTACCTGGCAAGAAGGGGTGTCTAACACAGGGGAAGCCGAGGTGGAAAGAGTTATCTGAAATTAAAATATTTTATAAATTCTATAAAATGTGTGTTATCGTAAATGTGCTCCACTGCTGACTACAAGTTGTCCTCTGGTTTACTCTCTCTCTCTCTCTCTCTCTCTCTCTCTCTCTCTCTGTAAATAAATAAATAAATACATACATACATACACACATAAATACATAAATAAATACATAAATGAAATTTTAGAAAATCATACTGTATTTGTTAAAGCAGAAGCTGATCATTTGGGAAACAGTACAGAAAAAAATAAGATGAGAGCCTGAAAATGTTTTATAAAAGAAAGCCCAATATGAATTAAATTGCCAAATTTATAAAAACTAGCTTTGATGAACAAGAACAACCCAGTTCACATCTAGCTTTTACAAAGGAAAATAACCATTCTGATGTAGTTCAATCCAGAAACCAACAACAAAATGCCGAAGTGACCCAGCACGGAGTTTCCAGGCATGTCCTGGTGCTCAGAAGCTTGTCTAAAGAGTGAAAGAAGACTGAGTTTCCAAGCATTCTCTCAGGACTCTCAAGGAATTGTGTCTGGAAGTTTCTGTCTCTGTGTAAGTTTAGGTACTATCTTCTGAAAGTGATACAAAAATGCTACTATGACTATCCTTAACTCAAATCTATAAATTCTTTTATGCTTGATAGATTAAATTTGTCTTCTGAGACAGCGTGATTGCTTTTCAAAGAACACACACACACACACATACACACACACTGGTAATATCCTCTAAGGGAACACCATAATTAATGCATTGAGAAGGATGAAAAAGATAAGCAAAGGTGAACAAGGTGGTTTGTGGAAGAAAGAGATATTTGGGTTGTTACTCATGGAGATGGTAAACACTCACTTCAGAACAAGAGGTGTGCTCTGACCCAGCTGATCTAAGCACATTTCATTATTTCTGCTTAAAACCACCCACAAACACACCTCTTGGCTCAATTGTACTTTCTCAGATCTTTGCAACTTGTAAAACTGCCAGCTGACTCAACAAAGTAGAAATGTTATAACTTCTTGTGGTGTAATATTTAAAGATTGAATTTGATTTAATTGATAGTGAATTTTGAGCCTAATGTTTGATGATCAGCTTAAAATATTAAGACAACAACTTAGGTATGTGTGTAGAGAAGAACCTGACTTTCTTTCAGTATCATGGGAGCATTCTTTAAGTTGTTTTTCATAGTAGTAAGAATTCTCTATTGCCTTGGCAAATTCTATAGTCCTCGATTTTCTAGAATTATACCCCAAATTCAATCTTCTTGTTTTGAAAATATCTCTAAATTGTATCAGATTAAATATAAATAAAATGTGATTTCATTTCTTCTCTATAGAACTATATCTCTCAATAGTCAATACAGACAGTTTTGAGTAAATAATGACTCCTTATCTTGAAATGCTAGAGCTACAAGTCAGAAAAAAGTAGGACTTATTTAATGTATATTGAGACCCGATATCAGTAAATTATTCAGTGGTTTCAGGTGACCTAAAAGAGGGAAAACACATGAAAATCAATCTGTAGCAACTTGGTTCCATGTAGCCTTATGCACACTTAAGAAAGCCCTTAGAAAGGCACTGGGGTCAGCATCCACACTGCAATACTGAGCCAGTTTCGCCCATAAGATATGCAATTACTGGTGGATAGAAACAAAATTTATATTAGCATATTCATGAGTATACATGAAAATAAGTTTTGACATAAATTACATATGAATAAAAGGTTAGTGTAATGAAATTCTCTGGGGGTAATTTTCATAACACAAGGGTCATTTCTTTAATCCAAAGCTGCCACCACCAAGGCATTTATTAGAAATTAAACTTATTGCTTCAAAGTGTCTGTTTGGAAAGAGGTTAAAATTTAATTTTGAAATTCCTTTTTTAAAATGTAATATATTTACCCTTGAGAAGGCACAGCACATATAATTAAGAAGATAAAAAAATAGCTTTCTTCTGTATGCTAATCAAAATGCCTAAATCCTCATTCTGACCACATTCACATCTCTAGACATGAAGTGGCGAGGGAGGAGCAGTATTTCAAACCTAAACTGAGCATCAAGCAATCTCCTGTAATGCTCATCATTTATCAGCGATGCTTATTTGGAGAGATAAAGCAGGACTGTGGATGCTGATGCTGCCCTTTCCCCACCCACCTCATCAGTATTCATAGGGTACTCTGCATTTCAGAACATTTTGATTAGTTTTCCTAGTTATTTCTCATTATATCTCTTGTGCTTGCGTGATTAATCTCATTTTGGTTCCTAAAGAAAATCTTGAATAAAAATATTAAGACTGGGGCCGGGCGTTGGTGGCGCACGCCTTTAATCCCAGCACTCGGGAGGCAGAGCCAGGCGGATCTCTGTGAGTTCGAGGCCAGCCTGGGCTACTAAGTGAGTTCCAGGAAAAGGCGCAAAGCTACACAGAGAAACCCTGTCTCGAAAAATCAAAAAAAAAAAAAATATTAAAACTGTGCTAAAAAAATTCATGTATTGTAGATAATCTGGTAATGGAAAGGAAAATAGCAGCTAAATTAAGACATTTGACATAATGTGAACAATAAATTCAGAGAAATATTAAAGGCACAGGTTTGTAGACATGATCAAACAGCATTAAATACGGTAAGCCATTAGGTCAATTTGTTGCAACAAAACTTCAAACACAGCTCCTGCTTAGTGTGTAAATTACCCATCTAGAACCTACACCAGAATGCTAACATGAAATCCCTGCAGACTTCCAGAACAAGTGGGAGAAGAGAATCTCACTGGAAGCTGAAGCTTTTGCAATGACAAGTTGAAGAGAGATTTTGAACATGAACATCAAAGCTGTTTCTCTCACTCAGCCTTCATCTTTGCCTCCTGCTTTCAAAGTCATCCCTACCACCAGGCCAGCCTTAGGTCCCTCAGCAGAAGCTTGTGCCTACCCTCACTTTGCCCTTTGCATTGACAACACTGACTGTAATCATATCCCACTTGGGTAAAATACTTTTGCATTTTGCATTCCCCCCAAATATTGCAAGAGCTAAACACAGGCTCGTGTCTGCAATCCCAGTCAGGAATGACTACAATGAGGTCATGGTCCACCCATGCTAGAATGAGTTGTAGGCCATCTTCAAAAAGAGAGTGAAACCCTGTCTCAGAAAAAGGAAAAAGGAAAAAAAAAATCAAAGCTATTGTCACATGGGCTCCTCATAATGGCCCCATGTACAGTTAAGTCACTTGTCTTCATTTGTAAATGAGGAGTAACACAGACTCAGAGGAGGACCTAGTCTAAGTCAGATAGCTCATGAGGGACAAAGATAAACCAAGGAATCCCTTCCAAGTTATCTGGACATAACCCTTTCTGCTGTTCTAGCTGTGGTCAAGTTTCTACAAAGAACGAACATCTGAGCTGATGGAAAATCCATCTTCAAATTTTGCTTATCTCAGTGAATTAACATGACGACTCTTTCGACAGTTTCAGATGAAGTAAACAGAAATGAACTTATTTTACTGATGCTCTTAATCTTCAGGTTAAGCAATCACTCATCAATGATGAGCAAACTGTTCCATTGAGTCATGATTATGTGGAGGGCAATATCGGCCATCATCTACCACCAAAACCAAAGCCACTGAACCAGCATTTCTGAAATGTCGTGAATGGGCCTTACTAAGAAATGTGAGAGTTATGTTATATGTTTTTAAATATGTTTTGCTGAAATTAAAATTCCATCAATCAGGCTTGCCACAGGGTAATAATTATAAATATTACTTTTTCTTTTCCACTCTAAGTACCAAGACAGTAAATGGACTTCTACAGCTCACAGCTCTGGACTCCAGATCCCTTATCTTTTACCTATATGCCTTAGATTTTATTTTATTGGCTTTGGATACAAACATGGTTTTTGCTCCATTTAGGTAACGATTTGTTCTTTAGACACTAGCTCATAAAAAAAAAGCACCAAATGATGAAGCAGGTTTTGCTCTGGTACCAACAGTGTGACTGCACTACATAGCACAGCCGTGGCATAGAAGCATTGCTGGGCCTGGTGACTGTCAACCCCAGTGACAGTCTTTATTAGTCAGGCTGTCAGGCCTCCCACTCAGGGGAACTCAGGGGTATGTAATCTCTCCGAAAGAGCCTAAGGTACAACAGCCAGACAGCTGAAGTCTTCCAAATGGATGAGTCTACTTAAACAAGCCAGTTATTGTGGATGAAACCATTAAGCCGTGGAGACAGCTATGACTTGTAAATTTGATATGGTATGCTAATTCTTGAGAGGACATTTTAAGATAAGAAGTGCAAACTTTCATGCTGGATTGAACAGTCAAGAGCAGCTGAACCAACGAAACGTTTTCCACGTAGGCACCCTTGCCAGGGACTTTGGCCTTGAAATGATAGAGAAGCATTTTTCTAACAGAAGCTGAAATTTACAAATATCCATTTTTGTGGGTGATCGTGTACATCATTGATTATTTTGTGGAAAGTATGTTTTTTAAAGCTAATTAGAACCATCTACTTTTTCTATCTTCTTTATAGCAAGAAAATGAGTCAATATACTGGAGAAGGTCTTCAAAGAAATAATGACATTTACCCTATGTGTTTCCCTTAGGCCTAACTGCTGGTGTCTCATTAAAAGGGGAACCAGGAGAGAAGGAAAACCATAACTTTAAGTATTTCATGTCTTGTCAAACATGAAAGCCTACCTCAAAGGGATGAAAAGAACGTTCATTTTTCTTCCTGACACTCTCCCCTTTGCTCCTTGGGTCGTTCATGTGCTTTTTCTGTTGCTTTTATTTCATAAAGGGAGCAACGGTCTTCCATTTCATTGCTAACTTTCCTTTAGCCCCTCTCCTACCTATTTTAAACAAGCACACAACGTTTTAAAGTCAACACAATGATTTCAATGGAGCCGGTCGGCAAGAACACAACCGTACAGCGAGATTCCCTCCAGTCTGTTGTCTCACAACTGCTTCATGTCAGAATAAAGTTGCATGTGCACACGCGTGTGGTGCTTTCACTTCAGATTAGCATTGGAGCAACAGAGCCACATGAAGAACTCCCATATAGCCAATGCTGCTGAAAAGTTGAAAAATGCTTTACTGAAAAAACTTTTGAGTCACTGAAACAGTGGTATATTAAGGTGTGTGTGTGTGTGTGTGTGTGTGTGTGTGTGTGTGTGTGTGTGCCACATGAGCGTGGGTACTTGCAGAGGCCAGAAGATGACTTTGCAGTTTTTGAACCTAGAATTACAGACAGTTATGAGCCACTAGACTTGGGTGCAAGGAACTGAACTCGGGTCCTCTGGAAGAGTAGCAAGTGCTTTTAAACATTGGAGCATCTCCTAAACCAATCAATGATATGAGAAAAGAAGTTAACTTAGCCATTTGATGCTGAGCTAATTAATACAATAAAAATAGGAACTCATTCTTGCCTTCCTCAGAATTTGGACACTATGCTGCAACCTATAGTATGTTATTTTGTACATCATAGAATGTTAGGTTCTCAATGAAAATGTTGGTATAGCCAACAGATTTTGAAAACTGTTCCCTTTGACTTAACTATTGGAAAACTTCAAGTTCAAGTTCATGCAACAAAGGTCTTGTTTTTCATTGCTGTAACTCATGACTTTTATTATTCTCCTTTTCATCAATAAACTAAAAGTGGAATTGCAAGAAACAATATGTTGCTGTGGCAGAGCATGTGTTAAGGAAAAAGCCAACCTTGAATGTAAAAAGCTTTCATGACAAATTTTGAAAATCTTATATATTACACTACATCAGTCAGTTGTACCAGCTGCTATGGAATTATGTAAGGCAGTTAATACTTATAACTTTTAGCTAAGCTCATAAAATATATCAATTTAATTGCAATTCTAAAAGGATCACTATAGCCACTGTGTGTCCAAGGTGAAATCCTTTTGATGTTTCTAGGAACACAGACTAATACCATTTTATCCCTTCCCTTTCTAGGTAAACAATTACAACATGCTGGTATGTTTAGTTAGTAATATTTCAACTAATGCAGACAAAAGAATCTCCTCTGGTTAAATTTAAAAGCTTATCTCTATGTGAGTTTCACCATCACCCCCACAGCACAGATGTCAATCATATTTAAGTCAAATGGGTTCTATTATTCTCAGAGCATATTTCTAGCTCATCGAACTCACCATTTCCTCTCAAATTAATTTTCCAGTTATATCTGCCTAAACAGAAGGAAATCACTTTTCTTTGAAGCAAGCATTCTATATTTTTATTCCAGTCTTCTCTCTTTATAAATAAGATGAAGTAATATTGCTGTTTAATACAACTCTATACCTCCAAATCAAAATGACAGGTAATCCATTATGAGTCAAAATCTTCAAAAGGTTAGAAGTTAGTGAAATCATGTCCTTCTCAAATGCATATCTTTCGACCTCATTTGCCATATTACCATTGACTGTCAATCATTTTTACTGCAATAGCTGTAATTGTCTTGAGCACACAAAATACAACACTGCAGAGTGTATCCTGAGATATGAGTGAGTTTGTATATCCTGAATCCACTTTTTTGTTGTTTTGCTTAATGAACCATAAAGCAATGTTATAGATACAATATGAAAAACAATATTAGTCTCTGTTGCCCAAAAAATGAGACTAAAGATTCAGTAACATGAGCAGTGGGTTGTATGGGATGCACCTTGGCTACGTTAAAAATCTCATGACTGCTGATGTTTCTAAAGTTGATTTTATATATATATATATATATATATATATATATATATATATATAATTCATCTTCTATCCACAGACTTGACTGGGACAGGTGTGGCTAAGTTTTTCCAGGCAAACCGGGATGCACAGTTACATCCTTTACATACAGGCATTATATTTTCCGCAGTGTCCTGCTGTTCAATATTGGTGAATAAGAGCTGGACTATTTCATCAGCGACCAGCATCACGTGCCCCGAAGTACGCAATGGTCACTGAAGTAAATGTATGCTTTATAATTTTCAGAGAGAAAAAATTCATATGTGTGTATTCATTCAGGCTTCCTGACATTTTCCACTAAATTATTCATTTCTAAATATATAACTCCTCTCTTCAACATGCCCATAAAAAAGGATCCATTGAACTGGGTTTTCTGTAACAATTTTAAATTTTTGACCTGGAAATCTTGCTCCAGTCACTTCTGATCCCCTTGACTAAGATCAAGAATGAAAACCTTCCAGCTACAGACTGCTCTCACATATTCAGTGTGGGTTGACTGCATGCTGTGCTCCACAGGCGCTTCTCAGGAGGTGGTGTACGGAGAAGGCAGCCTTACAGTGCAACACCTGAGCTAGTCAGCATAAAGGACTGCCAAGAAAATCTTTTCTGAACCCCAAGTGTCCTTTGCACACCAAAACTTATACAGACGAAATTAATTTTAAAGTATTCTAGTCTGTCATTGTTTAAAACAACCAGAAATATATAAAAGCCAACCAGGCTATTCCTTATTACCTAGTTAGAGTCTACATTAAAAAGTTGCTCTTGTTACTAATGGGTTGGCTTCTGGTCCCTGCGTATTTCTCTCTAGAACAGAAATTTTCTTATTGAGTGAAATGGTGAGTAAAAATCTAAAAACTCTAGAACTGAGGTTTCGGAGACAGTGTGGAATTCACTTTTGTCTCAACATCATCCTATTTCCAGAAGGACTTACTCTTTATTATCTGACTTTCCTTACCTTTCAAAACTAAATTTGGCTTATAGAAGACAAGTAATAGCCAAGTGTGGTAGCCCATACTTGTAATCCTGGGAAGCAGAGGCAAGAGGTTGCCCTGGGATATATGAGGGAGTTCCAGGTCAGATTTGATTGCATAATATGACACAGTCCAAAAACAAAAGGCAGGGGTAGGGAGAAGAGGAGAGGGGAAGGGAAGAGAAGAGGGGAGGGGAGGGAGGAGAAGAGGGGAAGGGAGAAGAGAGGAATGAAGTACTACATTCTTTGATAAAATGTTCCAATGAACATTCTCTTCAATCTCAAAAGGAATTCTAAGAAAAGCCATATTTCAGGGCAAACAAGCTTAGAAAAACCCTCATATACCACTGTCCCTGTCCTGAAGTCATACACGATCCTTTCTCTGGAGTCACACTTCCCCTCTCCTAGATCACACTTCCCCTCTCCTGGAGTCACACTTTCACTCTCCTGGAGTCACACACCACCCCTCTCTTGGAGTCACACACTGTCCCTCTCCTGGATCACACTTTCTCTCTCCTGGAACTTAACAATACAGATAAGGGCTACTAAGTTCTCAAGAAGTCTTCACCTATTGAAATCTGTTTAATTTTATTTCTCCTAGTGTCTCCCACCAAAGAATTTGCCAATTTGCCATTGATGTGGGATTTAGAACACAGCTGGGGAATATTCTGAAACAAGATCAAGAAAGGATCATCACCAGGACAACTAAAAATTTGGGAGATGTTCCTGAGACTAACATTTGATTCTGCTGCCATAGAGAGTAAATTGTTCTCACTCTGAAGTGTTCCTTAATGAGAAATAAAGTAACCGAATACCTGGTCATTGAGTAATTATCAAACTAAAACTGCTTTACAGTGCTATTGTACTTGTAAGGAATAGTCTTTGTGGATTAAAAGTATCAGTAATTGTTGATGCAGATTCACAACAAAGAGGTATTAAACACAGGGAGATATTTATGGGGACAATATTAAAATAGGAAAGTCTATGCTTTCTTAGCACTCCTTTCCACATCAAAATTGCTACTTGTACATAATGTGGCCCTGGTACTCAACTCCGAACACAGGCCAGGCAAAGCACACATCACTAAGACTTCCTTTGAGGCTCATTTTTATGTGCAAAAGTATATTTGGTTTTAAAAAAACAAACATTCATTTGACTTAAAAATCTATTTGTTTGCTGGGCGGTGGTGGCGCACGCCTTTAATCCCAGCACTCGGGAGGCAGAGCCAGGCAGATCTTTGTGAGTTCGAGGCCAGCCTGGTCTACAGAACGAGATCTAGGAAAGGCACAAAGCTACACAGAGAAACCCTGTCTCGAAAAACCAAAAAGAAAAAAATCTATTTGTTCTGTATATTTTTCAGTTAACTTTTTAAGTACTTTATATTTTACTAAAGAATATAAGAAGACATTGTATATAATTCCACTTATAAACTTAATTACACTTCCTTAATGTTTGATACTATATTTATAATACATTTGATGGAGCAAATATTCTAAAATATTTAAGCATTTATCCATGAACAAATCAAACATACAGACATGAGAAATTTGTTTGTTCATAATACTAATCATAAGTGTCATTAGTATTCAGCTTAAAATTCTATATCTTTATCAATTATTAAATTTTCAACTTTTAATTTGAATTTTATTACTGTTGGTTATATACAATATTAGTGTATACTTTCAATGCTAGATTTAATATGTGTAAGTTCTTTAACAAAAATTAATTCTATTATTTTCATTATCAGCAACACTTAGAGAGTCTTAATACTAAATCTTTTTAGTAATTCTACTATATTTTATTTTATCTTAATTAAAAATTTTAGCTTAACACAAAATAAAGTACTCCTTCATAGTATTTTCAAGCATATGTATCATCATTCTTGGTTCTCTTTTTTTTGATTTGGATGATACTTTACTGAAGAAACTAAAAAAATTCTTGCTTATGGTCTAGAGTAGATTAACCTTCACATACAATCAGAGTCATGGGCCAAGCTACTGTCTGAGATGTTGCAGGAACATACCGAAGTCTATGACTTACTTACAGTGTAGGATAATCACCTCGTTCTCAGAGACCATTATCAAGTTTGAGTCATTAGTTAAGTCCATACAGGAATTTATTTACCCAAGTTCATCAGAACTGATCAGTAAAGTTTCAGGAATTATGCAATCCAATTGATGAACACAGACACTATTAAAAATTAAACTCTAAAATATGAAATGAAAGGGAATAAATACTGAAAATGCATCATTACCTTGCTGTTTTGCTACATTTTACTATCAATGCTTAGAGTTATTTTTGTCCTTTTTATCTGTATGTAGGATTACAATGGCATGGTTCTGTACATTTCCTTCCATCTCCGTGCTCAGTGACATCACCCTGGAGTCCTAAAGTTAGATCCAGCAAATGCCCCAAATTAGGCTCATCTCTACTTCACAGAGACCCAGTGGTTACATATTCACCAGACCAGCAGGAGCTCTGCCATTATCTAGCAATCTGACTGGCTCTCATCCCAACTCCTGCATCACTTGCCTGGACTTTGCATTTCTTCAGCTCTTGAAATATTTAAACACCTTCCTCATTCCAAAGTTCTCAAAATCCACATAATCCTGGTTTTGAGTCTTTTTGTTAGTGCGATCGTGCACATCACAGAGCAAGTTGATATCCTAGTGGGCTTCTCACGGCATGTTGGACGTTATGATGTCAACTTTAAAGGTCATTCTGCTGCTATCGAACCCAAGGGCGTACAAAAGAAAGGCGTTGTGCATTTTGTTTCATTTAAGCCTGTGTCCTAATTTCTCAAAGCACTAAATTGTTATAGGCCTAGCTGGGAAGAGAATAATGTTCTTACTTGCGTGATTGGCTTAAAATATCTAATCATCCAGAATTTCATGGCAGAGATAACTCAGTAATTTTTCCATTTTCTCTTGTACCTCAATGATTCAAATCAATTTTGCTTTATACATAAAGGTGTTACCAGGTTTATCCCAGAGGCAAAATCCATATATCCTATTGAGCTGAGTTCTGAACACTGATGAACCATGATATTAGAGCCCAAAGCTTCATATGGAAGTTTTAATTTGAGTTCACGAAAACAATTAAGTCGTGTCAATTTAAAGAAATTCGTTCCATTATAAAAGTTAACAAGGCATAAAGAAATATTAGAATTAAACATGAGTCTAAGCTTATCTTAGATAAGATTGCTTATCTTTCCAAGCAAAGGACCAGTTGGATCCTGTATACTTCTGTCTATAGAAAAGTCTGTTACAAGCTTTATAAATATACTCACTATCCTTTATATGGGATTTCCATACAGTGCCAATAATTGATTTCTCTGTGTATCTTATAGAGGTGCATCTATTTATTTTTAGTTACACATTTTCACTAGGTTAATGATATCTCTATAATATACAAATGATCTGATATTGCAAGTCACACAGTCCTAAAGTAAAAATAAATCTAGTCTTAGTGTCCCTACACTGTTTTGTTCTCCTTCTAAACTTTGTACTGCCCATCATCGCGTTGCCTAGTAACAAACATCTATAGCTTGTTTTTTCTTTTCTTTTATTAGAAATACTTTTTAATATAATATATTCTGACTATGGTATTCCCTCCCTCCACTCTGCCAGTTCCTCTCACCTCATCTCCCATACAGACCTACACCCTTTCAGCCTCTTCTTAGAAACCAAATATCTAAGAAATAATAATAAAGTAAAAAAAATTGAAATATGACAAAATAACCAAATACTAAAGAAGAGCCCAGAAGAAAGCTCAGGAAACACACATAGATGCAGAGACACACACATTCACATGTTCAGAAATCCCATAAAAACCTGCTGGAAGCCGTACTGTATACACAATATACATATTGCAGGTAGGGAAAAAAGCAAAACAAAACAAAACAAAAACCTGCTAATATTCTACCTCAATATTATGAGAAAAAGAACCTGCAAGACTGTTTGTTTTCTGTGGGCCATCTACTTCGGGGCATGGGGCCTACCCTTGAGAACGGTTTATTTCTACAATGGGACTCCCTTGGGGACCATTGCTTTTTCATTTGCAAGTGGTTTTCAAGATAGCTTCTGAAGTAGGAATAAGAATGTGTGTCTGCTTTTCCTTTGATCTCTAGGAGTCCATCTGATACAGACCTGAGGAGGCCCTGTGCATGATGTCACAGCTCTGAACAGCAATGTAACTCGGAGATTCCAGACAAGGAAGAAAAATGGAAATGGCACAAGAAGAGAAAAGGAAGGAAGGAAGGGAGGGAGGAAGGAAGGAAGGAAGGAAGGAAAATGGCCGTGAGTCGCCTGTTGAGCCTCACATGCATTTCTGGCCCTCCTCTCCTTCCTTCTGGAGTGGGAGAATCATTCAGGTTGCTCCTCTCCTGGCGTCCTTTCATATGGTCAGTTGGAAACTGGAGAGCAAGAAGAGGAAACTTCCAGGATATTTCATTGTTTTTATTTCTCACCCAAATATGTCATGAGGCCCTTCACTGAAATATCTACGTTTATTTGTTCTATGATTTTAAAATCCTGGTGGGCAATGGCTGCGTGGTTCTAGTGTGTTCTAGGAGACCACAGTTCTGAGCAACTCCCCTTTTTTCTGGATCTCTCTAGCCATTGGGGTAGTAATGACTTTCAGTTGCCCCCCTAACTCCAGCTACATGTTAGAGCTGTTCTGGCACATATAAGACAATGCTCTTCATTAGACTCCTTCTGTTTGAATATTTTACAGTTATTTTTGAGGTACTGGTTGAACCAGGAAAGGAAGACTGGCTAGGCAAGAATCAAGAATGAGTCATGTGCTTTACGTCCTTGGTAATCAGGGTTCCTGCCATTGCAGGTATGGAAAACAGCAGGGGAAACAGCACCAAGTGAGTATGAATATTTATTGAGCACCTCTGGTGTACACGTTGCCTTCTTAGCATTGAATATTGGCAAACGAGTAGACCAATGTTCAGAGATAGCTTTTTACTGAAAATCATGCTGTTTTCAAACAGTCAGAACTGACTTTCAAGCTCTTGTGTTAGAGAATGCTTCCTACTCATCAGACATTAAGTTTACATTAAAAAGTAACCCAGAAAAGGTTGAAGGATCTGAAATATATACATTGTAAATGTCAGGTACCAAGAGATGGTAATGTCCATATTACCATTCACAAAGCTAAGTAGTCTTATTACTTAAGGATTGTATTCTTTCGGCTGTGCCCTTCTATGACTTATCAGCTAGTGGAGAAACATTCTTTGAATCAAATATGCTCACAAAAGGAACATGCTGTTTGGGGGTGATTTTGTGGAATTTGGGATCTCTGTGTCTGTTACTGTTATTTGGTAATCGTTTCTTCTTGGTCCTCCATGGCGATGACTTATCAGCACTGTTGTGTTTTATGGAGATGCCCACTGCACTTTAAAACACAAATGGACAATAAGAAGCAATCCTCATGCGTTTCCATTCTCAGGGTGTTATCCTACACCCAGTCTTTCTCGAGATACAGACAAGTTTATCCACGTGCTTTCCGGAACTACATCTGTGTATCTCTGCATAAATCTGATTTACAATCTTAAACTCACTACACATCTCTCAGCATCAGACTGTCTCTATCAGGATCCTTTTCACTTCTGCCAATGCTCACACAGTAAGCCGCTTTTCTCCACTTGGCCAAGGGAGACCCTAACCCCTTACTTATTTCCTTATGCTAAGTCTCCGGTCCTTTCTCACCCGAATCACGATACTCATTTCTTCACTGTTTGGGTTCCCGCTCCTTATTCTGTTCCTCATCTATTCCATCTGTGCTGCCAGGATGGATTTTGTAGATCTAATCTACATTACTCTCCTTCTTAAAATTTCAGCAAGCCAGGCCTGGCAACAAATGCTTGTGATTCCAGCCTTCATGAGGCTGAGGCAGGAGGATCATTATACATTTCCAGCCAAGAGAGGTTTCATATTGAGTTCCAAGCCAGCTTGAGCTAGCATATAAACAAACAAACAAACAAACGACAAACAAAAGAAAAAAAACTGAAACCAAAACAAAGAGAAAAATCTCTCCATAGGTCTAGCCACATCGTTCCAGATGCAGCCTCAATGCCTGCATGCGGTCTATTATCTGTCTGCCACAGTTCATAGGCACACTTCCACTGTGAAGTCTCTCAGTCTTGGGCTTCATATGTTACCTCACTTGCTTAAAACTACTTGGCACCTCAGACTTCCATTTAGCCCTCAAACATCTTACGAACTCTCCATAAGAGAGTTTTCCTTCTCTGGAATCTGTTTCTGAGTCCACCGCATGCTCAGGGCTCTTTCCTATGATTCCTGTCCTCCATTATCAATAAGACCCAGTGCACACCTTCAGCGTAATACTATAGCACTTACGGGACTGAGGCAGAGGTATTGTCTCTGCCAATCTGGAACTTCCGGCAGGGCAAGAAGAGACCTGGGTTGACTGCATTGTGGACTAGGGTCTACACCTTATCACACAGCAGATGCTCAGTAAACACAAGAGGGAATAAGCATGCCCTGAAACCTTAGGTAACATACAGTGTTCCACTGTCAAATTCTAAGGAACATTTTCTCTATTGCTTGCTTGTTCTCTGCTCATAAAATTAGATTCAACTTGTACACACCTGTTATTTAGTTTTGTTTGGTCAGCTCTCTAAGTCATTAGCAAAAAAAAAAAAAATTGATATATCAAACTACAAGGCAGTAACAGGCTGTTGAGCACTTGTGAAGTATCCATAGCAAACCCCCAGCATTGGTTTTCACTAGTAAAGTGTTATGAGGTACAGAAGCTAACCTTTTTAGATAAACATAAACAGATAACTGCCATCTATTTCTATACTCTCCTGTATAGAATCACAATGTGAACAGCTCTAGAAAGCAAATGCTTTTCTTTCCCAGGACAATATTTCCTTGTAGTGTGATCACAGTTGAACAACAGCAAAATAGATTAACATCCTATGCTGGCCATTATATGTTGAGGGTAACAGGACAAACATCTTCTCTCTATACCTTTCACTGAAAGAAAAAACCTTATTAGATTTGCCTGCTCAATAATTTAGTAGGTTAAAAGATGGACCCAACTCATAGTTTGGTTCACATATTTCTCCTCAAGTGAAATATGTGACTTATTAACAAAACATTTCCTACCCTTGAATTATGAACCAGTACTGCCAGAGGCACTGGAAGTGTTTAGGCAGGTTCGAGCTGAGTAATGCAGTTAAAATGGTGCATGTATTATAACACATAGTTCTGCCCATATTAAGGGAAAGCTCCTGGACCTACTCACTTAGTAATGAGACGTCTGTTTGCACAGGATTACTCTGCTTTTCAGTTCTAAGTTAAATGATTTTTGAGGAACTATTTTAGAGACAAAGTGGTTTGGGATTTAGCAGGAGTCCAATATTGGGGGAGGGGGGGTTGTAAAAAGTGATAACCTCTATTATACCTCTCCTCAAGTTAGGTCCACTCAGAAAGTCCATAGTTGTAATTATGACATCAAAGACACTTCCTAGAAAGTGTCGCTAGGAAATGTCAAGACCTTTCTAGTTGGTTTGTGTGTTTCATGTGTGCTGGAGTGTCAGGAACCCGTGTTCACAGGCTGTGATGGTACAGTGCTGCATTGGAGTAAGGAGAGGAGCCACTGCTTTTATTTTTATACTCTTTATTGCCAAGAGTTCAAAATGGTCAACATAAAAAAAAGAACATCTTGATAATAAATACTGCTCTTGGGGCTGTAATAAATAAAACGTTTATTAACAAGGAATGCATTTTTTCCAGCCACAAGTGTATTCAAAAATAACCAAAAAAAAAAAATTATATATGGCCATAGTTCACAGTTAAGCAGCCAAAAGCTGCTCTGATTGTAGCCTTTAAACAACAAGGGAGCATCCTCCCTTTCTCCCTCCCCTTCAGGAAGTATATTCACAGTTCCAAGTCCTCTGGCTGAAACACTCTCCACAGAGAGAACGTAAGAGTCAATGCATCTTTCTGCAAAATTGTCCGATAGACCTTTTAAAGACAGGTACTTCAAGGAAAACTGCAGCCGGCGCCACTCGTGGATTGTCCAAAGTCAACTGTACACCTTAGGCTGGTCTGGTTCCAGCAGTCCAGCGGGCCACCGAGGAACTGGAGTCGTACCACCACTTGTCCATCTCCAACATGCTCTGTATCCCTCCGCTGGCTTCCCTGTTGATCTCACAGTGGAAAAGAGTCCCATAGGGTCCACTCAAAAGGGTCTTCAGTTACATCTCTGTAAGAGCATGTTCAGGGCATATTCCATTCGGTTTTTCAGTTCTAACGAACAGCCAGACATCAACAGAGTCGTCAGTCTGAAGGTTGTAGATATCCTGTCCTCATTGATGTATGTGAGAAGGTACTCTTCGTTTTGGTTACAGATGATTATTTTTGTGTGATCATGGTAGAAGTTCACCTTTAAAAATGAACACAGACATTATTAGGACTTGCTCAATACTCAAGAAGTAATAAAGGTTCTACCAAAGCTTAAATCAGCTAGGGAGAAAAAGGTTTCAGGACCTAAACGTGTGCCTCCATGAAAGGCTCAGTTACCTGAAATGTGCCATCATTGAAGAGCATCATTAAGGCTTTATCAGATTTTAACCACTGAAGGAGGTAGAGCCGAGGTCTTCGAATATCAGTAACACTAGGGAGATCGCCACCCTGGAGAGAGTCAGGAGAAACAGTTAGTGCCTGTGAAGCTGTACAGTGTGGGCATCACACAGTGCCTCTCAAGCTTAAGCCTCAGAATGGCCTCAAGATTCCTGGCTCTGCCTCACAGAGACTCTGACTCACTGCCTCTAAGATAAGACATGAGAATCTGAACTACACAGACTTCAAAGGGATGCAGATGCTACTGGATCTAGACTGCTTCAAATATCTCCGCTCCAAAGCCATGGTACTTACATCCATGAGGTTCTCCTCCATGTAATGAGAAAAGTATTTCAGCACCGTCACTTGACTAATAAATTGTTCAGGGGCATCTGTTGCTGGGAAAACAGAACACTGGCCAAGTTCTGCATAATAGTGAACTGTTCTAAAAACCAGGAAGGAGAGAGAAGAAAAATTAGGAGCAGTTAATCACTGTTTCCAGATTTCATTAGTGCAACAGCAGAGAACTGGCAGATTGCATTCATCAGACATGCTTACTTTTTGTCTGGAAGGAGGCTCATGTGGGCGCCATTGTTGAAAAGGACTCCAACAGTGTGGTCTGAGAGCTGGTACCCAAAGCCGTATTTGTTGGAGTAATCGACCCATTTGGTGACCCACTGAAAGGACGTGCTCAGCTGCTCTTTGGGAATACAGTCGGCTTCCGGCATGTTTTCTAGACATCCTCGAAGGACTCTTGCCACCGTGTCTGCAACACTTCCCATGGTACTATCTTCAAGGCCTGGGGAGTCACAGAAACGGAAATGACGACATTGTTTACACCAAGACCCACAGGTTCTGGAAATGACGTTTCCCCCTCCACTAATTTGAAAAACACAGAAGTCAAGGTTACTCAATGTCTCGTCTCCAAGCCTATCATTGTGTTTCCGTGTTAAGTTAGATTACCAGACTGACTCGGTGACTTAGTCCATAGCCCTAGCCTGACAGTTTATTTAAAACACGGCTCCGGCCACTCACATTCACTGCTGCTGCTGCAGCTGCCAAGCGTCCCTCTGACAATCATCCGGATCGCATCCCCAATCTGCTGTTTGTTTTCCACTGCGGATGTTCCAGATCTGGCAACTGTAGTGGGAGGCGGCTGGAGCTCCTGGAAAGGGCAAGAAGAGAGCCATACCATGAGTCAAGGAACTAAGTCTATTTATGTTGGAAATATCAAGTTAAAATGAGATTATGGTAATTACTGTTAAAGCTTATCAAAAAAGCTACAGCCATAAGCCAGAGAAAAAGCTACTGCAGGACCGTGACTGGAAGCAAGCATTGCTTCAGCCCCAGTCAGCATCAAAATGCTGATTAGCCCAGAATGGAAATGACCTAAAATGTCTATTTACTTAAGTTCTTCCCCCAACATACCTCATCTGTTCTGTGTTTGCTGGGTTGCTGGGTTATTGAAGTCTTTTTCAAATCATGCCTAAGCTTGTAAATGTCTTCATCTTCTTTGGACACTTTATCTGTAAATTGAGGAAAGGAATTGCGCATGTTAATCTCTCCCAGTGAAGCTGGGATGGAGCTAGCTCCGTGTCTTCTGGGCATCCAGAGCAGAAAGAGCTTTTCATCCTTGCCATCAGCTGCAATTATACGTGCAGCACACGTCAGTGTTTAGGAAATAAGAGGCTATCAATCAGTGGTGGTCGTGCATTTACCACGCTGTTAGTGTCAAAAGGCATCCGTGTATATCACCAGTATCTCCGTACGGATATACTGGTGAAACCACGCTAACAGTAAAGTCTCAACTCAATCATCAAATCGAAGGGTAATCTTGGGCACAGAAAGGGAGGAGAAGTCTGAAAACTTACTGTGTGTGTCGTTATATCTTGCTTTGTCTTTTTTGCCACCAAAGAGAGCAGCGGCGGCTTTCTTGAAGAAATTCTTAGCTGGGCTTGATAAGTGGAAGTCTGGAACTGTATGGCAACAGCTGGAAGACAGCCTGTCTGGGGTGAAGCCCTGCGGAAGCAGAAGAGAGCTTCAGAAACCTCTCCAACAATCGGGGCAACGGCATGCAATTTGAGAGAGAGGTCAAGAGTGCACTGACCTGTAAAAAGAAATCATGCCGGATGATGTCATCCAGACTGGGGCGGTCCTCTGGGTTTTTGGACAGCATGCTAGCTATCAAGTGCTTAGCCGGGGCCAGTAATGAAGACGGCATCGTATACCTTGCTTCCCTTATGCACCTGTACGTTTCTTTCAGGTTTGTGGTTTCGAATGGAGGCCTTCCTAGCAGCATTGTGTACCTGGGTACGCAGAAACACATCTTCAGAAATGATCCAAAAGGAACCTGAGTCAAATTTGCTTTTTAGATATCCTGGTGCATTTACTTACATTACACAGCCTAGGGCCCAGATGTCAGATTCACAGCCATGTCCTTGTTTGTTGAGGACTTCGGGGGAGAGATAATTTGGGGTACCACATATTGTTCTGAAGAGACAGAATATAGCAAGATCTCATTAGGAACTATTGCATTCATTAAACTTATTCTCTGGGAGTGACTCAATGGGAAGTTTTATGCTGAATTTCTACTAGACCATTTTTTAGTGTTTTTATTTGACCAAGTTTCTTTTGAGAAGCTTTTAATGTGTGTACAATTTTCTCAGCCCATATGACCAACTGTTTTTAACCAACCAAAACCAGATAGTTTACATATTTCAGGCAACATAAAACATCTAATTGCCTTAATAATCAATTTCGAGGTATAAGTTACCCTAACTCACAGTGGACACTTGCTTCAGCAACACTGCTGTGGTTTACAGATTTCAGTGTGAACTAACTTTCTACGGAGTAGCTACTTGACCATAATAAAGGTGAGTTTGGTCTCCACAAAACCCAGGGAGGATATGACTCTTACCTCCTCCTGTGTTCCAACGGTTCCAGTCTGGCTGCCAAACCAAAGTCTCCAACCTTCAGTTCCATGGCTTCGTTAATAAAAAAGTTCCCTGGGAGACAGAAAAAAATGAAATGTGAACTCCCTTGGAGAGGAGCTTCTTTGGAGGCCAACATCCACCACTGAAATCACCCATTCAAAAGATCCCAATTGAGGACACTCAGAGGTGAGTGGAAACACCCCCTCTCTCTACCTCTCCCCCAGCTTCTGCAGTGGAGGGCTTCTTACCTAGCTTCAGATCTCTGTGCAAGATCTCTTGTTCGTGAAGGTACTTGAGTCCTGACACGATCTGCCTGAGGTAGTATCGGACTTCTGGCTCCGTCAACACCTTTCTTGCTTTCAAGATATGAGCCATGGACTAGGAAGAGAAGGGGGGTGAAAAAGAATTTGTCAAACAGAGTTATCCAAATCCGGCTTCCCTTTGCTGGGCTAGTGATGCAGGCTGACATGGTGGGAGAATTAACTGTCATAGCTAAAACCCCAGATAAAATGTAATCCAAACACCACACCAGCTTTCTGTTCCAGAGTGCACTGACCCGGGAATTAGCACTTACTCGTCGGCTGCAGTATTCCAAGAGAATGTAAATGTTTTCTTTGTCTTCAAAGTAGTGGTAAAACTGCACCACATGCTTATGATGCAGGATTCTGTGGAGCTCTATTTCTTTGTCGATCTAAGAAAAAAAGAACAAGCAAGATAAGGCTTATGAGCCTCCCATCATCTCTGGGAAGGCGGTGCTTACACACGCAGAAGACATTTTTCTAATAGGGTAGGGCCATCCCTGCACACAAAGAAAATACTTTACTCAACAGTCATACACACCTTTTCCCTTTGATGAGGTTTAGCTACTCGGCTGTGAGGAATAATTTTTGCAGCGTAGACTTTGTTGTTTGTCAGATCTGTCATTTCGTAACACTTTGCAAAGCCACCCTGAGAGGAAACAAAGCCCAGATGGAATTGAGCATGACAAGAAAAATGGAGGGCCAACGTTTAAAATAAATAAATACATAAATGAAAGGAAAAAGCAAAAAAACAATTGGGGAACACAGGGGTGGGCCGAGGGATGCAATCTGCTTTCTAAAACGGTCCTTCGGGAAGGGAAACATGTTCCTGGAAACCAGTCTAGTTTCTCGTCTCCCTTTTACAAAGGAGAGCTCTACGGAGAGGGGAGTCGGAGGGGGAAAGGTAGAAAACAGCCTCTCAAGAAAGGTGACAGGCGAGTTCCCCCGGGATCAGGTGGTGAGAACTGGGGCTGACTTAGAACGCTCTCAGTCCTCTTTGGTAGACTCGGGAGGAAAGCCTAGGCTGAGGATGCAAAGCCGATCCCGGGCGCTGTTAGCGCACGGAAGCCCAGGAGGGCAGGTGAGGGACCCACATTGCGGGGACGGGGGGGGGGGGGGGGGGGCACCAGACAGCCAAGGGAGGAAGAAAGCGCGAGTTCGGGGTCCCTGGCTGCTCAACTTGCCCGGGCAGCTCGCCCTCCTGCCGCCACGCAGCCGGACACTCACCTTGCCCAGCACTTTGCCCCGGCAGTAACGCTTCCCCGTCGTGGGGTCGACAATAATCCGCGAGATCTCGGGTCCCGAGTGAGAGTGGTGGTGATGGTGATGCGGGGCCGCCGGGGTCACCTGGGCCTGGGGCTGCCCGTCTTCAGAGGGCTGCTGCGGTCGCTTCTTCTTCGAGTCCCCGCCGCAAGCTTTGCCCAGCGCCTGCTCGCACATCTTGGTGCCAGCGGCGGGCTGGTAGGTGATAGTCCGCAGGAGTTCCATCGTGGTCCCGCCACCCGACACGGACTGCCTGCTGCCACCCCCTCCGCGAGGCAGGGGACACGCGTCCGGGCTAGCCCTGGTTCTCTAGCCCCAGTCCCTCAGCCGACCGACTCGTCTGGCGTCCTGCTTCGCTTGTGCGAGCTAGAGCGAGCCGCGGAGCTTTATAAGCGCCGGCTGGCTGGGGCGGGGCCTCGTGACGTCACGGAGAACGCCCCGCCCCCCGGCTCTGGAGCCGGCGCCGTGGCTCGGTGCGGGTTGGCCGCGTGGCTGCCCCGGGCTTCGACCCGGCTTGGAGGTGGCGGTGCGCGAAGTGTCCCCGGTTCTTCGCACGCCCTGACCTTGGATGTGGAAAACAGAAACCCAAGGGCGGACGCCCTGTAGGGTCCCTGGCTGGGCGGGAATGCTGGGTGGCGATCGGGGGGGGGGGGGGGGGGGGGAGCCGCAGGCTTGGCACCGCCCTTCCCGACTATGGAGCGATCCAACACAGGTGTCAATCAGCGAGCCATGCGGACCAGCACCCCGAGACCTGGAGCGCTTGGGGGGCCACCCCCGCCACGGCGGGGCTCCTTCGCGCCTGTCTAGGGCTCCGTGGACCGGGGCAGCTGAGTGGCTGGGCCCGCAGAACCCGGCACTGGGCTGGATCAGAGCCGCTGTAGAACGGGGCGCAATCCTGGTCGCAGATCGGGGTGACCTGCGGTGGCGTGGGAGCATCTGAGCCCCCTGCCGCCTCTTCCCATCGCCTGCTAAGTGACCCCCTGTCAAAGGTCAGCCCCTTAACCTTGGATGGGGGCCTGAAGACCAGCGAAGGTTTGGTACGCAACGGCTAGTCTAACCATCGGAAAGCAAGAGCACCATCCTGTGGAATTTTTCAGAAAAGCGATTAACGGTCTGAGTGGGCCGTGGTTAGCAACAATATGGGCTTTGACAGTGGCGTTGAAAATGGGCCCCGTTGCTAATTATGATTTCACAACTGAAGTCATCTATGACTTCTTGTTCCAAGTGGGTGATTCAAATTGCGTGGATCAAATGGCTCCCTAAGCGATGTCACCGCCCTCGCGCGTATAGAGTCCATCCAAGCCCCCCACCTCCCCCTTGGGTGAAGGGGAGAACAGGGGCAGCTGAGTGGCTGTTAACAAGCTTGGAATTTACTGTTCAGTTCCAACAACGCCGAGGCACGCCCTTTTCTCTTGTTCTGATGGCAATGGTGCGGGCGCTTATGGAGTACTGTTCATTATTTTTGAAGCACTGTATTAACTGCTACTAGCTATTTTGAAATGCCTATTGTCATCTTAATACAACTCTGAAGGAAAAATACTGCCGTGTTAGGGGAGGGAAATAATATTCCCTCCACCTTTCTAAATTATACTTGTGGTTCCTCAAGCAGGGCAGGTTAACCACAGAAACACAAGTTTATTTCCTACACATGGAAGATAAACAGCGAAATGAGTGCCCTCAGAGGCGGGTGGCTTAGAATTGAGGTTTGAATCTTAAGCCAGAACAAGAGTGGGGAGAAGACAGGAGAAAGAGAAGGCATTTGTGAGCATGGAGTAAAATAGGGGTGAGGCTTGGTTTTTTTTTGTTTTTTTGGTTTTTTTCACTGATAAACTTGTTATTTAGAGTCTTTTTTTCTGGTACAGGAGGCATTTTTAGAAATTGAGATTACTTTTAAATGTTATTTTTTTTTTTCCTTACAAAAGAGCAGTATGCCATTTTCAGGGCTTCTGTGTCGTCTACTTTTTCATTCAGCTCAAAATTATCCTGACTCAGAGGTATATTTAGGGTGACGTATTTTGGTTTCCTATGGACATATCGAAGTGATGTGGTCTCATCTACATTTCCCCCATCTTACAGATGTAGAAACTGGATCCCAGACAATCTAAATAGCTATTATCAATAAATTTTTCATAGAACCACCAAGTTATGTGAGGTCAACTACATGTCCATCCGTCTCAGCTCACTTGGAACATCAGCAGTTATTTTGTATGGGACCCAGTGATACTTAGAATTCCAGATTAATAAGGGAAAACCGGGTCTCCCTCCAGGCCACTATCAAACGTTGGGAGCGCTAGTATCAATCAACAGTTACAGGCATTTCCCTCATCTCCTGGACTCTGCAGAGTAGACAAGGCAAGGCTCTCCTCACTTTCCCTTTTCGTGCTTTAGCTCACTGCAAGCCCAGGCATGTTTTTCAAAAGGGACAGTAGACTTTAACCCAAGATTATCCCAGGCTTGAATAAGAGGCGGGGCTGGAAGTGGAAGAGCAGAATTACACAATCCCCCCCAACCACCTTTATTCATAAACTTGGTATGACCTTTGCTCTCTAGCCTTGTGCAAGGCAACTGAGCGAGCCTGCTGGTTTTGTTGGAGACCGCCCTCTTTTTCCCAGAGATAGTTTTGCACTAATCCTTGTGTGCATGTGTGTTCACGTTTTAGGATTAAAAGACAGAAGAAAAAATACTAAGACTTTTTAATTTCAATTTTGTATCATAGACTTGTGGTGGTATTGTATTCCCCCAAATATTGTGTACCCTAATAAATTTATCTGGGGTCAGAGAACAGACAGCCACTAGATACAGAGGCTAGAAAATGGTGGCACTCACACCTTTAATCCTAGCACTCCAGAGGTAGAAATCTCTCTGGATCTCTGTGAGTTCAAGGCCACATTGGAAACAGCCAAGCATGGTGACTCACGCCTTTAATCCCAGAAAGTGAGGCTTTAATCCCAGGGAAAGGTGGTAGAAGGCAGAAAGATATACAAGGCGTAAGGACCAGAAACTAGAAGCTTTTAGCTGGTTAAGCTTCAGGCTTTCGAGCAGCAGTTCAGCTGAGAGCCATTGGGATGAGGACACAGAAGCTTCCAGTCTGAGGAAACAAGACCAGCTGAGGATCTGGCGAGGTGAGATAGCTGTGGCTTGTTCTGTCTCTCTGACCATCCAGCATTTCACCCCAATAACTTGCCTCAGGTTTGATTTTATTAATAAGACTGTCTAAAATTCATGCTACATAGACTGTTAAATCTTTTTATCAGGGATACTTTAGCATTTGGTAGACTGCTGACCATCCCATATGAAATTCAGTCCTGTCTTCCAAAAAATGTACAGGCATTCAGTAAAAATACCAATGCTGAGTCTTAGGGCTGGCTCTCCTTGCCAACTGGGAAAGACAGATTTTCTTTATAGTAGCGCCACAATGTGGACAGAATCAAAAGTGTAGCACATATAACAAAACTACTTTCTACTGGTGATAAATCTCTAATTACAAAACATTTCTCTGTAGATCTATGGTCTGGATGCAGATTTCAATGCCAAAATCCCAATGGAGCTTCTTGTGAAAAAAACTGACAAACTGATAACCACTTTAAAAGATCAAAAAGCAAAATCACCTTTAAACAAGAAGGAAAAGAGAACAACCTTGCTCTTGCAGTCTTATGATGAATTTGTAGCGAGAAAGCTGCTAAATTATTTAATTAGACAAACATACCAAAGAGATAGAACAAGGAGATTAATGGTAGATCCTCATCTGGAGAGAACTTTTGTATGGGGGACAACGTGATAACATTAGTGAGGAATGAGACTGTTTAGTACATGGAGACTAGAATCAAAGCATTTTTTCCATACATAAGAAAGAAATGCTCTATCTCATGTTGCCATGAGATTCCTATGTCAGGGGAGCCTGATTAGGGGCAGTGGTGGGAGAAAAGGTCCCCATAGATGTAGCTATTCCTTATAGAAATCAAAGGTAAAGAGTAATGGTTAAGTAGGAATGGAATTGCCTCTCTGCAGCCGTACTGAGCAGGACCAGGCAATCAAATGTCCTCAGTTCTGTCTTTGAGGCTCTAACAAGAGCTTCGGAGTTACACGTGGGAAGGAGAGAAGCAGGGAGCAAGACATATGCATCATCAGATAGTCTTGATCAAGATCTGATTGATCAGCAGCTCGGGATCTGGGGTCCTCCTCAGCGACAAGAAAAATGGTGCCTGGGTGGCTTGGGGTATCCTCCACAGAGGAGGGTCCGTCCACCTGGTTGCTCCTAGAATTCCAAGCATCTGTAAGAGATGACTCTGAGGAAAGGCCAAGGTCCAGAGGGTCTTCTTTAGGTTAGGGCAACCTATAACTGGTGACTTCTGAGTGCCATCTTGGCAATCTGGAACAGGACATTGAAGCTGGCAGTTGATGCTCTATCGATTATTATAACCCTGTAAGCTCTAAATGTTTCTTAAATGAATTGGTGTCAGCATATGTAGTTGAATAGGAATTCAACTCAAAGATTTAAGGTAGCAAAGGAGACATGGGGCAGAAACATCCACCAAGCTCCTTTTCCTGTTTCCAGTTCCCTCAGTATCTGAGACCTGCAGGAATAGTTAGTGATCTCACAGAACACAGTTTTTACCAGAGCTGCCAATACACCACAGCCTGAATATTTTAACTGACTTTTTTTTCTTCACATCTCTGAACACTGCAAATCCAAGGTCAAGGCTGTTGGCTATTGGTCTCTTCTGACACATTTGCAGACTGCCACTTCTGCCTGTGTTCCCTCACGTGGTGGCTCTCCAATGCACACATGCCTGTTGTCCTAAGTCTCATTTTATTTTACAAGGACAAGAGACTCACTGTATGACCAACTCACCATAGCATTTAACCTTAATTATCTCTTGTGGTGGTATTGTGTTCCCCAAAATATTGTGTACCCTAACAAACTTATCTGGGGTCAGAGAACAGAAAAGCCACTAGATATTTAGGCTAGAAAATGTTGGCACTCATGCCTTTAATCCTAGCATTCCAGAGGAAGAAATCCCTCTGGATCTCTGAGTTCAAGGCCACATTGGAAACAGCCAGGTATGGTGACTCACGCCTTTAATCCCAGAAAGCAGCCTTTAATCCCAGGGAGTGGTGGTAGAAAGCAGAAAGGTGTATAAGGCGTGAGGACCAGAAACTAGAAGCATTTGGTTGGTTAAGTTTTCAGGCTTTGGAGCAGCAGTTCAGCTGAGATTCATTCTGGATGAGGACTCAGAGGCTTCCAGTCTGAGGAAACAAGATCAGCTGAGAAGTTGGCCAGGTGAGGTTAGCTGTGGCTTGTTCTGTCTCTCTGATCTTCCAGTATTCACCCCAATAACTGGCCTCAGGTTTGATTTCATTAATAAGACTCTTAAAGATTCCTGCTACAATCTCTAAAGTCCCTACTGCCAAATATTGTATTCTGTGGCACTAGGCATTAGAGATTGAACGTGAGTTTGCAGAGAATTGCCTAGGAGACAGCCCTTTGAGTGTACCTGTGAGGGAATTTCTGGATTTGGTTTGCACCTGGACATACCCGTGAAGGATTGTGGAGATCAAGGTTACTGAAGTTGGAAGACCCACAAGCTCTGGGCAGTGCCATTCTGTGGACAGGGCTCCTAGGCTGACTACAAAGGAGAAAGTTTGCTGAGTGCTAACATTCCCTCTATCCCTGACTGTAGATACAATGTGACCAGCCGCCTCAAGCTTCCCTGACATGAGAGAATGTGCCCTTGAACTGCGTGTGACCCAAAATGAACCCCTCTTTCCTTAACTAGATTTGGTTCCATATTTTGCCACAGCAACCGAACAGCTAATACAAACCATGCTAAGAAACAAGATCAGGACTCCAGGAGATTCTGTGTCCCAGCTTTCTTGCTGAGCCCTCTCGTGGTGGATGGAAGCCAGGACACTTCCTGCCACCATCCCATTTGTAAAGGTACTAATCCCTTTCATGAGAGCAGAACCCACACGACCTCCTGGGTATCGGGTCCAGCGCACACCAACATTCAGGGGCTAACACTAGACTCCAGAGACTTCTTCCTGATGTTGAAAAGAACACAAGCTTTGTATTATGTTCCTCCTAAAACATTCAATTAGACTTGGAAATTTAATATTCAACACTTTTGAAAATTAGCTTCCTAAGAGATAAAGGGTTAACTTGTGGATATTATTAAATGTAGTAAATACTGGTTTCTGTGGTGTTTATTTTGACGTACAGCTGTTGGTAAAAAAAAAAAAAAAATAGTGAATCTTAACCAGTAACTTGATTAAAAAGCTTTGTCATAAATGCATTAAAATATCCCATCAAAATTCACCTTTTTTATCACTGGTTCATTTATCTGTGTACGATTTTTTATCTTCTGTCTACTGTCTGCTCTTGTTTTTCTGACAAGCTCTCCCAGTGCACTGTTGAACTGTGGTAACCGAATCTGTTGTCTGGACATAGGTCGCCCTCTGCTGGTGGTCAATGATAATGCCAAGCAACGCTGAGACATTATGGTTGCTTTAGAAGATGCAGTGCCCCAACGGGAAAATGATCCCACTTTTTCAATCCTTCATAGAGGACTCAATTAGTCTACAAATTCAACTTATCTAAAAATTAAAATTTAGAAAGTCATTCATCGTCACCACCTTCTCCAGGGTCTAGCCAGGGGGTCCTCTTGATCCTCCCCTCCTCGAGCGTTACTAAACCAGCATAATCCCTAACTATGTTCTAAATTTTTGTCCTTATACCCACAGGTGAGTATAGTACTTGTGCCTCATCACAGAAACTTCTCTCTGCAACAGATGGAGACCACTATAGAAAACCAAAGTCGATTAAGATTCAGAGTTGTGGAGCTCACTCAATTGATACATCTACAACTCCCACGCCTAAGGCTTAGGGGTCCTTGCAAAAGAGGGGATGGAAACATGGTAAGGGCCAGAGTAACAGGAAGTTTGCTGCGAGATCGTCGTGTCTCCTAGAAACGTCAGAGAAGCTACACCCACAAATTCTCACCAACAGACTGCCTAAACAAGACCAGAGCAAGGACAACAGCAATAGCCCTGCTAATGTGGAAGGTAGGAAGCTCAGGAGGCCTCTGTCCTAGACAAAGCTAAAATAAACCCTTTCTCCGCTAAGCTGTGTTTTTATTCAGGGTATGTATCACAGAACTAGAAACGAAACTAGAACAGGTAATAAGAGCTGAATAAAAACATTAAAGGAAAATGTGAACAATGACGTCAGAAAATGAACCTCAGTAATTTGTCAGCAGAACAACTAATCACGGCCAAGTAACACTGATTCCCAAGTGCAAGGATGCTCCATTGTTAAAAATTCAAAATTATTGATCTATAACTAATTTAATATTAAAGGTTTGATATACACAGGGAGAAACAAGCATGTTCATAAATAGTAGGGACATTTAATCAAAGTCAGCATTTATTCTCAATATAAATACTCAATAATCAACAGATACTTACTGAAAATGATAAACTATAGATTTCTTAGCTAAGAGGCTAGCATCACACTTGATGGGAAAACACTGGACACAAAATTTAAGCAAGGAAAGAGCAAGCCATTCTCATCAATAGTAAATTTCTTCTGGAAGTACAGAGTCTATAATTAAAGAACAGATTGATACAAAAAAAATCACTCAGACACATAACGATAAAATTGAATGCTAGCAAGTATGCATGCAGTTTCCTGTTGACTGCCAGCTCAATCGTTCTGTGCTCTGTGCAATAAGCATGCCGTGTCTTCAGCAACAGGGTCTTATCATCAAGTTGTGGGGTTAACCAAGCACTGGCATTCATCTGTAGTATTCAGGAGGGTCTAAGGGAGTAAGATGTCTCAGCAGTAAGATGAGAAAGTGACATATGCACTAATGGAGGATGAAAGTAATTATCAATTTTACCCAGCTATGAATCCTGCAAACTACTGTAATGACCTGTCTGCCTGCAAGATATGTCCACCAGTGCAATGGGGGCATAGTTGTTATGGAAGTAACCAACCACCTTTTGACTGGATTTAAGGCCCACTCTATGAGATGGAACCCATGCCTAATATTAATTAGACCAAGAACATGAGATTAGATAGATCATGGGCTCTAGGGGAAAACCTACTATTATTTATTTGGCCAAAGAATATAGCAATAAAAGTGACTCCTAATGACGTAGTGCTGTACCCAAAGATCAATGCATCACTTAGCTCTCATCAGAGAAGCTGTTTCTTGCTATGATAACACAGAGTTTCACAGCTAGACAAGCTGCAGACAGTGAGACACTTTGGAGTGCTCAGCCCTGAATGGGATGTTTTTATTACATCCCTTCCCCCAAAGTTTGGGTTTTATACAGAAGGAATGGCAGAAAGATGATAAGATCCAGAAATGGTGGATGACTTTAAAGAAACATCATTTCCCAGACCCAGTAGGGCAGGTGCACATATAAACTCACAGAGACTGTGGCAGCATGCACAAGTATGTGATATTTTATTTGTGCTGAAATGTGATTTTATTTGTATGTTAATAAATAAAGTTGCCTGGGGGTCAGAGCTAAGAGCAAGCCATAGCAGAATTCTGGCAGTGGTAGCACACACCCTTAATTTCAATCACATGAGAGGCAGATCTCTGTGTGTTCAAGGACACAGCCAGCATGGAGACACACGCCTTTAATCCAAGTACCAACCATAGAGGCCTGGAGGTCTGTATAGACAGGCAGTGATGAGGAAGTCATGTGGTTGAGTTTACAACCAGTGAGAAGGCAGAACAGAAAGTCAATAAAAAGACAGACACACAGGAAGTAGGTCTCTTTCTCAGGGCAAGGATGGCAGCGGCAGTGGGTGGTAAGAAGGCTGTCTTGGTCTCAGCTCTTGGCTACTGCTCTCTGACCTCTGGGCTTTTAACTCTGCATTTGGCTCTGTGTTTCTAATTTAGTAAAGCTGTTCAGAATTACATCTACACACAAGACCTGTACAAGCTCAAGTCAATCAAAATCTCAGTGCAATGGAGGGGAAGTGGACACTCAGCAAAGAAGCGATCCACAGCTGACAGTTACTGGTAGAGGAGAAATCCGTTTCTCTTCAATGGAGTGACTCTGGATGTATCAACCACACTTCAGGGCAGGCTCTATGCTCAGGAGTAATTGGCCAACACAAATTAGAGTCCATGATTTTTAGTATTTTTTTTCTTTTTTCTTTTATATTAAGAGAGAAAAAGAACATGAAGTTGTGGTGGTATTGTGTTCCCCAAAATATTGTGTACCTTAATAAACTTATCTGGGGTCAGAGAACAGAAAAGCTACTAGATACTTAGGATAGGCAGTGGTAGCATACGCCTTGAATCCTAGCATTCCAGAGGCAGAAATCCATCTGTTCAAGGTCATATTGAAAACAGCCAGGCATGGTGACACACACCTTTAATCCCAAGAAGTGAGCCTTTAATCCCAGGGAGTGATGGCAAAAACAAAAAGATATATAAGGCGTGAAGACCAGAAACTAGAAGCATTTGACTGGTTAAGCATTTGGCTGGTTAAGCTTTTAGGTTTTGAGCAGCACAGTTCAGCTGAGACCCATTCTGGATGAGGACTCAGAGGCTTCCAGTCTGAGGAAATAAGACCAGCTGAGGATCTGACGAGGTGAGGTACCTGTGGCTTGTTCTGGTTCTCTGATCTTCCAGTTCACCCCAATACCTGGCTCAGGTTTGATTTTTATTAATAAGAACTTTTAAGATTCATGATACATGAAGTTGGGTGGTTAAGGTGTGGGAGGAGAATGTGGGAAGAGTTGAGGGGGTGGGAAGAAATATAATCAAAATGTACTAAATAAAATTCTCAAAGAATAAGTAAAATATTAGGAAGAAGAAAAATTACAAAATTAAAAAAATTAAAGTATCACTGCAAAAGATTTCATAATAATTTGAAGAACAACCCTTTAAATTAACATATAAGTATATATGTGTGTATGTGTTTATAATTAATGTATGTGTATGTGTGTGTGTGTGTGTGTGTGTGTGTGTGTGTGTACTTAATAATGAAAAAAGAGGCCATTAATTTGAAAGAGAGCCAAGAGGAGTACATTGAAGGGATTGGAGGGAGGAAAGGGAAGGTGGAAAATTTAGTTATATTATAAATCTCAATCCAGAATTCCTGAAAGAAAAGGCTCATTAAGATGTTTGTCGCAAGTCTCCTGCGGCCAGGCCACTCCACCACCATCCCCTGTGGAATCAGAGGCCCCCAGAGGCATAGGCCCCACCTGCACCAATTGGAGGAAGAGCCCCAGCAATCAGCCAGCAGGCAAGACTCCTGTCACCAGGCCACTCTACCACCATACCCAGCAGTCAGAGGCCCCCTGGAGGCACAGGCTCCACCTGCACCGACTGGAGGAAGAATCAACACCTGTTCCTATAATTATCACAAACCCAGGTAGGTAGACAGCAGTGTAAGAATACAATCAGCAACATAAAGAACAATACAGCACCATCAGAACCTAGTGGTTCTACAACAGGACCCGAACATCCCAACACAGATGAAGCAGAAGAAAATGGCCTTAGAAATAACTTTGTGGGGGCTGGAGAGATGGCTCAGAGGTTAAGAGCACTGGCTGCTCTTCCAGAGGTCCTGAGTTCAGGTCCCAGCAACCACATGGTGGCTCACAACCATCTATAATCGGGCGCCCTCTTCTGGCCTGCAGGTATGCATGCAGGCAGGATACTGTATGCATAATAAATAAATAAATCTTAAAAAAAAAGAAATAACTTTGTGAAGATAATAGAGGCCCTTAAAGAGGAAATGAAAAATTCCCTTAAAGAAATGGAGGAAAAGACAAACAAAAAATTGGAAGAAATCAATAAATTATGGTGATATTTTATTTGTATTAAAATGTTATTTGTATGTTAATAAATAAAGTTGCCTGGGGTCAGAGCTATTAGCAAGTCATAGGAAAGCAGGGCAGTGTTGGTGTACGCTTGTAATCCTAGCACTTGGTAGGCAGAGCTAGGTAAGTCTCTGTGTGTTCAGGGATACAGCCAGTATTGGATACACATGCCTTTAATTTCAATACCAATCATAGAAAACCTGGAGGCCTATACAGACAGGTCGTGATGAGGCAGTCATGTGGTTGGGTTTACAACCAATGAGAAGGCAGAACAGGAACTCTATATAAAGACTTTAACACAGGGGTAGCTCTGGTTCGGAGAGGTAGGACCACTGCAAGAGGAAGGGTAAGGTTTTAGCTCTTAGTTCTGACCTCTTGGATTTCTTCTTTGCATTGGTTCTGTGTTTCTTATTTAATAAGAAGATTGGTTACATCTACAATAAATCCCTTAAAGAAAGCAAAGAGGGAAAAAACAAAAACAAAAAACAAACAGGTGAAGAAAACAGTTCAAGACTTGAAAATTGAAATAGAGTCAGTAAAGAACACACAAACTGAGGGAATTATAGAAATGGAAAAATCTGGATAAATGATCAGGAACTACAAATACAAGCATAACCAACAGAATACAATATATGGAAGAGAGAATCTCAGGCACTGAAAATATGATAGAGGAAATAAATTCATTGGTCAAAAAAATGTTAAATCCAACAAATTCTTAACACAAAACATCCAGGAAATCTGGGACACCATGAAAAGACCAAACCTAAGAATAATAGGGATAGAAGAAGGAGAAGAATTCCAGCTCAAAGGCATAGAAAATATATTCAACAAAATCATAGAAGAAAACTTTCCCAACCTAAAGAACAACATGCCCATGAAAGTACAAGATGCTTACAGAACATGAAATAGATTAGACAAAAAAAAAAGTTCCCTCACCAAATAATAGCCAAAACATTAAACATACAGAATAAAGAAAAGAATATTAAGAGCTGCAAAAGAAAAAGGCCAAATAACATACAAAGGCAGACATATCAGAATTACACCTGACTTCTCAATGGAGACTCTGAAAGCCAAAAGGTCCTGGACAGACATTTTGCAGACACTAAGAGACCACAGATGCCATCCCAGACTACCATATCCAGCAAAACTTTCAATTACCATAGACAGAGAAAACAAGATATTCCATGACAAAACCAGATTTTAAACAATACCTAACCACAAATCCATCTCTACAGAAAGTACTAGAAGGAAAAGTCCAACCTGAGGAAGTTATCTATGCCCATGAAAACACAGGCAACAGACAATCTCACACCAGCAAAACCCAAAAAAGGGAAACACATATACACTACCACCACCACCACCACGAACAACAAAACCAAAAAATAACAGTAATTAACAATCATTGTTCATTCATATCTCTTAATATCAATGGACTCAATTCTCCTATAAAAAGACACAGGCTGATATAATGGGTACGAAAACAGGATCCATCCTTCTGCTATATATAAGAAACACAACTCAATGTCAAAGATAGATATTACCTCAGAGTAAAGGGTTGGGAAAAGATTTTCTAATCAAATGGACCCAAGAAACAAGCTAGAGTAGCTATGCTAATATCTAACAAAATAGACTTCAAACTAAAATCAATCAAAAGAGATGGGGAAGGACATTACATATTCATCACAGGAAAAATCCATCAAGATGAAGTCTCAGTTCTGAACATCTATGCCCCAAATACGAGGGCACAATACCCACATTTGTAAAAGAAACATTACTAAAGCTTAAATCACACATCAAACCACACACACTATTTGTGGGAGATTTCAACATCCCACTCTCACCAATGGACAGGCCTGCCAGGCAGAAACTTAACAGAGGAATAAGGGAACTAACAGATGTTATGACTCAGATGGACTTAACAGACACGCAAACACAAAAGAATATACCTTCTTTTCAGCACCCCATGTAACCTTCTCTAAAATTGGCCACATTCTTGGTCACAAAGCAAATCTCAACAGATACCAAAAAAAAAAAAAAAAAAAAAGGAATAACTTCCTGTATCTTATCACATCACCATGCCTTAAAGTTAAGAATTCAACAACAACACAAATTACAACCTACAACCTCAAGGAAACTGAACAATGCTCAACTGAATCACCACTGGGTCAAGGAAGAAATAAAAAGAAATTAAAGACTTCCTACAATTCAGTGAAAATGAAGGCACAACATACTCAAACTTATGGGACACAGTAAAAGCAGTGCTAAGAGGAAAGTTAATAGCACTAAATGCCTACATAAAGAATTTGGAGAAATCTCACACTAGCAACTTAATAGCATATCGGAAAGCTCTAGAACAAAAAGAAGCAATCTCACCCAGGAGGAGTAGACAACAAGAAATAATCAAACTGAGGACTGAAATCAATAAAATAGAAACAAAGAACAATACAAAGAATCAATGAAACAAAGAGTTAGTTCTTCAAAAAAACACAAGATAGACAAACCCTTATCCAAACTAACAAAAAGACAGAGAAAGATACACAAGCCACAAATAATATAAAATATCTTGAGGTAACTCTAACCAAACAAGTGAAAGACCTGTATGACAAGAACTTTAAGGCTTTGAAGAAAGAACTTAAAGATAACAGAAAATAGAAAGATCTCCCATACTCTTGAATAGGTAGTATCAACATAGGAAAAATGGTATTCTTACCGAAAGCTATCAACAGATTCAGTGCAATCCCCATCAAAATCCCAACACAATTCTTCACAGACATCAAAAGAACAATACTCAAGTTCATATGGAAAAAAAAAAAAACCAGTATAGCCAAAACAATCTTGTACAATAAAGGAACCTCCAGAGGCATCACCATTCCATACTTCAAGCTCTACTATAGAGCTATAGTAATAAAAACAGCTTGGTACTGGTATAAAAAGAGACACATGGATCAATGGAATTGAATTGAAGACCCTGACATTAATCCACACACCTATGAACACTTGGTTTTTGAAAAAAAAAAAGTCAAAATTGTACAATGGAAAAAACAAAGCATCTTCAACAAATGGTGCTGGCATTACTGAATGTTGACATGTAGAAGAATGCAAATAGATTCACATCTATCACCATGCACAAAACTCAAGTCCAAGTGGATCAAAGACCTCAACATAAATTCAGTTACACTGGACCTGATAGAAGAAAAAGTGTGAAGTAGCCTTGAACACGCTGGCACAGGAGACAATTTCCTAAATATAGCACTAGTAGCATAGACACTGAGATTGACAAATAATAAACAAGACCTTCTGAAACTGAGAAGCTTCTGTAAGGCAAAGGACATGGTCAGTAAGACAAAACAACAGTCTACAGGATGGGAAAATATCTTCACCAACTCCACATCTGACAGAGGGCTGATCTCCAAAATATATAAAGAACTCAAGAAACTAGACATCAAAATATCAAATAATTGTGGCGGTATTGTGTTCCCCAAAATATTGTGCACCCTAATAAACTTATCTGGGGTCAGAGACAGAACAGACACAATATTAAGCATAAAAGTTAGGCAGTGGTAGCATATGCCTTTAATCCTAGCACTCCAGAAGCAGAAATCCATGTGTTCAAGGATACTGCCAAGCATGGTGACTCAAGCTTTTAATCCCAGAAAGCGAGTCTTTAATCCCAGAGAGTGGTGGTAGAAAGCAGAAAGGTATATAAAGCAAGATCAACTCAAAAAAATCAGTAGCCCTCCTATATACAATGGACAAAAAAGCGGAGAAGGAAATCAGAGATACATCACCCTTTACTATAGCCACAAATGACATAAAATACCTTGGGGTAACACTAACCAAGCAAGTGAAGGACCTATATGACAAGAACTTTAAGTCCCTGAAAAAAGAAATTGAAGAAGATGTCAGAAAATGGAAAGATCTCCCATGCTCATGGATAGGCAGAACTAACATAGTAAAAATGGCAATCTTACCAAAAGCAATCTACAGATTCAATGCAATCCCCATCATAATACCAACACAATTCTTCACAGACCTGGAAAGAATAATACTCAACTTCATATGGAAAAACAAAAAACCCAGGATAGCCAAAAGAATCCTGTACAATAAAACAACCTCTGGAGGCATCACGATCCCTGACTTCAAGCTGTACTATAGAGCTACAGTAATAAAAACAGCTTGGTACTGGCATAAAAACCGACATGTGGACCAATGGAATCGAATTGAAGACCCTGACATTAATCCGCACACCTATGAACAAATAATTTTTGACAAAGAAGCCAAAAGTGCACAATGGAAAAAAGAAAGCATCTTCAACAAATGGTGCTGGCAAAACTGGATATCAACATGTAGAAGGCTGCAAATAGATCCATATCTATCACCGTGCACAAAACTTAAGTCCAAGTGGATCAAGGACCTCAACATAAATCCAGCTACTCTGAACCTGCTAGAAGAGAAAGTAGGAAGTAGTCTTGAACGCATTGGCATAGGAGACCACTTTCTAAATAGAACACCAGTAGCACAGACACTGAGAGAAACAATCAATCAATGGGACCTCTTGAAACTGAGAAGCTTTTGTAGGGCAAAGGATACGGTCAACAAAGCGTGAGGACCAGAAACTAGAAGCATTTGGCTGGTTAAGCTTTTAGGCTTTGAGCAGCACAGTTCAGCTGAGAGCCATTCGGATATGAGGACACAGAGGCTTCCAGTCTGAGGAAACAAGATCAGCTGAGAAGTTGGCCAGGTGAGGTTAGCTGTGGCATGTTCTGTCTCTCTGATCTTCCAGTGTTCACCTCAATACTTGGCTCTGGGTTTGTTTTATTAATAAAGACTCTTTAAGATTCCTGCTACAAATAATCCAATTAAAAAATGAGGTACAGATCTAAACAGAGAATTCTCAACAGAAGAATCTCAAATGGCCAAAATACACTTAAAGAATTGTTCAACATCCTTGGCCATCAGGGAAATGCAAATCAAAACAACATCTTGCAGCTGTCAGAATGGCTAAGATCAAAACACTGATGACAGCTTATGTTGGAGAGGATGCAGAGCAAGGGGAACACTCCTCCATTGTTGGTGGGAGTGTAAACTTGTACAGCCACTTTGGAAATCAGTATGGTGGTTTCTCAGAACATTGGGAATCAATCTACCTCAAGAGCCAGCTATATCACTCTTGGTCATATACCCAAGGAATGCTCAAGCATACCACAAGGACATTTGTTCAACTATGTTCATAGCGACATTATTCATAATAGCCAGAACCTGAAAACAACCTAGATACCCCTCAACTGAAGAAAGGATAAAGAAACTGTGGTACATTTACACAATGGATTATTACTCAGTGGTAAAAAAAACAATGATATCATGAAATTTGCAGGCAAATGGATGGAACTATCTCTGTGAGTTCGAGGCCAGCCTGGTCTACAGAGCAAGATCCAGGATAGGCGCAAAGCTACACAGAGAAACCCTGTCTCAAAAAACCCAAATAAATAAATAAATAAATAAATAAATAAATAAATAAATATCCTGAGTGAGGTAGCCCAGACCCAGAAAGACAAACACAGTATGTACTCACTCATAGTGGATATTAGGCATAAAGCAAAGGATTACCAGGCTAAAATCCACAAGCCCAGAGAAGCTAGATAACAACGAGCACCCTAAGAGGGACATGTATTCATTGCCCTAGAAAGGGGAAAGGGATAAGATCTCCTGGATAAACTGGGAGTGCGGAGGAAGGAGTTGGGAGGGGCTGAGGGATGAGAACATGAAGGAATGGGATGGTCGACTTGGGGGAGGGACAAAGAGAGAGTGCAATGAAATAGATATCTTGATAAAGGGAGCCATTATGGGGTTAGGGGGAAAATCGGTGCTAGGGAAATTGCCGGAAATCCACAAGGATGACCCCAGCTAAGACTCCTAGTAATAGTAGAGAGGGTGCGTGAACTGGCCTTCTCCTGTAATCAGATTTGTGATTACCCTAATTGTCATCATAGAACCTTCATCCAGTAACTGCTGGAAACAGATGCAGAGATCCACAGCTCAGCACAGGATCGAGCTCCTGGAGTTCAGTCAAAGAGAGAGAGGGGGGACTATATGAGCAAAGGGGGCAAGATCACGATGGGGAAACCCACCGAGACAGCTGACCCAAGCTAGTGGGAGCTCACAGACTCTGGACTGACAGCTGGGGACCTGCATGAGACTAAACTAGGCCCTCTGAATATGGGTGACAGTTCTGTGTCTTAGGCAGTTTGTGGGGTCCCCAGCAATAGGACAAGGATTTATCCATAGTGCTTTTTGGAGCCTACTCCCTATGGAGGGATACCTTGCTCAGCCTTGATGCAGGGGGGAAGGGCTTGGTCATGCCTCAACTTAATGTGCCAGACTTTTTTGGCTCCCCATGGGAGGCCTTTCCCTCTCTGAGGAGTGGATGGGGGTGGGGGGAAAATGGAGGAGGAGCAGGAGCAGGGAAAGGAGAGGGAACTGTGGTTGATAAGTAAAATTAAAAAAAAAACTTTTAAATAAAAAAAAGATGCTTATCGAAAGTCTTAGTTACTTTTCTACTCCTGTGACAAAACACCAGGACTGAGACAACTTATGAAAGAAAACACTTAATTGGGCTTATTGGTTTCAAACTGTTAGAGTCCATGATGGTGGCGCAAAGGCATGGTGGCAGAAATAGCTGAGATCTCACAGATCTCACAGATCTCTCAGGATCTTCAAGAAAGAAGAACAGAGTGGCATACTGGGAATAGTGTGAGTCTTTTGAAACCTCAGAGCCCTGCCCTGTGACACAGCTCAAAATGCAAGGCCACACCTCCTAACCTTTCCCAAGTAGTTCCACCATATGGGGACCAAGCCTGCAATCATCTGAGTCTGTGGGGGCTCTTCCCATTCAAACTACCACATATAAACTAAAAATATTTCATTGGTTAATGGTACTATAAATAAAAGACGACACACTGAAAACTTTGCTGTGGGATGTTCTGTATGGCAAATGTTTTGCTCTGATTGGTCAATAAATAAAACACTGATTGGCCATTGGCTAGGCAGGAAGTATAGGCGGGACAAGGAGGAGAATAAAGCTGGGAAGTGGAAGGCTGAGTCAGAGAGACACTGCCAGCCGCCATGATGAGAAACAGCATGTGAAGATGCCGGTAAGCCATGAGCCACGAGCTATGTGGCAAGGTATAGATGAATAGAAATGGATTAATTTAAGCTGTAAGAACAGTTAGCAAGAAGCCTGCCACGGCTATACAGTTTGTAAGCAATATAAGTCTCTGTGTTTACTTGGTTGGGTCTGAGTGGCTGTGGGACTGGCAGGTGAGAGAGATTTGTTCTGACTGTGGGCCAGGCAGGAAAACTCTAGCAGCAAAACTTCGTCTTGAAATCCCAGAAAAGCACACGTCCTCTTATTATTTTAAAAGCTTCCACAAGGAGGGTAAAAGGAAGACAAACTAATTGAAAACAAATGTCTCTGTTGTTTGCTCAAATTAATTTAAAACAAACAAACTGGAATTTAAAACTGTATTGAGATGCCTACAAAACTAGCAAAACCTTAGAATTTGTGGCTAGGTTGTACTGATGAAGTGTTCATTCACAAGCATTCCATACATTATTGGTGAGAATGGAGGTTACCTCAGTCTTGGAAAAAGATACATTGGCAGAATCTACAAAAAACTAGAAATTTCTGAATTCTCTCACTCAGAATTTATCTAACGAATAGGATCTCATACATAAAATGATTCCTGTTAGGAATTAGCAAGTGACAAATCAAACCCAAAGTCAAATTTGTATGGTGGGAGTTATTGAAAAGCAAACCATGCTGGCTACTTTTATGTCAACAAGCTATTATTCATCTGAGAGGAAAGAACTTCATAGGAGAAAATGCCTCCATAATATCAGAGTGTAGGCAGGCAAGCACAGTAGAGCATTTTCTTAATTAGTAATTGATGTGGGAGGGCCCAGCCCATTGTGGGTGGGCCACCATAGGCTTGTGGTCCTGGATTCTATAAGAAAGCAGGTTGAGCAAGCCATAAGTAGCAAGTCAGTTAGCAGCACCCCTCCATGGCCTCTGCATCATCTCCTGCATCAAGGTTCCTGTTCTGTTTGAGTTCCTGTCCTGACTTCCATTGATGCAGAAATGTAAGCCAAATAAACCCTTTCCTTCTCAAGTTTCTCTTAGCTAATCACAGCAATAGTACCCTGACTAGGACACAAGCCATACTCATTTGCTCACACAGACTTGTCTGTGGCTGGTGCCATTCTGCAATGGTAGAGTTTGGCTGTGACTGAGACTATCTGCTTCCAAAGCCTGGAATGTTTTGGAATTCCAGGCCTCCACAAAAATAAACAGCTGCCCCTTAGTGTCCAAGGCCATTCATTACAAAATTGTTGAATAACTAAGAACCAATAATCACCTAAGCTCTCATGAATAGAGGATGGATTAAATAAATGATGAGAAACTCTTACAAAAGAATTGAAGGTAGTTGTGAAAACAAAATGTTCAAAAGTTCAAAGTTTAAAGTCTCTTCTGAGATATATGGCAATCTCTTAACTGTAATCACCTGCAAAAATCAAAATCAAAAAGCAGATCACATACTTCCAACATATAATGGCACAGAGTATACATTACCATTCCAAAATACAGGGAAGAGAGCATAGTGGGGAAATGCTGGACCAAAGCAAGACTGAAAACCAGCTGGGTAATCTCCAAACTCTGCATCTCCATGTCTGATGTCAATATGTTCTCTACATCTCCAATTCCATTCAGCTTTGTTGACTGCAACACACTTCTTTCTCTTGGTCTGGTTCCACTCTCTGTTAGCAGTGCTCCTCAGTAGACATCCCACAGCTCTGACATTTCTAGCATCTTGGGTTCTCCAACGCAATCCAGGCTGCAACTTCATAGTTTACACAATGGCCACTCTAGTAGGCCTCCATTCCGGGACACCCTTGACACATGCCTGGCCTCAGCAGCTGTCCTCAGGCATGGAGGCAACTTCTATAACTTGCTTCTTCTATCCTTAACTCTAAAGCCAGAACCACATGGCTGAAGTTGCCAAGATCTGCTGCTTACTGGGGCTGGAATACACCCCGCCCCCTTGTTTAATTACATCTTCACCACCTTTCTGTTTTCCTTTACTGCCTAAACTTGGCTGTCTTTGAACTTGATCTTTAGACCAGGCTGTCGTCAGACTCAGAGATCTGCCAGTCTTTGCCTTCCCAGTCCTGGGATTAAAGACATGCACAACCACACGCAGCTCTAAATGTTTCTTTAATTCCTTTCCACAGTTGGAAACTTAGCTGGGTGGGGTCTTATTCTAGGGTCACCACTCCCTTTATTCTCTTAGTCCATCCATCTCCTTGAAGAAAGGATTTAGTTCTATTCCACGTCCTGGTGCTCCTTTTCTTCTCAAAATTTACATTTTGTAATTTACCCTGCTCAGCCTGCTCCTCTTCACTATAAATCTTCATTAAAGTTACCACTATGACAGAATCTATACTAGGCTGTTTTGAGATTTCTTCTGCCAGTGGAATTAATCCAAAACTCTTCACTTTAGCCTCAGGCAGACTCTTCAGACAAGGGCAAAGGCAGTCATTTCCTTCACCAAAATATCACAAGAATAATTTCTAGGCAGCATATTAAAATTCTTCTCTTAAACCCCTTGAGCCAGCTCCTGACATTTCAAATCATCAGCACCACTGTTTTCCATGCTCCTGGTAGTATGCCCCATTAAGCAGTACTTAAAGCATTCCATTGCTTTCCAAACCCAAAGTACCAAAGCCCAAATTCCTCCAAACAAACACATGGTTAGGACTGTCACAGCTATACTCCAATCCCTGGTACCAATTTTTGTCTTAGTTAGGGTTTACTACTATTGCTGTGAAGAGACACCGTGACCATGGCAACTCCTGTAAAGAAAACATTTAATTGAAGGGGCTTGCTTATAGTTTCAGAGATTAAGTCAATTATCATCATGATGGAGAACATGGCAATGTGTAGGCAGTGGTGCTGGAGCTGTGTGGTGATATTGTGTTCCCCAAAATATTGTACACCCTAATAAATTTATCTGGGATCAGAGAACAGAACAGCTGCTAGACAGAAATAGAGGCCAGAAAATGGTGGCACTCACGCCTTTAATCCTAGCCTTCTGGAGGCAGAGATCCATCCGAATCTCTGTGAGTTTAAAGCCACACTGGAAACAGCCAGGCATGGTGACTCACGCCTTTAATCCCACAAAGTGAGCCTTTAATCCCAGGAAGTGATTGTAGAAAGGTACATAAGGCCTGAAAACCAGGAACTAGCTGGTTAAGCTTTTAGGCTTTTAGCAGCAGTTCAGCTGAGAGCTATTCAGATGAGGACTCAGAAGCTCCCAGTCTGAGGAAATAGGATCAGCTGAGGAATTGGCAAGGTGAGGAAGCTGTGGCTTGTTCTGCTTCTCTGATCTTCCAGTGTTGACCCCAGTACCTGGCTCGAGGTTTATGTTTATTAATAAGAACTTTTAAGATTCATGCTACAGAGCTGAGAATGCTATATCTTGCAGGCAACAGGAAGTCGACTGACTGTCACACTCAGGGAAGCTTGAGAAAGAGAGACCTCAAAGCCTGCCCCCACAGTGACATACTTCCTCCAACAAGGCTACCCAGTAGTACCACCCCCTTTGAGGGGCATTTTCTTTCAAACCACCACTGTTATTTATCCAAAATATGTTTTAAGGTCTAAAAGGATATTTTAGGCTGGTAATACAAGTTATGTTAGAAAATGCTTTAATTATAAAACTTTAGACTCACCAAGATAGAATAGATAATAGGGTATTTTCTCCAAATTTTCCAAATACAAATGACTGGACATTGTGAATGTAATTCTTACCTAATAACTGTTTTTATTGTATATAGTTTTACTGTATTAGAGTTAAAAAAAAAACTTTTCTTTTTATTTAGACAAAAAGGGGGAAATGTTATGAGATAATGAGATAATCTTTTTGTGCACTGTGAAGATGTGTCTCTGCCTAAGGTACCTGCTGATTGGTTTAATAAAGAACTGAATAGTCAATAGCAAGGCAGGAGAGGATAGGCTGGTACTTCCAGGTAGAGATAGGAACTCTGGGAGGAATCTGAGACATGGGGATTTTCCCAGCAAGACACAGGTAAGTCAGAAGTACTGTATGGAGGAGAGGTAACAAGTCACGGGGCAGAATGTAGATTAACATAAATGGACTGATTTAAGAGCTAGTTGGGAACAAGCTTAAGTTAAGGTAAAGCTTTTATAATTAAGAAGAAGTCTCTGTTTCTTTTTTGGGGAGCTGGCAAACCAAAGAAAGTCTGACTGCATGTGTGTTATAAAGATTTTGATTGAGATGGCATTAAATCTCTACATTGCTTTTGGTAAAACGGTCCATTTTCACAGTACTAAGTCTACAAATCAATAAGCATGGAATGTCTTTACATCTGCTAGTTTCTTCTCCAATTGCTTTCTTAAGAGATTTGAAGTTTTTGTTGTAGAGGTCTTTTACTTCCTCAGTTCGGTTTATTCCTAGATATGTATTTTTTGAGGCTATTATGAATGTAATTGTCAACATGATGTCTTTCTCAGCCTATTTGTTATTGCAATACAGAATGGCTACTGATTTTTGTGAGTGATTTTTTCTAGAAGTTTTCTGAGAATCTTTATTTTTTGTATCCCTTATGTATAATAGCATCTGAAAATAGGGGTGGTTTGACTTCTTATTTCCCTTTATTCTAATTCCATTCTCTTGTCTTATTGTTCTAATTATTGCCTCAAGCAATATATTGAAAGTAATTGGGAATAGTGGACAGCCCTGTCTCATTCCTTATTTTAATGGAATTTTATTTTAATTTTTTTCTATTTAGACGATGTTGGTTCTGACTTTGTCAGGTAGCCTTTATTATTTTGAGTCATGCTCCCTCAAGTCCTATTTTTTTCTAGGACTTTTATCATGAAGGATGTTAGATTTTGTCAAAAAGTATTTTCTAAACCTGTTGAGATTATCACAGAAATTTTTAAGTTCATTTACATGATTTATTACATTTATTGACTTGTATATATTAAATCATTACTGCATCTCTGGTATAAATCCAACTTGACCATGGTGGAAGGTCTTTTTGATATGTATCTTATTCAGTTTCTAAGTATTTTATTGAGGATTTTTACACCTATATGTATCATAGATATCAGCATGTACTTCCCTTTCTCATTGTGTCTTTATCTGGTTTTAGTACTAGACTGTTACTTGCTTTACAGGAGTTTGGAAATGTTTCCTTTGTTTCTACTTAAGAAACTAATCTAAGAAACATTGGTTATAAGTCTTCGAAAGTCTACTAGAAGTCTGTTGTGAATCCATGCGAGCCTGGGTTTTGTTTAGTTAGAAATTTTATTACTGTTTCAATCTTCTTATTTGCTATGGATCATTTTAAGTTGTTGATATAATCTTGGTCTGACTTCAGCGTTTTGGATGAATCTAGTCATTAGTCTGTTTCTTTTAGTTTTTCTTTTTTTTTTTTTTTTTTTTTTTTTTTTTGGTTTTTCGAGACAGGGTTTCCCTGTGTAGCTTTGCGCCTTTCCTGGAACTCACTTGGTAGCCCAGGCTGGCCTCGAACTCACAGAGATCCGCCTGGCTCTGCCTCCCGAGTGCTGGGATTAAAGGCGTGCGCCACCACCGCCCGGCTGAATATTAGTTTTTAAAATATTCTCGTATAGCATTCTGAATTTCTTAACTGTCGGCCATAATGTTGCCCTGTTCATCACCAGTCTGTTATTTTGGGTCCTCCCTTTCTTTTGGTTGATTGGACTGAAGATCTGTAAGTTTTGTTTATCTTTTCAAAGAATGAGATCTTCGATTTGTTGGTTCTTTATATTGTTTTCACTTGTTTCTATGTTATGAATTTCTGCTCTGACTTTTAGTATTACTTGCTGTCTACTTGGCTTGACTTTGTTTTGTTTCTGCTTTTACAAATTCTTGAGTTGCATGATTTAAGTCATTTATTTGTGCTCTTTCTGATTTTTTTGATATAGGTACTTAGAGCTATACATTTCACTCTTGGGACTTCTTTTTAATCTGTCTCCGTGGTTTATTGTACTGTGTTATCACTTTTGTTTAGTTCCAGGAATGTTTAAATTTTCTGTTTTGACTTCTTTTTGATCCACTAGTCATTTAGTAACATGTTGTTTAATCTTCATAAGTTTGTGTGTTTACTAGAGAGCTGTTTAGTATTGATTTGAACTGTTACTGCATTGTGATAAGATAGATAGTATACACAAATTTGTTAGCATCTGCTTTGCTTGCTAGTATGTGATACATATTTTAGAGAAGTTTCTGAGTAGAATGTATATTCTTTGATGTTTGGGTAGGATATTTTGCAGGTATCTGTTAAAATACCCTATATTATCATTAAAACCCCTCTAATCTTATGAAAAACACCCATATCACCATAAAAGTATGAGTAGTGCATAATTTTGAATATTATTTAACTAGGATGTCAAGTCTGAAAGCCAAAAAAATCTGAAATCTTGAATGTCTGAAGTCAGGAAGAGTCAGAAAAGGATGGGGTGGTGGGGAACAGAGACAGAAGCAACAGAGCAGCTGGAAGATTCTCCAGGGATCAGAGCACTAACAGAGAGCATGGAGACCTGCCTAGGTCAGATTGTGATGTATGCAGACTCTGAGTTAGTAGTTTAAATCCTTGAAGAAGGTGGACAGGATGATGAGGAAACAGAGTATCACCCAGTGCCCTCCCCAGCAGAACCATGGGATTAGAGTGTTGACAGTGGAAAGATCAGTTATAGATGCCAGACAGTGGGAATCTTGTGAAGACAAAATGGATGGCAGGGAGGGGAAGAAATTCACCCTCAGGATGAGGAAGGCGCTCTGCCGATTTCTGGATTCCTGAAACTGGAATGATGAAGAGGGAATTAGAGAGGAGGAGATAGCCCGTCCCCCCTGAGAGTGAGGATCTTCAGGTGAGGTGTGAAAACTGTATAGAGCAAGCAATGAAGTCAGTAGAGAGCTGAGGTTAGAAGTGGCTGCTTGGTGCATATGCCGAATACTCCTAAAGAGGAGAGCGGGAGAGTAACCACTTTCGAATCATTGCCCATCCTAACTTTCTTAGGAGTTGTGGCGGTGTTGTTTCTGTTGTCGCTTTGTTTTGAGACAAGGTCTCGCTATGCAGACCAGTCTGGCCTCGAGTTCACAGAGATCCTCCTGCCTCTGCTTCTCAAGTGCTGGGATTAAAGGCGTGCACCACTATGCCTGGCTTAATGGGGTTTTAAGTATAATTTTATCAATAACAATGCCCTCCCTAAAGGTCATTTGTCCTTGTCTAATTCCCTCTAGTGATTAAGGAATAAATACTATTATTTCAAAATAAAGAATCAAAAGGCAAAGAGATCAAGGAAGGTGTGAATAAAGAGCACTGCTGTCTGTCTCTCTTGGTGCTATAAGAAAAGTAGTGTTTATCTAAGTGGAATAACTATGGGGTCATTTCTATCAGTCCAAGATGGTTTACAAAGGGTATGCTAGTACTTTGGGGGCAGTCTGTCCACAGTTGAACAAAACAGCTAAAATGTTCATCTACACAGCCTCATTCAAATTGTGTCCATCCAGAAACCCATGGCTTATAAAGATCTGCTTCCCATAAGTCATGTTTATCATAAAGGAAGTGACAGCTGGGCGTATACACAAAAGCATATAGTTTTGGCCAGGCCATGGTTTTCAGACAGCAGAGGGCAGCATTCTCTAGTTGTTGGTGGTTAGGACCTTTGCTTGCAAAGCATGCACTTAACATCTTTCTAGAGTAGATTTTTCTGCCACCCCTGATATAGGTGTTAAAGATAAGCAACGTTAGAGACTTGGGAAATGGTAAGGACAGTTTGGATCAGTAATAAATAATTACAATAGGGAAAATAATCCAATGCGAATTCAACTGTGATTTGCACAGAGGTGACTGAACATTGGAAAATGAGAATGAGGGGCTAGCGAGAGGTAGGTATGCTAGACATGGGTTTAACAGACTCAGGGAGATAGAAACATTGCAAAAGGCCTGTGAGAGACTCACCCAAGTTTGCTACCAGCACCTACTAAAGTCAGGCTCCTGTGCTTCTGGGGAGCCCTGGCTTAGGTGTTGACTGGGACCATCTAAACTCTTTTTGCCACTTTGAGGCTTTGAGTTTTTACAGGAAGGCACTTTAGGGGAGGCTAGATCATACTAAGGGTGTGGCCATGACTTGTCAGAAACAATGTTGGTGTTTTAAGTCTTTCTAGGAGAACACTGATATCAGCAGAGAAAGACTAAGACAGGCCAAGCTAGAGTTTAGGCAAGGAGGGAATTTCATCATTGGGTAGTGTGTTGATAACAGAGTTACCATCTTCTTCTGTGAATAGGAAAGCGCTGATGTTTCTTAACGACTTATTGACTTCAATTATGCTATGGTTATTCATTACAATCCCAACATAATTTAGGGGACAAATAGAGAGATGCCCCCCCCCCACACCTTTCTCTTCATCTCTCTCCCTCCCTCCTCTTTCTCTTCCACCCCTGCTTTTTTTTTTAATTGTCACCCATGTTCCCCCCGACACCTGGCACTTTCTTTTTAATCAGAACACCATGCTGTCCTTTGGGAAGCCATGCACTGATAGTGGTGTGTGTGTGTCTGTGTGTGTGTGTGTGTGTGTGTGTGTGTGTGTGTGTGTGTGTGTGATGGCCACTTTCCTCATTCCTCAGCCTCTCTGTGGGCAAAATTAGCTTTTCCTGCCCACTAGAGCTCTAATACTACAGGTACAGCTACAAAGGCTAATTGAAGGCTTGGCTTAAAATTTGACTCAGGTCAATGATCATTTCTGGCACATGTGGGATGATGGGAAAATATTCTTGCTATACTGTTGGCTGTAAATATATTGAATTTATAGCTGCAGGGATCCCTCAGCTGGAGCAGGGGCAATGGAAGGAAGGAAAGAAGGGAGGAAGAAAGAAAGGAAGGAAGGAAGGAAGGAACAAGGGAACAAAGGAAAGAAGGAAGGAGTGACTGAGTACAGAGGCATTTCTCCAGCCTTTGGATCCAAACCACATCACATTGGTTTTGTTGTGACCAAATTAGGCAATATCACAAAGACTATCACAGTAAGCTTCCATATGCCCAGTAAATAATCTGAGAAATAAAAGATTACCGACGAGATTAAATCTGTACACTCTTTAGTTACATAGTTCCCTCTGAAGAAGCTACTTTCAGATTTGACTCTGTTCATTGAAACGAGAGTTTAAATGGAGTTTATGTGTATCCTAAGACAGCCTATGGACCCAGGGTAAAAAAAACAAAACCAAAAACAATAAGTAAGTAAAAGCTCAGAGCATCAGCCACAGTCCAGTTGAAAACAACAGAGCCCATTCAAGCTGATTTTGCATGCCCCAGTGAATCTGGCCTTGACTTGCTTACACTTGTTCTGTTCCTGGTGTTGTGCTGTGTGGGTCAGCTGAAGGCCCCTCTACCCCAAAGATAGGCTCTTCTTTTACTGACTCCTAAGCTGAAGATAAAAAGCAAACATGGACCAGGTTGGTGCTCAGACAATTGCCTGAGGATCTGTGTTTGTTCTGGAGCTTTCTAAAAGTTCCCACTAGCACTGGAACCTCCTGGAGGGCACTATGAGCTCTCAACCAGCTATTCCAGCCAGTGCCTGGTGCCTCAGTGAAGCTTCCCAGGGTGAGACTATTGGCATCTCCACAGTAGCAAAGCCTGCACTTGCTCTCCAGTTTTCCAGGATGACTTAGAGAAGCATGCTCAATTATAAAGCTAGATTTTATAGAAAAAAAGAAGATAATTAAAGACCATAGAACTTGCTTATTCTAGAAAGAGGGTTGGTAAATGTCATGAGATAGGACAAAATTAAGGCTTCCGAAGTAATGGTGAGCATTAATTTCTTTACATGAAGTGTTGATATGCTGAGATATATATATATATATATATATAATATGAATTACATATTCATATTGTTACTCAGACTTTCTCTTTATATATGTGTATAAATATCTGTATTTGTGCAAATATGTCACATATCATTTTTCATGTATTTATGTTTAGTACCAAGAAAAAGTAATTTCTTTTAACTAAAGGTTTATTCTCCTAGAATAATCCTTGCTGTTTTCCATTGCTTCAAACTGTCCCTTATTGAATCCCTTCCATGTAAAGTAGTGAAAACTCTAGAAAGGGAGAGCAGTGGACAGCAGTAAAGATAGTCCCTGCTCTCTGGATAAACATTAGCACTAAGCTCACAAGGGGCTAAAAGTGTAAACACAAAATGTCAGCTTACTGGGACGTGCACTGTGCTGCTAGGTAATCAAAACAGGCTGTCAGGAAAGTGTCAGATACAAAGGGGTGACAGGAAGTGACAACATGTGTGTGATGGCAAGGAAAAGTTGCATCAGTGCGTTCCAGGGGAGTAACTGAGTTAGGAGAAAGTTTGTATGCCTGCACGACATGTGACATACATGCAAACATGCATATGAGACAGACAGAGAGGGACAGACAGACAGACAGACAACAGAAATCAAGAGGGGGAGTACTTCGTAGTAAGTGGTCCAGGAAATCCTCCTGAGGAGGAGTTCTAAGGAGAAAGGCAGAATGGCAGGAGAGATGTACAAGAGGACCTGCTGGGACATTATGGAAAAGAACAAAGCTGGTGCTGGTCCTTTGGGAGGAAAGAACTGGAGATGTTGGGGAAGCAGAGGGCAGCAGATGCATCTCCAGTCTCCTGACTGGGGAGAGAGGTCGGGGAAATGAAGTGGCAGGAGACAGAGGCTGATCATGGGGTGGGGTGGGGGCTTCTAATCCCTGACAATGGCAGAGGGTGAATTCCAAGACTAGAAGAAGCTACCAAGAACGTCTTAACCAGGGGCCAATGTTGTCTGGCTAATACTTGAGAAATGCCATTCATTTAGCTTTAGGGATAAAATATAGAAAGAAAAACCACAAAAGGCTGCTTTGGTTGTTCAGATAGAGGATGGAGTGGTGTGGAGAGCAGGTCCTTGCACGTATGACAGTCTTGATTATCCTAGCAGGCAACCTCTCCCAAAGCAACCAACTGTGCTCAGCTAGAACCAAATCTAAGGTAATTTTCACAGATCCCCAAGTAGCAACAAGGATCACAAAGGGCCCATTTTGAGCATGTTATACCTCATCTGTGAACTAGAGAGATTTTTTTTTATTTCGGTGTTTCATGATCTTGTGACTCAGTTTCTTAATTGTGTATTTCTTTGATTGCTTCCTATACCTTCTCTGACTTCATAAAAATCATGCAGGTGCTCTCCTCCAGTCTACCTAATCTTCCAATGCCCCACAGTTGGGTCTACTGCCTTTAGCTTGGCTTAAATATTCTTAATCAGATAAAGATCAGACTGCATGAGGAAAACCGTCTTGCCCAGGCAAGAGCCCTTCATTCAATACCCTGAAATCATATACATGCAACTAGCATTAAATGGACTGAGTTTGAGGGGGAGGATGGGGTAAGGGATGCATGAGAGGAGTTGGAGGGAAGAAAGAGGAGGGAGGATGGTATAATTATATTTTAATTTTTAAAATAAAAATATTGAAAAAGAAAAGTGCAAAAAAAAAAAAAAGGTTCAACTGCATATCTTAGAATGAAGCAGATTTAATGGGGCATCATCATAGGAATTTAGACACGGGCAAGAAGGCCTAGTCCTCAAAGAAAACAGGCTCTGCATTTAAATATCATAGTTGAAGTTTGAGTTCCACAAGCTATCTGAACTTTGGTAGGTAGCTTCACCCACCTGTACCTCCTTTTATCATCTCCAGTCCAGTAAGTGGCACCCACCTTCATGCTTGCTGGAAGATTAAAAACCTCATGTAAACGATTTATAGGAGTGTCCAGTAATTGTTCAAGCGCTCAGCATATGTATTATTAGTATATTGTCTTAGCCAGCCTACAATTTCTAGAGCTTCTCTCTGATGAACTCAGGCTGCTGAAGTTTGTTTTCCTTTGCGACACTTTCAAGTTCCTTTTTTTGGTCTGGTGAAGAAAAGTGAAGTCAAGAGTGAAGTGGTTTCCTCAAGATGATACACTGGGGCAGGATCTACTCAAAGAAAGCCTGAGAAGGACTCAGGCCTGCTGAGGACCTTGAAGGACTTGACGGAACACTTTCAGCCGCTAAGGCTTGAGAGCACCCTGGAGGACTTTGCTGTAGCTTCACAGAGAGAACCTAAACATTTGTATTGTTAAAAGTGCCTTGGAAGATTTCAGTAAAGACCTGGAGTTAAATACCATTGTAATTCAGAGTTGTGTTTTTTATCTACAATGCCAACTGAGTTACATGGTCATCTGTCATTGAATGATAGTTCCAAGATGGCTAATGGTAGAAAAAGGAAAAGATTCCGAGGACAGTACTCAGACACACTTAAAATTCTAAGAAATTGATGAAAGGTATGTGTCACAGTCAGGGAAGTTTCTATGAAGAAGGAATCCCCTGACTTCAGTCTAAGCTCTCGCTGACAGAGCAGAAGAGAGATGAGAGTCTAAATGGAAGAAAAGCAGGTTTAGTGGGAATACCTCTGGCTTACCTAGGACCATGGCCCTTGCCTGGCCCTCACTAGTGCCCTTGTCTAGGCACTGGTTTACCAACATTCATCTGAGAAGAAATTGGCGTCCAGAGCATGTTTCCCACAGAGGGAACAAAGCGTGTCCTGATTACCAGGATCCCCACCCTGACCATCCCTGTCCCTGAGAATCTGTTAGTATTTGTTTCAATTCCACCATCTTCTACTCTCCTGAGAATTTTACAGGGCATCATTGTTTTTTTCTGGGGGTGGGGGATAGAGAGAGCATATTGGAAGCAATTAAAGCTCTCTGCCCCGCTAGATTTTTTTCACAGAATCAGTGTACAGGTGAGATAATGGGTGAGATAATGGGACTCAGGGCATGGACTCACAGTCCTGTTCTCCTTGGAGAAGCTGGCAAGTCAACCCCAGACCCCTACTAAGTTTGAAATGGCAGGAGAGATTGACAGTGTCCATGTAAGCCAAGTTTCCATGAATCCAGATGATCCCAACTCCAGCCTGGACGCTCTGCCCAACCTCAAAATATGGCCAGTTACTTAAAAATTATGACTTTATATTATTCTGAACATTTTCCCCCCAAAATTGGCAGAATCGAACAGCGACTACTTTGGAGTCTGTTGTTATTACCAGTTGAAAGAAATCTCATCAGATGAACACAACGATCTGCTGAAACTGTGTGTAGTTACACAATTTGAGAAAGTCACACCCAGTCTGAGGTGAGGGATGGATATCTGCTTTAGAGATGCTGAAGTTCCCAGCACCTTGTTTCATTCATGGAGGAGTGAAATGGTTCCGTTTCTTTTCATGAGCAATGGTTACCAATTTTTAAAATGCTCATCTGTTTTTATGACAAAGAGTAAAAGGGGGAAGAGCGGGGGAGAAGAGGGAGTGTCGCTCAACCGAAGTTGAAGCAAAGCCTCAAGTCCTGCTATCTGATCTGATAGCAGTTAGGAAAGAGTTACGTGAACCAGAAGGAAGTACATTTTAAACATAAAACCCAGTTTCAAGCAGCATCTCACTGTGATGACGGTCTTATTAATATAGTTCGTTTGACCTCAGTGGTATGTGAAAGAAATCCAGGGATCTTGGCATCCTTTGTTTTCTTATGGTTGAACAAAGCAAGATTCAGAGTAGTGTTGGTTTTTTTTTTTGTTTGTTTTTTTGTTTTTGTTTTCCTACAATGCTAATATTTTTAGGTTACATTATTACATGCCTTTGTGGTTTTAGGTCATACATGAATTTTGAGGAATAGAAACTGTGAGGAAATCTACCTGTACCAACGAGAGCACTCATAATCTCAGAAAGTAAAAAGCTTGGCTTTGACCCGAGGCTCAAATCATCAGACTCCCATCTTCCTCACCCACACAGCCCCACCAACCCAGTAAGATCCGGATAACTTAGAATCCACCTAGTTTAGAAGTCCACTGACAACTTTTCAAAGTATTCCTCTGCTCTGCCTTCTAGAGTAGTTTGCCCAAAAAATACAATAACCAAATTAAATAAAAATATATCTAAATTGTTCTAAATTTCATGCCTATTAAATTTTTTCCCTATTTATTTCATATATGTATATATATGCATATATATGAAACAATTATCTTATATATAAGATCCACATTCTTCAGTGTTCAGTTAACCACCATGAAGATGATGGGAAGCTCTTTCATGAGCTTCCACATCTATAGACCCTTCAGTACTTCCGACTCCTACCATCATGTATTTGCGGATAGTTGTATGTGTTTGGACTTCATATAAATGGAGTCACATAGTGTGCACCCTTTTTGCATGTGGCTTCTTTAATTCTACAGTATGGTAACCATCCACAATGCCATGAATGTTAGTGGTTTGCCTATTTTGTGGCTGTATATCACTCATTTGTATGAATTTATAATGATTTAGCCTCCCATTTTTCCTGCTGGTGGACTTACAGGCTATCACTATAGATTTGAGGCATTATTTATGTTTTAAAAGGAAATGACACTGATCACTATAGAGCATATATCTAAGAGTAGAATTTTTGTCTTTTACTTCACTCTGCTTTTGTCTTCCTTTTTGACTGTGGGACATGATCTAGCCTTTGCAAGTCACCAAAAGAACTGTAACAGTGTGCTCCATTAGGCCTGAGAAGTGTTTAGAGTGAGTGGCAGATTTCATGGCTCTCAGTTCATTACCAGAGAAACACCTCCCAAGACTCATTCTCTTTTGAACCTAATTTGTCCTCCATAATATCCTGTGGCTGGGTATTTATATGCAGATTAGATTTCTACAGCTTTTCCCAGAAATTAAAATAATTTAACAAATTAAAATTTCCTTATAAAAGTTAAGGAAGATTAGGTTAGATTTTTTTTTTAAGTTATGGAAGAATGGAAAGGATAGATGCCTATCATAAATAAATGCAGTTGGCCCTCTGTGTCTGCATAACCTGCATGTGAACAATCATAGGCTTCTACTTACTTCCTCAGCTGGAGCCTCTGGAGTAGATCACAGTACATGGCCGCACCTCATCTAGAGATGGTGTTAAATCAGTAATAACCATTTATTTTGGTATGCAGATGGTACATAGTAATGGAAATGATGCCAAAATCTATAAAAGAGTGTAAGGTGATTTTTAAGAAACCTTCACTTCTCAGTCTATAAAATATCATTCTTCCAGTTCCCTTGTCTGTGAAGGTATTGTGGTATTGCTCTTATCTTCAAATAAAAACGGCCACTCCAGACCTAATGAAGCAGAATCCCCATGGTCCTAGGATGTCACACTAGAAAGCTTCATCAGTGATTCTATTTCAGTTTTAGAGATATATTCCTACACTAAAAATTATCTGAGATCTCTTCCACTGAAATCTATCCTGACCAATGGAAGAATCATCTAAGTCGGTGTTACCAAATGCTACCAGGCTGGGTCCTTAGCATAGCAATGGTTTTGTTTTGACCCTACTCATCCTTCCCTTTCTCATTCACCATCACTTACTACATTTCCACACTCTAAATTTTTCATGACTTTCCCCATACACATAGTAAAATTTTACTGATTAGAAGACTTGTTCTATTAACAATCTGCTTACTTTGTTGGTTAATCCCATAAGCCTATACATTCTAAGTTATTTGCTGTCTAAATATACTACTTTAACCAACCAATATAATGCTTTATTTCAAGATGTAGATTCCTGTACTATCTGTAGCAAATAACATGAAGCTTTTGAGTCGTTTATAGAACATTCAGGAAAATTTCATGAGTGTAATAAACTTTCAGATAGAATTTACATACACAATTATTTCCCCTTGTCTATTGTCATTAATGCAACACAGTTCAAGCATTAAAAAACCTTATTGTTAAAGCAAATAGATATTTGACACAATGAAAATTGCTACCATCAATCTAGACACAACTGTTGTGGTTAAAAGAAAAAAGTCTGGGAAGAAAAGCAAGATGTATTGTGCTACACTAAAGACTGGGAAGAAAACACACAGTTTAAAACATAATGACTGAGCCATAAAATCAATAATTACACAATTCAGTTTCGAGCATACACAGTGTTCCTTCCATAATCCTAAAGATTAATTTTATTACTTAAAAATATTCCTGTTTGAGGTAAGAACCAGGTGACAGCCCTCTGATTAATTTGTCCTTAATAAATTTAAAGTAATAGGAGTTAATTTTCCTTAGTTTCCCTTTTAGAGGAGACATCATAAATTTATACAACTGGGTTGTGTGTGTGTGTGTGTGTGTGTGTGTGTGTGTGTGTGTGTGTGTGTGACATCACAGGGCAGCTAGCACCTTACTGCATTGTTCAAGTACACCAGGAGGGAGTGGAGCACATGCCGCTCACGGTTTCACAGCCTTGTCTGGGATTTTGGCTGGATCACTCTTGTTTGTCTCAGATCTCCATTTCCTGCCCACCCTGAGCTTCACGCCTGTTTTCCTGCTTCCAGTTGTTTCCCAGAACTGTCAGTCTCTTAGCCTTGCTTCCTAGGTCTGAAATGATCTGTGGGTCCAGTGGCTTCTTCTTCTGCTGGTCTCCAGGAGCTGTCTGGAGTGTATTTGCTGCCTCATCCCTGTAGCTCAGAGAAATGACATTGTTCAACACACACTGATGACGGTGTAGCTCTAGACATGGTATGTGCTGTGCTTCTGCTTGTCTATTTTTTTTTTTTTTTCTCGGAGCTGAGGACTGAACCCAGGGCCTTGCGCTTGCTAGGCAAGCACTCTACCACTGAGCTATATCTCCAACCTGCTTCTGCTTGTCTATAAACTAAGGTTAGTTGTGCTTCTCCTCTACGGGTTTCCTGGGCATTATATTAAAGTCTTAGGATACCTAGTGCTAAGAATGAACTGAATACTGTTAGTAAACAAAGTAAAGCAATTTTTTCTTCTTTCTGACTTTAGTTTATTTGCTACCTGTCAGACTGCTGCCAATCTGTAATGCCCTGATGTGCCTGTGAGTCTCCTAACAAAAGAAACTTTACAGATTTACCTGATGGACAACCTACCTATTGTATCCCAGAGTAGTGTGCCTCAGGACATTCTTTTGGGAAACTCCTATTTAATGAATGTAATACTACTACTACTACTACTACTAATAATAATAATAATAATAATAAAACACATTCTGACCAAAATCAGGGAACTAATTCAGCAAGTATGAATGCTACTTGGGAGCATCACTATAGCTTCATATTTAAAGGAGGATTGTTCTACCATTTACAAAGCAAACAAACAAAAATACTTAAACTGTGTTTTAGTGTGAGTTTTTAAAGCCTCTTTAAAAAAAAAAGTACATGATTGATTCTAAACTGAGCATTGTAAATATTGTTCAAAAAAGAAATATCACCTAGGCTTGATGTATTGACTTAATATACACTTTAAAAAGTTCTATCTATAAAGAGGGAGGACCATTTATAATTCTGCGGTATCTGATAACAACTTCCTCAAGAACCAGGAAACTTTGCAAGTATTAAATAACCTGAAAGGAGGAGACGAAGAAGGAAGTAACTGACCAGAAAGAAAAGAGGAACAGTTCTCAGCCCAAGCAGTGTGATGAAGGGTGAGAGAACCCGACACTCCCAGGCTTGAAGTGAGTCGGGACACCATTTAAAGTATTTGGGTAATGAAAAGAGGTAAGAAATAGATTCACCTTTAATCAATTAATGATGTTTTGCTACATCAAAAAACAGGGTTTTTTTTAAGAATAATTTTGCCCTAGTCATAGTGGGGAAAGCAGTTTGCAAGTCGGGGTGAGCTCGGTGTGTCTAGGACCCTGCAAAACTAAGCAGCTCTTCCGTGTGCCCACCCTGCTTCCCGGCAGAAATATACTATCTGCTTTGCAAGGTATGCGTTATAAAGAACTTGTGATTTAAAGACAAGTGAATGATTATCAGTCAATTTTTGGAAGCTGCTGCTTTCCTAAGTGAAAAGAGCTTCCAGGCTGGGCAAAATGCAACTCATTTAGGCATTAAGATAGGATCATTTATTATTTAACATGTGTTTCTCATTATTAGTCTTTTTTTTTTTTGTATCTCATAGATTTTTCTCCTATGAAGTTAGCTTGATGATAGGGAAAGAATGTGTTTCTTTGTCTGTTCTATTTCTCACTGAATGCTCTCTGCATAATTTTTACATTAAGGATGTACTGGGTTATCTGCTCTGCATAGAACTAATATAAACGGTAAAAATGAATTATTTCAGAATCTAAGAGGGACACTCGTGCTTCTCTTCAACTGCCTAGGGGACAGCAACTAACCATGCAGGAAACCTACTTCTCTTCTCTTTTGTACTTTCCTAAAAACTAATTCATTCTACTCAATATTTAAAATTTATTTTGGAAATGCGTCTCAAACATTGTGGTGAGTATGAATGCAATTATTGTGCTACAAAAGATTAAGATGTGTTCTCATCTGCCCATAAAGGAAATGATGCTCTATTTGTAGAAGTCATTTGACAAATGTTTATGGTTAGCCCTTGCATCTTGTCTGCCCTTGTAAGAGTGGGAGGACTCCATTGACTATGGCTTTATTTTTTATTAATTTTTAAGTGAATATACACAATAAGAGTTTTATTATGACATTTTCATGCCTGTATCATCATATCTTGCTCATGTTTGCTCATTCCTACTGAATACCACCATTCTGTATGCTACCTGTCTCTAGCTGTAAGGTGTGTTGTTTTTGTTTTTGTTTTGACGCAGGATCTCATTCTGTGTCCCAGGCTAGCCTCAGCCTCCCTGTACTAGGACTACACAGGCACGAGCCACCATAAACAGCTCAGAATGTAACTATTACATGATGACTAGATAATGCTCTGCTCATCCCCAATGTACCGCTCTCCATAGCCCCAAGGAAATGGAGAGATATCTGAATTGGGGATGTTTGTCACTAAATTGGTATCAAACAAGCTGCATGCCATATTCCTTCTGTTGATATAAAAATGCAAAATTGAAAATTTGTGCATTGATATGATCAGACCTTAAGTAAATTTATTAAAAGTCATCATTAGAAATGTGCTCTCACTGAGGGCAGGGTATTACTTTGTAGGATTTCTTTTCCCTGTTCACTGTTGCTATAGTGGTTGTGAATGGATCACTCTATCCATTAGCAGACGTTTAGTATATTAGCTTCCCCATGTGTTGCTGACTATGGGGGTCCAGCCCCTCGATAGCCCTCTCCCAGGATCCAGGGATAATCTATGATCAGCTGATAATCTAATCTTTGATGATATTAAACGAATCTATGTACAAGAAACTCTTTAGTCCATACGCTTTATATTTCTGAGTCAGTTCTCTCTCTTTCTACATGGCTTCCATTCTGTTCTCCCATTTAGCTCCTCTCTGTCCCTTCTCTTCCTGTCTTCTCATTGTCCCAGGTCTAACTTAGCTCCTTTGCTCTCCATCTCACCTACGTCCGTCCTCCAACCCTTCGTCTATTACATTCCTTCCTCTTCTACCTTCCTAACCCGACTCGGTTTATCTACAATCTGCAAAAACTCTGCCTTGCTGCTTCCTTGTCAGGTGGGGCAACTCTGCTCTGAGCTAGGAATTCTGCCTCAATACTTCAGGGCACCTGGTATGCAAAAAAAAAAAAAAAAAAAAAAACCAAACCATTTTGTTCTGAGTCAATTGCTCTGGAATGCCAGTTGGCCTGTGAGAGGAAGGAGGGTCTGGGCTTCATTTGCACCGGAAACAAAGCTATGCACCTTGTCTCCAAGGCGATGACTCCAGAAGGGTATTTACCTTAATTCAGGAGACTGTTTGCTGTTTTGGCCTAGGATGCTAGGTAAAAAACATTGTTAAAAGTTCTTGGGGAAGTTATGAGTGCACATGGAATTCATAACAGAAAACAGCTGATATACTAAAAGCTGAATAACACCAAATACTCCTTGAGATTTGGCTTAATCCTCTGGAAGGCCCTTAGCTTCTTCCAAGTATTAGCTTTGTCATAATCAGCTGAATTCTACTTCATATTTATGCGGTGGCCCGTAACACCCATGCTTATTACTAGTCCTAGTGACAGGGAGATGAATAAAACTTACTAGTTGCTAGGGAGTTATCATTTAGGATCCTTCACTTTATCATCTATAAGATGAGGATAACAATAATACCCACACATAAGAGCTGTAGGATTAAATAACATAATCCACATAAAAATACTTGGAAGCCAATTTAAAGTATGCTCCTAATTAAATATGATCGATGATGACATTCAATAGACATTGGTAAAAATGCTACAAACACTGTTGAAAATGTTGGCTGTCAACTATTCCTATGTCTAACATGAACTATATAACAAGAATGCTTTGTTGAAAAAAATCGCAGGAGAAAATTCTGCCTGGTGGAATACTTGGTGTTTTTATCCTTGATGCTTTCAAGTTTCAACAGAGCACTTCAAACATCACCTTAATTAAGTGAAAATTATTTGCTACAAGATGTAAGAAAATTTGTCATTAATAGTTTTACAAAAATACTTTGTTTCACTTAAAAGATTTCTTAAAACTTAAAAATAATCTATACACCCTTTAAAATTCATATCTTGTGTCTTAAAGTATCAGTATAAATAATTAGCTGATGAAATTTGGAGTCACTTAAAAATGCCCTCTTTCATTCAGATAAATACTGACGGAATTCGTCTTCTGTGTAGGCATCTAAAGATGGAAGGAGCTGATCCCTGCTCACCTTTAGACCAGGTAGGAAGACATAATCCCCTTTCATTTATGGTACCTGCACTTTGTTAGAGAATGGGCTGATTAATGTGGGATTCTAGAAGGAGGAGTGACCAGGGAGACGACACAGCCTCTGTCCTCTCTAAAGAAGAATAACAAGGCTTCCTAGAGAGGCAAGAAGCAATGAACTGACCACATATGGATGGTTTCTTCATGTCGCTCCTAATGCTGGAAGTACCTTATATTGACTTGAATCATCAACCATATCATCACAAACAATACAGCCAGCCCTGGGGGGAGGGGACGGGGAATTCTTCACTCTCTTCTCAAAATAGCTCATATTACACTCAATATTAAAAGCCAAGATTGACAATATGGTGATGTTTCCCATGTTTGGTAGATACAGTAAATATATAATCCCACCAGGTACTAAGTATACAGTTAATATATTTTTAATTTTTAATTTATAGCCCGTGTCTGGACAGCAGATTCCTCAACCTCCAATTTCTTGAGGTTTCTACTGTGCTATTGTTCTCTGCTTCATTTTGTGATTCACTGAAAGAAAAAGAAGTGGAGAGGAATAAAATTCCCCCGGATGCAGCTCTGGTGTACAGGAACGGTGATGTAACAGCCATCTTCAGAGACTGTTCAAGCTCACCTCCAGCTGCATCAGGACTTTGCCACGTGATGACCTTTCAGATCTGCAAAAGAAATGCCTCAGAAAGCCTCCAAACTCGGCTTTGAACCACAACAGGCTACCGAAAATTGCGTCTGCTCGTGCCTGTGAGTTCATCAGCCCTATGCAGAGCCGCTGAACAACACTGTGCTGAAATGCTGAAAAGCTTTGTGAGCTCCTCGATGGGCGTGGCTGCCGGCCTTTCTCTCCTCCTACTCTTGCTGGTCTGTGGAATTGGGTGTGTCTGGCACTGGAAGCGCCAGGACAACGCACCCTTTACCTTACCGAAGTTTATGCAAAGAAGCAGCAGACATAATGACTGCACAAAAAACCTTGGCTTGAGTGACCACAAGATTTGCTCAAGCTCTAAAACCTCCGTGGAAAGCAAAGGCCACAAGTCTACTTCCAAGAGAAATAGGATGCATGGCGAGTACGAAAATGTGCAAGTAGGTCCTCCCCGCACCGAAGAGCCACCTGAGAAGGCGCTGTATGAAAACACGCAGCCATCTAATCTTGAGGAGCATGTCTACGGTAATCAAACAGATGCCCTCTATTATAATTTCCAGAAGCCTAGCCCTCCTCCCCCTGCTCCTCAAGATGAAGACATATACATCCTTCCAGATTCTTACTAGCTTTCCAAGGAGCTGAGACTCATTGCTGCAGGAAAAAAATGATCACCAGGCCTCTGAGTGGACTGATGATCAAATTATTCTGATGAAATCGGGTCTCTTTCCTATCTCCGCCCTTATAACTCCTCACTAAGAGAACCACTGTGCACAAATTCTAGAAACCCTCTCTGCCTTGGATTAAATCTGTACTGTATTATATTAATTCTTCCTTTTAAATATTTGCTGGTATAGCTTTCCTTCATTCCTTTATTATCTTTGAGGCTCAGTATTATTGCCAGTCTCCTAGCAATTCATCTGTCTTCTTCTTTTGTTTTGCTGTGATTAAGCGCTAACCCAAGGCCTTTCACACACCAGGTAAGTGCTCAACCCCTGAGTCACGTGTCTGCCCTGGTCTTCTGAATTATATCCATTCAATAGCTTATGACACAGCAGATTGATCTTCAGACAACATCTTAGATCGCCAGACCATTCCTTTGCCAAAAAAAATAATTTTATGTTTTGTTTGCAAAGGACATAAAGCTCGAAAACCTGAGTCCAGAATTTATGACTTTTCCAGTTACAATTTCCTTTCCCAGCGATTATTTCTCCTAACCCCTGACTTGGTTGCTTGTATCAAAATCGTCTCAAAGCTGCCAAGCCCTTCTCTTTGCTGTATGGTGTTTCCTGTCCACCTTCTCAAGCCTGCCTCGGATTATAACTTCTCCAACATCCTCGGAATCATTTGAAACCTATGTTTCCTTTTTTAATTTCCAATATTCTGTAGATATTACTGACTGTTTAATTCTTTGAGCATTTAAAGATATGAATATTTGCTATGCATGTTATTATTAATATAGTATGAGAACACCTTCAGTTGCAGTTGAATAGGAAGGAACTGGCTCGTTAACATGCTTTTAATCCCAAAGAAATCCTATGAGGAACTAAAAGTTTGATTTATTGACAAAATTATGTCCTGCATTTTGTTAAGTAGTTTTGAGAAAAATTAATAAATTCACTAATTCCAAATCTATCTAATGAATATTTATTGAATGTTTTTAACTTATTAGAGTATTTGTAATTGTACTAGGCAGTTGGGGGATGAAGAGAGGAATTGTTATAAGCAAGCCAAGAAAGGAAGAAAGAAGGAAAGAAAAGGAAGAAAGGGAGAAAGAAAGAGAGGAAGAGAGAGAGAGAGAGAGATCGATCGATCTTGAGTATATACTTTCTACACAAAAAGAAAAGACAATAAACAAATAACATGTTCATTATGAAACTATGGATATCTCACCTTTAAGCATAGGCTTTTATAGGATGCTCTGCACTACTTGGCTGGGTATCCAGAAGACTGCTACTTTTGCTGGGTGAATCTTTACTGAGCTTTGCTGACAAGAAGTTTTCTGAGGAACTGGAATCAAAAGGAATTTGTTCCTCCTCGTCCTCTCTGCAAGCATATGTTTGACTCCAGCATTGCCAGCTGTGTGTAGTTCCTAGTTTCTCCTAGCCTTATCCCTCTCTTTCATGGATGTCCACACCAGCCAGACAGCATCCTTTGTTAGAAACAGAGGGTTAGCTCTCAGATCCTCCCTGGGTACCATCAAGAGACAAGAGCTATTCTGAGTTCTAGGTACCAGCTCTGCAGGCCTCTGAAACTCAGACCTTAGTTCCAAGGCTACAGACATCTGAAGTTACTATCTCTGTAATGCCTCAATGTCCCATCTAGTTCTCCACCCCCACCGTGTGTGTGTGTGTGTGTGTGTGTGTGTGTGTGTGTGTGTGTGTGTGTTTTGGCAGCACCTGTTCAATTATTTATCTTATATTTTCTTTATTAAACTGAAAAACCTTCTTTCCCCAACTAGACTCCAAATTGTACAGAAGTAAGGATGATAGTGAGTGCTTTGAAGAGGGAATAAAAGAAAGGAAGAGAAAAATAAAGGACAATCTACTTTTTAGAGAAGTGAGGTGAAATAGAAAAGAGAATTTAAGTTTAGTGAATGGTCAATGGAGGCCTCTTAGAACACACTTAAGCTGAGAGCTAAGGGTGGAAAGGGGACATGCAAATATGGTGTGTAGAGGGGTAAGGATGGGCTAATATGTCAGAAAGACATGAAGGAGTTCATGGTGATCTTAGAACATAAAGGAAAGGATGTGGCTGGAGCTTTATGGGGGAGAGAGGGTTCAAGAACCACCTGATGGGGGTAGGGAATATATAACAGACTATGGGACTTATGGGCATATGGCTCTGACCGGCTTATAGGTGTAGCTTCAACCTGTTGTGGGTACAACTAGAATAGTAAAGGGTTTTAACAGAGATATAACATAAAACATTTGTAGTTTTAGAAGAGCTTCCGAGCTGAGAAATGACTGGGAAGAGACAAATGAAGGAGAGGGGTAGGTTTTATACTTAACTTAGACACACAGAGACATTGGTAATGCTGTCTTGTTCTTGAAGAAAGGGCTCAGGACTTCCTGGTGAACTCAGTGAGTGTGTTTGGTATGGGAGAGGTGAGATTGGAGGCTGTGATAAAAAGAATCTGAACGAGCCACCTAATTTCGGACTAGGGGCAATGGTGATGTACTCTACTGAGGAGAGCAGACCTCAGGACAGAGCAGGCTAAGAAGCTATAGCCACCAGGAATAGGGTGCTTTGCCTATTATTACATCAAGAACCAAAGAACAAGACTGCACTGGCTGAGACACTTAACAGTTTCATTTATTTCCTGTATTCAAGAGACTACAGTTTGGCAGTCAATGGTTAGCATGTCAGCACCATGAAGCCACCAGCTCCGTGATGGTGCCCAGAAACAGCCAGGTCCTTCCGGTAATGAGTCTTCTCTCTACCATCTGCAGTGTGGCCGTGTTCCATTTCATAGTCAGCTCCCGCCATGAGGAAGGAATAAGAGGAAGAGGGGTATGGAGAGATGCTGGTTTATAGCTCTTCATCCAGAATTCGTGACACAGACACTTCCAGTTATAAGGGTAAATGGTAAAGTTTGAACTTCAATAGCCTCATAGAGACAGAAGAAGTGGAAAGGGGAGTCATGGAGATTTTATCAACCTGCAGTACTTGCCTCAGAGACAAGAATCAGTTTGGTACATGCATATTTGGGCAAGTTCAAAAATACTCCTTGAAACGTACAAAGAAATATTCAATTTGTGTGTGCATGTTTGGATTTTGGAGGAGAGGTCACAGCTGGGGGGTTATGTTTGGGAACTGTATGAATGGACTTGGTAGGAACAGACATGGGGGTGAGCATCCTGCAACTATACAGAACACAAAATTGATAATCCAAAGAAGAGGCTAGAGAAAAATCAGAAGGACACACGTACACACAAATTACAGCATTTTTTTTGAGCCTAATTAGTGAAGAAAGTACAACAGAAGAGATTAAGAAAGAGTGTCCGGGGAAGAACCAATTCATGCCCATGATCTGTAGGAACGGCAGCGGAGACTGTGAAGTTGGTTAATTAACAGCAAACTGCTTGAGTTTACCTTCATTGTGGGGGTTAAGGCAGATGGGACTTTCTTGTCCTGACTAAAAAAGGCTGTCATCTCTCTCTTGATTTCTCTGATCTCCAGATGAATATTTCAGATTCAGTTTAGTGGCGTGGAACTTTAGCTGAGGTGATCCTGTTTGATTTGGGCTGTTGCCGCTTCCTGCAGGACTCTGGTTCCCATCTGTTGCCTGGAGGAAATCTTAACCACCAACAGATAAGAGAATGGTTTGTAGATGGTATTTTTTTTTTCTCTTTGAAAAGAATAGGTGGCATCATGGTTTGACTCCAAAATGGTCCCTATGGGTGGCACTGTTAGGGGAAGTTGTCGGGCCTGAGAGGCAGAAGTGGGTCACTATGGGTGGACCTTTGAGGGTTACAGGTTGGCCATGCTACCAGTCCCTTCCTCCAACTTTCTGGTCACCCAAAACGTGACCAACTGGCTGCCTTCTGCTGCAGCAGAGACACACCAGGCTGGATTGCAATCCTCTAAAACCAGGCCTCTAAGGAAAAATTTCTTGCCTTAAATTGCTTCTGTTAGGAATTCTTGTCAGAGCCACAGAAAAATAACTAACCCAGCAAACTTTGTAACAGAAGTGTTTCATAAATGATCCTTTACCTGTTTTGCTTAATTTTAACTTCCTTTTAAAATTTAAAATTAAATTATTTAATTTTTTAAAATTCCTTTAAAAATTTAAATAATTTAAAATTAATTGGAAGTTGAAAGCCTCTCCCTTTTTACCTAGCAGATGTTTGGGTGGAGGCCCTAGAAGGCAGGGAATTGTGATCCAGCTTTCTTCTTTCCGTCTGTCCCTCTCTCCTGTCTGCTCCCCAACTCAAACCCTCTCCATTCCCTGACTGGAGCTTCCTCTTCTCTGCTTGTCCTGCTTCTTCCCTGCTCTTTCCTTCCTTGGTCTTTCCTCTTCCAACATTTGTCATCTAGGTTCACTTTTTTATTATTTCTTTTATTGTTATTTACTTATTAAATTCTTTCTTCTTTTTTGGGGATTATAATATAATTGCTTCATTTGCCCCTCTCCCTCCCTCTTTCCAACCCCTTCCATATACTCCTCTTCCTTTCTCTCTCAAATTCACAGCCTCTTTCTGCATTAATTAATAATAGTGTTATAAACACACATGTTTAACCTGCTCAGCCTGCGTGTTACTCATTCATATGTATGTTTTCATGAATGACCATTTGGTATTTGACAAGCAGTTGGTATGCTCTTCCCTAGGGAAGAGTAATTCTCCTGTTCTCAACACTTCATAGTTGCCTGTAACTCTTTGTGTAGGACTATCTAATAAAAACCCCAAATACTAGGTGTGAATTCATTCTTTAAAATAGGATTTCTATATATTCTTAAAACTTTGAAACTGAAAATATTCTATGAGAGATAAAAATAATAAAGTTGTTTGTATCTATTGAGGACATCACTTTGTATTTGTTTTATATTATTATATGTAATTACCTACAACAACAAAAGAGGAAAGAGGTTGGGGTAGAAGAGAGGAGATAACAGCATCAAATATACTGAGTGTTATTTGGCTGTGTGCTTATAAGACATGAAGGTGTGTTCACGTCCTATGACTTACAGTGAGTGTCAGCTACCAACAGTGAGCATATGGCTATACTGACCTTGCTCTCTATTTTATACCTTACTTCTAACTCATTGTTGATCTCTATTACAAGGAAAGCCTTGCTTACCCCACCATTAACATTGTATTACAACCTCCTAGTTACTGCTTAGGCTAGAGAGTAAGAGCAAGGCTCACTAGGCACTTAAGCCAAGGTGATTGGACTCCTTGTGAAATAGGTAACAGAAAGAAACCAAGAAGATGTCACTTTTATCCACACGGTTATGATCTAGATGTTTGTGCTCCCTTGATGTTATTATCCTCAAACTGCACCTCCAATACCACAGTGTTTGAATGTGGGCACACTGGGGTGTGATTAGCGTTGGATGTGTTCAGATGAGAATGGAGAATGGAGATGGGATTAGCATCTTTACAGGAAGAGACCAGAGAGCTGATGATTTGGCTCAGTGGCACACGCTTGACTGGCACTGTGAAGTCTGGTGTTCAATCCCCAATATGGATGCAGATGGACAAATAAAGAAGTGGAGAAAGGAGGATGAGGAAGATGATGAGGGGTAAAGAATGGAGGAGAATTTTCTCCTTCTTTCCCCCTATCTCCTTTCTCTACCATGCAAGAACATTAAGAAGTAGAGAGCACTTGTCAATACAAGTACTTTGATATTGAACTTCTCAGCCTCTAGGGCTGTGAGAAATGCATGACTGTTTTAGCCCTCCATTCTGTGACATTTTGTTATAGCTTCCTAAGCAGACACTTTGGAGACTTATATGCCACAATCCCTATCATTTTTTTTTCTTTTTTCTTTTCTTTCTTTCTTTTTTTTTTTTAATTCAGAGCATGAGTACAACATCTACTTTTCAGTGCTTGCTTTATCCTAAGACCTGGGGGCACTGTACTTTTGAGCCCTGCTCTTCTCTTCTAGGGTTCCTTTGAAAGTCTTACAACCCTTGGTAAGTGGCTCTCTGTGTGTTGTTCTTTGCTCCTGGCTCTTTCCATAATGATGGGCATTGATATGAGACATCTCCTGCTCCAAGGTCTTTCTGAATCATTTCATCAAGATAGTTAACCTCTTATTTCTAGCTGGTGCATTTCAAACATCTGAAATTGAATTTGATCCAAACTAGTAAGCTAAGGGTCAGTATTAGGAGCTCACTTAGAAATAGATATGGAATTAACTGGGATAGAAGACACATGGAGGAAAGGAAGGCACCCATTATCCTTGTTACTCACTAATGACTTAAAAAGCTGACAGTCAAAAATGTTTCAGTGTCAAAACATCACCTTCAACATATCATGATATGAATTTGTCACCTGCCAAGTCTCTGTGTCTTCAACAGCAGCGTCTGACTCAAAAGAATAAGCCTTTTGGCTTAGTAATCTCCAGTCTGGAAGCAAGAAAGCTTTACAGTGTGTCTCTCCTGTTCTTCATGGCCTCCGAGTAAAGAGGTCTTAAATACATGGCAGTGAGCAAAGTAGAGATGGAGTCAGAGCACATTAGGCATCTGGCTAAAGGACTTTTTTAATAGCTGTAGGTGCCTGGCATGGTCCTGTGGTTTCTTTAACTTAATTCAACACTTCAGTTTACAACATACTTCACACACACACACACACACACACACACACACACACACACACACGCACACATTGAACTAGACTTAAAAACCCATCTTTGGCTGGGCGGTGGTGGCACACGCCTTTAATCCCAGCACTCGGGAGGCAGAGGCAGGTGGATCTTTGTGAGTTCGAGGCCAGCCTGGTCTGCAGAGCGAGATCCAGGAAAGGCGCAAAGCTACACAGAGAAACCCTGTCTCGAAAAACCAAAACAACAAACAAACAAAAAAAAAACCACGTTGTACAGAATATTTTTTAATTTAATTTTATTTAACTTTTTTTCTTTTATTTTACATACTACAGTTTCCCCTTCATCCTCTCCTCCCCTTCTGTTCCCTTCTCCCCCACTCCCATCTACCTTCCTCTCCATTCACATCTCCTCCGTCTTCATTAAGAAAGGGGCAGGCCTCCCATGGGCTTGAACAAGACATGGCATATCAAGTGGAGATAGGACCAAGCTCCTCCCCCTGCATCAAGGCTGGGTAAGGTAATACAGCATGGGGGACAGGTTCCCCAAAGCCAGTTAAGCACCAGGGATAGGTCCTGATTTCACTGCTAGGAGCCTTACAAACAGACCAAGCTACACAACTGTCACCCACATGCAGAGGGCCTAGGTTGGTCCCATGCTGGCTCCCTAACTATTGCCCCCACGAGCTCAGGTCAGCTGTCTCTGTGTGTTTCCTCGTCATGACCTTGACCCCCCTGGCTCTTACAATTCCTCCTCCCTTTCTTCAGGAGGACTCCTAGAGCCCAGCCCAATACTTGGCTGTGGATCTCTCCATCTGCTTCCATCAGTTACTGGATAAAGGCTCTCTGATGACAATTAGGTAGCCACCAATCTGATTATAGGAGCAGGCCAGTTTAGGCACCCTCTCCACTATTGCTGGGAATCTTAGCTGGGAATCTTAGCTGGGGTCATCCTTGTGGATTCCTGGGAGTTTTCCCTAGCACCAGGTTTCTCCCTAACCCTCAAATGGTCCCCCCATCAAAATGTCTCTTTCCTACTCTCTCTGTCCATCTCCCCTCCAACCTAGCACCCTTAGTCAACCCACTCACTCAAGTTACCATCCCCCACCCTCAACTTCTGCTCCCAGTTTACCTAAGAGATCTCTTCTATTTCCCCTTCCTAGGGAAATCCATGCATTCCTCTTTGGATCCTCTTTGTTATCTAGCCTCTCTGGGGCTGTGCATTGTAGGTTGGTTATTCTGTATTTTACACTTAATATCCACTTATGAGTGAGTACATACCATGTTTGTCTTTTTGGGTCTGGTTTACCTCACTCAGAATGATTTTTTTCTAGTTCCATTCATTTGTCTACAATTTTCATGAGGTCATTATTTTTAACAGTGAAGTAATACTCCGTTGTGTAAATGTACCACATTTTCTTTATCCGTTCTTCAGTTGAGAGGCATCTATGTTGTTTCCAGGTTCTGGCTATTATGAATAATGCTGCTATGAACATAGTTGAGCAAGTGTCCTTGTGGTATGATTGAGCATCCTTTGGGTATATGCTCAAGATTGGTATAGCCCAAGATTGGGTCTTGAGGTAGATTGCTTCCTATTTTTCTGAGAAACTGCCATATTGATTTCCAAAGTGGCTGTACAAGTGGAGGAGTGTTCCCCTTACCCCACATCTTCTCCAACATAAGCTGTCCTCAGTGTTTTTGATCTTAGCCATTCTGACAGATGTAAGATGGTATCTCAGGGTCAATCTAATTTGCATTTCCCTGATGACTAAGGATTATGAACAATTCTTTAAGTGTATTTCGGCCATTTGAGATTCTTTTGTTGAGAATTCTCTGTTTAGTTCTGTTTTTTAGTTGATATTTTGATGTGTAGTTTCTTGAGTTCTTTATATATTTTTGGAGATCAGTCCCCTTTCAGATGTGTGGTTGGTGAAGATCTTTTCCCCTTCTGTAGGCTATCACTTTGTCTTATTGATCATGTACTTTATCTTACAGAAGCTTCTCAGTTTCAGGAGGTCTCACTTATTAATTGTCAATTTTAGTGTCTGTGCTACTGGTGTTATATTTAGGAAGTGGTATCCTGTGACAATATGTTCAAGGCTACTTCTACATTCTCTTCTATCAGGTTCAGTGCAACTGGATTTATGTTGAGGTCTTTGATCCACTTGGACTTGAGTTTTGTGCAGGGCGATAAACATGGATCTACTTGTACTCTTTGACATGCAGTTATGACATCCAGTTATACCAGCACCATTTGTTGAAGATGCTTTCTTGTTTTCCATTTGTATAATTTTGATTTCTTTTTCAAAAGTCAGGAGTTCATTAAGTGTTGTGACTTTATGTCAAGGTCTTTGATTTGATTCCATTGATCCATGTCTGTTTTTATGCCAATACCAAACTGTTCTTATTACTATAACTCTATAGTAGAGCTTGAAGTCATGGATGGTGATACCTCCAGAAGTTCCTTTATTGTACTGGATTGTTTTAGCTATCCTGGGTTGAAATAAAAAAGAGCCATATCAGGAATTTAAGAAGTTTTACACATACAGTGAGTGGATATTCACTTATATTTTTCTAAAATACAGAATGATATCTTGAGTGGAATATATCTTGGTTGTAACTATCTCTTAAATGAAAAGCACTTTGTTTGCCTCTGTTAGATGGATGTGAAGTTATTGGACATCAAAGTCATGAATATTCTAAGTAACTTTAATATCCAAATAGGATAAAGGAATTTGGGTCATACCATGAATATCACTCAAGTGCCTAAGCCCTGAGATGATTCTGGGGCATCCATAGTGGAGCAGGGTGGGGAAACAGATAATGTCTCAGCAGTCACACAGCCCTCAAATGGCAAAAGCACTCCCAGACTGAAGCTATTAAAAGGTCTCATGATAATGGTCTATTAGAGAAGCACATGGTGTAATAATGGAGACAAAAGCCAGGCTTGGACTAGGAAAGCTTCCCTGCAGATGATAGGACAAGGAAGAAATAACCTCTGATAGGCTGAGGGACTGGTGTCAGGGGAAGTCTCCTCCCTGAGCTAGCTCTCATTGTGTCAGAAGATGCTATCAAATCTGCTAAGGCAATATAGCACCAATGGTGTGATAGCGGTACTTGTATCTTTGGGGCAAACAACTGCTATCTAATTAGATGCAAAACCCACTCAATTCAAGAGAATTCATGCCTGGTAGCAAAAACCAAACCAAGAACCTGTGGTTGGACAGGCCATAGACCCTAGAAAAGGACATGCTCCGACCACATTATACAATAATATAGTTTCCAACTGCCTTCTAAATATTCATCTTTGTATCTATAAACAATCACAGCTCTCACATCTCATCAAAGATGCTTCCTTTTGTAGCAGGAAGAGTCTGTTAGATCCACAACTGGCCAAACTGCAGAAAGTAAGTGCCCATGGACTTTCCAAGCCCAAATGGGACATCTATAACACATCCTTACACTTAAATCTCAGGGAAAAGCATGGGGAGGGGCAGAAAAACTATGAGAGCTTGAGGACTGTCATGACTAGTGCATCATAGTTTCTTTTAGACAGGCCAGGATGCTAGTCTCATGAACTCTCAACATTATGACTACCTGCAAAAGACCTGGATACATCAACATAGATGGAGGAAACTTCCACAAGGTTCCACACCTAGGTGAAGCACTACAGGCAGTCAGTAGCTGCTCAGGAAGAGAGAAATCCTTTGGTTTTTTGTTAAAGGATAAGACCTCAATCCTAAGGGGTCAATCCTAAAAACATGCAAATAAGAGCAACACTAATTGGACTTGGTATGATAGATAGATAGATAGATAGATAGATAGATAGATAGATAGATAGAAAGATAGATAGGCCGGGTGGTGGTGGCGCACGCCTTTAGTCCCAGCACTCGGGAGGCAGAGCCAGGCGGATCTCTGTGAGTTTGAGGCCAGCCTGGGCTACCAAGTGAGTTCCAGGAAAGGCGCAAAGCTACACAGAGAAACCCTGTCTCGAAAAACCAAAAAAAAAAAAAAAAAGAAAGATAGATAGACAGATGATAGATGGACAGATGCTAGCTAGCTAGCTAGATGATAGATAGATAGATAGATGATAGATAAATAGATTGATTGATAGATGGTAGATAGATAGATAAATAGACAGATGCTAGCTAGCTAGCTAGATAGACAGATGCTAGATAGATGATAGATAGATAGATAGATAGATAGATAGATAGATAGATAGATGATAGATAGATTGATTGATAGATGGTAGATAGATAGATAGACAGACAGACAGATGCTAGTTAGTTAGATAGATAGATAGATAGACAGATAGATAGATGCTAGCTAGCTAGATAGCTAGATAGATAAATAGACAGATACTAAATAGATAGATAGATGCTAGATAGATAGACAGATGCTAGATAGACAGATAGACAGATGATAGATAGATAGATAGATAGATAGATAGATAGATAGATAGATGGTAGATAGATAGACAGATGTTAGATAGATAGACGCTAGATAGATAGATAGATAGATAGATAGATAGATAGATAGATAGATAAATGGATAGATAGATAGATAGACAGATGCTAGATAGATAGATAGATAGATAGATAGATAGATAGATAGATAGATAGATAGATTGATAGATGGTAGATAGCTATCCCAAAAATAAATATAGAAGAGACCATACATTCAAAAGGGGGGGTGTCAGGGCCCCATGGAAGGAGTTGGAGAGGGAAAGAATGCAAATATTCATGTATAAAATTAGCAAATTTAAGAGAGAGAGAGGTCAGCATATGCAGGCCAAGAGCAGAAGGTGTGCTGAAGAATCCAAAGGAAGAGGAGCAGTGATGTGGACAGCATGGGAAAGGGGAGGGGCTGGCAGAGACAAAGCAATGGCCATGTGCAAGCCTTTGTATGATAACTCAAAAACGGATTTTCACCTAACACATCTGTTACCTTTGCTGCCAAAATTCGGTGTTGGGGGCAAAAACGACACGGATTGAAAACGGCTTTTAAAATAATAAAGAAAGAAACAGCACAGGGCGTGGCAAACAAAGAATTTCTAAGCTGCAGCACATTATAAAAGATTGCAGTTGAGGATACGGAATTCATTTCTCAACGCACATGCCTACGAGTTGGAAGGCAAGCGTGCTCCCCAACGTTTTAATAAAGCCTGCGCAGTTTTCAATCTCAATTCAGCTCCTGTGGTTTTTCACTTGAGGATTCCTAGAGATAGAAATTAAGCAAATGAGGGACACACAAACAAAGGAAAGCACAGAGGATGGCAAGTTGCCAACGCAATCAAGGCTGATGAAGGTGTCACTGAGACTATTGACCTCCTTCGTTGCCATGGAAACCATGGCTCTGTAGTCCTGGTGTGGTTCCCCTGGGAAGGCCAGATTGGCTTTTGTGAACAGTTGAGGCTGAAAATTAAGGAAGTTGGATCGTCTTTTGACACATGTGCTTGTAGCTACAGAGGGGAGACAGTATCTATTTAGGGCTGAGGTGAACTCCTCAGAACCCCAGCACCTGTCAAAAGCTCAAGATGGACAGTCAGTAAACGGCTGCATTTAGATGGTACCTCAGGGGCTGGAAAGACGGCTCAGCCATTAAAGGCTAGGCTCACAACCAAAAAATAGATGGTACCTCAGACATTCTTCCCAGGTTTCATGCTGTGTGTGGGGCTGATATTTTAACTGTAAGCAACAGCTACAATTTGAGAGGGAAAAGTAAGTTTCATACATTAACATATGGTCTTTTAAAGTATATCAGGATACCTGAAACTCATCAAGCAAATAAATACAGAGGTTCTTGTTTTGTTCGACTTTTCTCCCTGGGCATTTCTGAAAAAGACTCCAGATCACATCATATGCTGATTATCTGTGAGGCCTCTGCACACTCACACCACAGCGAACTACTTTCCTTCACTTATCAACAACCCTGACCCTCAAATGTTGTCACAATTCCCATTTTTACAGATGAGATCGTGACAACTGGGGGAACTAAAATTTGATCAAAGATCTCAGAATGAATGAAAATAGCAGAGGCAGTATTTGAACCCAGTTGTCCCAGTGAGAGTGCCTCACTCAGGATGTTTTATTGAAGTAGTCTCAGCAGATGATAATACCCCTCCATCGTAGCGTCATAGAACTTCAGATTGAAAAACTACTTTGAAGCTACCTAAATGGAGACTTCCCATTTTAAAAACAAGAACAAGCTTAGAAATTTTATTTACCTCCCCTGAGTTTTCACAGGGAATTAACAAATAACCAAGTCCAGGATCCAGGGCTCCAAGCTCCCTGATGATTTTCAGCACAGCTTGTTCCTTTTCTACTGACTGTTAAGTTACATTCTGCTTTCATATTTTAATGGGTATAGATGTTTTGCCCACATGTGTGTCTGTGCACCACCTGAATGCCTGGTATCTGCAGAGTCCAGAAAAGAGCATTGGATCCCCTGGATTTGGAGTTACAGATGTCTGTGAGTTTCCACTGGTAGGGTCCTGGAGAAGTCCCACAAAAGACCACCATCCACATCTGCAACCAGCAAGAGCATTTATTATTCTAGTATACTGGAACCATCCATCCCACACAAAGGCAAGATGGCAAGGACCGCGAAAGGGATGTGTGGGCTCCTTTTAAGCATAGCCCAGGGGAGGTCCTAAGGCTGTTAGGTCATTTTAGATATTGATTGGCTTAAGCAAGTGGCAATCATATTAGTATGTTCTAATTGGCCAGGGATAGTTAGAGGCTGGTCACGGTACAGTTTTACATTTTGGGTCAGGCCTGGACAAGTCCTTGGCTTTGTCCTTGAGCTGCTGTGGAGACTGGATGGCCTAGCATGTGCTGACTGTGGGGTCCGGCTCAGTGACCTAGGCTTGGTGCATCCTATCTCCCTTGTCCCTGTTGTGGGGGGAGGGGGCGAGGGGGGGAACCAGTGATTAATTGTCCTTTGTTTGTGGCTCTTCCTCAGAAACTGCCTGCTCGCTTCCACAAAGCAGAGGCCGAGGACTGATCTCCAAGAGAAGACTAAGCAGCCTGTTATGGCATCTACTTGGTCCTCTCATCCACGTGGGTGCTAGGAATCAAAGTCTGCTCCTCTACAAGAACAGCAAGCGCTCAATGAGCACCAGGCCATCTCTTCAGCCCCTTGTTTGAGTTTGTTAATTCAAGTGTTCCTCACAGCACCTACTTACTTGGATAGCTATTGAACTAATATCCAATCTCGTGAACCCATATGGCTTTATTGGGGTTACTAAGAGGATCATGAGTGAGGACTTACTGGCAAGGAGCAGGGATAATTCAAAAACAGCTGCATCACCAGAATTCCCACTCCAACATGAGTCACAGCTCCCTCAAAACTGCAACTCTGGAGCTCTCTACAAGGCTTGCAGGCTTCACATTCTGAACATCTGTATTTCAGCAGTTTGGTTGCTCAGTGGCCACCTGCAGCAACTCTTTATTCCTCTTACACTGTTGTTAGGGGAGCTCCAGAATTTTCTGAGCCTTTGTTCTCCCAGATACAGACACAGACACAGATTCATGACCTTCTGCTCCCTTTTGTCTACTACCCTAGGCTCCTGGGCCTTCTTCCATCCTGGAGCCAGTGTTTCAATTTTAAATGGATGTTGCAGTACGACGCTGCACAAGATAGACAAAGATAGATTTAAGAGGAGATTATACAGATTTCTTTTTTCCCTTCTCTTTCCTGCTCAAAGTCCTTCCGTATATCCCTCCTTTCTCTCTTTCAAATTCTTAATCATGGGCACTTCCGTAGCTGGAGATCCGTCATGAAGACAGTCAAGAACAGAGTGATGTATAACATGTCCTCTTCTGGTCATCATTTCTTAACGTACACTCTTTTGTCATTCTTGTCTCATCTGTCAGGATGTCTAGACCATATCTACTTCAACTCAATTACCTGATAAGAAACATAATCAAGAGTAGAATAGTGTTCTTAATGATAGGAGAGGAACCAAGAGGGAGAGCTGTGTTTGTGACAGGAGTGTTTCAATAAGAACACCACAGAGAGCACATTTGAATAAAGAGTAGCTAGTGACGAGCTCATCATCCTCTCTGGGTTGGCACAGGAAAAGCCTGGAAGCTATATTTGGTCTTTTTTGTTCTAGAAAATCCAGAAAAACAAATGATGAACTATCCATGACGGGAAACGCTGATGTGACATTTAAAATCAAAAGATGAAAATACAATTGTCAAGCAAGAATAAGTACTAGTTTGTTAGCAGTCCGCATTAAAACAGGATAAAAGCTTAAGAGAGTTCTGGAAAGCTGCATAAGGAGGAGAAATTTGAGCAAGACAATGAGTCCTTGCACTGAACAGGCTAAGCAGCTCTTCTGTTGTGTTTTCTTTTCAGGTATCAGGACAAAACAACAAAACAAGCATGCCCCTTAGCTCGATGGCAAGGCACTGCCCTTTCTTTAATTCCTAATGCCTTGTGCAGATATGTTAAATGTGCAAAGACGGCTTCAGTTTCTTTTACAAAAGTCATTTCTCATGGAAGAATGGCATATGCAAGGATACATCCACCAAAGACGGATGCTTTTATAACAGTCAAAGAAACCAGAGGGAAAGTGGAGTGTGGTTCATTTAAGAATGATTTTTCATTTCTTCTTTTAATTAGCTTCATTGCTTAATGTTCCACCTTCTCCCACCTGTGTTAAAAAGAAAATTGGGATGCTTAATTTAGGATGCATCTTCTTGGCTGCATTTAGTGCAAAAAAATGTGATAACTTGTGTATTTTCGGCATGTAAATTGGGATATTACTTTTCCCTCCTTTTTCAAAGTCTGGATTAAATCCTAGCTCATTTGTGAAGCTTTCTTCAATACAAGCAATCCTAAATAGCTCATGTATTTGTGGATTCCTTCCCTGTCTCTCTGTTCATCTGTCTGCCTAGCCAGCTACCCAACCCACAAATATTAAGAGACTGTTAGCTGCTGGACATTATAATAAGGTCTGGGGTTTCATTGAAAACATGACTAGAGTACAGATGAAATACTGAACGACAAGCCACATAATTGAATCATAATTAGGAGCAAAAAGAAAACACTATGAAGAAAGAACAAGGTGGTGGGTGCTATGAAAGCTTATAATAAACTAACTTGAACTTGGCTTGTTCAAACAGTTGGAGCAGGCTATTTAAACTTGATTACTAATGTACTAATTATATAACAGAATTTACCTAGGAAGAAAACAAGAATTAGTGACTGCTTTGATACAAAAGAGACCCATTATTAGAGAACATTAGCATTTGTATTAGTTTGCTTGTTTAAAAGAAAGGGCAAATCTCAAACTGCTCTGAAAGGTTTTTACCCTGCTACTAAAATGATCAGAAAGGAACATGAACACCCTGCTTGACACATTTTCCTAGAGACTGATTTTCTTTCTTTTTTTTTTTTTTTCATTTTACATACCAACCACAGATCCCCCTTTCTTCTCTCCTCCCGTCCCCCAGGCATCCCCCCCAACCCATCCCCCATTTCCTCCTCTGACAAGACAAGGTCTCCCATGGGGAGTCAACAGAGCCTGGTACATTCAGCTGAGGCAGGTCCAAGCCCCTCCCCCTGCATCAAGGCTGTGCAAGGTGTCCAATCATAAGTAGTGGGCTCCAGAAAGTCAGTAACGACTGATTTTCTACACAGGCCTGGCATGAAGGTGGCTATATCTACCAGTGTAACACAGGGGCAAATGAAGCACTATATTTTTTAGCAGACCAAAATTCCAGCCACAGCTCTGATGAATATTAGCTGCATGGCTCCAAATCATCATCTTTTTTGAAGTAGAAAACTCAAAGCTGGGAAGTAGTGGTACCAAGAATCCTGAAGGTTGCTTAGAAAACTGAATGAGAAAATACATGAAAGCACTTCAAACGGCAGCACCATGCAGCAACTGGGAGGAGTTATGTGGTCATCTCTCACATGGCCTCCCTTGGTTGTCTCTTCTGCCTGTGGATATTCTTCTCATTACTACACGCTCTGTCCAGATCTTACTCTTCAAAGGTCTTCAAATACTTCAGTCAATACAACAATTTTATTTATCATATAGTAATTCTTTTTGAAATTTTTTTTATAATCATGCTTGTCGCTAACATCCAGAAGTTTGATGAGGGTGATGACACTGGCCTCTTAAACTTTCAGGTTAAAAAATGATTAAAGAGAATTATCTACAACATCTTTGTGTTTGTGAAACTCAGAATAGCCAGCCCTCACATGAATAGTCCCTTCATAGTAGGTCTTGCCCAAATTTCTTTCTAGAAAACTGGGGACGAGATTGTTGCATCAAGATGAGGGTGGTTGGTTTGGAGATAAGTGAGATTGCTCCCTCCAGCAGTTCTGAGAGTCTCAAATGAGTCTAATGTACAAACATTATCTAGTTAAATGTTAGTTTTCACATGTGCTATGATGCTTAACCTTGATTGCTAACTTGAAAGCACTTAGGATCACTTGGGAAACAAATTTTTGACTGTTTCTACGATGGTGTTTTCAAATGTGAATAGGCTGAGATATCAAGTTGAGTTAAAAGGAGAAGATGGATAGCGCATCACATATTCATTTCTCTCCTGTTTCTGACTGTGGATTCAATGTATCTGTATCACACTTTTATAGCTTTACATGCCTTCCCTGATCTGATAGTCAGTACAATCCGCAGTCCACTGGACCTGTAAGTGTTATCCTGATTTAAAGCTAAGTGAGCAAAGATAAGAAAGTCTAATTCTACCTGAAAGAGTAAAATAGGTGTCATTAGTCTGGGAAGTTGCATAAGACTTTATTACTCTGGAATTTACTGGAAATACATACAAATTATGAACTAGATAAGTTGTCTTTAATGTGAGAGCAAATGTGAGCACAGACATGAGAGTTTTGTAGGAAATCCATGCATGAGTATATATAAGCATTTTGAGGAGTGGAAATTAAATAAAAGAATTTGTTACAAAGATATTGGAGGGCTCTGTCACTAAAGAAGGTACATATATTCAATGATCAGTCACCCTGGCAACCCATTATCTTTTAATTAAATCAGTACACATTCATTGTACAAAATAATAGGTTTAACTGTGATATTCCAAACACACAAATAATCCACTTTGATCATATTCACTCTCTGTTACCTGTGCTTTTTATTTTTTAAAAATTTGTTTATTTATTTGGGGTTTGTGTGTTACTGGATGTGAGCACATGCACCTGGAGACCAGAGGTAAAAGTTGATGGCTTTTTAAGTCATTCTTCACGTATATTTGATCATATTATTTCCCCTCCCCCAACTCCTCCCAGATCCTCCTCACCTCTCTATCCACTCCACTCTTTCTCTCTCATAGTCTCCCTCCAACACACTAAGAAAATAAAGCAATAAAACAAAATATGCACAAGATCTAACCAAGTTCAAACCAGAGAAAAATCTCAACAGGGAGATGGAGAAATGGACACAAAGTCCCACTCCTACCCAAGAAGCTATTTGGAATTGCTACCTGCTGGGAAAGAAATAAAAATCCATTTTCTCCAATGGAACATCACTGGATATATCAACTATACCCTAAGGCAGACACCATGCCCAGGTGTAATTGTTCTGCACATTTTTTTTTTTTTTTTGAAACAGGTCTCTCACTGAATGGAGAGTTCATTGATTGAGCTCCCAGCTGGCCAGCGAACCTCAGGAATCCTCCCATCTCTGTCTCCTTAGCACTGGGATTGGAGCCTCTCACAACCTCTCCTAGCCTTTCACATGGGTACGGGAGATCTGAGCTCAGGTTTTTACATTTGTGCAGTGAGCACTTTACCAACCGAGCTATCTGCCCGAGCTTCCTCTTGCTCTCTCCACACCCTTGATGACTTCTTTTCCTTCTCTCCCTCCTCCCTAAATTCCATTCCCTGCTGCACAGCGAGGGCAGCAGCAAAGGAAGCAGAACTGCCCAGAGCCCACAGTTGCCACAAGCTGGCTGGTGAACTAAAGCTGTGTGAGCAGGAGCCTAGGAAGCCACATGCATAGCCACTGGTAGCCACCACTGTTGAGCCATCGCCACAGCGGGTATGAGAGAAAGCGGAACTAAGACCTTCTGATTTCATCCCATGTAGTCGAAAGTTTCTCCGTTCACACCTGGCCCCGCAGTCCCATGTTCCTCTGGTTCTACCCGGCCCTGAGGTCCCTCAGCCACTTATAAAATAAACATTCAGAGCCTTAATATTAATTGCCAATTTCATGGCCTATGGCAGGCTTCTACTAGCTAACTCTTTCATCTTAAATTAACCGATTTCTATTAATCTATGTTTTTCCACTAGCATCTTGCTGTTCCTTGGGCGGTGGCTGGTGTCTGTCTCTGCCTCTCCTTTCTTCTCCTGTCTCTGTCTTGGATTTCCTGCCTGTCTCTAAGCTGCCTTGCCATGGGCCAAAACAGCTTTATTTATTAGCCAATGGGACCAACACATTCACAGCATATAGAAAGACATTCCACAGCAATCTTACTTTCTAATCAAACAGGAAAGCAACTGGCAAGGCTGATAAAGATAGATGGAAGGTTTCCATCCCTAGCAATGGAGTAGAGAACAGAGAACACTGATGTAGGGCTGAAAGAGCCTCACCTGTGTCTTTTTAACACATGTCCTCTCTTAAGAGTTTCTTGCCCCATCCTCCCTCATGTCTTCCTCTCCCATCACCATCAACAAAATACAGCAGCATACACTTACTTCATGCTTTTCTTCATGTTCGTCATGACCTACTGATATATTCAAATCCATTCATGGGAACAGGAAATTGTTTTGAGTATGCTTTAGAAATAAGTGAGAGACAACTTAAATACGTAAGAGAAATGCAGATTGAGGAATAAATCTTTTTAAAAGATAAAAGCTCAGCCGGGCGTTGGTGGCTCACACCTTTAATCCCAGCACTCGGGAGGCAGAGCCAGGTGGATCTCTGTGAGTTCGAGGCCAGCCTGGGCTACCAAGTGAGTTCCAGGAAAGGCGCAAAGCTACACAGAGAAACCCTGTCTCTAAAAACAAAACAACAACAACAAAAAAAGATAAAAGCTCATTATAATTTACTTCAGAAAAATAATACTCTCTTCCATTCTCAATCTCTTTACTCACCAACAAAAACACAATGTACACCCTTACTTTATACATTTATGTCTTTTAAAGATTTTTTTTTTAGGTCATCATATTTGCTTAGCTATCACCGTTGAGATTTTGAGTAGAAATAGCATGTATTTTCCCAACCAACCTAATAGTCTTTTCTTATGAAATATGACAAGCCAAATGTAAAACATGGCCATTCAGGCTGTCCAAATGCACTCTATTATACACATTGGGAAATAAAATCCACTTGTTTCAAAGGAAGATAGAATGGTTAAAGACAGGAGGACAAGGAAGTCGGAAACAGAAATAGAAACAGAACAGATGAAGGCTTAAAGATTTGTGAATATGACTTACAGAAGAATTCTAATTTTAAAAATCAGTAATTGGGGGCTGGAGAGATGGCTCAGCAGTTAAGAGCACTGGCTATTCTTCTGAAGGATCCCGGTTCAATTCTCAGCACCTACGTGGCAGTTCACAACTGTCTGTAACTCCAGGTCCAGGGGATCCAACACCCTCACACAGACCCACATGCAGACAAAACACCAATGCATATAAAATTAATAAAAAAGATCATTTTTTTAAAATAACAAACAATCTCATCTTTTGCTGCTTAACAGATTAAGAAACCATAAAAGAAGCTAAACCCAGCAAAAAAAAAGTGATTTATACTTTGGCCTTTTGTATTTCCATTTCTTCATTGCAACTTTTTTTGAGACAGTCTTCAGTAATCCTCTTGTGTCAGCTTCCCAAGTGCAGAGATTACAGGCGTGAGCCATCAGGTAATTGAAACATTGATTTTTAAATTCATTCTCATGAGTGATACACAGCTGTGCAGTATTCTTTAGAGTACATTTTTATTTAATTTCTTTTTGCTTTCTTACTGTATAGCTATGCATGGCTTTGAACTGACAATGTTTTTGTTAATGTGATGAAGGAACACTTCAAGGAGAGAAACACCCAAGACTATACACAGCTATTTTAACTGTCATATTAAAGACATGTATACTTACATTTTGGGATAAAGCAGTGAAATGGGAAGTAAAAATGATTACAATTCATTATGTAAGTGTATGAAACTGTCAAACAATTTAAAAAGATGTCAGAAAAATAAATGAAGATTATACCTGGCTTAAAAGTGTGTGTGTGTGTGTGTGTGTGTGTGTGTGTGTGTGTGTGTGTGTATGTGTGTGATTTAAGCCAGAAATAGTCACAAGGATGTTGATAGATACTGTACCATTATATAAAGAAAAATACCAAAGCGTGTCAGGCTGAGGAGGGTGCTCAGTGGGTAAAGCATTTACTTTGCAGGCCTGATTACCTGAGTTTGGGTTTTTAAAAGCCAGTAGGGACAGATGGGATAGCACATACATCTCTAATTTCTGCACTTCCATGGATAAATGCGAGGAGGAGACAGAATCCCCAGAGGTTATGGGCTACCTAGGTGGCCTATGTAGCAGAATCTAAGGACACCTCATCTCAGGGTAGAAAATGAAGACTGATACCCAGAGTTGACCTCTGACCCCAATACCTGTAACACAGCACAATCTAACAGTCATACACACACACATACACACACACACAAAAAAAAAAAACAAGATTTTAAAAAGCGAGTTACCCAAATATTCAAATGTGAACAATATATGGATGATTAAAACTTCTTTAATTTTAAACTGAAAAGATACATTTCTGTGATTAATTTCTTTGAATACTTCAAAAACCCTAAAATGAGAACACACACACACACACACACACACACACACACACACACGCACACATTTAGCATGATTGTTAACTTGCTAACTCTCAAAAGAATTCTATATCTTCAATACTGTAATTTTGAACTACTTCACTGTTTTATACTCTCTGTTAGTATCCTTTATGGAATTTGCTATATTATTTTTCATATATACCAAGATCTACAGTGATATTATTTTGATAACATTGGGGGATGAAGTAATAATAGCACATCCAAAAGAAAAATGTACCTTTCTCAGATTGACCAAGGGATTTATTATTATTATCATTATCATTACTAACAGATGGGGCAATAAGTTGTCTACTTTCCCAGCGAGGTTCCTGTTGAATGGTCATGTTTTATTTGCTATTTTGCCAACTCACTTCCTGTCCTTATTTCTTGTGTGGATATTATTATTGTCATTATTTTGTCTCCTGTTTTCTTACTTCTGACATATTGTGTTTTTCAACCCTCACTTTGTTAACATTACATAACCCACAGTCTTGTCATTATGATATGTTGACCTAGTGTGTAAGCATTATTAAGAACTGATGTATTGTTTGTTAGGACTTGTTATTATTGCAGCCGTGATGCCAGACAGGGACTTCATGTCCTCGGGCACACAGGATTAGCTCCAGGTAGTCAGCACTGCTCATTAAGAGAACCAGCTCATTAATTCTGCTGGAACAGTGGTGATCACCCTCCCTAACTGCTTCTTTGTGGACACTGACTGCCACTCTTTAATTCCCTTGACAATCAATTTTGTTGTTGTTGATTCACATGTACCACTTCCCCCCTCCTTGAAGTTGTGGTATAATAGGTTCTGTGTGTTCTGTTTTGTTTCTGGGTTGTGTGTGTCTGCATGTCTGTGTGTGAATATGTATATAGGTATACATCTGTGTATATATGGGTGTGTACATGTGTGCTTATTAGTGTGTGTGTGTGTGTGTGTGTGTGTGTGTGTGTGTATTTCCCCAGAAGTTCGTGGCTTTTTTTTTTTTTTCCGTTTTTCGAAACAGGGTTCCACTGTGTAGCTTTGGAGCCTGTCTTGAAACTCGCTTTGTAGACCAGGCTGGCCTCGAACTCACAGAGATCCACCTGGCTCTGCCTCCCAAGTGCTAGGACTAAAGGCATGTGCCTCCACAGCCTGGCAGTTCTTGGCTTCCTTCAGGTTTTTCTTTTTATTCTTTCTATTATGCACAGAAGAAAGTAAAATAAAGTTTATACTTTTTAAGCAGAACAGAGAAGACACATAAGTACATAAGAAACTAAACACCTTATATATAGTATTTTCTACACCTTTGAAGACTAAGTATAAAACTTAAGACATTCTTATTAATCACTTTTCTTCTATACTCTTTACAAGGTTTACACAAACCATTTTTTTGGAGTGGCACTAAATACTCATCAACTTTCACAGGCAACCTTATTCAAATTAACATCACACTATGTATTATAATTGCTTGAAGTTCAAGTAATCACCACTAGCCTGTTGAGTCTTCTTCCTGCAGGCTTTTTATTTTTTCCACACTCCCCAGCTTTTGAGTAATAATTGGGTATATCCAAATATTTATTTTTCCCTTAGACACAGAATTGACAATTTTCTATTAATAGTCCTTGTCTTCCTGGCTGGTAATAGTATTAGAATAAAAAAATTGAATTATGTGCTTGGCCCTCAAAAAATATTGGCAAGCCAAATTATTTACTTGTGCATTTTGTTCACTTTAGCCTGGATATGTATTTGTGTGTGTGAGTGTGTGTGTGTGTGTGTGTGCGCGTGTATACACCTCAATGCATATGTATATCTCGTTTCTTTAACAGTTGCTTATGTATATGTATATGTGTGTATGTATGTGTGTGTTGGGTCATTGGGCATATATATGTGTATGTGTGTATGTATATATATGTATATATATATATATCTATATACCTATATGTCTTTTCCTAATACATGAGTTAACGGTGATGTTTCTAAAGGAAATGGAGTCTAAGTACTGCCTCTTTCTTCTATAGGCACATAGGAAGGACATATCTAATGCCTCAACCCTAGGAGATACTATAATTCACAGTTGTTTAGAAAATTAGTAGAGAGAAGTTTGGAGCTAATGATGGTGTTCAGTGTTTTTTATTGTTTTAGCTAAACAATTGATCCTAAATTTAATCCTGCAAGCAATTTAATGCAAACTTATTTTTGAATCTGATAACTTCCTGGAACAATATCCTTCCTCAGCATCTTCTCTGATCTTAACAAGAATTCTCCCAAAGAAAAGTGAATTTTATTAAATCCCAGCTATTCATAATTTCCTACTTGCACTTCAAAACCTACATAAAATGTTTATTCATGACCTGAAAAACACCAACCTATAACTATTGACTAATTCTAACTGTCTTCCAAGATACTTCTTTAGGTTTTTGAGGGTCTCTGCAGACTAAATAAAAAATCTCTTGGTGTAGAACAATGAAATTTGTCTTTTCAAAATCTCATTATGTTTAGTTGTCTTTAACTTGTCGAGTATGTGAAGGAGGAGGCTTCATTAAATGATTGATATCTATAATGTAGAAGGTTGTGTTGCCAAATTAATTCCTATAGATATTAATCTGATAATAGTTCTTGACTAATTTCACTCTATCAGTGGGGTATTACCAGCATGGGACTAACAGCTGACACTCTCATCCACTGTGAGTGGCTCTTGTATCATGCTCAACTAGCACGTCTATGGAAATACTGGCCAAGCATGTCTTTCTCTTGCAGTCACATGACTGTACCACCCACATTTTCCTATTTCCTATGATAACTGCACTCATAAGCTCAGTTCCTTATGACTCACTCGATCTCCTATCTCCTGAGCCTGACCATAATTCCAGCTGTGAATTTGTTCTCTTTGGTTATTTTGGTTTCATGGGAAGAAGAATAGAACAGTCAGCAGCCATGAGAAGCAGAGTCCTCATGAGTCCCGTGACATTCTTGATGCTCCACTCACACTTATTCTGCACTCTCCCTAAACAAGAGGAGGGACAAATTCCATTTGCCTATTTTCATCTAGAGTCTAAGGCTTGTGAGTATCCCAGGGAACCAGAACCTCACACAATAAGGAAAAGAAATGTTGACTCTGAAACACAGAAAATAAAAACCGCCAAGTCAAAATTGGGTTCTAACAAAATACATGTTCTATTTACTCAGCCCAACAATTTGTAGCCCACCAAATTCTTGTCCTCACTTGACAAAAATTTGAGTGTACATGAGAGTTGCTGGCAAAGTATAAAATAATTATCTGTGGAGTCCTTCCTGACATACTTAAGTTACTGGATAAAAATCTTAAATACATGTATTATGGAAACCTGGTCACTTTGATTTGCTTATAATATGTGAACATTGTCAGTGTAAGCATGCAACAGTCCAGATATCCAATTAGGATAAACTGCCATTAGGTTCATATAAACACTCTCATGAAAGTATAGAAAACTAAGATTATGGTTATGTAGTAACAATTATCACCATCTTTTATGTTATAGTGGTAATAAATACTTTGCCAAACCAAACTGAAGAAGAGGAAGGGGATGAGGAAGAGGAAGAACCTTATGCAATATTCAGTATTTTAAAATATAGTGATGGAGAGATAAGCAGATGGTTCAGCAGAGTGTCACAAGCAGATGGGAGAAGAGGTGGACTCCAGGGTATGGGGCAGGTGAGAGGGAAGATGTCTACTCTGCCATCATGCAGGTCAGGAGAAGCCTTAGGCAGCTCTGTGGAACCGATGCTCAGTGGAACTCTTTATAGGTGGTTTTTGTTTTGTTTTGGCTTCAAGACAATTTTATTAGAGAAAAGCTGTTCATGTTTGGTGATATTTCCAGCATCCACCAGGAGGGAAATAAAGAAAAAGGCATGCCTTTTCAAAACTGTATGTGTTATCATCATTTTTTAAATATATGTTTTTAATTGAAATAGAATTATATCACTCCCTCCTCCATTTTTTCCCCTCCAGCCCCTTCCAAGTACCCTTCCTTCAATGTAACCCATCTGAAGTAGATGGCCTCATTTTCTTTGATTAGACATGGAACAGAAATAGAGACAGCTTAAGAAAAAAACAAAGCACTCCCAAGGATGGACGTGGGCTAGTGAGCCGAGGAAGAGCTCAAAACCTGCATTTTCTTTTAATACAGTAGACTAAAACTAAATCTTTTAATGCAGACCAAAGGGTTGGAGAAAATAAGTGCCATGTAACTATCTGATGAAGGACAGTGTCTTAAATTTAAATTAATACTTAGAGCTCTTTTTAAAAGGATGAAAATCCCAGTCGAAATGGCAAAGTTATGTAAAGAAATGCTTACCAAAGTGCTCATGTCAAATAAGCACATGAGGAACCTCTCAACAATCTTAGTCACTAGTGAAACATAATTTCAAACAAGTCCCCACTTGTATGGCTTCTCAAATGGACCCAGTTCAAAGCACTGAATAACCAGGCTTGGCAAGGCTGCTGAACTGGGTCTCTACATATTGCAGGGATGCACAAATAGTGCATCGCTTTTGATAAGGCTTTGGTACTAGCCTCCTATGAAGTTCAGAGTACATTTACTAGAAGATGCAGCAAAATGTTTATCAAGAACAAACACACACAAAAAAGAGATGTCGCCGGGCGGTGGTGGCGCACGCCTTTAATCCCAGCACTTGGGAAGCAGAGGCAGGCGGATCTCTGTGAGTTCAAGGCCAGCCTGGACTACGGAGCGAGATCCAGGAAAGGCGCAAAGCTACACAGAGAAACCCTGTTTCGGGGAAAAAAAAAAAGAGATGTCCATACATGTATGTGAATATGTTTAGATGCTTGATTTACAGAAGTCAAATATTTAAAATATCTCAAATAGCCACTATATTCATGCAACTTATGATGCTTTAGCACAATACTTGATGCTGGGTACTTTTTATGGAAAAGACGTGTATTTGGCTCAGAATTCTAGAAGCTGAAAGTCTGAGTTGGAGGTGTTCCATCTATTCAGCCTCTGGTGACCCCTCCTGGTTGCAACATAGAGTGGAAGAAAAGCACACGTAGATGGGACAAGCCGGTGAGGTAGCCTTGCATTGTAACAACTCATTCTCACAGGAACTAACTCACTTCATGAGACCATCTCAAGCCCCTGTGAAGCGGTTCCACCCTGACCTAATTATCTTGTACTAAGCCCCGCCTCTTACAGGCTCTACTACCACCCATGCTGGGGAACGGTCTCTAAGCACGTGACCCTTCGGAGGTCAATGGCTCCGACTTCAGCATCCACCGCCTGTTCAGTGAACTGGAAAGCTGTGCCACCCCCATAAGACAGAACAAACCACTGACTGAAACATTAACACAGACAAACTTCAGAATGTTATGTGAAGTGATGACAATGTATTCTATCCTGTATATGACCTCCTGGAACATTTTTAAACTTTTCAGTTGCTCTGGGCTTCATCTAATTAGAGTTAAATGAAGAACTTGTCCTATTTTACTTTGGTTTGGGGCAAGTTTGTTCTGCTTCTCCCCATAACCCCCACAGAGTTCACCCCAAGAACGGAATCAGAGATTAGAATTTCATTATAAATTTTTCCACTAGAGAAGATACACAATTAGCTTCAGGTAGAGGGCATTTCTTACCATTTTACCTTTGGAAAATAGGACTAGGTGACCCAGCTCAGAATATTTATTTACCTCCTCGGGAGACTACAAACTCAAAAGCAGACAGCAAACTGGAGATTCAGATATTTGAATTTACCACAAGCTATTGTTTAAAAGTCAAATACTTCTTCCAGAAGGAAATACTATGCAGAAATATTTGAATGTATGTTAGGCTTTTGACTATGACAAACTCATTACTTAATACATACCCAAGGGCAAGCAATGTGGCTGATTCTATGTATGCTTTCTTTAAATAGGTACTATAAATTATTGTTATTTTTTTTTTTTGGTTTTTCGAGACAGGGTTTCTCTGTGTAGCTTTGCGCCTTTCCTGGAACTCACTTGGTAGCCCAGGCTGGCCTTGAACTCACAGAGATCTGCCTGGCTCTGCCTCCCGAGTGCTGGGATTAAAGGCGTGCGCCACCACCGCCCGGCGGTACTATAAATTATTAATAGTGTTTTTTCAAGTTACATTAACTTTTGACTTTCTTGCTCTCAGTTACCACACTCAGGATGATTGTTTCCAGCTCCATCCATTTACCTGCAAATTTCATATTTTCTTAACAGTTGAATAATATTCCACTGTGTCCATGTAGCACATTTTTATTATCCATTCTTCAGTTGATGGTCATCTAGGTTATTTGCATTTCTTCGCGTTTGGGAACAGAGCAGCAATGAACATTGATGAGCACGTATCTCTGTAGTAGGATGTATCTGTCTGAATTTACATAGCACTTATATTTTAAAAGTTCTTCTCAATAGTTTTTAGTTACCATATTTACACATGAAAATGACCAAGTGACTGGCACCTAAAGTCATAATGGATTTTATTTCTTTTATTTTTCAATCACCAAGATCAAAATGATAGCACCAAGCACTTGGGAGGAAATTTTCTAATGGGCATTTTAGAAATCATTAGATGGTGGAGATTCCCAGTCAGCATTTCCTTAGCATGGACTTGTTAAGTCATTCTTAAACATGCATAGTTGGCTTTGTGCATTTTACCCCAGAACTAAAGACATTTTCATAGTTCTGTTGGGGTGTAGGTTTAAAAGTCTTCTGCATTCCTCTGACGTAAAATAGAGGCATCATTTGCTATACAAATTTTGGTTCCTGTAAAAATCTTTTCTTATTCACATATCGGAGAAAGCTTGCTGTCCCATGATTAAACCTTTATGATGTGTATTCTGTATTTCTTAGCTAACTGTATCCTGGTTGACATTTTGTTTTCCTACCTGAAATGTTACCTTCAATATTCTCAAGGGTCACACAAAACGAAAATGTGTAATTTTATAGCCATACCAAATTTTATTAGGGGAATCTGTGAAATGAAGTGAGCAACGTTAGCATTTGGCTGTGTAGGGCAGGCCCTGTGTCCAGCAGTAGATGGCCAACACAAAATGAACTCAATGGTGCTTTTGTAGACTTATTTTTTTGTCTCATATTGCTTTGTGTGTTTGGGCTCCTTGTGTGTGTGTGTGTGTGTCTTACCAGTTTTTTGCTTGTACATTATGATTTCTGATTTTGTGTTTTTATGGGTCGTGTGTACGTGTACTTGAGTTTGTGGGTATATGAACATGTATAGACCAGAGCAGGCCACTGGGCGTCTGTCTTATTTCACCTTGTGGCCTGGGGTCAGGGTCTTCCATCATTTCAGCTGTGTTGGCTCCCTAGTGAACTCCCAGAAGCCACCTGTCTCTTTGGGGCAACCCTGGAGTCACAGGCATGTGCAGCCACGCCATGCACAGCTTCCTCCGTGGGCCTGGGGATTCACACCCAGCTTCTCACGCTTGCACAGTAAGTGCTCTTACACACTGAGCCTCTCTCCCAAGTTAGGCATTTTTAAGGGTTCCCTTCAGTCCTCCACTTCCTCTCTTTATCCTCTTTTTCTTCCATTTCCATCTTCTTTTCCCACTTCTAACTCTCCATCCCAAATGTCAGATTCTTCTCTAAAAGGCAATGTGCTCACCGTCATCACAGGGGATAAAAAACATTGGGGAGAAATTGTGAAATTTGGACATAACTGGGAATAACGTTTTGTAGCTCCAATACACCATTAGCATATTAATGTAAAATCCCACCATTTAATTCATGGACAATTAATAAAAATAATGTTTGATAAAATATTGGTGAGGCTGTGATAATATCCTGCTTTGTTTCTTGTGTATTTCTTCACTCCCCCCAGTAAGCTGAGACTCTGTATGTCTCTCTCCACTTCTTCCTTTGGCTTCCTCCCCTTCCACTGTTCCTACGAGGTTCCATTAGGAGGGAATGGCACATGTCTAAAGACCTACCTTGTCACATTGCTTCCTTTCATCTTTCATACTGTGACATTCATTAAGATGTCACACGAACTTCCCTGGTACAAGAGAGAATAGGAACAGGGACTCAGAAGTTCCACAGCCTGGTTTTCAGTGCTAAGTCTGGTCCTTCTTCATGTATCATTTGAGCCTAATGTTTACTTTGCCAGGCCTGTGTTCTCACCTATAGAAGGAAGAGTTAGCAAGTCTCTCTTCCTTGGAGAATTGTGAATGGTGCCTATAATAGTTCTCTACCAAGCTCAAGACAATTCCAAACCATTAGGAACATCAGGAAAAGCTACATAAAACCCTAGGTTATACACGAAAAGTATTAAAAATATTGTTGGTGATAAAATACATGTGGATGTATTTTATCTGCTTTCTCTGCTGTTCTATAAAGGAAGCTTCCTGAGGACGGGGAGTGTGTGTAATTTCGGTGGGTAAGTGACAATTTGTGTTCCAATCACTTGACTCATTTTTTTTTATATCTTTCTGGCCCCTGTACTTCTGATCAACAGTTTTGGAGGTCACAGATAGGCAGAGATAAGGAGTTAGTGGAGAGATTAGCAGGGAAGTTGGGGTATTTTTGTTTAAACATGGAAGCTGAATGGTGAGTGTATCCTCCTTCCTCCTTTTATTTATTTGAAGTGTTCTTTTGTGTATACATACACATAAAAGATTATAACACATACACATGGGTATAATCTGTATACATGCATGTGTGCACCAACAATGGAAAGAACACAGTTAATGCACAGAAAGGCAGGAGAGAAACAGAAAAAAAAAGTAGAATAAAATTGTGATGCTTAGTTATTTCATGCTGTGGGTCTGATTGGCAACACAGATGCTACCAATCTTACTGCTTCATCTTTTGTGTATTTTTGAGACATTGTTGCTGGATTTTTAGGAGCTTATATATCAGGCCCTTCCTTACCTAAGTTCTTCATTGATTGAGAAAAATCACAAGAATTAAGGATGTGGGTGTAAGTCCATCCTTACTATTTAGTTTGATCTCTTTAGAGACACAATCTTAGAATGAAAAAGATGAAGAGGGGAGTCCACCACTGACCACTTGATTGATCATTTTGTAGACGTGGTTTTGTGTCTATTGGGTGTACTGCACACAGCCACTGGAAAACTTACATGCCCCATCACAGGCACAGCCAGTATATGTCACACTGCCTTGTGGCAGCTTGGCCTCGTAACCCTAGAGCTCAAGGCAAGTTAAAAACATGTTTTTGTGAGCTTCTTGGGTTTACAAGAGGATTGAAAAGGAGACATCTCTCATTCTTTGCTCATCGGTACTCCTGAAATAGGGAGTCAAATAATGGAAAAGAGGAGTTGTAGAAGTCCACCCACATGAGTGGGATTACTAGGACAACCACAAAAATGGTCAGTCAGGAGAATGGCAACACTAGTTTCAGCTATGGGTCTTCTGTTAGGTCAGACACTGTGTTCATTTTTACTATGTCTGAATACATTTATGTACCACCCAGTGCCTAGGAGCAGAGAGAAGGACCCAGCAGAACCAAGATGAGCTCTGCTATTCTGGAATGGAATCAAAAGCATTCCCATGGGCTGGATCTCTGTTACTCCTCTTTTCAGCCTGGGGTTGACTTTTGTGTGTGTACCTCTTGTCCTGACTGGTGTGCTGAGATGTCAGGAATTTGGCATCTGGAATGAATTCTGAAAATGTCTACAAACTTCTTGAGTAAAAATAGGCTTTCCTACAGAGAAATTAAAATTTCTAACCTTATTTTTTTTTAAACCGTTGACCTCCCAAATATGGCATCATGCATTTTTAACCTATTTTTTTTTTTTTTTTTGGTTTTTCGAGACAGGGTTTCTTTGTGTATCTTTGTGCCTTTCCTGGATCTCGCTCCGTAGTCCAGGCTGGCCTTGAACTCACAAAGATCCGCCTGCCTCTGCCTCTCGAGTGCTGGGATTAAAGGCGTGTGCCACCACCGCCCGGCTTTGAACCTATTTTTAACTATGGTTGAATTAGTATGATCACAGTCAAATAATATGTTTCTAAATAATGCTTATAACTTAAGTTCTTCAGGAAATGCAATTATGGAATTTACTCATTTATGAGGTATTGGGCCTCTCATGAGGCATCATTTTGGGCAGAGAAGTGAACAGCAGCAACTTACATTCTTTTTTTTTTTTTTTTTTTCCTCAAGACAGGGTTTCTCTGTGTAGTTTTGGTGCCTTTCCTGAATCGTGCTCTGTAGACCAAGCTGGCCTTGAACTCACAAAGATCTGCCTGGCTCTGTCTCTTGAGTGCTGGGATTAAAGGCGTGTGCCACCACCACCTGGCTGCAACTAACATTCTTATCTTTATAAAGCTTACTTTCCTGAGTACTGCTGTTTCTAAAAATGTGCTATTTTTAAAAATTACATTCTAAGGTTGGGTAGCTAGCATTTACTCTAAGAAGCTACAGTTCCAAAGCACTTACTATAAATATTTTGGAAGCCATTTTTTAGCCCCAAGACTTTAGTAATTGGAAATTGGCTGCTGTTGGCATTAGTATTACTCAATATAGGAGGACTGTCTAAAAATTTTAGGGGATTTTTCTCTTCTCTTATAATTAAGCCATATGATTTGGTAAACTGTTAATAGTTATATCTTCATTTTCCTTAAGAGTTTTTGTTTGTTTGTGTGTGTGTGTGTGTGTGTGTGTGTGTGTGTGTGTGTGTGATTGAAGTGTCTAGATTAGAATACAGGATGAGGATGACACTGAGTTTACCTGACTATGTAATCTAATTTTGCTGCTTACCAGTTTTCTCTAATAAATGCTTAATTATTTCCCTGGCACGGGTGGGGGGGGGGCAGAGATGAGGTTTTGCTTCATATGATTGCAATATGCGGTACGTGGAGCTCCACTGTCTAAAATAAGAAGGCAACTCAGTAGTCTGCTGTCTCTTGGTCCTGGTTAGATAATTTGGGCCTTAGTCTCCTTTCTGATTCTATGACAAAAGCAAATTAGGGGATAAAAAGTTTCTTTTCACTTACAATTCCAGGGTACACGTTAATGTAGAGGAAAAGTTGGTAGGAACTTGAAGTAGTTGGTTACATCCACAGGCAAGCACAGACAGAGAATTAATGCACACCTACCAGCACCCAGCTGACTCTCCCCATTTCATTTAGTCTAACACCCAGCCTATGAAATGATGCTACCCACATTCAGGACCTTTGGGGGCCAGGGAGTGGAATGTGGTCGTTTGAATGTGTTTGGCCCACACAATCTCATAGGGAGTGGCATTATTAGCAGGTGCGGCTTTGTTGGAGTGAGTATGGCCTTGTTAGAGGAAGTGTGTCACTGTGGGGACAGGCTTTGAGGTTTCTTAGGCTCAGGGTACCTCCCAGTGTGTCAGTTGGTTCCCTGTTGCCTGCAAGATGTAGCACTCCCAGCTCTAGCACCACATCTGCCTGTGAGCTGCCCGCATGCTGCCATGCTTCCCTTCATGATCATAATGGACTGAGTCTCTCTGAAACTGTAAGTGAGCCACCCTCAATTAAATGTTTTCTTTATAAGAGTTGCAGTGGTCATGGTGTCTCTTCACAGCAATAAAAACCCCTAACTAAGACACTTCTCATATTACTTAACTCAGTTAAGAAGACATCTCATAGGGATGCCCATAAGTTAACCGAATCCAACAATTCCTCACTAAGATTCTCTTCCCAAATGATTCAAGAGTATAGTAAACTGACTACGTATGATGACTAACCATCAGATGTAGATATAATTTTTGATTCAGCCTGGTTCAGTTAATATTTCAGAGGAGGATAATTTCTATCATGTTGATTTGGTTTAGAGAGACTGTCCAACATTTCAATAGATATTCCTGACGTGGAAGCTTTAACTGTCTATTATTATTTTGACATATATTTTCAAAATAATTGATTATTGTGATGGTTACCTTCTAGTGACCTCAAATACAATTTGACCATTGTAAAGAAGTACATTTTGAGTTTACTGGGATTGTTAAGCATTATGTAGCTGTCTCATCCCATTATCTCCCTAACTTGAAGCATTAACATAATGCTAGTTTGTTCCATCAGATATCCTCTGCCTTTGAGCTTTCTTTTAAATTATTTATTTAACTTTATTTTTATGTGCATGGTGTGAAGATATCAGATCACCTGGAACTAGAGTTACAGACAGTTGTGAACTGCCCTGTGGGTGCTGGGAATTGAACCTGGATCCTCCTGAAGAGTAGCCAGTGCTTTTAACTGCTGACCCATCTCTCAAGCTCCTGCCTTTGAGCTCTTACAGTGCAGTGAAGTTCCTACAATATAGGAGTAATATCTCTATCAATTATTTAGCACTATATGCTTGTTACAGAGGAAAGACTCAATACTTTTTAAATATGAATAATCACATGGTAAAAATATTAATTTTCTATCATTTTTCATCCAGGTTTTCTGCAGTGTTATTTTTTTAATAACTACTCTTTCTTGATGAAGTTTCTCTGCCTCTAATGTCCCCTCGGTTTTGAATATTTTCCTAATATAAATTTGTGATCCTGTTACATCTCTTTCTTTATCATCTAACCTCTAGATTTTCTAGACTTAAAATACAGCAATAAAGAGATCTGGAGTTTCCAGCAGAGGAAGAGGATGGGGTTAAAAGCATCTTTTGTAATGCTTTAAAATGCTTACTTTATAAAAATAATAAATTCAAAGTAGTTAAAAAATCAAATTATACAAAAGAGCTTACACTAAAAAGATAGAAATAATCAATCCTGAGTGTGTTCAGCCCCATTTCCTTTTCTTACAGCAGTAACTTATATTTTTAAGTATTTTATAGACTTTATCACTTACCTCTTTAATATGCTTATGCCATGACTTATTGGCCTTTAATATAATAGATGAGATGATACTTCACTTCGACTAACATCCATAATCTCTTCACCATTTTCTTCAACAATTAGATGTATTTTTTCTACTTCTTAGCATTGTAACATTAAATAGCACATCTTCTTTATTTTTCACTAATAAATGATACTTCTCTACATTTTTTTGGTGACATGGCCTATTGTCATTCTCACCTAGGACCAGCTATGAGCACAGAGAGCATATTTGCATAAATTAGGAACAGATGTTCTTGAAAGGGTCACAGGTCATGTGACTAACAGCTCCTGTTCACAGAGAAAACTCATCTCGTCTCCCAGGTGTTGTCTCTTAGCCTTCATTGCACTGGTACCTGGACACCTTCACGCAGTACAAATTGTCAGCATGTATTGAACCCTGACCTGACCCCCTTCTCCTCTTCTCTTCTTTTGTTTCTCATTTTTATCCAATTGCCTTTTACTTTTCAACCTTTACATGCTGTTTTGTGTAGCTAAAGTTTTCTTATGTCCCAGCCTGGCCTGTGGTCAGGACAAATCTTTCTCACCCACCAGTCCCGCAGCCATTTGGACCCAAGTAAACATACAGAGGTGACCATTCAGCCCCAAGTAAACACACAGAGGCTGATATTAATTAAAACTGCTCAGCTATTAGCTCGGGCTACTACTGACTAGATCTTACACTTAAACTCAGCCCATTTCTGTTAATCTCTATGTCACCACATGTTCCATGGCTTTACCTGTGTGCCATTGCATGCTGCTCCCTGGACAGCAGGCTGGTATCTCCTTATTCAGCCTTTCTCTTCTCAGAATTCTCCTTGTCTGTTTATCCCATCTATACTTCCTGCCTGGCTACTGGCCAATCAGTGTTTTATTAAACTAGTGTACAAGGACATTATCCCACAACAATTTTGTAACAACATTTTGTACTTCGTACATAGATTGAATGTTAATGTAAAGAATTCATATCACTAGACTACTGTGCTATTTAGTATAGAAAAAGATTCATAAGTACATTTTCTTTCTATTGTGTATCCTTTAATTTTCCTGAAATTGCTGTTTTTTATTTTTATGCTTGTTCTGTGTCTATTTCTCCTCATCTGACACCTTCCAGCCCTTGCTTTAAGCTAGAATAATTGACCTTGGCACCTGCTGCATGTGGGAGAGCTTTTATAATTGTTTTCTTGAGTTGGAGCCATTATTTCCTGGATCCCACATCTAACTTATATTTATTTCCCTAATTTGCTTTTGCCAGATTGGAGTACAGCCTCCAGTACCTACATACAAAAGAAGTAAGGTTCATTTCCTACTTATGTAATAGTCTTTCCGTTACTTTTAAATATCATTATTTGACTGCTAGCAAAATGCTAAATGGAACACCACTTCTCAGACCTTTAGTTGTATCAGTTGTATCTCTGCTTTCTGGAACCAAACAATATACGAAATGTCTGTCCTTATCAAATGTCTGGTTGGGAGCTTGATAGCTGCTTCAGAAATTAAGAGTTGTTGCGACTCTTCTAGAGGATCCAAGTCCACCTACCAGGACCCACATCAGATAGCTCACAAGCATCTATAACTCAAGCCCCAGGTGATCTGACACACTATGTAACATACAAACAAACATGCATAAACATAAAAACAATTCTTAAATTTTATTTTATCTCTGTTATCCTGGATTACGCTACCAGCCATCTCTCTAACACCAGTAGAAACAAGAGAAAAGTAATCGATAGTCCTCCTCAACTGTGAAGTCCACAAACCACAGCAATGACTAGGATGGCAAGAGAGCCCTATCATGAAAAACACATATGCGGAAGAGCAACATTAAATGGATGCAGCAGGTTGTGTGTGTGTGTGTGTGTGTGTGTGTGTGTGTGTGTGTAGCAATAACAATTAAAGAAGAAGAGGCCATGAATTTAAGAGGGAGAGGACTTGGGATGAGTAGCAGGAAGAAGAAGAGGTAGAAATTATGTGAGTGCAGCATATGTGTAGGAAAGTCTAAAAGTTTAAATAAAAATTCTTGTATGTCCTCATTCTCCTTCTGGCTCCAAAGTTCCAGACTTGAATGTTTTATTAGTTGTGATTCTCATTGTTCATGCCTCTGGACACCAACAATTTTTCTCTTGTTGACTTCATGACCTATTCAATCTCTTTCATAGCATACCCAGGAAACTATAATTCTCAGGATATGGGTAATGTTCCCACATTTATTATTTACTATTTCTAATCGCACTTGTGCAAAGGCTCATCTTAATGCATTACCACATGATAACGGTTAAAAGTCAAACAATGTTTTAGAAGCACCACTCCATGATGTTTGGAACACAACTAGCCCTGAGACACAAACTTGCTTTAAAATGTTTTCATTACCTAATTGGAAAAAAAAAATGCTTTGAAAACCTTTAGTGTACGAGACGTAGGAGGCATGGTACAAAACAAAACAGGCAAAGTTTCTCTCATTGTACAGTTTCAATATGGAGGTTTCCTGACAGACTCAGCTAGGTCTGATCAGAACTTCTGGCTGAAGTACCTCTCAACAGAATGTATTTCCAGTCTCACTTTCTAGTCCAAAGTAAAAATTTGCTAGTGGGATCCAAACAGACACAAAGCTTGGTGCATCTTGCTCTCCCACCAACAGCTGCATTGTTGTTTGGCCATCTGCTGTTTTTATGGGTGATCAATGAGAAGCAAATGGAGTTTGCAACCAAGTGGACTACATGTGCTTAAGTCTTGAAAATTATCCACCCAGCATCTTAAAGTGGGTGCTGAGAGGCAGGTAAATTTCATTTCCTGGAATAGAGTACTTTGTCCACCTCTTCTATTTCACCACGGAACCTCTTGTACTGATTCAATAGCACATACACGTTGTCAAGGACAGCCAACATTGCTGTTTTCTTCTTTCAGACTTGGCTTGCTAACTAGTCACTACAAAGCTTCCTAATTGTCACAAAGGGAGGGCCAACTTTGAACTCTTCTATTTTAAACTCTGTATGTAAAGCTCTTCAGATGACATGGCAGTTGTGTCGCTTTTCTCCTAATGAGGCTGGCAGCAGCCACTAGAGGCCCTCCAAGTCCAGACTCTACAATGGAAGTAGAATGCTAAGCAGCTCTGTGCAGCACAGCCAGCCTATGGCTAAGTGTCGGGTGATTAATCATTCTAAAGCACTTATTTTCCAGTCATTTACACAACTGGCATATTAAACACCTGCAACCTGTCCAACAAAAGAAGGCTTCTTTTCTGTAGGGTACCATTCAAAACCAACAATAATTTCTGCATTCATCTGTTTACTTTTTATGGCACTTCTGAAACATTTTTCTAGCTAGTCTTTTGCTTAAAAACAAACTTGCCATGTTCCCTGTCTCTTGTGAGGGATCTCACACACTGGCAGAGGTGTATTAATCTTTAGTGTTGGTAGCAGTCACAGTTGTTCCATTGAGGATCTGATGAACAGTAACGCTAAGCTGAGCTGAGCGCGTGATACACATGGTGGTTGAGGCTGAGAGCCCTGGGTCATACTTCTCTCGTCTGCCTTGTATATGCCCAAGGTTCTGGAATGGTTTAGAATAGAATTGAATGAACAGTCTGGTTCTCTACACACACTGTAAAGCAGAAGGGGGTCACCTTCGTGTCGGTTGGATCCTTCCAAGTTTAAAAACCAAGCGACCTGCTGAGGTACCAATGTGGCATAACTGGCTTAAATGTGGGATGTAAAGGAGTGCTAAAACTATCCTACTACCCACTACCTCAATGCTGAGTGTTTACAATGACAGTGCGCCCCCACATTAAAACTCATCCCACTTCCAGAATGGCTTAGAGCCCAGATCCCTTAGTTGTTGTCCACTTCCCTTTCTGCCCATCCTTCTTTATCAAGACACCACATTATCTTCCTCTAAGAAGCATTTACATGACACCCTTCTGCCCACCAAATCCTCTGATGCATCTCTATTATCACTTAATGAGGTTTGGCCTCACTTATAACACAGTAACCAAAGGTTTTCTCATTCCTTTCTCTCCGATCAAAGCTCTTTCAAGATAGACTTTCCACTTCTCTTTTTACTAGCCTTTCTGGAGAAGGCTCAATTGTCTCTGATACAGTTCACCTGTATGAAACTCTCCCAGTGGTTCTAACCTTCCTAATGCTGCAACCCTTTAGTAAGTTCCTCATGTTGTGGTGACCTCAACCACAAAATTATTTCACTGCTACTTCGTAACTGCATTTTTGCTACTGTTATGGTTTATCATGTAAATATCTGATACGTAGGATATCTGATGTGCAACATCTGTAGGGGTCATGACCCACATGTCAAGAACCACTGCTTCTGCAATAAGGACTGCAGTTGCTTACAGCAGTTCAGGGTTTACCAAATTCTCTGAGTTGTTTTTGGAGTAGGGAATAAACCTGACACAGCAAGGCCAACTTCTCATCGTTTAAAAGTGATCTATTCTTTTTCTTCCTCTGAGGCTTAAGAATCTCTGAACACCAAAAATGCACGATGTTACTAAGGACTTAGGCTGATGCATCTACTTATTTATCCTTTGCAAGACGTCCTAGAGCTTATAGGCATCACCACGGAGGAGTGTGACATTTCATGTGTACTGTTCCTGTATTAGCTGTTTGCTTCAGTTTTTCTAAATTTGAATATGATTACAAATATCTACAAAGGTACTGGTAGATAGTTTCTTTCCAATTAGTTAGACATATTAATTCAATGGTTAAAATTATTATTTATGCTGTGTTTTGGATTTGCCCTCCTGCTTGTGTCACTTGATAAAAACAGTATGTCTAGAATTCTGTAAGGGAAAATGTTTTGATTGACTTTTGATAAATTTAGTGTGGTTCATGATAAGACACGAATTAGTCCAAGACTCTGATCTTGACATTTATACTTTGTCCTAAGGAAATACATTGGGAAGATTCTGGTTCACCATATCTTAAACTTTCTGTGATGTGTAAGTAGGGTGGGAATGGAAGGAGGAGGTAAACGAGGGCATACAATAGACAATTAACATTAATGACCTTTGAAAAGGTCATATAGGAACCTGCTGCTTTAGGAGCTTTCTAAAATGTACATACAAATATATTTATAGAGAAATTATTTAAATAGAGTTACTCTATAATTGGGACAGTGCCTTTCCCAGAAAGCATAGGCTATCAAACAAACAACAACAAACAAACAAACAAACAAAACCCACTTCTAGGTGTAGGTTGTTGGTCAGTGGGTTCCCATAGACTTCCAAATGGACATGAAGGAATCGAGCTGGTGCTGATCTGGAAGCTTCATTCCCTGCCGGCCAGCTTTTATAGTTCTGGAAGGTTCTATAGATGCTCCTGGGGGAGAACAGAAATCAAGAGTATTACACAGTTGTGAGGCTGCAATAGCAACTGACCTGGCAAGATATGGCCGCTGGTGCAATAGCACCAGGAATGTCATGAGAATAACCAATCACTTTCTCCATTGTTCCAAAAATCTCCTGCTTCCTCGATGCACAAATCATGCTGTACTTGTTTCCTCAGCTAACACATACAAAACCTAAAGGAACCTCTCCTTGAAATTCTGCACTTAAAATGGTTAAAATGCCAATGTTTGTGTTGTATACATAACCACGACCATAAATACATACTTTTAAATAACCTAGATGGCGTCTTTGCAAACTAGCAGCTTGGTGCACAGTCACAATCCTAGTACTCAGAAGGAAGAGGTAGGTATGAGTAGGTATGGTAGGCATGGGTAGCTATATAGGTAGACCCTCTACCTCAAAAAAAAAAAAAAGGAGGAAAAGAAAAAGAAGAGGAGGGAGGAAGAGGAAGAGAGAGAACAAATACCCATAGCTTACCTCCCAATGCTATGATGCTATATTTTGATTGCTTTGTGTGGAAGGCACACAATCGACTCAAGATTTTGTAGGATCTTTTGCCTGCAGTGTTGTTAATCCATATTCAGGCAATTCCCCTTTTGTCGGCCATTTCCTTTGCAACTTATCCTGCACACCGCTGCTTCAAAAAGCCCTGAACTGTTTTGCTCCATCACTGCCTGATCTGATATCGTCACCAGGTCCCCCATTGCTACACTTCTTTCACGTGTTCATAGTTACCTTCCATGAATGGTGAAGACTCCACTAAACGTGTATTACTAACTTGAATGCTTGGGAAACAATTTAAATATTAAAAACAGACACAAGCATAGTACGAGTCTCTATTCTCAGGGCTAGAAACAAGTCCTTGGAAAACTATGTGTCTGTCCCTGTACGATGCAAAGTTCTTCATTGTGGGTCATGTCCAGAAACCTGACATTCTAACATCAAAATATCATTTATTTTGGGCTGAAGAAATAGATATCATTAAATATAAGTATTCACAAGAGAAGGGTCTGATAGTACCTTTTTTTTTTTTGTCTAGCTAGCCACATGCCAAAGGAGTTTTATGGAGAACTCCCAAGAAAGATCTGTGAATACTAGATATTCCCAGTGAGCAGTACAAAGGACATAAGAGAATGCCCAAAGCCAATGTTTTTGATTCCATCAATCCCTTGATACAGTTCTGCATGTGTGAGTGCACTTGTGAAATCTCCATCATGGGAAGGGATACTATCACATAGGTTTACAAGTATCTTCTAAGATTAGATAGCTGTCACAAAACTCCTTCAGTTCAACACTGTAAAACTGAGTAATGCGAAAACTTGTTGAATTATCAAGTATGACAAAGAATTTTGAAGTTACAGAGACGAAAATATAATGAGAGTGATGTCAGGACATAGATTTTGGACTGGGAAAAAGTCAACTCAATTAATAGATCCTTAGATAGATGAATATATGCATATGTTACAATGTACAGTAAATAGTGTGGAAACATGTTCACTGACCTAGAAATTTAGCATATGAAGCTCTTGTTTTACACATAGATAGGCATACGGATAATTTAGTTAGAGAAATGTAAGTATAAAAAAGGAACTATCTCCATGTCACAGTATTTGAGGTAATTATTCTTCCCATTTATTTATTACATATAAACATCTAAGTTACATTCCTGTAGCTTTTATAAGTGTTTTATTCCTTAAAAGACTGAAACATGAATTTTTGTGTCATCAGAAACTTAAAATCTTTTTCTATTCAGAAGCTCATGACAATGATCATTAATTGTCATGGAATGATGGATGTAATTAGAGCAGAGTTTGAAGGAATTTCAACTGTATCTGAAACAGAAGCCAAAGAATATAAACTCACATATGATCAGAAAATGAATTCTTAAAATGTAAGGGAAGATGGGATGCATGGCATGGATGTTACCTGATAGAAGAGTGTAACAAAAGGATTTATGGTAGGTCAGGTGAAGCTCTCAAAACTTCCCTAAGTCATGCAAACTACAAGTTGGTTAGGTGAACTCACTGTAGCAAGATCTCCGGTTCAAAGAGGTCAGAAATAAAGGGACCATAAGATGATTCTATGTCTGCAATTCTTTGTCTTTTTCAGGAGGCGATGCTTGAAATGAGCACACATTAACAGTGAGTACCGGCAAGGTGGATCGGGGCACGCCATGACCTGAGAGCCCACACAAGAATTAGGCAACGCTATTCTCCCAGTGGCCTGCATTGCTATTGCTAAGGGGACTGTGCAAATTAGATAAATGTCAAACTCGTAATTCACCCAGACACGGCTTTACACCAGCGAGGCCAATCTAATTATCTCAGAGCAGGGACAGTGGGAGGAGAGATGAGGCAACTTTCCAGTGGAAAAAATAAGATAAAGAAATACAGAACTCTCAAGCATCATCTTTGTGGAGTGAGCACATGGCTTGCAGGCGACCTCAGGGTCTAACTCCTGTCTCCCAGTCCTAAGCTGCCTCTTGTAGACTACCAGGCTAGCCTTCCACTAGAGCTAGACCAAGCTTTCAGCGATTTAAGCTTTGTCCTTATTTTTTCTTACTTCACTTTATGATACTGGGGATTGAACTGAGGGATTTATCCATGCTTGGGGATTAAAGCGGGGGCTCTATCTCTACTTGTTAAGTGCTCTGTCACCTATCAGCCACATCTTTATCCCTCTTTCTGCTTCCTATTTTGAAAGAGGATCTCATCCTAAGTACCCCAGGTTGGTCCTGAGCTTACTCTGTAGCCCAGGAAGGTCTTCAACGCATGATCCTCCTGCCTCAGCTTCCTGAGAAGCTGGGATTATAGGACTGCACCACCAAGACTGCCTCTATACTAAATCTTAGCTGAAAATAAGGTCCTCTCATGTATTAGAATAGATCCAAATAATAATAGCCAGGCACTGCTGTGAACCATTTAATTCTAAACACTTATTAGTCAATATTCTATTGACCGGTCCACTTGCATCTTTTACATGTATAACACAATGTAAGCATAGAGAGATTAAGTAACTTGATCTAGTTATACAGCTAATTAATCATAGGGCTGGGATACTAGCAAGCAAAAAGCTTTTTTTTTTAACAGCCATATTGTATTCTAAAAAAAAAAAAAATAGCTTGTATAAGTGCCTTGCTATTTGTAAGGTGCGGTTGGTTGTTTTTGCTCTTTTGGGGGGCCTGCTACCCAACTCTCAAGTAAACACACATGGAGGTTTATTATTACTTATGAATGCCTGGCCTTAGCTTGACTTAGTTTCTAGCCAGCTTTCCTTAACTTAAATTATCCCATCTACCATTTTCCTCTGGGCCTTTCCTATTCTCTTACTTCTGTAAATCTTACTCTTACTCTGTGGCTTGCTGTGTAGCTGGGTGGCTGGCCCCTGGAGTCCTCCTCCTTCTCTCTCATTCCTAGATCTTCCTCCCAGATTTCTCCATCTATATATTCTCTCTGCCTGTCAACCCTGCCTATCTTTTCTCCTGCCTTGCTATTGGTCATTCATTTCTTTATTAGACCATCAGGTGATTTAGACAGGCAAAGTATCACAGCTTCACAGGGTTAAACAAGTACAACATAAACAAAAGTAACACACCTTAAAGTAATATTCCCAACAATAAGGCTTTGATAACAAAATAGAGTTTAGAATGCATTCTCAAATCTGACCAGATAGAACAATACTTTACCTTCCTTGTGGTAAAGATGGGTTGAGCTAAAGAGAAAAGAGTAAGAATTAACAAAGAGGGGAAGGAAATGGAGGGTGGACTCATGAAAAGTGGGGGCCCACTGTGGCTCCATCCACACACTGGAATATTACTTGGCAAGAAAAATTAACACCTGACGTTAACATGGCAATGAGGATGATGTCCCCTGTGCATAGGACAAATGAAAGAAGTTAGACTGGAAGGTTGTGTTCTGTACAATTCAGTGGACACTGCTCTCTGGAGAAAGTAAACCCTAGGGAAGAGTCATTTCTAGGCTTTGGATTAAGAGCAGGGCAACTACAGCATTGTTTGAAACAAATGCAGGTATTGTTTATGTATGTATTGTCAGTAATTCTCAGCTAATACATTAAAATAGTGAATTTTACCTTCTGTAAATTAGACCTTGATTTTAAAAGAATTTAGATCATGAAATACACTTTAAAAGCAGAGGTTAAAACTCTGCTTTGTTTGTTTGGCATCAAGTTCCCGTGTAGCTTCAGTGCAACTTTGTTTCTATGAACAATGTCTTGTTTGTGATGTACAGTGGGGTAAGGCTTGCTTTGTTTTGACACAGAGCTAGCTGGAAATTTACTTGGGAATCAGGGCCTTAAAAAAATTAGTTCTAGCTGGGCCAGGTGGTATGGAGCTTTAATTCGCAGCTTAGGGGCCAAGGCAAGATGATTACTAATTCAAGGGCCTTCTAATTCTAAAGAGTGAGTGAAGGCCTACCAGGGCATCCTAGCAAGACTCTTTCTCAAAATAATACATACATATATATAAAAATACATACATAATACATTATATATTATATATACATATATAATATACTATATATAATGTACATGAACACACACATAAATGTGTGTTTACTATAGATATGTGCCTGGGGTTATAGCTCAGTGGTAGTAGGGCTTTTGCTTAGATGCACAGGCCCTAGGTTTAATCCTTAAGACAAAAGTAAAGAAATTTAGTTCTGGATCAATAGATTATAACCCATTAAATACATCAATATCTGAATGAAGGAGATAAATAAGTTCTTCCTTAGTGATAGCTGGCTTGTCAACCTGATTTGGTGACATATCTGTGAGAGCATTGTAGAGAGGATTAGCTTAAGGGAGAAAATCCTCTCTCAAAGTGGACAGCACCTGTTGGCTGACAGCCTGGATATAGACAGATCTGATGTAAAACAGCCTGGGCTTGCCAGCCTGGGTTTCTTCTTTCTGAATGTGTGTGTGTGTGTGTGTGTGTGTGTGTGTGTGTGTGTGTGTGTGTGTTGCTGTTGCTGCTGCCACTCTGCTGATATCAAACACTACCTGCTTCTTTTTTAGAATGTAGACTCAAGACCTGTTGGGAAATAATATTTTTAACTATGTAAAGATGTATTACATTTGTATATGCTGCAGAATATTACTTTAACTTGTAAAGGTGGGTTACATTGGTTATGCTGCCTTTGTTAACAATGTGAATATGTGTTACATTTGTTTATACTTCATTTGTTTAATTGCATAAAGATGTGTTACATTTGTTTCACCTAGCCTGCCTAAAGGTATCTGATTGGTCTAATAAAGCTGAACGGCCAACAGCTAGGCAGGAGAAGGATAGGCAGAGCTGGAAGGCAGAGAGAATAAAGTGGGAGGAGGAATCTAGGCTCCAGAGAAGAAGAACAGGAGAACAAGGGAGAAAAGGAGGAAAAAGAGGGACATGCCTGGGGCCGGAAGTCAGGCAGCTACCAGCCAGGCAGACAGGAGAAGCAGGAAAGTAGGACATATAAAGGGAAAGGTGAAAAAAATCGTAACTGGTAATAAGTGTCTGTGTTATGATTTGGGAGCTGGTTAGTGGCCCAAAAGAAAAAAACCTGCTACAAATGCCAGTGGTTCTCCTATGGTCTCTCGGGTTTCAGCACTTGGTTGGGACTGCATAGGCATCCTAATTTTGTGCGCTGAGAAGCTACCAGGCTCCCTGCATCTCCAGCCTACAAACAGCCATTGTTGGACCACCCAGCCCTATAGTGTAAGCTTATTGAATACATCTCTTTTAATAATATGTATACTTCCCATTCTGTTTCTCTGAAGTGAGATTTTTTAAACTGTCTCTACTCTTGACCCCTTTTTGCCTGAGACATTTTTAAATGCAGCCCCAGGTACATAGGTTTATAAAACAGGTACGCAAATCAGATGCTTACTGATGTAGATCAAAATGTGAGATATATATGTATGTATGTATATATATATGCACATATATATATATATATATAACCAGTTATTAAAGACAAAAATTTGCATGCTAAGGGATAGATGTGAATGTTTATTTTTATGTAAAAAATTAAATCCTGGCTGGATATTTGTTACTGGAGGATGTAATTCATCTTCAGTGTTTCTCAGAGCTGATCAGAATTTCAATTTTATAATCTGCAGGGCTAAGAAAGTCACTTTGCATTAGTACATAGCACAAAATGGCAGAATCACGTTTAGGGCCATTTCAGAGATGGTTGGAAATTCTGTCTTAATCCCAAGCCAAAATTCATTGAACAATTTTAAAATGACATTTTAATCATTGTGTGTGTGTGTGTGTGTGTGTGTGTGTGTGTGTGTGTGTGTGTGTGAAGGAGAGAACATGAGAGCATGAGAAAGCATGAGAGGGACAGTGTATGAGAGAGAGAGAATTAGAGAGAAGAGAGAGAGCAAGAGAGAGAGAGAGAGAGAGAGAGAGAGAGAGAGAGAGAGAGAGAGAGAGAGAGAGAGAGAGAGAGATTGATTGTGCTCCAGGTTGCGTGTGTGAACGTCAGAGAACAACTTTCGGGAACTGGTTCTGTCCTTTCACCATATGAGTCCTGAGGAACTTTACTCAGGCTTAGCAGTAAGCCCCTTTAGCCACTGAACCATCTAGTGGGTCCATTGATTGATTGATTGATTGATTGATTTAAAGGAAACTTGGGTCGGCAGCTCCAACATTATAACTCAACCATTCTAACACAATACAGTCCAAAGACATGCTAATCAGTGGATTCTAAAATAAGTTGATGGAGACCAGAATATCCCCACATAGTTCCCAAATGCACTTACTACTTTTAGTATGAGTAGGAAAGAGAAAACTATATAGCAAGAAACTTTAACCAACAAGCATAATTAACATCCACAATGCTGAGGCGAGTTGCCTTTGTATACTCCCTGATGTGATGTGATGTGCCAAGTGCATCTCACCAGGTCCTGTTCCTGCCAAAATTTCATAAACTGCAACTGAATCTAATTGTGAAGAAAGCACAGACAAAACAAAGCTGAGGGGCATTTTATAAACTAGGCTGTCTTCCTCCAAAATGTCAGATCACAGAAAGCTAATGAAAACCTGGTTCAAGATGATGGAAGAGACATGACAACCGAATAAAGCGTGTGAGCCTTGTGACTGGACCTGAGACTGGAAAAAAGAGCAACAAAGAACATGATTGGAACAGTCAATGAATTTCGAAAATGATCTTTCAATTAGGTAATAGAATTATGCCAATACTGAATTTCCTAAATTTGATGAAGGTACTCTGATTATGTAAGAAAATATCTTTACTCTCATACGAATGAGAGAAAGCTAATGCCCCCATGTACGTATGACATAAAGGTGCATACATAAGTGTATATATGGACACTTTCACACACACACACACCGAGCAATAAAAATATGTGAAAACATTAGCACAGCCAATGACTTGTGAGAAAGTGTGTGATGTTTTCCTATATTCTTTGTAACTTGTAATTGTTCTGTAAGCATAAACTTATTTTAATTGCAAGCTATTCCCCACATCAGAGAAGTTGAGTAATTTACCCAAGCTCACATAGAAACTACCAGATTCTGAGCGGTGTGACTACACTGATGCCACCATCTCCAATAAACTGCGCTATATTGTTAATCCACCAGACTCTCTCTGTACCCCGACTTTCATAATCATTATATACCCAATAAAAATAGACTGAAGACAGTTCACAGAGCCATTCTGATGAAAACAGTTCAGCCAGCACTGCTCTAGCAAGGCAGCGACAGTTGTTCTTATCTCAGTAATGGCTTGGTCAAACGTTTTGGGGGTTGCTAGTGCAAAATAGCACAAGAGCACCAAGCTGTTATATAGGACGGTTCTCTGTAGTCAAGTTTGGGGGAGTCAGTTTTCCCCCTTGGGTGTATATGTGAATGTTACAGTATTAACACCATAGAAGAGAAAAATATCGTCAAGTCCTTCAGTGTCCTGGACAATAAACAATGGGACTAAATAAAGTCTAGCATTAAAAGAGTTTATACCTGTATCAGACAATTTTAAATGTAATATCAATACACACTCGTTGGATTACTATAACATGGAGAGAACTGTCATTGTCCACACTTTTACAGAAAGGGGAGCCAAGACCCTAAAAGCGTACTTAACTTTTACACAGAAACATTTGGGATGTATGCTCCAGACCACTACTCTTTATAAACTCCTAGATAGAAAACTCCATAGTTATTACTCACCCATACTGTGGGTACATTTATTACTTACCTACACATTTTAATCTTAAGGATAGAAAACTTAACACAGCAAAAGCTTCCTAGTGTGTGTGTGTGTGTGTGTGTGTGTGTGTGTGTGTGTGTGTGAAGGAGACCTAAGTGGACTCTCCAAATAACAGGAGAGACAGGGCCCCAGCTAGACATCTTTGGTTACCAAAGAAGCTTCCAGTTCTAGGAATGGGTTACATATAATGAGTTAATAGCCAAAGGGGTCCCATGGAAACCCCCACACAACCTAAACCACTGCCAAGACTATAGGTTGCTCTCCACAAACTGACAGCAAGGCCCTGTTGATGAAGATAACACACACAACTCATTGCACAAGGAGAGGTGTAGCTTATGTACCTAGAGCCTTCACCCCTACAGCCTAGTGTTCATTGTACAAGAAAGCACTCTGCCTGCTACCAAAGGAGAAAGGCAAACACCAACCCAACTACAAGACTTTTGATCTAATATGGTGCGCTGCTTGCAAGATATGTTCATGCAATAGGGGTTCAAAGCTTGTGGGAGTAACCAACCAATATCTGATTTGAGTTAGGGCCCACTCATGAGATGGAACCCATCCCGGACACTGCTTAGGTAACCAAGAGCCTGAGACTAGCTAGGCAAAGGACCTAGAGGAAAATGAAATGCTACTGCTATGCTCAAGGAGTATAGCAATAAAATGACCCCTAATGACATCCTGCTATACTCAGCCATCATCGTAGAAGATTTCTCCTGCACGAGATGGGAACAAATATAGAGACCCACTGCTGGACAGTATGCAGAGGTTAGAGGGGCTGAACTTTCATTCAGATGTATTGATACAACACTTTCAATGTACAAGCTCCTTTCAGTGCTTGCTGATGCAGAGGGAGTAGGTACTTTATTTACTGAGCAAAATTTCATGGTGTGTAACTTAATCATATTTTGCTTTTTTATATATGGTTTGTCTAAGCATAAAATATGTTCTTGACCTTCCCTACCAAGCATTATGATTTTTCTAGGAACACACATTTTGCCAGAAGGTATAAGTTCCTTCTAAAAATAGGGTAGTAAATGAACATTAATCCAAAAGATTGTTTTTCTGTCTTAGTTCCAGATTTTCTGATGCCATCAAGTTACAACGTGGGTGTAGTGTTTTATAATTTTCAGTTACTAAATTTCATCAAGAAGTTTCTAACCACTAGTGGAAAAGAAATTAATGAGAAATAGCAATATAATTCATAAGTCTAATTCAGTAATGAGTATCAAAAGCCCTTGATGTTTTTATCTACAAACTTATCATTCTAGGAAGGATCCACTTATGAATGTCTTATTGGTCCACTCTTCAACACAGAAAGACAAAATACAATTAACAACGGCAGATCCTTCCATCTAAAATGTCGTTTTGAGAATCACTGACTTAATCAATATGGAAGTCATTTGTAAATGGCAAATAATCCCATAAGAGAGCATTATTATCATTTTATTGATGAGAATGATCAGAATTCTACTTTAGCTTGCCAAGGTCACCTTGGCAGAGTGTATAACAATGCTAAAACATTCCTTCATGAGGTAATATTTTATCAAATGAATCCTATCAACTCTAGTTCTAATGA